>NC_135975.1:25958966-26558966 GCF_053455715.1 Rhinoraja longicauda
CTGTGGGTCGAATTCCAGAAAACCTGACTGTTCCAGCCTGGAAGCAGCTGCCCAAATGTGCAATAGAGCGGGATGGTGTGTCGACTGGAGATCATCTGCAAAAGGATTATGTGGTGAGTATTGTGAAGCAATAGTCATGGAGTCATAGGGTAGACAATCAGAATCTTTTTTTCCCAGGATGGAAATGCCAACTACTAGAGGTTATACCTTTAAGTGAAAGGGATAATGTTTAAACTAAATGTGTCGGGCACGTTTTTTACACCAAGCGTAGTAAGTACCTGGAATGCACTGCTGGGGGTGATGGTGAAGCCAGATACAATAGTGCCATTTAAGAGACTTTCAGATAAGCACGTGGATATGCAATGAATTGAGGAAATGTATTATGTGCAGGCAGATAAGAGTTGGTCTTGGAGTCATCTTGGACATAGGTTTTGTGAGCAAAGAACCCCTTTTTGTGCTGTATTGTTTTATATTATTTGATGTTCAATACAGCGTATTAACAAGCCCTTTGGCCCAACTCTTTCGTGTTGACCAAGATGCCTTTTCTAAGCTAGATTTATTTGTCTGCGTTTGGCCCATATCTATATACTAAAACTCTCGTTTGTTATCTTGTTTGTGACTGAACTTTAGCCAAAACGGTACATGATAGCGCAACAACTTTAGGCCCACCTTACTCACCATTGTCACTTTAGTGATAATGCAAGTAGTTTTATTGAAATCAGTGTTATATTTTTTAAGTTATTCACATTTTAAAGTTTTAAAGGAGGGGAGGGGGGGGGGAGGAGGGAGGAGGGAGGGAAGGGGGGAGTGGGAGGAGAAGGGAGAGGGGGTTGAGGAGACAGGGGAGGACAGGGTGGTGCACCAACTGCAGGAGAGGTTTGGGCCCAACGGGTCCACTTGGTCTAGTCCCTTTATATGCGTGTCCAAATAGCTTTTCAATGTTTTTATTGCATATCCATCAACAGCTTGCACCATATATCCACCGCCCTCTTACATCATATACCCAAAGTTGCCCCTCAGATTCCTGGTAAATCCCTCCTCTCTAATCATAAACTCTAGTTCTTGAGTCCGCACCCCTGGGGAAAAAGACTCTGTACATCCAACCTATCTATTCCCCTCATGATTTTATACATCACATCAGATCTCCTCTCAATCTCCTGCATTCCAAGAAATAAAGTCCTAGCCTGCCCAACTCTCCTTTTTGTTCAAGCCCCAGAGAGCTGGCAAAATCCTCATAGACCTTCTCTGCTCTGTTTCCAGCTTAATGACATCTTTCTTACAGCATGGTGACAAAAACTGAATAGGATACTCAGGAGTACAACCTTACCCACCTTTCGTGCAACTGTAACAGACTTCTTTATTCAATTCCCTGACTGATGAGGGACTACATGCCAACAGCCTTCTTCACATCTTATCTACCTATGACACCACTTTTAGAGAATTTTGCCCTCGATCCTTCTACTCTGCAACACTCCCCAGGGCGTTACCATTCACTGTGAAGATCCTACCTTAGTTTGACTTCCCAATATAACACCTCACATTTTTCTAAATTAACTCGATTCCTCGGTATCCTTGCCCAGCTGATCAACATCCTGCTGTAATTCCTAATAATAATACTTCACTATCTACAATATGACATTTTAGTGTCATGACCAAACTTACTAAACATACCTTTTACAGTTTCATCCAAATCAATGATAAAGATAACAAACAGTAATGGACCCAGCACTGATCCCTGAGGCACACCAGTCACAGGCTTCCAGTCCGAAAAATGACCTTCCACCATCACCTTCTGTTTCCTACCATGAAGCCAATTGTGCATCCAGTTAGCTAGCTTTCCCTGCAACCTATGCGATCTAACAACCCTGAGCATTTGGAACCTTAAGAAAGCCCTTTCTGAAATATTCAAACAAAAAAACTCAGTAAATTCATTAGTCACCATATACCATGCACTAAACCATTCTGGCAATTCTTAATCAATCTCCATCTTTCCAAATGCATCTATATCTTATCCCTCAAAATCCTATCTTGTAACATTCCTACCTCAGTTGTTAGGCTCACTGGTTATAATTCCTAGGCTTTTTTTTGCATCTTAAATAGAATTGCAGGAGCCCCGCAATAAAAATGGATATTTTAAATGTCTCTGTATCTGATATTTTATGTTAATTCTATTACAATCTCCAGGCTTCAGGTGCCTCACCTCAATTTAACGATGGTTCATATATTTCAGTCGAGGCTCCTGCAATTCTTGTCTAACTTCCCACTGTGTCATCAGATTTATCTGATGAGGCCCGTAAAATGTATTTACCTTCATAAGCCTTCAGACACTTAGCACCTCCTTGACTATAATTGACCATTAATTTTCCCAAGTTCCCTCACTTTCATGTTTTTCTACACAGTAAAAACACTCATTGAGGATCTTGCCCATTTCATGTAGCTCCACGCATAGGCCACCACTCTGGTTTCTAAGAAACCTTCTTCTTTCTCGACTTATTATTTTTCCCTTAATATACCACAAAAATTATTTGGATTCTCCTTGATCCTCTCTGCCAGAGTTACGTATATCATGCCCCTTTTTTGCCTTCCTGATTTCCTTCTGAAATATACTCCTCAATCCATATTTTTCCTGGGATATACCTGATCCCAGCTGCTATACCCAAACATACCTCTTTTTCCTGACAATTTCTCGTCATCCAAGATTCCGTTCACAGTGAACTTTTATTTTCTTATTTATTACATTGTTTACAGAGTACTATGTTCGTGCATTCTGTTGTGCTGCTGCAAGTAAAAATGTCATTGTTCTATCTGGGACATATGATAATAAAAACCTCTTGATTCTTACCTGTCTTGCTCTATCAGGAACATGTATGCCTTGAACTCTATCCCGCTTTAAAAGCCATCCCCTAATTTCTCGATGTCCCTTTGCCTGCATACAATCTACTCCAATCAACTTTTGCAATTACTATCCCTAACAGTTAAATTATGGTGAGAAAATATAGGGACTGAGAAACTTGAGGCTTGTATGTTCAACTGTGCTTTTGAAATTAGTTTCCTTTGACATGAATGGAACAAATGTGCAAAGATTAAAACAACTGTACATGTTTTGGTGACCAAAGTTGATCTCTTCTTCCGGCTTTTCTTCAGCTGGAAGTAACGATGCTGAGCACATTTCACAGAGAGCTTTTAGTCAAACATTCTGGCTGGGACTAAAATATTAGTTTTATGGAAATTTTAAATGTCTCTGTATCTGATATTTTATGTTAATTCTATTTTAAGACTACATTTGTCCGAATGGTTTCATCTACAAAGCCTGTTCCAGCCGTAATCACAATTATTGTAAGAACAAGTAAGTATTTTATGATATACTTCATATTTTCAAAATCTGTTTCATGCCAAATTTCAATGTTGATATGAAACTATAATTTAGTAAGTCATTTTAAATAATTATCTTTGTTGCAGTGTGATGATAGTTGGAGAGAATTTTGATGAGCCTGCTGAAGGTTGCTTTTGTCCGGAGAGCATGATGCTATCTGAAGATGAGACCCAATGTGTTCCTTCATGCAGAAGTAAGTTCTATTTCCAAGTAAACATACAAATATTTATAAATCACAATTAAAATACAGTAATACCACGTTTAGCACTACCCCCATCACCATAAGCACGTTTCCATTTTGGAGCCTTATTTTTTCCAAAAATAAGAATAAACTCCATAACATTGGTCAAGTTCGAACAGCCCACCAAGAGTGTCTATCTTTGTTTACATTCATGTAGCCAATCAGAATGCACCACACGTGTGCTCACATCCAGACAACAGCTACCTCCTAGTCCTCAGTTAGGTCATGCTCTGAGGCAACTACATTGTGCACACATTCTGGCTGTCTTATTATCATTTGTTATATTATCTACACAATTTTTACTTATCATGACTGGAAAACGGCCTGCAACTTCAAGTGCTGAAGTGCATCTGTTGCTGAGGAAAAGCAGCACAATGGACGTAAAACTGAAGGTGTTGAGCCAATTGGAAGCTGGTGCGCATCAGATGAAAGCGAGTAAATCTATGAATGTGGCTACATCAATGATTAGAACCATTATAAAAAATGTAGAGAAGATAAAAGCTTGTGCCATGACAACCTCAAAGAAGGAGGCTTTTTCAAGGAGAATTATTTTGGAGAAAATGGAAGATATGTTTTGCACTTGCAATCGCAATGCAACATGCTATTAAACCAATTTATCATCACGGAAAAAACAAGGAGCATCTTCAGACACCTACAAGAAGAAAGTGATAGCCCCAAAACATTCACAGTTAGCAAGGATTGGTTTGACAAGTTCAAACAATGCTATAACCTGCACAGTATCTATCTCAGATGAAGTTGTGTGCAGTCATGCAGTCAGCCAAACAATTTCCCCAAAATCTCAAAGCAATCATTAAACATAGCAATTACCCTCCCCAGCTTGTCTTCAATGTTGATGAAACGAACTTTTTTTGAAAAAGAATGCTATCCAGCACTTTTATTTTCTGAAAAGAAAAGTTCTTGTGAGTTCAAGGCTGGAAAAGACAGTTTAACACTCTCACTCGGCAGTAACACTTCAGGAGATTTCAACCTGAAGATGCTGATTAGTTTATCACTCAGAAAAATGATGAATAATACACACAACTTGCTGATTCCTTACAATAGATCAGGGAGTCATTTCTAATTTTAAAACCTCCTTCCTTCGTCACACCATCAGACAACATGGTGAGAAGACAAACGGCCCAGGAAACAATCAATCAATCATGAATTTTAGAAAATCTACCACATCATAAAGGTTGATAGATAATGTCAATAGACAATAGCTGCAGGAGTAGGCCATTCGGCCCTTCGAGCCAGCACCACCATTCAATGTGAAGTAACCCAAAACTACATGAACTGAGTCTGGAAGAACTTATGGCGAGAAGCATGGATGAGAACCTCCAACAGTCACCAATGAAATCATGGAACTGGCCGAAGAAGGGGGAGTGGCGGATGCCAGTGTTGAAGATGTGGAGGAGTTATTGGAGTCTCGTGGTAAGGTTTTAAATGTTGAACAACTGCAGGAGTAGGCACAGCAACAAATCCAGTGTGAGGCTGAAGATCCTGACAACCCTGCTACAGAGACATAGACAACACTAGAGAGAATCCTCACCACTGAATTCTTCCGTAAAACCATCGCAAAGATTACAGAAATCATGGACCAGTTTACTGAGACTGCTCACTGAGGCTTTTGCCCAGTGGCATGAAGGCCATCCACCCAGCAACTGATGCTGCCCTGGTCTGGATGTCTACCCTTGACCTACAACTTCAGGCTGTACACGCCATACGCAAAAAGCAGAATTATACAGTTCAATAATCTATGTACATTAATTAGTAAAGATACATTTCTATATTATTTTTCTTTATTCTTTACTATTATTCTTTATTATTACTATCCACACTCTTCATATACCATATAATATACAGTACTGTGTATGTCTGAGGTTAAAAATAACTTACCAGGGTCACATCCTCATTTATAATATATAGTGACCCCATTTTGAGCGCACTTTCGTTTAGCATTCCATTTTCTTGGAATGTATCTAGATCGCAATTTGAGGTGTTACTGTCGAACAAATTAACTGCTTGGGAATTTAATGCAGAATTAATTATGCATTGCTGCATTATTTCTACAGGATGTAAAGACCATTCAGGAAATTTAAGAAATGTGAGTACTAGAAAATTTTTCAATGCTTCATTGGAATCTATATTTTTATGCAAATTTATATCATAAAATAGTCCAACTGCTCTTATGCAGTGTTTTAAAGCTGACATAAGAGAAGAAGCCCATTTGGACCATTATATATGTGACTATCCAATTAGACCTCTGTATTGTTCTTTCCCAGTAACTCTACATTTAAAAATAAATATATATCTCATCCTCTTTGAAAGTTACTATTAAATCTGTATTAATTGCACTTTGAAATGGTACATCCTGCACCCAAACAAGTTATTGGCATGAATAATTAACTTTGTTTCCTTCTTCTAATGCTAATGATCTTAAATTAATGCTCCTCCTGTCATTGCTAATCAAGTTTTATTTTCTGTACATAATCTCTCAAAGATTTTTATTTTTTATTGGGCAGTAATTATATTGTCACTTTCCTATTCATGCACAGTACATTCAGTTATGTGAAGACGTCGACAATTCCTAATCTGATTCCAGAATAAACTAAAATCAAACAGTGTGAAGTTTCAAACTGTTTCCATCATCCAACTCTTTTATTTTGAAGCTCTCTCACAGTAGTGTTCTCCATATTGTTTACTTGCATCAAACCGTGTGGTGATTTTCTTTGCTTGCATTCGGTAGCTTTTTTACCAGTATAATATTCTGAGAATGTACTTAATGATAATGCCTCAAGTAACCTAGTCGCACTCAAGGAAAGAAGCTCTTCAGCCCAACATGTCTATGTTTGGCCCATTTCCTTCTGAACTTTTCCAAGCACTTCCTCTGACAAATTGTTCCCATACACTCACCTTCCTCTGTAAATAAATGTGCCCTCGAGTTCCTTTTAAATCTCTCCGCTCTCACTTTAAACATGCCCTCTAGTTCGTGATTCCCCAACCCTGAGAAAAAGACTCTGAATTCACCCTATTTACTCCACTCATGGTTTTATACACCATGAGAAGACCACCTCTGAGCCAAACTGCACTCCAAGGAATAAAGTCCTAGCTTGCCCAAACTCAAGTCCTGGTAACATCTTCATAAATCTTGTCTGCACACTCTTCAGCTTAATGGCATCTTTACTATAGTGGGGTGACCAAAACTAATCACAACACTCCAAGTGTGGCCTCACCAACGCCTTGTACAACTGTAACTGCTTTGTTACTCAATTCCCTGACTGATAAAGGACAGTTTGTCAAAAACATTCTTCACCTATCCACCTGCAAAGCCACTTTCAGTGAAATATGTACACTGGAGTATCTCACTGCTCTACCGTTTTCTGTGAAGACCCTGTCCACGTTTGACTTCCCAAAATGCAACAGGTAACACTTGTGTGATTACACTTCAATTACCATTACTTGGCCCAGCTGATCAAAACCCCTCTGTGATATTTAATAACCACCTTCACAGTCTACAATACTGTCTATTTTGGTGTCATTTGCAAACTTATCATCATGTTATATATATTCATACAAATTGTCGACATAGATAACAAATAGCAGGGGTTCAGCACCGATCCCTGACGCACACCACGTCATAGGCCTTTCGTGCAAAGTACAACCTTCCTCCCCGATCCGCAGCTTCCTACCATGAAGCCAGTTCTATATCCAGCTGGCAAATCCTCTCTGAATCCTATGCGATCTAGCCATCCAGAGCAGTTACCATGTGGAACCTTATAAAAGACCTGGCTGAAGTGCATATAGACAATGTAAACACCCCTGCCCTTCTCAACCCTCTCGGTTGCTTAGTCACTACCTGACCCATGCCTTGCCTCCTTTTTCCTGGTCAGAGCTTTCATTTCACTTGTCATCCAGGTTTCCTTACTCATACCTGTATTCATCTTTACTCTAATGGGAACATCTTTACCTTGAATTCTCACTCTCATTCTTTTAAAAGTATCCCCCTTTCTGAACATCCCTTTGCCTGCACAAAAGGCCTGGCCACTTCAGTGTTAATGTACCAATTACTTTTGACATTGTGTAATCCCCTTTGAAATTAACAATAAAGGTCATGGTTAGATTCCTGATTAAGCCTATAATAGTTCAAGAAAAGAAAACATAAATCGACCAGAATTTGCATTATCAATATTATTCAGCAAATTTATTTTGTGAGTCCACACACTGGTAATAAATACATGGAAAACAGGTGCTGACTTGACTACAATAATGTTCAATGTGTGAATTGCCTGTGACGCTCTTGTGCTGAATCTCCAACAAGTATGAAAGTTGTGAGTTTGATCTTCTGGTCAAATGAAGTATTCATTATGTATGAAAACCAATATAAACTGTAGCTCCTGGATACCCGAAATAAAACAAGAAATGCTGCAAACACTTAGCGGGTGAAAGTGAAATAAAGTTAACATTTCAGGTTGAAAATCCTATGTCAGAACTGTGCACGTCCTTCTAAGACAACTTGATCTCATTGCATTAGGTATTTCCCTCCAATGGATAATTTCAAGAGAGAAAAAATACACTGAAGCAGTAAAGCATGCCATTATTTCTGACTTGCTGAGTTACTCCAGCACTTTGCAAATACCAATTGTAATGATCCAAAGCTGCTTCATCTGATGTTAGCTATCTCAAAATTGATCCTTCTGGATTACATGATTAAACTCCTTACTGCCATAAGCAACTGAATCATCTTGAGAGGAGTTTCTAACACTATGGAATTTTATAGTTTTTTGGTGAATATTTATATATTCTTGCCATTGAGGGCGTGCAGCGTAGGTTTACTAGGTTAATTCCCAGAATGGCGGGACTGTCATATGTTGAAAGACTAGAGCGGCTAGGCTTGTATACACTGGAATTTAGAAGGATGAGAGGGGATCTTATCGAAACATATAAGATTATTAAGGGGTTGGAAATGTTAGAGGCAGGAAACATGTTCCCAATGTTGGGGGAGTCCAGAACCAGGGGCCACAGTTTAAGAATAAGGGGTAGGCCATTTAGAACGGAGATGAGGAAAGACGTTTTCAGTCAGAGAGTTGTAAATCTGTGGAATTCACTGCCTCAGAAGGCAGTGGAGGCCAATTCTCTGAATGCATTCAAGAGAGAGCTAGATAGAGCTCTTAAGGATAGCGGAGTCAGGGGGTATGGGGAGAAGGCAGGAACGGGGTACTGATTGAGAATGATCAGCCATGATTACATTGAATGGTGGTGCTGGCTCGAAGGGCCGAATGGCCTACTCCTGTACCTATTGTCTATTGTCTATATTTTTCTTACAGGAAGGTGAACATTGGTCGCATCCCACTAATACATGTATTCACTTCAGCTGCTCACAAGGTGTGGTAGTAGAGACTAAAATAACATGTTCATCTCGCCCAAGCTGTGATGAGGTTTGTACAATACACCATTTGATTTGTACTAAATTCCTTTTGTTCTGATGTTCATAACACTGGTGTGTTGAAATAGTTTTTAAAAACTGAAGATATCTTAACAAAATCAGATATTGCTTCAAACACTCAGCAAGTTAGGCAGCATCTGTGGAAAGAGAAATAGAGTTAACATTTCAGTTCAAAGACCCTTTATCAGACAAAGGATTCTGACAAAGTCTTCAGTCTGAAAGGTTAACTATTTATCTCTCATTTGGTGCTGCCTGACCTGCTGAGTTTTTCCACAGCTTTGTTTTTGCCATTGAAGTATTTATCACTTTTGCTATAATTTTTGTTTGTGCAAAGAATTGACTAATGGATGGTAAACCTAAAAGAACAGCAAAATGAGAAGCAAATTTAAATTAATAGGAAAGATCCTACATCAGTAGAAACTTTAAAATAAAATCTCGGCTCAGAGGATTAACACAGCATCCTTTCAAGATACAGCTGCTGCAGAAACCATTATTGTCCAGTTCATCTAAGTACCCAAGATTTTAATTTAGCTCCGATTACTGAGATGAAGGGTGGCTTTTGTTTGTTACAAAGGTTATTCGTAAAAAAAACAGAGGCTAATCTCATTAGTTTCTCATATGTTGGGAACAAATTACAAATTGATATCAAAGCAGCAATCACGTCAGATGGAGGTAAGGGGCAAGAAACTCCAAACTGTAATGATTTAGTTTTGATTTAATTGAAAGATTCAGCTTGGAAACCAGTCCTTTGGCCCACCATCGATCACTTATTAACACTAGTTCAATGTTATTCCACTTTCACATCCATTCCGTACACACTAAGAACAATTTACGGAGGCCAATTAACCGACAAATCCGCACATCTTTGGGATGTAGCAGGAAACCAGAGCATACAGAGGAAACCTTCATGGTCACAGGGAGAATGTGTAAACTCCACACAGACAGCACCCGAGATCAGGATCAAACCCAGATCCCTGCCGCTGTGAGGCAGTAACTGTAAGTTGCACCAGTGTGCAACCCAATGGAGTCAAGTATATTGTACGGTTCAAAAACAGTTCATTGGAACAAAATAAGAAGAACAATAATCTATGTTAGGTGTGCTATGTTTGATTCACCAGTGCATCCTACTAGTCTAATTCATTCTGACTGATCAAGAGCTTCCTCTCCCTCCCGACTAAAGCAATTCATGGAAATTGATATCATCAAATCAATCTGGAAATAGAGGATGACAATGCAAGGCTTACCACGATAAACATTGTTATAGATTTACTTTAAACCCAGCAGATAAATATACCGCTACATAGTATTGCATTTATTTGCAGATTTGGTCGAAATATCCGTTAGAAACAACAAAGTATATAAAAATGACAGAAATGAAATTTCAAAATGTAATAAAATTTATGAAAAAATAATCATAATTTCACCAAGATTGTCATGGTGTGTGGAATTTAAAATCCAATTGAATGAAACACATCTAAGTAATTTGAAGTACACAAAATTTGTAAAATGTAAATAAACTAAAACTTGGTAAGTAGTCCTAATTGCAGTCACCTACATCCTCAAATCCTTGCTATGGATAACTGGAGCAATTATTTACATAATATAAAATAATCATGTTTCAAAAAGATATGATAAATCACATTTTATTCTGACATAATTTAATTAGAATTTAATTTTCACCAATATATACATTTGTATATGCTGCGCAATTTGCATAACACATAATTGAAATTTAAATAGTATGTGTACAACAGTGATTAATATTTTCTATTAATTTAGGCTTCCAGAATATGGGATGAACATCATTGCTGCTATGATTGTCCACAGCAACGTAAGTAGTTATAGTCAAAGTAATGTATTCTGTAAAATATATTCTTCTGTGTGGCATGTATAGAAACTATAAAATATACACATTATAATTTATTTAAAGATGAGAACATTTAAAACAAAAATGTACCATTTCCATTATACAATAGTGACAACATTTCTAAAGTACTTAGCTTATCATACAGTGCTTGTGCTATATATCGAGGGATTCTATTATATCTTTCTATTTTAACGGGTATTGAAGCAAATCATATTCCTGCCAATATTTTCACATGATTTTCAAATTGTGAGCTCAGTTTAGGTTTTCATGGCTGAAACAAAATCAGTTAATGAAGCTTTAGTTGAAGTGGCTGCACTCCAAAAGCTTTGGGTTAGATGTTACTGAACTTAGCCGATTGCTCAAAGCTACCTGTGGTTCTCGCTATTCACACTCAATTTAATTGCATCAGAGAGCTCATCTTGCTGGCCATCCACATGTTGGAGTTAATGGCCAATAGGCTTCAGCCGTCCTGGCTGCAGAACACCACTGACAGGCTCTCGCAAAGAAATAGCGAGGGTGGAACTTTGACTTTGTCAAAGTCAGTAATTAATTTGAATAGTTTTTGTTCATCTCTGTCATTCAAAGATGCAGTTACTCACAGAGTAATATACAAATCATTTCTGAAAATCCAGCCTTTCATATGAAATATTATATTTCATAATATACTGTTAGCTTTAGATTTTGGTTTTAGAGATACAAAGTGGAAACAGGCCCTTTGGCCCACCGAGTTTGAGGCAACCAACGATCACCTGTACACTAGGGACAATTTACAGAAGCCAATTAACCTACAAACCTGCATGTCTGGAATGTAGGAGGAAACCGGAACACCCGGAGAAAACCCACGCTGTCACAGGGAGAACGTACAAACTCCGTACAAACAGCACCCATAGTCAGGATTGAACCCGGGTCTTTGGCACTGTAAGGCAGCAGCTCTACCACTGTGCCACCCGCTAGTATCATTAATTATTTGAACAAGGAGATTAAATATCCCAAGATTGTAAACCATACAGAGCTAGGTAGAAGGTGCACCTTAATTGGTTAAATTTAAATTTCAAGTCATATTTATATTTATAATGGATTTATAATCATTTGAAAATACTGATTGATTCCTACCAATTTATACTTTTTATTTTCCCACAGTGAGCCGATGCAAAGTTCAACCTGTGCTGATGGAATTAACCCAGGGTGGTTGTTCAGCATTCGTTGAAGTGAATTCATGTGAAGGATTTTGCAAGTCATTTTCCATGTAAGTGAAGTGATTTAATATATTTGTAGTGTTTGAAATCAAATTATAAATCAATCCAAATTAAAAGAAAATAATTTCTGGTAGGTCAGAGAATCAATGATTTAGGTTGTACACTACTAAGAGATGAAAGCACATTTAGATTAAAAAATGGGGTAGGAAAAACAAGGAAACAGTGGAATGATTACTGGCTGATAGAACATACATGACTTAAAATGATGGCAAGAGAGGTTAATCATCCAGCAAAAATCCATTGCTGTAGAAGTTAATGAATACATAGACCTCAGCTTTAAGCAGTTTGACTTTTGTTGTGCTTGTGATCAGTATTTCATATTTGAATATTATGAAATATAACGAGATAACGGGTCCTTTTCAGAATGGCAGGCAGTGGCGAGTGGAGTGCCGCAAGGCTCAGTGTTGGGGCCGCAACTGTTTACCATATATATTAATGATTTGGAAGAGGGAATTAGAAGTAACACTACCTTGTTTGCGGATGACACAAAGCTGGGTGGCAGTGTGAACTGTGAAGAGGATGTTAGGAGGTTGCAGGGTGACCTGGACAGGTTGAGTGAGGGGGCAGATGCGTGGCAGATGCAGTATAATATAGATAAATGTGAGGTTATCCACTTTGGTGTCAAAAACAAGGAGGCAGAATATTATCTCAATGGTGTTAGGTTAGGTAAGAGGGAGGTGCAGCGAGACCTGGGTGTCCTTGTACACCAGTCACTGAAAGCAGGTACAGCAGGCAGTGAAGAAAGCTAATGGCATGTTGGCCTTCATAACAAGAGGATTTCAGGACAGGAGTATATTGGTCCTTCTGCAGTTGTATAGGGCCCTGGTAAGACCACATCTGGAGTATTGTGTACAGTTTTGGTCTCCTAATTTGAGGAAGGACATCCTTGTAATTGAGGCAGTGCAGTGTAGGTTAACAAGATTGATCCCTGAGATGGCGGGACTGTCATATGAGGAAAGATTGAAAAGACTAGGCTTGTATTCACTGGAGTTTAGAAGGATGAGAGGGAATCATAGAAACATATAACATTATAAAAGGATTGGATAAGCTAGATGCAGGAAAAATGTTCCCAATGTTGGGTGAGTCCAGAACCAGGGGCCACAGTCTTAGAATAAAGGGGAGGCCATTTAAAACTGAGGTGAGAAGAAACTTTTTCACCCAGAGAGTTGTGAATTTGTGGATTTTTCTGCCACAGAGGGCAGTGGAGGCCAAATCACTGGATGGATTTAAGAGAGAGCAAGATAGAGTTCTAGGGGCTAGTGGAATCAAGGGATATTGGGAGAAGGCAGGCACAAGTTATTGATTGTGAATGATCAGCCATGATCACAATGAATGGCGGTGCTGGCTCGAATGATCTCCTCCTGCACATATTTTCTATGTTTCTATGAGATGAGGTGGGTTTAAAATGAATGGAAGGCCTGAAATTTAAGTGAAAGGGAGTTTTAAAAGAGCAGGAGACTTAAGAGTGAAGGCAAGCTTAAAACAGTGGGATGCCTCAGATCAGTTCAAAAGAATGAAAAGACGTGGATCTGTTTGATTGATCAAGTAGTGGCTAGTCATATAGAAAAGCTGAATATAATCAAACCATGTTTTCTGAAACGTAAATCATGTTTGACAAATTTGCAGTTCTTCAAGAAAATGCTAAGCAGAGCCAATAGACAAGAACCTGTAGATTTACCATTTATATGAATGATCTGGAGGAGAGGCCAGTGTATAACATTTTTAAGTTTGCCTCTAACAATAAAATAGGTGAAAGGGCATGTTACAATAAGAATATTTGAATATTGCAATAGGATATAGATAGATCGAGTGAGTGGGTAAAAACTTGCCAAATGGAGCTTAATGTGGCAGAGGTCATGCACTTTGGTTAAAGGAATCAGACAAGATCATAATCATACTTTATTAGCCAAGTATGTTTTGCAACATATGAGAAATTTGAGTTGCCATATACTCATACCAATAAAAAACACACAAAATACATTTTTACATAAACATCCACCACAGTGACACCTCCACATTCCTCACTGTGATGAAAGGCAAAAAATAATGTTCAATCTCTTCCCTTCTTTGTTCTCCCGCGGTTGGGGACCTCAAACCTTACGTTGACAGGACCATCATGGCACCCGTAGCCGGCGGTCGGACCCTCCGCGTCGGGGCGATCAAGCTCCCGCATCGGGGGGATCTCAGTTCCCCCGTGCTGGGCGATCGGACGCCAGGTCGGGGCTAGTCAAGCCTCCTGCGACTTTGGAGATTCCCAACATCAGTCTCTACCCGAGATTGCAAGCTCCTTGATGTTGAAATCCGCAGACTGCGGTTGGAGCATCGATCCCAGGCAAGGGATCGCAGGCTCTGATGGTAAGTCCACGGCCCCGTGGTGGGGCTCAAAGTCAGTCTCGAGTAAGGCCACCAGCTCCATGATATTAGGCCGCAGAGCGACCAGAGATACGATCCAGAAAACAATCGCACCTCCGACAAGGTAAGAGATTGAAAAAATGTTTCCCCTACCTCCTCCCCCACATAAAACAAACCAGCGAACATTAACACATACTTTTAAAAATACACTAAAAATAACAGAAAAGATGGAGACTGTTGGCGAGGATGCCATCGCTGATGGTGCCACATGGTGGAATTTGAATCATTGGCAGTATTTGAAGAGTAGGTTTATAAATTTTTGAAAGATGAGGAATTGGGTGCTCTGGAGAACTGACATGGGAATTGAGATCAACCATGACCATATTGAATGGCTTGAAGTGCAGATGGTTGACTCTGCCGATTTTCTTGTGTTGTGTGTGTTATGAGTTTGGTCTCATATCTGTGATATGTTCAACCATGATCCCAATTTGATTACGACTTGTTTAAACCTGACCTGCTGTGATCTGGCTATTTTTCAGGTTTGATTCCAAAACAAATCGCATGATGAAGGACTGTGAGTGCTGTGAAGAAGATAAAATAGAAAAAATAGAGACAACACTAGTTTGCAAGAATGGAAAGCCTAAAAAGTACAAGTACATATCTGCAAAGACATGCATGTGCAAACGTTGTAAAAACAAATGAGATGGATGTACCTTTCAGATCTGGTCATCTGAACAGAATTTATGAATATAATTGAAATTTTAAAGGAATTTATAAAAATCAATGTTTAGTTTGCAAATGTTACACGGTAAAATTAGGAAAATGTTGAGTATCTATCTCAAGTTATGAAATTTAGAATGTGGATTCAAGATCATACCTTGTAAACGTTGGAACTTTTGATCTGTTATTGAATAAGTTAAAATCAATAAAGCATTTTCACAAAAAATAAAGTAAAATGCGATGTGTTTCATTTTAAATTTGAATGCAGAACAATGGACCACTTTTACAGTTTCATTCCACTGCCTTATGTTCCCATGTGCCAGTTTTCCAGCTTAATGCAGCTTTTGGGTGGACCAACCCATTGGGTATATGAGATTATTGAATCCATGGTCATATATTGGGCATCAATGTCCATTTATATCATACAGGAACTGAAAGGAATAAGTTTTCCTTATGGGGATTCCTCTGAGCATTGCCAATTGGCTTGGATACAATAAACGTACAAATATTTTAGCCCTAATTAAAAGTCAACTACTAGCAGCTTAAACAGCCAATTCCCATTCCTTTTTGTAGAAAAAATGAACTGCAAATGCTGGTTTACAATAAAAGTTTTTTTTCCCAATTCCTTTTTGCCTGTTCTATGGTTTCCTTTGGATCATTTGGATCATTTCTCAACTTTGATCTTCAGGTTAATGGTCTCCACTGAACATCACGAAAACAACTTTATACTAGGCTGCTCTCCTGGACATAGCTGCTTTGTCTTTAATATTCTACTCATAAACTTACATTTTAAAACAACTTTCCTTCTTCCTTCCATTGTTGCTGTTACCTATTGAGATTTTGTCCTAACTGAGAGCCCTGCTGGATTTTCCCGACCAGAGACTCACACTGCATGGCTCAGATACATTTCTCATTCACTTCTGTATTTCAGAGTGACCTTTAATGTCATCATTATTGTGCATCCAATATACCTAATGCCCTACCTATCAGAAATATTCAAAGGTTCAAAGGTCAGTTTATTGTCACATGTACCAATTAAGGTACAGTGAAACTCGAAGTACCGTACAGCCATACTAAAAAAAGCAACAAGACACACATAAAGGTTAACATAAACATCCACCACAGCGGCTCCCCCACATTCCTCACTGTGATGGAAGGCAATAAAGTATAATCTGCTTCCTCTTTATTCTCCCACGGTCAGGGCAGTCGAACCATCCGCAGTCAGGCCGATCGAAGCTCCTGCAGCCGGCGATTGAAGCCCCCATGTCGGGGCGATCGAAGCTCCTGTGGCCTGTAGCTCCCGAAGTCGGTCTCTAACCAGGGACCGTGAGCTAAACGGTTAAAGCCCACAGGCTCCCGCGGTTGGAGCTCCGAAGTTGATCCCTGACAGGGATTGCCAGCTCCACGATGTTAAGTCCTGCAGGCTCCCACGGGTGGAGCTCCTGAAGTCGGTCTCCAGCAGAGGCCGCCAGCTCCTCGATGTTAGGCTGCAGTGTGGACGGAGATACAATACGGAAAAAAATGCATCTTCGTCGAGGTAACAGATTAAAAAAAGGTGTCACCCCCCCCCCCCCCACATAAGACACTAACACATACATTTAACCCATATTTTAAAAACTACAAAGGAAGGGACGAAGCAGACTGTTGGCGAGGCAGCCTGCGGACTTTAACATCATCATACAATATTGTCATATAAAGTTTGAATTGATGTGGTCTCGGCATGCATGAACTAATCTGAAAAAGCTGAACATTTTGAAGATTCACAGTACGTCAGACAGTTTCTATAGAGAGTGAAACAGAGTTACAGGTGCTCCACAGCTTCCGATGGGGTTCCGTTCCGAGAAACCCATCGGAAACCAAAAATATTGTAATGAATGAATGAATGAATAAGTTTATTGGCCAAGTATGTGCATATACAAGGAATGTGCCTTGGTGCTCGTTTCACAAATGACAACACAAACGTACAGTTAAGCACATCAAAACAATAAGGATACAACATTACGGTCTAAACATGTGGGTGAAAAAAAACAGTGCAAAAAAGAGACTACATACTTTGGTTATTGAGTAGAACTACCACTCGTGGAAAAAAGCTATTTTTATGTCTGGCTGTGGCTGCTTTGAAAGTCCGGAGTCGCCTTCCAGAGGGACGTGCTTCAAAGATTTTGTGGCCAGGGTGAGAGGGGTCAGAGATGATCTTGCCCGCTCGCATCTTGGCCCTTGCAGTGTACACTTCGTCAATGGGGGAATGGTTGCAGCCAACAACCTTCTCAGCTGTGCAAATGATCCGTTGCAGCCTCCGGATATCATGCTTGGTGGCTGAGCCAAACCAGACCATGATGGAGAAGGTGAGGACGGACTCAATGATAGCAATATAGAATTGGACCATCATTGCCTGTGGCAGATTGTGTTTCCTCAGCTGCCGCAGGAAGTACATCCCCTGTTGGGCCTTTTCAACTGTGGAGTCGATGGTGGCCCCCATTTAAGGTCCCTGGAGATGATGGTTCCAAGGAACTTAAATAACTCCACAAATATGACTGTGGTGTTGTTGATGGTGTGAGGGGAGGGGAGGGGAGGGGCATCTCTTCGAAAGTCTACAATTAGTTCCACTGTCTTACGAGCATTGAGCTCCAGGTTGTTGCGATGGTACCAGGACGCCAGCTGTGTCACTTCCCGTCTGTAGGCAGATTCCTCCCCATCCTGGAACAGTCCAACCAGGGTTGTGTCATCCGCAAACTTGAGGAGCTTGACAGAGGAGTCTGTGCAGGTGCAGTCGTTGGTGTAGAGAGAGTAAAGGAGAGGGGAGAGTACGCAGCCTTGCGGTGGTCCTATGCTGAGGGTCTGAAATCTGCTTATTGAAATGCATTGAATATGTGCGATCACTACGGCTCGCTACGGGTCGCTGCCGTTTGCGCCATCGCAAAGTCGGACTATCACAAGTCGAAACATCGTAAGCCAGGGAGTATCTGTAATAATGTTTTGTTTTATTTTGAACTTCGAGTATCTGAAATTTATATTTTTTTGGCTCATTTGGATGGATAATTGATGTTGGATGTCTGTTTCCCCATCAATGCCTTGAGCGCCACCTTGAGTCGTTCTCTTTATTTGCTCTCTTCTATCGCAACAAAGGAACACTCATCTGACGGTAATGGTACATGGTCCTCAGCCGATGCAGTATATTTAGGAATGATAACTGGGATATGCATGATATTGCATAAAGATATAGATATGTAGTAAAGATAAAAAAGGGATGCGAGATAGGGTATTGAAAAAAAAGGATGAGTGACGTGCAAAGTAAACGTGTGTAAAGTTATATAATGGATAGATTTGATTAGGTAGTAAGGGACAGGGATACAGACTTCAGTTATGTAAAACGAATGGAAAACTAAGATTGTTCTTCAAGCAAATACATTTAATGTAGACTAGACGGGTGTGACCCGTTGGGTCCAAATCTCTCCTGCGGGCACGGCACCCCTCATTGGGTGCAAACCTCTTCTGCGGGCCCGGCAACCCTCCCCCAACTGACGATCCGTGGACCCATTGCCGGCCGGGGAATGTCCCCATGGGGCCGTGGGCAGGCGAGGGGAGACAGGAAAGGGGAGAGGGTGCCACTCACCTTGGCCACGGCCGGCCATCACGTCGGCCAGAGCGAGCCGTTCTCCCGTTTAAAAAATGTATTCAATTATTTAAAAACAATATTTACATTACAATAAAACAAAACAAAACCCACCACCAGAATACAATACTAACAAATATACCAAATGAAACTATTATACAACGATATTACAATCCCTATCTAGGATGCATCCATACCGCTGCGGTGCCCAGCGGTCCCGGAAATCTCCCAGGGTGCCCGTGGACAGCACATACTCCCTCTCCAACTCCACCCTGGCCCGGACGTAACCCCGGAAAAGAGGTAGGCAGCTGGCACGGGCACAGCCCTCTTCCGCCTGGTGCCATGAGTCGCGGATGGCCAGCTTGGCCAGGCCCAGGAGCAACCCAACCAGGACATCTTCAGCCCAACCCTCTCCCCTACGCACAGGGTGTCCAAAGATGAGGATGGTGGGTGAGAAGTGCAGCCAAAAGGCATGGAGCAGCCCCTTTAGATATTGAAACAGGGTCTGCAACCTCACACACTCCGTATACACGTGGTACACAGACTCTTCCAGCCGCAAAAGTGGCAGGCAGCTGGCGAGTCTGTGAACCGTGAGAGAAACAGGTTGCAGGGGACTCCTCGGTGCAATACCCTCCACCCCAGGTCCCCGATGGAGAGGGGCAGAATCCCTGCGTAGAGGGGCCCCCTCGTTACCGGAAGGCAACACCGACCGCCACTTAGTGTCCGGATGGTGGACCAGGGCGAGGAAGTGCAGGGTGAGGAGGAGGAGCCCCTACTGGCACACCTCCCTGTGTCTCGGAGGGAGATGAAGGGTGTCGAAGAAAAGCGGCTCATGTTGTGTGGGATCAGCTCCCAGGAAGGATTACGGTGCCTGGGTCCGACGAGTACTTCCGGCTGAGCGGGGATTTGCTCAGCTGCAAGTACTCCACACGTTTGAGCCCCCTGACACCCAGCGGGGCGGGACAAGGGCCGACTGCTCTCACGCTCGGGCCGTCACCCTTCACCAGCGATGGGGGGGGCCCGGTCGACAGCAACCAGGTTCCTGACTCTCAACAAGTCCCGGTAGAATCTGCGTAGGAAAATAGCTGCAGATGCTGGTACAAATCGAAGGTATCACAAAATGCTGGAGTAACTCAGCAGGTCAGGCAGCATCGAGGAGAGAGGAAATGGGTGATGTTTCGGGTCGAAACCCTTCTTCAGCCCAGTAGAAGCCGGGCATCCCCAGCACGACGGCACGGCTGACGCCCACTATCGGGATCCGCGTACCTCCTTGAAGGCAGCGGTCCCGTTGTAAAAAGTGCGTCGCCAGCACATGCCACCTGGGAGGATGCTCCGAGTACAGGTATCTCTGCAGAGTCCTGAGGCAGAGAGCCGCCAACTGGGTGCGAATGCACACCAGTGACTGACCGCCCTTCTCAATCGGGAGACTCAGGACCGCTGCATAGACCCAGCGGTTTCCGTTGCCCCAGAAGAAGTGCACCAACATCTTCTGGATGATCCCAGCAAAGGTGGCTGATGAGACCAATGTGGTCAATCTGTATCAGAGCAGGGAGGCCACAAGGTGGTTAATGACCAACACCCTGCCCCGGTAGGAAAACCCTCTGAGGAGATTTGACCAGCGCCCCAGCCGGGCGACGACTTTCAATTGCAGCTCCTGCCAGTTTGCCAGCCAAGAGTCCAGAACATTTCCCCCAGTTGATCCTGGCTGAGGAGGCGGCCGAGAAGACTCGTTGGCACTCGCGCAACCTCTGCAGGTCGGTGACCATGAGGAGCACGTCATTGGCATAGACCGAGAGGACCACCTCCATGCCGGGCTCGCGTAGAACCATGCCCGTCAACCTCCTCCGAAGCAGTCTAAGGAATGGCTCTACGCAGATGGCGTACCGTTGGCCTGACATGGGGCAGCCCTGACGTACTCCTCTGCATAAGGGAATGGGGGCCGTCAAGTATCCGTTGACTTTGATCAGGCATTCCGCGGCGGCGTATAGAAGCCGGATCCGGGCTACAAAGTGCGGTCCGAACCCAAACGCCCGCAGAGCCCTCAGCAGATTTTCGTGAACCACCCTGTCAAAAGCCTTCTCCTGATCAAGGGGGAGAAAGGCAGTGGGTACACCGGTCTCCTGAGCAAGGTAGACCAGGTCCCGGACCAGATGGATATTATCCTGGATGTACCGGCCCGGTACCATGTAAGACTGGTCAGGGTGGATCACTTGGGCCAACACTGGGACCAGACGGTTGGCCATTGCCTTAGCAAAGACCTTGTAGTTGATACAGAGGAGGGAGAAGGGGCGCCAGTTCTTTTGTAGGCGGAGATCTCCCTTCTTGGGCAGAAGGACCACGACAGCCCTCCGCCAAGACAGGGGCATCTCCCCGGTCGCCAGGCTCTCCCTCAGGACCATGGTGTAATCCTCCCCCAGGATCCCCCAGAAAGTGCGGAGGAACTCTGCTGTCAGGCCGTCCAGGCCAGGGGATTTGCCCCTTCGAATCTGATGGAGGGCCGTGGTCAGTTCGTCTAGTCTCAGGGGAGCGTCCAGACGCTCGGCACACCCCCTCCCGGGCCGACCGTGGCTAGACCTTCCCACAGATCACTGCACTCGTCCCCGCCGGAGCTAGCTGGTGAGAGCTAGGTCCCATAAAAGGAACGAACCGCCGCGTTGATGTCTTCTGGTTGGGTGACGGGGGAGTCATCTTCAGCGAACAGCTCCACTAACTGCTGACGGCCTCCCTGCCACTTCTCCAGCGAGTAGAAGGGTGAACCGCGGTCCAAATCGTGGAGCATTTGGATCCACGACCTCACGTACGCTCCTCAGGATTGCTCTAACTGCAGCTCCTTCAGCACATCCTTCTTCCCCTGGTATTCCCTCCAGAAGGTCGGGTCCCCGCTGGTCTGACTTAGACACGAATCCAAATCGAGCAGCTCACTCCCGAGCTGTCTGTCCTTGGAATCGCGCCTCTTGGTCGACCCCCTAGTGTACTCCTGACAGAAACACCGGATGTGGGCCTTGCCCACGCCCCACCATAGCCGCAGGGAGTGAAATCCTCCCCGCTTCCCCCTCCAGGTGGTCCAGAACCTCACAAACGAGTCCCGGAAGCGGTGATCCTCCAGCAGCCGGTTGTTAAAGTGCCAGTACGCGGACCGTCCCCGCATGCACAGCGGGGTAAACTCCGCCCACACCAGGTGGTGGTCTGAGCACGGCACCGGCCGCATGGAGGCTGCCGATACACGGGAGACGTACGCCCGAGAAATATATAGGCGGTTGATGCGAGAACCACCCCCCTCTGACCTCCTGGAGTAGGCACTAAAGTCGGGGTGGAGGTTCCTCCAGGTGTCTGCTAAGTCAAAGGAGCCCACGAGCTCCTTCCACATCTTCACCGACTCCTGGCCACACTGGATACCGGAACGGTCTCCTTCCTCGAGGGTACAGTTGAAATATCCCCCGAGGATCACGCAGTCGCCAGGATCGATGGAGCTCAGCAGGGTAGACACCACCCAGAACAGGCCCGTTTGCAACACGACGGGTTTCTCAATCAGTACCCCATTCCTGCCTTCTCCCCATACCCCCTGGATCCGCTATCCTTAAGAGCTCTATCTAGCTCTCTCTTGAATGCATTCAGAGAATTGGCCTCCACTGCCTTCTTAGGCAGAGAATTCCACACATTTACAACTCTCTGACTGAAAAAGTTCTGAGGGACAGAAGGGCTGATCTCCCCTTCCCCCTCCCCGCCTACTGTCCCTAACTACACATGCGTGCTCTGCACCTCGTCCTGGGTGCGTTGCTCCTGAGCTTCCTCGGGTGTATGAATCGGGACTCCCTCCCCAACAAGACTCTCTCCCTGCTCCATTTCACCCGAGTGGTCCCCATCACCACCCTCCCCAGAATCCCCTCCAGAGCATGGGACAGGAGCCAGAACCAGAGGGCGGGAGTCTTCCTCCACCACAGTACTCCCCTCCTCACTGAACGATTCCCGTATGTTCCCCCTTCCACTCCTCCCTAGAGAGATTCCTCCTTTTTTTCGAAGGGGAGGAGCTTACAGTCTCTTGGGTCACCTGCGCAACCTTAGTCTGCGGCTCCCCCTCCTCCCGCCCGACCCCCTCCACCCCCGGCTGGATTTATGGGGCTTGCGGACTCCCTAACGGGAGGTGACGGGATGGGTGAAAAGATCTTATCCTCGGGGGTTTTGTTCCCCAGGAGCTACAGCTTCTTCGCCCCCTTCTTTTGACCCTCCCCATCCCCATCCGTGCTCTACGCAGCCGACGCGATGATGTGAAAACGTCATGACGTAATGACGCAGCAGACGGCGCGGCACCGGATGGGAGCAGCCGTTGCTCTACGCCATGACCCCCGCGAGCGCCTTGCCCGCCGCCGCCTCATCTTTCCGCCGCACATCGGACAGGTAAAAGGTGCAAATGTCCCATCTCCCGCAGATTGCTGCCGCCGTGAGATGGACCAAGTCCACGGCTGCCCGCCGAGCGCTCCTCTTGGCTTTGGCCACCTATGGCGTGAAGAAGTTGTATCCGCTTCTCCAACACCACTTCCATGGCAAACTGCGGCCTGGTACATCTTCACCTCGTCACACGCCCAGCCACTGCTTTGACAAGAAATCTCCCACTGTTGACGACGAGTTTTGTCAGCAGCTTCTCAGTCTCGGCAAAATCCTATTCCCCAAACTGCTCACCAAGGAGCTGGGCTTACTCTGCCTGCATTCGGTGGCTTTGATTTCCAGGACTTTTCTCTCAATTTACGTGGCCGTGTTGGACGGGAAGATAGTGAAGACAATCGTTGAAAAAAACCCTAAAAGCTTCGTGCTGAAGCTGGTCAAATGGCTTCTGGTGGCCATCCCTGCCACTTTTGTCAATAGTATGATCCGTTATCTGGAATGTAAGCTGGCTTTGGCATTTCGCACTCGTCTGGTAGATCACGCATATCGCACTTATTTCACCGATCAGACTTACTACAAGGTTAGCAACATGGATGGGAGATTGGAAAATCCAGACCAGTCACTGACAGAAGATATCTTAATGTTTGCACAGTCTATCGCACACTTGTACTCCAACTTGACGAAGCCAATCTTTGACGTGATGCTGACCTCTTACACATTGATCCAGACGGCATCTTCGCGTGGAGCAAACCCCATGGGACCAACACTTTTAGCAGGCCTCGTCGTCTATGCCACAGCCAGGGTATTAAGAGCCTTCTCTCCAAGATTTGGTAAACTAGTGGCCGAAGAAGCCCAAAGGAAAGGATACTTAAGATATATCCATTCACGAATTATCGCCAATGCAGAAGAGATTGCTTTCTACAGGGGTCATAGGGTAAGGATTTCTGCAGTAAACCTGGAGCTCATTAAACTGATGGTTCAAAGGCTATCATGACAGTGAGAGATGGTTGCATGAGGCCATTAGTGTATTATTTTAAACTACACCTGACACTTTATACTTTACCTAATGCTTTGAATTAATATATAAGATTGGTAGTGAAATTCAGGAAAATTGATATATTTCATAAAAATAGCAAGAGACCTATCTTTGCCTAAATTCTCTAATTTTAAAAAAATGAGCTTTGTATACAGCCTCTTTAAAATATAGCACAACATGGGATCAGGCCCCTTGACCCACAATGAAGGTGCCAAATGTGATGCCAAATTAAGCCAATCTTCTCTGCCTGCATGTGATCCATTTCCTGCATATCCATGTGCATATCCAAAAGCCTCGTAAATGCCACTATCGTGTCAGCCTCCACCACCACCCCTGGTAGTGCATTCCAGGTGTCCCAGGCAAGAAACTTTCCCTAAAATCCCAAATTTAAAAAAATTGAGTCTTATTTTTATTATATATCTATAGCCTCTGCATAAGATATCGTTTTGTCACTGAATCCATTTGCACTGATTCAATTTTTCTGTGATTTAGTTCTGTTTACAGAAGTGACCTACATCTTTAAGTTTTCTGCCATTCCATGACAGTATAAATCTCAAATTCATTTGTAATATAGCTCAGGAGGCTGTGGAAACAAAGATTTATATTACCTTTTATATTTCTAAATCTGTATTTTTATATTTACAATTTTTAAAATTTTAAACTATTGTTTTCTTTTTATTCTGATAATGTCACTCAGTGCAGAAGAGGAATATTCATTTTTGAAAATGATTATTTTGACGTTTTTACATCATACAGAGTATACCGTCAAGGACACGTGTTAGAAAGACATTCTGGCCTTCCATCACAGTGAGGAGGGGACTGGAGGAGACTCACTGTGATAGATGTTTCTTTTGTTTGGTGTTGGTTTATGATTGTATGTGTTATTGCATTTTTATTGATTATTCTTATTGGTCTTATTGTTGAACTGCGGGTAATTTTTCATTTCACTGCACATTTATGTGTATGTGACAAATACATTGACTATTGACTAGAACCTATGATCAGATTGTTGTCAAGTCAAGTCAAGTCAATTTTATTTGTATAGCACATTTAAAAACAACCCACGTTGACCAAAGTGCTGTACATCTGTTTAGGTACTAAGGAAAAAAATCAAACATACAGTAGCACACAAACATAACAGCACATACAAAACAGTTCACAGCGCCTCCTCAGTGGGCCTCAAACGCTAGGGAGTAGAAATAGGTTTTGAGCCTGGACTTAAAGGAGTCGATGGAGGGGGCAGTTCTGATGGGGAAAGGGATGCTGTTCCACAGTCTAGGAGCTGCAACCGCAAAAGCGCGGTCACCCCTGAGCTTAAGCCTAGACCGCGGGATAGTGAGTAGCCCCAAGTCGGCCGACCTGAGGGACCTGGAGTTAGAGAGGTGGGTTAGAACATTTATGATGTAGGGGGTGGAATGTCCATTTAGGGCTTTATATGTGAATAGGAGGAGCTTGAAGTTGATTCTGTACCGTGCAGGGAGCCAGTGGAGAGAGGCCAGAATCGGCGTGATGTGGTCCCTTTTTCGGGTACCCGTCAGTGGTCTCGCTACGGCATTTTGGACCAGTTGCAGGCGGGACAGGGATGATTGGCTGATCCCAGTGTATAGGGAGTTGCAGTAGTCTAGGCGGGAGGAAATGAAAGCGTGAATGATTTTTTCAGTGTCATCGAATTGGAGGAAAGGTTTGATTTTAGCTATGGTACGAAGTTGGAAGAAGCTGGCTTTTACCACAGCGTTGACTTGCTTGTCAAACTTTAATGCAGAGTCAAATATCACGCCGAGGTTTTTGACATGCGGTTTGACTAGGCAGGATAGGTTTCCAAGACTGCCTGTTATCGATTTGATGGAGTCGGGGGGGAGGGAGGGGCGAATAGGATGACCTCAGACTTGCTCTCGGTCAATTTCCATGGCCACATCATGCAAATATGGAAATAGTGCGAAAAAATTGAATAAACCAAATGGGAGATTGAATGACTGGTCCAGAAGTCTGGAAGTTGTTGTTATCAGATGAATGAGTAATGGACATCAAGACCTCTGAAGCTATGCTGGAGTTGAGGCCAAGAACTAATTTTCAAATATGATTTTGTGGGAAATTTTTTACATTTTGGGTATTTGTAAATTTATATGTAACAAAATATTCTTTATGTACCTTATCCAAATAATGCAACTTAAGAGAATGATGCTTTGTTCGCATTAGATTGTGTTAGAGGTTTTTCTTGTCTGCAAAGTATTTGAAACATCAGCCCCAATCCTATGTCATTATTCTTTCAGTAACCACAAAATATAAAAGTAACTGAGTCAGGAACTGTTTTAAAGTGACAATGATTTTGCAGTAAAACAAGCTGACCTATCTGTGAAGGCTAGAAAAAGCCATTCTCATAGTGCCTAGGTTTCACACTATGCAACACAATTAAAAACTAAATGACTAGATTGCCTATTCTGGAAATGTTTTCAACTCAGTCAGTGCTTGCTTAAATAAGAATGTTAAATTGGGATTGGGGCTCTACTATAATTGTATATATTGAATGATATTTTATGTGATTTACAACGAAGCAGATAATTACCTATGAGATCAATAACAATGGGCAATAAACCAATATACTTCAGTACATGTTAAATCATCCTATTATTGGACATGACATTTGGCAACTGGTCCTCTGGGTTCTAAGATTTAATCCATGTTTTCATAGCATGCCTCTCTTTGAATAAGCACAAGGGGTTTTTTGAGTATGAAGACAGGAAAAGCTGAAGTTTTCAACCATTTTCCTGCTTTGTTTAAAGCTTGTTAGCAAAGGGGAAATGATTTTACTGAAGTTAAGATTCTTGCCCTTGATACACTGAAAAAAAGGAGAGAAGAGGAGTGAAATATAAAGCCATAGTAGGGATATGAGTGGAAGGAGTCCAGGGAGTTGGGTGTTGGTGGGGAAGGGGAAAGAGAAAATTAAAGGAAATATGGGTCTGCTGGAAAAGGGTCTTGACCCAAAACGTCACCCATTCCTTCTCTCCAGAGATGCTCCCTGTCCCGCTGAGTTACTCCAGCATTTTGGTACCTATCAAAGGAAATATTTGATATTTATGAATATGATAAACATGAAATATGATAGAAGATGAGGGAGGGGAAAGAGCAGGGCGACTGGTATGTTGGGAGAAATGGGTTGAAATTGGAGAATTCCGTGTTCATACCACTGGGTTATAAGCTACCCAAATGGAATATGAACTACCGCTCTTCAAGTTTGCATGTGTCCTCACTCTGGCAATGGAGTAGGCCAAGGATAGAAGAATGGGAATGGGAAAGGAAGTTAAAATGTTTAGCAAACTAGAGATCAAGTAGGCCTTGATGTATAGCGCACAGAATTTCAGTGATGTAAGGAAACTACATCAGGAGCTTTCTTCCCCCTGCCGCACTACAATCATTGAAGATGGAGTGAACTGAAACATTACATTTCCATTCCTTTCATAGATGCTGCCTGACCCACTGAGTTACTCTGGCACTTTGTATGAACATTCCACTAAATGCTGAACATTAGTGTAACTTCTTAAGAAGGACATGCATCGTAATATAGGTGTTACTTTGGAGTTATAAAGAAAACATATTGATGCTGCTTTTCCCACTTAAACTGCAGATTGCAATGCTTTAAAGAAATTCCTTATGTTAACAGTTGAGTTGAAAACACTATCATAGAGAGAGAGCGAGAGAGTCAGTGTGGAAACAGGCCCTTCAACCCAACTTGCCCACACTGGCTAACGTATCCCATCTACACGAGTCCCACCTGCCTGTAGAGTCATAGAGAGTCATATCGTTAAATCTTCAGCATTACTTTAGGTGTATAAAGTTTATATTAAGTTGTTCAAGACCATCTAAAATACCCAAGTTTCACTAAACTTGCACTACATTATATTCTGCAATGCTATTTATTTTGTTTCATATAATTATTTCCAATTTTATAGTCATATACAGCACTTGAATTGTCATTTAATTGCCCATGCCGACCAAGGTGCCCTATTTACACTAGTCCTACCTGCACGTGTTTGGCCCATATCCCTCTAAACCCTTCCTATCCATGTACCTGTCCACATTTCACATCACAACATAAGATTCCAGTTTCATTGGTATTTCAAGCACATTGTTTGTCCATGAATTTGAAATACAGCAGGACCATCTTTCAGAAAAATATTGGTCATGATTTTACTTGCTTTACAATCTTCCATTTTCTTTCCTTAGGTGGAAATGAATCAGCTACAGAAAAGTTACAAGTCGCTTGTTGCCCAGATGAATCTTATTTTGTCTAAAAGATTCTGGTACATAATGTTGGAGCAGTTTCTAATGAAGTACGTGTGGAGTGCAAGTGGATTAGTAATGATAGCCGTACCCATTATCACGGCAACTGGTTTTGCAGACAATGGTAATGAGGCAGATTCTTGAATCTGATTAATATTTTGGTTTGATATTATTGAAGGATAATGTTAAGTGGAAGCCCCAACTGGAATTCAGCCCTGGGAAGGGTTGTTGTCAAGTCCTTGTTAGTCTCCAATTGTCGTGATTCCCCTCAGTCCTATTCGGCCTGATATATGATTGTAAAGCTGTATCACAAATGTAAAACAAAATAACTCGGTTGTTAGAAGCGACAAATATACAGGGCTGAGAATGAGCATGAGTAATTGGGAGATTTGCTCTGAAGCACTAGGAGATTTTATTGTGTTTTTGCATGCTCAATAGAAATGTAATTCATCATGATCTGTTCACAGCAGCAATTATAGTTGAGCCCACCCTCTTCAGTAAATGGCATTTTCATGCATCTAATTTGTATCCACCTCATTCCAACCTTACAAGATGGCAAATTGCAATCGAAAGTAATCTTTCTTATTTCAAAATATTTGTTTTTGCATTTATGGGTTTCTATTACTAATTGTTTGCAGTGACTGAAGCTACTTCATTCTCATGAATGCTTGACATTTATTTTAAATGTTTGAAACACTTTCTGTATTAAAGAAACTAGGATTGAGAACTGGAAAAAAGCATAGATTTTTTTTTTTTAATTAGCAAGTCATGCAGCATCTCTGGGAAGAGAAATGAGTCAATTAGGTTTTGGGTCTGTGACTTTTCCTCAGAACTGGGAAAGAGAGAAATTAGTTAGTTTACAGTGTGCAATAAGGTGGGAAAGGGATATGTGAAACAAAGAGAATGTCTGATGGGACGAGTGAAAGTGGCTTAATGTTGGCAGTTGCCAGTACTTTAAGCTTCTTGGTCTATGTAATGAGTTGCTAATAATAAGACGATGGGACCTGCCTAGCAGGCTAGACCTGGAGTCATAGACTTGTATAGCACAGAAACAGGCCCTTTGGTCCAACTCATCTATACTGACCGAGACGCCTTCCTGAATTAGTCCCACTTGCATTTGGCCCAAATCTCTCTAAACCTTTCTAATGCATGAACCTGTGCAAATGTCTTTTAAATGTAATTGTGCGTGTCACTACCACTTCCTCTGATACAAATAGCATAAGAAAAACTGCACCAGCATGATATAAAACAGGACATGCTGGAAAAATTAAGTAAATTGTCCTCTTCTGCTGTTATGTGTTCAGTAGAGAATGGGGGCGCAATGCCTCATGTGTAGCTTGTGCAATATCTAGAAGTAGCAGTAATCTGGATGTTTCCATATGCAGTGTAATAAAATGTTTTACAGTCATGTAATCACTGCATGGAATTAGACCCACCTTGCCAAAAAACTAATCTAACATGGATGGGAAAGGTTAAGAGGGATATGGACCAAAAACAGGTGAACAGGACTAGCTCAGATAGAGCATCAAGGTCAGCATGTACAATTTGCGCTGAAGGGCCTGTTTCCATGCTGTATGACTGCACAGATTTTTTTTCATGCCCACTCATTGGCTCTCCACCCTCCATATCCCACATTTTCTTGTGCACATCTACAGTACAGACAATTCAGGGTAGTGCCATTGACAATATTGTCAATATTTGTCTCCAGCACATTGGAAGAAACCAGAGCCCCTGGGGAGGAACAGTGTGTCACTCTGCTGGTGGTTGAGTTCTTCATAATTTTTGATTGATTTATCCAATGTGCACAGTGCAATATTCCAGTATGGCTATTTTGATTTTGTCCACACAAAATTATTCCATCGGTGTGAGAACTATAACTGATAAAGGCATTGAACATTACAGAGGAGGTTTAACTGGAAATTATAGATGGTCAGGTTGCTTGCTTCTATGACTTATCAATGTTTATGATCTTACTGCAACCCTCTAACCACCATCCTGCTGCATTCTCCCAGATCATTTTACGAGCTTGACACTTCATTGCCTTCTAACTACACTCTGCTTCCCACTGATTCCACTCTCCAATCACCTTCATGATTTCCCCAAATTGCGGAAAAGACCTTTGTGCATATTTTGTGATTATGATGTCTATTGTACCTTGACTGATTTCTTCATCTTGTGCGTAATATCATGTCAAAGACCAATGAGAAAAAAGTTTAAGTACAGAAATATTAGGTTAGTTAATTTTTATTTCTGATGTCATTAGTGAAGAAGCTGGTTAATAATCTTTTGCAGTTGTGATATAATTAAGGGCTTCCTGTTGTGAGAGACAAACTTAATGGGCCTAATATCTTTTCAATGTTAATATCTTTCAAGGAAAGAATTCAGCCATCATTCCTCAGTTCATCCCAAATGTGACATTGACCGACATCAAAGTGGTGGCTCTTAAATCTGCCTTAAAAATGGCCTGGTGAGCCTTTCCATTCAGGATTGGCAATCTATATACTAAAACTCTTGTTTGTTTGTTCCTGAACTACAACCAAAACGGTACACGATAGCGCAACAATTTTAGGCCCACCTTACTCACCGTCGTCCCTTTGGTGCTAATGGAAGAAGTTTCATTGAAATCGGTGTTATATTTTTAAAGTTATTCACATTTTAAAGTTTAAATCTATCTCCTATGGAGGGAGAGGAGAGGGGAGGGGGGTGGAGGGAGGGGGGAGGTTGGGGGGAGAGGCAGGGTGGAGAGAGGGGGGAGGAGGGGAAGAGAGGGTGTTGCACCAATGCAGGAGAGGTTTGGGTCCACTTGGTCTAGTAAGTAATAAATGCTGTTTTAACCTGCAACATTTATATCCCACGCATTAATAAATAATGCTGAGACAGGATTAAAAAATATATAAGTTACTTTCATTTAGAGTGGCAGTGCTCCACCACAAGAGGACAAATGAAGAAGTATTATTGGGGGTTTTTTTCAAGAAAAAGAAGCAAGTACACTTTCTATTTTATAGAGAAAATATTTGTTCCTTTCTCTTTGCCGATTTTGGAGTAAATTTATTCACTCTTCTTTCCCAATTAGCTGAGCCACTTTTGTTGTCTGTTGTCTTTTCCATATGTCCATCGCTCATTTAAGGGAAGAGATTTTCCTTCTCCCACATATATTTGGCTGGCATCACATGCTGGTTTCTACAATATACTATTTCATTCCACATCCAGTTCTGCCAGAACAAAGTCAGACCATCCAAGCAAAGTAGCAGTGCTTCTAAAAGAGCACAAAGACATAGGAAGGGATGAGTCGACGACAGGGTGAGGATAGAATCTTTGCAAATTTAATGGGAAATTGATTTTTATGGAAACTTTTTGCAGCCATTTTATCTTAACACGTAAAATAAAATGCTTAGGATTCTTGATCTAGAAGATCCACTGTTTCCCCATGGCATATTTAAAACCTAGGGAGTAACTATTATTGAAAAACACTAAACTTTTTGCCTCTTGACTTCAGTTATAACTTCAAACCCATAAAGTATATACATAAATAGTTATCTAAAACATAGAAATATAGCGATTACTGAGTGGGAAATTCTTGTTTTTTAAACATTTAAGATGCAAGGTACCCAAAAGATGCCACTCTTTTTCTGAACATTATTCAGAAAACAATTTATGTTCCTCATTTGTGGTCCCAGGATTGCACCACTCGTTATCTAAAGTATTTGGCATCTACAGTAAACTTGAAGCCAAATGCAGCAAAGAGGAATAAATTCAACAAAAGTGTGCCCCTTTATTTTTCTTATTTTTATAAAATCTTATCCGAATATTTTTCCATCCTCTTGTTTTCACTATTTTGAAGTACAGTGGGAAAACCAAGGAAAATTGTGGAAAAATTAAAGTTATTCTTGGTAGTGATGAGTCTGCAGTGACATTCAAAGGGCCCTTCAGTGACGTTGTAAGTTTCATTTAATTGCCTTAATTATTGATTTTGCATCTATTAGTACTGCTTAGAATGCAGAATAACTTTTCAGGAATTACTATTTTTCTCAAATCGGAATTAGTCCAGCTTATTTATGATAAGGAATTGTGAATTTTGCAGCTGAAAGATATACTTCTGGTACTTTTAAGGGGTGAACAACAAATAATGTTATTTTAGTGTAAATGCATTGAAAGCTTATGTTGCATGAAATACAATGAAAGCCCTAAAATACTCTGACAAACGTTTTCTATGTTCCCCAGTTGAATTCAAAATGGTGATCAGAGTAGTGAAAGCTTATGACCAGAATTTAGATACAGTACACAATTGTAGTCACTATTTTTGGTATTTAGTACAGTACATGTTTGAAATGTATATGATTTTTAATAGGCTTTTTTTCAGTAGAGTTTAATTTGTGTTTAAATTACTTTTTTTTCAAGCGTCTGAAGATGGAAGTTTGGTTAGTGAACGAACTGAAGCTTTTACGACAGCACGCAATCTTCTGGCTTCTGGAGCAGATGCGATCGAAAGAATTATGTCGTCATACAAAGAGGTTTGTGTAGCACAAAAGTAGGATTGAAATCTAATTTCAATCTAAACATTGAAATTAGATTGTTTAGATTCTTATATCTGGCTCTTAAATCTCCCAGATTTAAGATTTAATCTCATGGTTGCTGTTCTGGCACCATTTGGTCAGTCAATCGCTCTCCAATTAAATTTTGGAGCATTGTAAGCCATAATCTTAAATTCCCAGTACAAACTCCTTTCTCTAACCAGAAGCTGAACTGATAACTGATTTCCAAAACTTCCAATCTGCATCATGTGTCATACAGTTTTATCTCCTACTTTCTTGTCTTCTCTCTGTAGACCTATGACTTAAATGTCTTAATTTTGAAGTTCTTATCCTTGATTTCCATCCGTCCTATTATCCACCAAGATCTCAGTGTTATGTTTCTGATCCCCTTGCATCCCCAATTTTGTTCGTTTCATCAACTACCTATCCCATAAACTCTTGAATTATTTATTTAATAAACGAGTTTGGTATCTCGACTGTGCATGCGCTAAACATTCGCTCACCTGTGCTAAACTTCTCGCCGGCTGAGTTGCTGCGTGAATACAGACCTGCGTTTCATCCGTATTTTCCAGTTTTGCTTCTTCAAGGTAAGAAAATACTGCTTTCAAAACTATTAATTGGGTGTATTTATGGTTTGTACAAAACTACGATGATTTTGTAGGTTTAATTGCTTTATGCTTTGGCGAGTGAGCGAGATCGTGACGATTTTCTTTTGCATTGTAACTTGTGCCGGAGCTGCTCTTCAAGTGGGAATATGTCGCACTTCCCAAACCATGAGCTATTCTTGGTTTTCTTAGTCGTTCTTGGATTGTTGACGATGCAAAAGAAAAACAAACGTTTGAGTGAATGAATTGCTGCTTTGTGCGGGCGGTGGCTACAGTCTGGAATATCAGTGGATGACCACTGGAAACCCGAACCTGCTGTTCATGCAGTGATTAGACAGCTGCAGAGGTCAGCTTCCAGCGGAACAGTTTGTCTGATCAAACTCCCTATAATATCACCCAGAAACACATCACTCTGGTAGACACAAAATGCTGGAGTAACTTACCGGGACAGGCAGCATCTCCGGAGAGAAGGAATAGCTGACGTTTCAGGTGAAGACCCTACAGGATGCACAGTTGAGATACCGAACTCGCTTATTCTATCTGCTGCTGATCCTATTAAATCTTTAAACCTGCTCTTTGGCCCTGCTTTTAATGATGTGCCATAATGAACTGCCACGATGTGACTTGGTAACAAAATTTGATGGGCACTCCAATTAAGTAATTTAAATTGGACTAGTTCATGAAGATTGATTTATGACTGCTATTTAGTTAATATTCCACAAATTTCCTTGAAGTGTGCCATTTTTTTCTCTTTAATGGGACTACTACATAAACCTCACTCATATATAATTTAAAAAGGCAAGAAAATCTTGCCATTGACTGGGTCTCAGAAGCAATCTTAGTCACATTTGCAAAAGTCAAATGGCAAATTTTGTATAACCATGACACTCTTCCTTTCCTAAATTAAACTTGGGGACACTTGGAGGAAAAAATACAAGAATTTAATGAACATTGCTAATGGAAATCATTGGGTACCAGAATTGGACTTCAACATATTCCTGTCAAACATTTGCACGCTGAAATGAATAATACATTATTTAGTAAATCTTGAGCTGTACATAAAGGTTTATTGTTTTGTAACCAAATCATAAAGTGGCTATGTTGATTTTTTTTCTTCTTTGATTTGCAGATCACTGAATTGGCTGGCTATACAGCCCGAGTACACAACATGTTTTCGGTTTTTGAAGAAGTTCAGAGGGGCATATATAAGAGGCCCGCTATCAATCAGGAAACTGAAATGGATTCCAGTAAAGTAACTAAACATCGGTTAAGTATTGAACATTCTTTGGAACAGAAAGGTAATCAGTTGTGAATGCCTATAACATACAGATAAAATGTTAGCTTTTCTTCTGTGTTCATTTGAATTCGTAATATATTGAAAAAATGATATATTGCTTTAGAAGAAGAGCCACAGAGATTCACTAGAAAGGTTCCTGGCAGATCTGTCAAATAAAGTCACTTCCTATCTTTCTAAATTCTTGAGAATTCCATCCTCTGTTCTTTATGAACTTAGCAGGATATTGATGAGGGAAATTGAGGCATTGGTCAAGAATAAGAAGGATGCATGAGATGGGTATAGGCAGCTGGGATCAAGTGCATCCCTGGAGGAGTTTTGGGAACTGAGGAGTAAACTAAAAAATGAAATCAGAAGCGCAAAAAGGGGCCAGGAGATAGCTCTGGCAGATAGCATTAAGAACAATCTTCAAGAGATTTTATTAATGCATAAGGGGGAAAAGGGTAACTAGAGAGAGAGTGGGACCCCTTGGAAATCAAAACAGTCACCTCATGTGGAGCCACGGGTCCTCAATGAGTATTTCTCCTCTGTATTTACCAACGAGAAAGACAGGAGGAGGGAGGAACTTGGGGCAGTCAATGGAAGTGTCTTGAGAGCAGAGGATAGACACAAAAAGCTGGAGTAACTCAGCGGGACAGGCAGCATCTCTGGAGAGAAGGAATGGGTGACGTTTCGGGTCGAGACAATTAGTGTTAAAGGAGATGCTGAAGGTACTATCGTGTATGAAGGTAGACAAATTTCCAGGGCCTGATCAGATATATCCGAGGACATTGTGGGAAACTAGAGAGGAAATTGCTGGACCCCTGGTTGAAATTTACGAGTCATCTTGAAATATTGGAGAGGTGCCGGAAGACTGGAGGGTGGCAAATGTTGTGCTCAATTCAAAAAGGGCTGCAGGGAAATGCTGGGAACTATAGGCCAGTGAGCTTAACATCTGTAATTGGAAAGTTACTAGAGGGTATTCTGAGGGATAGGATATACAGGCATTTGGATGGACAAGGACTGATTAGGGATAGTCAGCATGGTTTTGAAGGTGGGAGGTCGTGTCTCACAAATCTGAGTTTTTTGACTAGGTGACCAAAAAGGTCGATGATGGCAGAGCTGTAGATGTTGTACATGGATTTCAGTACGCCATTCGACAAGGTTCCGCATGGTAGGCACCTCGGGAAGTTAGATCGCATGGAATGCAACGAGAGACAGCTGAATGGATAGAAAATTGGCTTCATGGAAGGAAGCAGAGGGTGATGGTGGATGGCTGCTTCTCGGACTGGAGGCCTGTGACTAGTGGTGTACCTCAGGGTTCGGTGCTGGGCCAGTTACTGTTTGTCATTTACAACAATGATTTGGATGAGAACATATATGGCAAGATTAGCAAGTTTGCTGATGATATAAAAGTGGGTGATTTTGCAGATAGTGAAGATGGTTGGGAAAAATTGCAGCAGGATCTTAAATCGATTGGTCAGGTGCACTGAGGAATGGTTGATGGAATTTAACAGAGAAATGTGAGGTGTTGCATTTTGGGAAGTCTAACATGGACAGGGCGTGCACAGTGAATGGTAGGGCTCTGGGGAATGTTGTAGAGCAGAGGGATCTAGGATTGCAATGTTCCTTTAAGGTCGAGTCACAGGTATATAAGGTGGTCAAAAAGGCTTTTGGTGTATTTGCCTTCATCAGACAGGTGGCGAAAATGTTGGAGAATTATATGCTGTATGCGACGGCTGATGGGGTGGAAGGTGAGGACAAGGGGGGCTCTGTCCTTGTTACGAATAGGGAGAGGGGGTGTAAGAGCAGAGCTGCGGGATATCGAGGAGACCCAAGTGAGAGCCTCATCTATAATGGAAGAGGGGAACTCCTGTTTCCTAAAGAATAAGGACATCTCCGGTGACCTGGTACCATTTCATTGTGAATAACTTTGTTTTATCTGTCAGGTCACGTTATTGATGTTGATGTTGGAATTGTCTGTGAAAATGTTCCTATTATTACCCCAAATGGAGATCTTGTTGCTTCCAGCCTAAACTTTAAGGTACGTATTAAAAACTAAAATGTTATAGGTGAATTGGATTGTTATTCAGTTGTTACAACTTCATTACGTATCATTTTAAAACTTCCAATACCTGTTAGATCTGATGTAGTATCTAAATAATGCATTTGATTTATATGAAACTTTTGGATGACCTGTTTAACTTTAGCAGTTTTTTTTACATGTAGGAGAAATGTTATGTTATTTTATTGAAAGATATAAACAATATACACATTTACAAAATCTTTCCAGCAAGACATAAAATTGGAATTTGGAAGATCTATCTAATCTTGAAGATGCAAGTGCAGTTTTATAAATGTTTCATCACAGAAAAAAGTATATTATATTTTAAATAATATTTTTTCACTTTAATTATGTCTTCAAGTAGTCCAATGTACCAGCTTTTGATACGTACGCATAAGTAAACCCATGAATGTCATCAGAAACAAACATTATTGCTGAAGGATTGGAAAAGGTTTTACTTAATATGATGGATACATAAATATGATGTTAAATATAAATTTAATGGCATGAAAGGAAAGTGGTACTGCAAGAAAATATGAATCTGATAATAATCTTTTTTTTTTTGCAGCTAGCATATTGAATTACCAGTGCGCTGGAATACCAGATACCTAATAGATTTAAGATTTTTACTTAATTATCTCATTGCAATAATGTCCCGATTTTATTTGCATTGTTGTGGGGAAGAATCTGTGGTCAAGAATGTTTCTCCTTCGTCTTGCCCTCCAATACCATGGAGGCTTGTGAGAAATAGTAGGGAGTGGGTGCTGCACTGTAAGGAGTTTGTACGTTCTCCCCGTGACCTGCGTGGGTTTTCTCCGAGATCTTCGGTTTCCTCCCACACTCCAAAGACATACAGGTATGTAGGTTAATTGGCTGGGTAAATGTAAAAATTGTCCCTAGTGGGTGTAGGATAGTGTTAATGTACGGGGATCGCTGGGCGGCACGGACTTGGAGGGCCGAAAAGGCCTGTTTCCGGCTGTATATATATGATGTATGATAAATTATAGTTGATCTTCTTGTGAATCAGCCAATAATCTCTCAACAGCATTGCTTCATTTTAGTGATTACATTTTCAAAGAACATATTAATAGAGAATTACAGATGTTTTCTAATTAAATAAATTGTTAGTGAGGGCTATAATTTGCACAAAACTTGGAATTTCTTTTCAGTAGATAATTTCCTGATTTTAGTTTACTCATTTCAATGTAAATTGTTCTGTGACAATCACTTTTATTTTTTACATGCTTCACTATGTATGTCGCTTTAAGACCACAGGCTGAGTTTTGTCTTTTTTGAAATACATAAACCATATCTTAGGTTGATGTTAGGTTAGTGTTTATACACAAAGGGGGACCTGACGTAGGTAGGGGAGGGGGGGGAAACAAAGGGGGAACTTGCGTGGATACTTTATAACTTTGTAAGCGCTCTTTTTGTGACGACTATTTGCATACCTTGGGTATGCAAGCAAAGAATTTCACTGTGTCGTGTCACATGTGACAATAAAGTATACATTCATTCAGAACGTATTTAGAGTCCGTTATATTGCGTGGAAACAGGACTTTTGTCCCACTCGTTCATGCCAACCAAGATGTCCAATCTAAGCTATGTCCTGCGTTTGGCCTATTTATAAACCTTTCCCATTTATGTGCCATATAATGTCTATGGAATGTTGTCATGTGCCTGTCTTAACTACTTCCTCTGGCAACTTGTTCCATATACCCATCACACTCCATGTGGTGGAAAAAACGTCCATCTGGTTCCTATTAATTTTTTTTCCCTCATCGTAAACCTATGTCCTCTAGTTCTTGCTTCACCCTCCCTGGGAAAAAGATACCTCGTATTCACCCTATCTATTCCCCCTCATGATTTTATACACCTCGATAAATTATCCTTTAGACTCCTGCACGCCAAGGAATAAAGTCCTAGTCTGTGCAGCCTTTCTCCATAGCTCAGGCTGTTAGGTCCAGACAATATCCTTGTAAATCTCCCAAGCACTCTTTCCATTTTAATGGTGCCTATTCTTGGCAAGGTGGCCAAAACGCCATACTCCAAGTGCGTTCTTACCAATGTCTTGTACAACTGACTGATAAAGGCCAGTGTGCCAATAGTTGTCTTCACTGTCCTATCTACCTGTGACATCACTTTCTTGGAACTGTGTACCTGTACCCCATGATCCCTCTGCTCTACAACACTCCCCAGGGCCCTAATATTCACTACAAACGTCCTGCCATAATTTGACTTCCCAAAATGCGGTACATCACATTTGGCCCGAATTAAATTCCATTTGTTATTACTCACCTAGCTGATCAAGATCCTGCTATAATTATTGAGAATAATTTTCACTGTCTTTGATACCACCTATTTTTGTGTCATCTGCAAACTTACTAATTATGTCGTGTACATTCTCATCCAATGCCATTTCTATCGTTTTGTGTAATGGTATATTGCAGTTGAACATACAACAGTACATCCCTTTGTCCACAACTGTTTTTCACGGTTGATTTATTTGTTCTTGAATATTTTTGGGGGTAGTTGGGAAGCTGTTAAAATTAAATAGCCTGTCTGGATGGGAGTGAAGGTAAATATTCAGACGATATTGATTTATTCAAATAATTTGAATGTCTGATTTGGCATTTGCTATCTATAAAATAATCAGATGGTAATTGAATTTGATACTAGATAGGCTAATGGGAAAGAACACCATCACTTCAAAATGGGTACCCTGACTCTTAATTTCTGATACCTCAGATTGTAACTCTTTTCCTTGCACCTGTTAAAACCCATTAGCCCCAATTAGTCAGTAGGTTTCCAAAGGTAAGTTCATGAACAAAAATATGTTGAGTAATTTTTTTCTCATACATTTCCATGTCCAGATACACAGCATAATTTAACAGCTAAATATTGGAGCCAACTGCTTTTTCTTTAGTTTTGTTTTAGTTTTAGAAATACAATGTGGAAACGGGCCCTCAACACACAGAGTCTGCCAAGACCAGCAATCACCTATACCCTCATTCTATCTTACACACGGGACAATTTACAGATGCCAATTAACCTACATACCTGCATGTCTGGAATGTTGGAGGAACCCGGAGAAAACTCACACGATCACAGGAAGAACATACAAGCTCCTATAGTCAGGATTGAACCCTGGTCTCTGGTGCTGTAACGCAGCAACTCTACCGCTGCACCACTGTGCTGCCCTAAATTTCTTGTTGACAAAGAAAATCATTCTGAAATAAATAGAAAAGCAGACAGTTTTGCCCAGCTGATCTGGACTTATGCTCCACTTAAATCTATCACCTTCCTCTACTATATGGACATTACCTTTTTAGCCTTTTCCTTCAGCCTCTAATACTTTTTAAATGTGTCTACCCTATTTGCAATAAACATTCATTGAAAAGAGGGAATAAGAGAATAAGAAAAGCTATCTAGGAGCTGTTGGATTAGACAGCTCTAACAAAAGTATGCAGAAAGTACGGGGGAGGGGATGGTTTGGATAGGAAGAGAAGAGTGTTGGGAGAGGTAATTTTCTAGAAGCTCACATGATCAGATTTACTACCAATATTGCAAGTAGTTGGGTTGTGTTTGTACAGTTGCTGGGGAGAGAAATGCAGCGGCCAAGGAATAAACTGAAATAGAAAACAGACGGTAGAGATAACAATTATAAAGACGAAAATTAGATTTCCCTTTGGCCTTAGATTAGATTAAAAATTCTGCCATAAAGATAGCGGAGTCGGGACGGTATGGGGTGAAGGCAGGAACGGGAATGATCAGCCATGATCGCATTGAATGGCGGTGCTGGCTCGAAGGGCCGAATGGCCTACTCCTGCACCTATTGTCCATTGTCTATTATTGTCTATGTTACATATGCTACATATTCATTGTAGCAGTCCCAACCTCCTGCACTACTTTGTATCAGGCACACTCACCACACACACACACACACTGTGATTAGGTATGTAAGCACTTTTCAGTATCACTACGCCACACAGGCAAGGAGCTGAATAAAGGAGTAAATTAAGGCAACTGAAACAACCTGAATTGTGTCGTTATTATCAGGACATCAAACCCGAAGACACAACATGGTGGCAGCGGTGACTTTCGAGTAAAAACCCGCGCTATTGTGAATCGCTATTGTGAATTAGGAACAGCGGCTGCAGAGAAATTGATTTTTTTTGTGCACCCGCCTAACAACACAAGATGGCGGCCTCCACAGCAGCAATGAGCCTCCACCCTACGATGAACTGGGACGCCGATGATGTGGTGGAGGCGTTCAAGAAATTCAAACAAAAGAGCCAGCTGGCATTTAAAAGCTTCCTGAAAGGAACTGCAGATGAAGAGAAGGTCAGTTATATTTTACTATGGCTCGGGGAGAAGGGTCTAGACATTTTTAACAGTTGGAGCTTAACAGAGCCTGACTGCAATAATCCGGGAATAGTCCTTGAAAGGTTTGCGAACCATATGGAGCCCAAATCAAACCACAGAATCCATCGGTATGAGTTCCAAGGGCTAAGACAAGACCCACAAGAAACAACCGACACTTTCCTTTCGAGACTAAGGAACGTGGCCAAGAAATGCAGATTTGGTGATGAAGATGACAGAATTGTCGACCAGCTAATATGGGGGTGCGCCCACCAAGAGGTCCAAAAGTCCCTAATAGGGAAAGACACCCTCAACCTAAAAGACGCCGTAGATGCTGCCAGAGCTTTCGAAGCCACAAGGAAACAAATGTCCTCCCTCTGCCTTCAAGTTGGCTCATCTCAGAGCAGCACCAGAGTGAATATAGACGCTCTCTCAAAACGTGACCCTGGCTCCACCTTAAAGGCTCCAAAGCAGACATTTTCTAGGCATGCAAACAAACAAGCAAGCCAAAGAAGCTGCTGGAACTGCGGTACAGAGCATGCATTTGATGATCGCAGGGCGTGCCCAGCATACGGGACTACCTGCAACTCATGTGGGAGGCCTAACCACTGGAAGAAAATGTGTAGGTCAACAAAATCATACAGCACCAAGCCAAAGCAGCAATGGTCAAAGAACGATAGAAATACGAGAAGGAAACAAATACACGCACACGTCCAACAGGAAGAGGAGATAACCTCAGATACCTCTGAGGAAGAATTCCTTTCCGTTGGGACCATTGACGTCCACGAAATGGGAAACAGCAAAACACATAGCAACAGAGAGGAAGCATATACTATAATACAACTACAGAAAAAAGTGGGAAAGAAAAGAACAACGATTAATCTAAGGCTCAAAATTGATACTGGAGCCCAGAGCAATATCTTACCAGTCAATCTTTACGGAAAGATATTCCCTGAACACATGACAAAAGATGGCAGCGTCAGGAAAGGAATCCTTGGAAGTAGCGATGTAGTCCTAGCTGCATACGGAGGTTCCATAATCCCACAGCTAGGCAAAATAATCATAGCAGGAACATACAAAGGGAAAGAAGTGAAATGCCCCTTCTTCATCACTAAATCGAAAGGACCTGCTATTCTCGGCCTGAACACGTGCCAAAGACTGAAGATTGTGTCAATCAACTATGAAATCAAGACAAACTCCTGCAGAATTGACAGAAACATACCCATCAAAAACCGGCCGCCCATCAGGAACAAAGAAGAATTGATGGACATGTACCCAGAGTGTTTTGACGATACCGTTGGTTGTTTTGAGGAATACGAATACCATATCACAGTAGACCCCAGTGTGAAGCCAGTGATCCACCCACCCCGCCGTGTTCCCCTTGAACTGAAAGAGAGGCTAAGGGAACAACTAAACGAAATGGAAGAAAAGGGCATCATCACAGCAATAACTAAACCAACTGATTGGGTAAATTCAATTGTTATCAAAGAAAAGCCAAACGGAAAACTAAGGATATGCCTTGATCCCAGGGATCTGAACAATGCATTGAAGCGCGACCATTATCCAACTCCAACCCTTGAAGAGATCACACCCGCACTAGCCGGTTCCAAGGTGTTCAGCAAGCTGGATGCTAGCAATGGATATTGGAACGTCAAAATAGACCGGAAGTCATCAATGCTCACCACTTTCAACACGCCATTTGGCAGATTCAGATTCAACAGGCTCCCATTCGGGCTGAAGGTGAGTCAAGATGTCTTCCAGCGGAAAATAGATGAAACATACAAAGGCTGTAAAGGGGCAATCGGGATAGCAGATGATATCCAAGTATACGGCAGAGATGAAAACACGCATGATTACAACCTCCATGAGGCTATGGAAAAAACTCGAAGAGCCGGCATAAAGCTCAATGCAGACAAATGCATAATCAAAGAAAGGGAGTGCAAATTCTTTGGACTGATTTACTCTGCAGAAGGAGTGAAACCGGACCCTACAAAAGTGGATGCTATCAACCACATGGAGGAACCCAAAGACAAGAAACAGTTAAGAAGTTTCCTAGGGCTCATACAATACATGGGAGTCTTCATACCTAAGCTTGCTAATCATACAGCAAATCTCCGTGAATTGATGAAAGACGACGCTGAATTTGATTGGTGTGCTTCACATAGCCAAGATTTTGGGAAATTAAAACAACTCATCAGCAAAGAAACGATCCTGCAGTACTATGACAGACAGAAACCTGTAACACTCCAAGTTGATGCCTCCATGAGAGGAGTTGGAGCAGTACTGATACAAAATGGCCGACCTATTGCGTATGCATCCAAAGCACTCACTCCTACAGAATCAAGGTACGCAAACATAGAGAGAGAACTCTTAGCAGTAGTCTATGGCTGCGAGAAATTTCACACTTACCTATATGGAAGGTATTTCGACATCGAAACAGACCACCGCCCTCTAGAACAAATCGGAAAAAAAAACCTCACCAAAGCACCAGCCAGACTACAGAGACTATTACTGAGGCTACAGAGCTACGACTACAACATCAGATACAAGCCAGGAAAAGACCTGCTGCTAGCTGACGCCCTATCCAGACTATCAACACATGACAAACAAGAGATGGAAGGGCTGAGCATAAAGATCCACCACATTGTGAGTGTGACAAGCGTGAAGCTGGAACAGATTAAAGAGGAAACAGCCAGAGATGAAGAACTCCAGCTCCTCACCCAAATGGTAATACAGGGGTGGCCAGAAAAGAGACAACAAGTTCAGCCTATCCTCCGCGAATACTGGACCATCCGTGATGATATTTCGGTAGAGAATGGAGTCCTGCTGGCCGGATCACGAATCATCATACCCAAGTCCATGAAAAAAGAAATCCTCGAAAAGATCCACCAAGGACACTTAGGAATGGAAAAGTGCAGACTCCGTGCTAAATCCGCTGTGTACTGGATAGGCATGTACAAGGACATAGAAAAGCTGGTATCTACATGCCACATATGCCAAAAATACAGGAATTCACAACAGAAGGAGGAAATGACACCCAGTGATATCCCAAGCCGGCCATGGCAAACCATCGGAGCAGACCTGTTCACAGAGAACCAGCAATGGTATTTGATTATGGCCTGCTACTACTCCAAATTCCCATTTGTGAGAAACATAAAGGACTTGAAAGCTAAAACAATTGTGTCAATTGTTAGAGGGTTGTTTGCAGAGCAAGGAATACCTGAGCAGATCGTATGTGACAATGGAACCCAATTCACATCTCGGGAATTCAGAGAGCTGGCCACCGAATACGGGTTCAAAATCACAACATCTTCACCACATTACCCAAAGGGCCATGGGTTTATTGAAAGGCAAGTACAGACAGCCAAGAAAATACTAATAAAATGCCGAGAGGCAAAGGAGGATCCAAACCTGGCACTATTATCCTTACGGGCAACTCCACTAAAGGCTGACATGAAGTCTCCTGCAGAAATGCTAAATGGCAGGAAATACAAAACCACCCTGCCAAGCAAAATCCAACCCCCTATCGACCAAGAAGAAACAAGGGCAAAATTGGCAGCTGCCCAGGAGGAGGGGCTGAAACAATACAACAAAAATGCACAGTACTTGCCTGAACTATTTCAAGGCCAAAACGTACATGCTCAGGATCCAATAACAAAGAAATGGACCCCAGCACAAATCACCAGTAGGGCTGGAACCCCAAAATCATATATCATAGAGACAGAACCGGGCAGGCAGTTGAGACGAAACAGAATTCACATCCGCCCGACACCTGAAATGTCAACACCTGCAACTTCAAAGACAACACCAGCAACTCCTAGGACACCACCCACAGCAACAGCAACACCTGCCATTGATGACAACACATTCTCACAAACTGCTACCAGTGAGTTATATAGTCAACCAGCACCAACCAATGGCCAGGAAACGACTCAACAAGTCACCAATACATCGAGTGCAACACTGCAGGCAACAACCAGATCTACTAGATCCAGGAGCAACATCTTACCCCCAGCGCGTTATCGCTAGCACTGGAAGGGACAAGTCACAAGTCACGCCAAGACATGACTCTTGACTGGCTACGCACTACCTGAAAGAAAACAAGCTGCCATTATATATTTTGTTGTGTAGTATAGTAGAAAGCAGAATGCCATGAATGTGGGCAGAATAATCCCACGGTATCTGCTACAGGATTGCCACCCTCGCTCTGGAAATCCTCTAGTGTCACTAACTTTTATTCTTTTCTTTTGAGAAGGGGGGATGTTACATATGCTACATATTCATTGTAGCAGTCCCAACCTCCTGCACTACTTTGTATCAGGCACACTCACCACACACACACACACACTGTGATTAGGTATGTAAGCACTTTTCAGTATCACTACGCCACACAGGCAAGGAGCTGAATAAAGGAGTAAATTAAGGCAACTGAAACAACCTGAATTGTGTCGTTATTATCAGGACATCAAACCCGAAGACACAACAGTCTATCAGTGTTGGATCATCATATCTCTTATCTTATTATTTAAGCATTCTCAATTTTATCAGTTGTAATGATTTATGTTTCTCACAGGTTCATTTCCTTTAGATTTAAGTTTCAGTTTTAAGACTTCTGGGAATTGTAATGCCCTCTGCTTAATCACAATATGGAGAAAAAGAGTCAGGTTAGATGACAGATTTACACCCATGATCTCTGCCATTGATAGAAAACAGCTGCAATGCTCTGGCAAAGAAGTTTTAATCACACTGCTATATCAATGCATCTGTCTTTCCCCACATCAACTCTTTCGTGGAAACTCATTTCCATTTTAATTCATTTCCTTTTTTGCTATTGTGCCTCATTTCCATGACTTTCTTTTTATGAAATAAATTACAGTGCCCTCCATAATGTTTGGGACAAAGACCCTTCATTTATTTATTTGCCTCTGTACTCCACAATTTGAGATTTGTGATAGAAAAAAATCACATGTGGTTAAAGTGCACATTGACAGATTTTAATAAAGGCCATTTGTATACATTTTAGTTTCACCATGCAAAAATTACAGCAGTATTTATACATAGTCTTCCCCCCCCATTTCAGGGCACCATAATGTTTGAGACACAGCAATGTCATGTTTAGTTGCATATCCTTTGCATGCAATGACTGCATTCAAGGACATCACCAGTTGCTGGGTGTCTTCTCTGGTGATGCTCTGCCAGGCCTGTACTGCAGCCATCTTTAGCTTATGCTTGTTTTGGGGCCAGTCCCCTTCAGTTTTTTCTTCAACATGGAAAAGGTATGCTCAATTGAGTTCAGATCGGGTGATTGACTTAGCCACTCAAGATTTGACCCTTTTTTAGCTTTGAAAAACTCCTTTGTTGCTTTAGCAATATGTTTGGGATCAATAGACAATAGGTGCAGGATCAGTCTTGCTGTAGGATCATTGTCTTGCTGTAGAATGAACCGCCAGCCAATGAGTTTTGAGGCATTTGTTTGAACTTGAGCAGATAGGATGTGTCTATACACTTCAGAATTCATTATGCTACTACCATCAGCAGTTGTATCATAAATGAAGATAAGTGAGCCAGTACCTTCAGCAGCCATACATGCCCAGGCCATAACACCCCCACCACCGTGTTTCACAGATGAGGTGGTATGCTTTGGATCATAGACAGTTCCTTCTCTCCTCCATACTTTGCTCTTGCCATCACTCTGATGTAAGTTAATCTTCGTCTCATCTTTTCCAAAACTGTGGTTGCCCTTTTAAGTACTTCTTGGCAAACTGTAACCTGGCCATCCTATTTTTGCGGCTAACCAGTGGTTTGCATCTTGCAATGTTGCCTCTGTATTTCTGTTCATGAAGTCTTCTGCGGACAGTGGTCATTGACAAATCCACACCTGACTTCTGAAGAGTGTTTTTGATCTGTCGGACAGGTGTTTGCGATTTTTCTTTATTATAGAGAGAATTCTTCTGTCGTCAGCTGTGGAGATTCTTCCTTGGCCTGTCAGTCCCTTTGCGATTAGTAAGCTCATTCTTCTTAATGATGTTACAAACAGTTGATTTTGGTAAGCCTAAGGTTTGGCTGATGTTTCTAACAGTTTTATTCTTGTTTCTCGGTCTCATAATGACTTCTTTGACTTTCATTGGCACGACTTTGGTCCTCATGTTGATAAACAGCAATAAAAGTTTCCAAAGGTGAAAGACTGGAGGAAAGACTAGGAACTGAGAGCTCTCTTATTCCTGCATTAAGGAGACAATTACATACACCTGTGAAGCCATGTGTCTCAAACATGGTACCCTGAAATGGGGGACTATGTATAAACACAGCTGTAATTTCTACATTAATAAAATCTGACACTGCGCTTTAACCACGTGATTTTTTCTATTACACATCTCAAATTGTGGAGTACAGAGGCAAATAAATAAATGATGGGTCTTTGTCCCAAACATTCTGGAGGGCACTGTAGATCTTAATAACCAGTTTTGCATCTTGAATGCTAATTGTATTTGCTTTCTGCTTCTTCAGGGTTTTCTTGATCTCCCTGAACAACTCAATTTGATTCCATCTGAGCCAATAATTTCATCATGTCCATTAAATTGCTGATAGAACATATTAATATAAATCCTGTTGGAAGTAAACCAGTTCTGTATGGAAATAAACAAAAGCTATAAAATCTCTAAATTTAGACTTGTATCTGATGTTCAATTTATTTTCAACTATAGTTGTGAAGAAAAGGTTCATGAGTATTGGCCATCAATATTGATTCAGAAAACATGCTGATGTAAACTAAAACCTAAAAAGAATTGTGGTCTTTATAATTGTTCATTTCTAATATTTGAAAAAATATTTCTTTGGATTATACATAATTGTATAAAAGTGTGCTTGTAATAATTTGAGCAATAATTTGTTTTTGTTCATCTGAATTTTGCTTCGTAGGTTGATGAAGGCATGCATCTCCTTATTACTGGCCCAAATGGATGTGGAAAAAGTTCTTTATTCAGGATATTGAGTGGTCTCTGGCCGGTATATGGAGGGGTATTGTATAAGCCTCCTCCTCAGCATATGTTCTATATTCCACAGAGGTGAGTGCTTTAGTTTCGCTGAAACATTTTACCTTTGCCTTGCTAAAAGACATGCAATCAATGTCTTTTTATGTTTTTCGTTCTCTGAGCTTTGCCAATTTGTTTTCATGTCGCATTTTTGGCTCATGATTGAATGAGCTTGAAGTTATTACATGCAGCACAAATCTGGTGAATGTTAATGCTTTTATGCTTGTATTGTGCAATTGCAATAAACCTGCACAATTAGTGCAGCCCACAAAATCAGTTTGTGGAGCATGTGTGGCTGTGCATGAGGAGTACTTTTAACTTGCTTTGTCTGCACTACCCTCCCTACCTCATCCGTCAAATTGTGAGTGAAACCAGGATTAAATACCATGGATGGAATTGTAGCATCATGGCATGAGAGTCGCCAGTCTAAGCCAGTTACAAACACATGGGAGTTGTTGGAGTATCAGTGCTGGAAATACAATTGCTATCATCCAAATGGAGAGTAGAAGTTTCCTCATCAGCTGCTGGCATTGTCCTGAAAACAAATAATGATTGGATTCACTACCTTCAGACCCATGCCAATGGGTAAAATGGGTGTTGTCTCTTCCTGGATGTACTCGATCATGCACAGCTGTCATGGGATCTGATAGCTTCCACTGATGCATGTAGACTTTGGGTGGTTTCTGCCAGTGTTTCCATAGAATCTAATGCATGCTCTGTCAAGTAGTATGTTATGGGAGAATCGCAAACTGCTGGCATGAAATTGCACTTCACTTCCTGACTACAAGGGTGAACACCTTGCTGTGTTACAAGCTTTGTGAGAAGTTGAAGAAGGACTTCACCAGGCCCCAAGAAATCTCTCATGGGTCATTTCTAGTTGAGCCTTTTTTAACTCTTGGGTGCCAGGTTTAGCGATGGAAGTAATCACGTGCATGATTTACTGTCATCCTTCTCCAAATGTTTCTGGTTAGAATCAATGTGTTGGGGAAGAGGTCTGAAAGTTTTTATGGTGATGAAAATAAAAGAACACAAGAATGAGTCTGAAGAAGGGGCACTATCCATTTTCTCCCGAGATGCTGTCTGACCCGCTGAGTTACTCCACCATTTTGTGTCTGTCACAAGAATGACAAGACAGAACATGCCATGCACTGTGAAAGAGACTAAAAAGATGGGTTATCTACTCCCATATTTTCTTCCGTTATACCCTCAGCTTGTGTGAAGATTATGTGGTCCATTGCACCCAGGTTCACCCATAACAATCATTATTCAAGTCTTGACAATCTTTGAGACCTGCTCCAGGCATTGACTTCCCAGATTACTTCCTTCATATTGCACTTGATTTCAGAAAAGATTTGCCTATACATTTAAGGGCGGAAAGAATTGATTGCCAATCCTGTATAATTTCATAACGGTTTAAAAACTTGTGAATAATTACATCCCAGCTAAGTCCAGAAACATTTTTAACATATTCTGGTTTAAACTTGGCTTACATTTGACCTAAGTCATTAGCTGACATAAATATTCTTCCTGAATCACATGAGGATACATGGCACAGAAACAGACCATTCTGCTCCCACCCAGTTTATGCTGGTGTTTGTACTTCATGCAAACTTGCTCTCCTTTTTTTATTTTGCCTTAATGTTTCAGTAACCCTTGAATCCTTTCAGCCTCATGCCACCCCTCAAGTGTATACTGTTCTCCTCAACCACTTTCTGCTGTAGTTGGTTCCACATTCTCTCAATTCTTCTGACATAAGTTACATAAATTATCCACTGCATTTTTTGAGGAATGATGCTTTCTCTTCACCACACGTGGTAGCGTTTTATATTTATCCACTTTATCAAAACCTTTCCTGGTTTTATGTACCTTTATTAGGCCATCCCTTGACTGTCTTTTATGAAGAGCAGAAAGAGACCCACACAGTAGTTCATTTGCAACTTAATTGAAGTCATGTTCCTATTTTTAAGAAGTTTAATGCACCTTTTAACAATGGAATGAATCTGAGCTGGATGTGGCTGGAGATTCGAAAGGCAACAGGCAGTTTGTAGCTGTTTTGGAAGTATGACTTGCTTGACTGAGCCCATGTCTGAAATGATGCGAGTGACAGCTGCTGGTACATTTGGAAGGAGATTCCTGTACAGGAGACTAGGAAAACAGCAGGTTATGTCTTTGTTTTTACTTATTTTACTTCAGTTCATTGTTTGTTGGCATTTAACTCTTTCTCATAATTTATCTTTCCTGTAGTAATGATCGGAAGAAGGGTCTCGACCCAAAATTGCCCATTCTTTCTCTCCTGAGATGCTGCCTGACCTGCTGAGTTACTCCAGCATTCTGTGAATCTAATAGTTATTAATGATCTCATTTATTTTGAGAGGGCTTGTATACAAAAACTGGGATGTAATGCTGAGGCTCTAAAAGGTGCTAGTCAGACTGCATTTCAAATATTGTGAGCAATTTTGGGCACCATATCTGAGGAAGGATGTGCTGGATCTGGAGAGGGTCCAGAGGAGGTTTACAAGAATGATCCCAGGAATGAGTAGGTTAACATATGATGAGCATTTGACAGCACTGGGCCTGTATTCGCTGGAGTTCAGAAGAATGAGTGTGGACCTCATTGAAATGTACAGAATAGTGAAAGGCTTGGGTACAGTGGATGTGGAGAGGATGTTTCCACTAGTTGGAGAGTCTAGGACTAGAGGTCATAGCCTCAGAATTAAAAAACATTCTTTTAGGAAGGAGGTGAGGAGGAATTTCTTTAGTCAGACGGTGGTGAATGTGTGGAATTCTTTGCCACAGAAGGCTGTGGAGGCCAAGTCAGTGGATATATTTAAGGCAGAGAGAGAATGATTCTTGATTAGTATGGGTGTCAGAGGTTATGGGGAGAAGGCAGGAGAATGGTGTCAGGAGGGAGAGATAGATCAGCCATGAATGAATGGCGGAGTAGACTAGATGGATCGAATGGCCTAATTCTGATCCTATTATGATCTTATGATCTCAAACTGCCTTAGCGTATTGGTATTCCTCACACTGATCTAATTTTCTTCCATGTCCATCTCCTTGGTGAATACTGACACAAGGTACTCATTTAGTATCTCAACTATATTCTTAGGCTGCAAGCATAAATTCACTCCTTTATTCTTGAACATCCTACCTTTCCCAGGTTACCTTCTAGTATCTAATGCAAATCTAAAAAGCCTTGGGATTGTCTTGGGATTCTAAATTGGGACAACATTTAGAACCCCTCTGGTCATTCAAAGTTCCCTTACCTTGCCTTCCTTATCCTTTCTCTACTGGAACATACTGCTGTTGAGCTCTGGTAATCTGTTCAAAAAGACTAAAAAAAGACTCATTTCTTTAAAAGAGCATGTCAGATGATGTCTCTTCTTCATTGATAACTGCTCCTAATTTACTCTCAGTAGCTCCTGCCTAATAATGCTACTATGTGCCCTACCCACATTTATTACCTTCCCCAAAGGTCCAGACTTATCCCTATTCATAACCCTCTTGAAACTTATGAAGTTGTGTTCACTGTTCCCAAAATATTATCCCACTGAAATACCAATCACCAGGCTGGTTCGATACCTGGTACAAAGTCCAGTATGGTTCCTCCTCAAGTTGGACTATTGACACGCTGTCTCAGGAAGCCTCCTTGGATTAGATCTTAGCATGCAAATGTTGCACACTCTAAAATGAGAGAGCATCTCTGTATACATAAGAGTTCAAGAGTTGAGTCTAAATCAGATCAGATCATCCACAATTACACTGCGTGCTGAAGGAAGCTCAAGGGGATGTATGTCCTCCTCCTGTTCCAATTTGTTCTTGTACCAGATACGTATTTCAGTGTTATTTCACAAACTGATTTTTTTTTCATTTTGAAATAAAGGATAATTGGGATTATTTATTTTGAAGATGGAGACAAAATGCTGGAGTAATTATTTATTTTTGACATGCCACTAATCCCAGTTAACCAATAATGTGCTAATTCAAGAAAAAAATGGTTAAAAAAAATATGACCCAAACCTCTTAATCTTTGAGCATTGTTTATTGATTTAAATCAACCCTGGCTCTTCCACAAGTTTGAGACCAAATAATGGGCAAAAGTAAGACCTGCACAGGTGCAGGTCTATACTTTTGTTGGGACTTGCTATTTTCTTCACTCTTCTGCTGTTAGCTTTCCTACCTGTTCAGAAAAATAGCCTGAGTAGATGGGCAAGTAGTAAGAAAATTGAGACTGACTAAAGTATTATTGTCGATTTTGATTCTGAGCGTATTCCCTGACAAAACACTTTCTAGTTGTAAATGAAAGATGAGATATGACTCAAAGTACAGCCATTGACAGGGGCATTATCTTCATAATATTTTTTTATTTGAAACATTCGGACTGTAGTTTAAACTAAACAAAATTACATTGTGTACTATTGTAACTAGGATATGTTCTTTCTAAATCTGTTACCTTCCAATTTTTTTCAAAATAGATTTTTGTGTAAATGGTACGTCTTTTATTTTTGCCAAGTTAATGGTTTATTTTTATCTGGGTTCACAGGCCTTACATGTCTGTTGGAACTCTAAGAGATCAGGTTATCTATCCGGATTCTGTGGAAGACATGCATGAGAAAGGATATGCAGATCTGGATCTGGAGCATATTCTAGATATTGTGCACTTGAATCACATAGTACAGAGAGAGGGAGGTATGAGTTTCATTCCAAAAATGCTTATTTTTAATAGATAGTATTTCTGTGAGATAATTTAATTGAAGTGTGCCATTGGAATTTATTTCTAAGTTTGTACTTGGTAAATATAATATTTTTTTATACTATATTAACAATTATATAATTCGTCTCCTGGCTCCACTACTATTTATGGTCATTTGTAATTTAATGTGTTTTATTTTAAAATCAACTATAAATAGTTAATAGAAATGAACTTCTGGCTGTGTGGTAGTGATTGTTTATCTTACGGAACAAAGTAGTCTCCAAATTATCATAAGTAATTCTGAAGCTATACAGTGAAATATTAGTTAATACAAAAACATTACATGAATTCTTGTTTAATGAATTGCATGAATTTTCATAAAGTTGTGCATTTAAAGTCATTGTTTGTGGAGCAGTGAATGTGATTGACCATTGTGCATCTAGAAGAATAATTTGTCGTAATATCTCAACAGGAGTTTAACCAATAAACATTTGATACTATGTTGCAGGAAAGTATATCAAGAACGGCAACCTAATATTTTATCAAATAATTAAAAGTGTTAGGAGTACATTTGAGGAGAAAAGAGTTGGGCATAAAATGATAGGGAAAGAATTCAATCATTCTCCAAAATTCCCATCACCTTCAACATGATTCCACCACCAGTCACATCTTCCCATCCCCACCCCTTTCCCCCTTCTGCGATACAACTCCCTATGCCACTCCTTTTTTTACTCGTCCCTTCCTATCCGAACCATCCCCTTCCCAGGTACTTTCCCCAGCAGCTGCAGGAAATGTAAAATCTGTTGCTAGATCTCATCCCTCAACTCCATCCAGGGACCCTAGCAGTCCTTTCAGGTAGATGGAGGTTCACATGCACCTCCGCTAACTTCATCTAATGCATCCGGTGTTGCCATGCAGCCTCCCGCTCATCGGCAAGACCAAATGTTGACATGGAAAGGAAAATATGATTTTTTTTTAATGCTAATGGAAAATATTCTCCAGGAGAGGATTGCAAATTGGCGCAGCGGTAGAGTTGTTTCTGACAACGCCAGAGACCTGGGTTCAATCCTGACTGGATGCTGTCTGTACAGAGTATGTACGTTCTCCCTGTGAGCATGTGGGTTTTCTCCAGGTGCTTCAGTTTACTCCCATACTCCAAAGATGTTTGTAGATTAATGCCTTTGGTAAAATTGTCCTTTGCATGTAGGATAGTGCTAGTGTATGGGGATCGCTGGTCAGTATGGATTCAGTGGGCTGAGGGGCCTGTTTCCACACTATCTCTAAAGTCTACATGTAGCAATGTTCTTGTTTCTTTTATGTTAGAAACTGGGAACTTAATATTTGTACCGTGTGAAGAAAGATATACCCGCCCTTACAAGATTGACTTATCTCATAAAATGAGGTTAAAATTAATACTATTATTCTGTAGTAACCTTGATGGTACATAAAATGCAGGTTACCGGAGCAGTCATTTAAAGTTACCAAGGTCATGTTGGTAACATGGAGCTTGCAGAAACTAACCATTCTAGAATTTCTATCGCGTAATGAATGAATTTTCGTTTAACAAAAGGCAAAAGTGGACTAGTATCTTGATTGGCATGATGAGTTGGGGTGAAGGGGCTGATTCCATGCTGTATAACTCTCTGACTTTATAGTCCAAATGTGGGCTGACCTTATAAAGCTTCAGCATTACATCTCTGCCTTTATATTCTCGTCTTCACAAAATTGATGCTAACACTGCATTTGCCTTCCTTACTACTGATTCAACCTGCAAATTAACCCTTGGGGAATCCTGCGCCAGCACTCCCAAGTCCCTTTGCACCTCCGATTTCTAAATTCTCTCCTCATTTAAATACAAAATGTGCATGACCGCATGATTTGCTGAGCTGTATTCCATTTGCCACTTTCCCTACTCTACCAACCTGTAAGTCCTTCTGTGGATTCCCTGTTTCCCTAACACTACTTGCCCCTTCACCTATCTTCATATCATCTGAAAACCTGGCCACAAAGCTATTAATTTCATCATCCAGATCATTAACATACAACGTGAAAAGTAGCAGATCCAACACTGACCCCTGAGGAACACCACTAGTCAACGGCTTCCAATCAGAAAAGCCGCTTTATGCTCACTCTTTTCCTTCTGGCAGAGAGCCAATCCTCTATCCATGCTAGAACTTTGCCTCTAATACCATGGGCTCCTCCTATATCCACCTTCAGACATTTTAGCTTTCCAAGCAACTTCTCACTTACAGCGACTGCACTCACTGCTGAATTTCTGGCATGTTTTGGCGTCTTATACTGAAAACTATTGCAAAAATGTATTCAGTTTGTCCGATATTTCTTTGTTCCCCATTACTACTTCTCTTGCATCATTTGCCAGTGGTCAAATGTCCATTCTTGCCTCTGTCTTATTCTTTATATATCTGAAAAATCTGAATGGTTAGATCCATTCCTGGTCAATGCAAGCAATATATTTGAACAAGTTTACTTCCAATAATAAATAATGAAATTTTGAAAATATGATGCAAAATTCACTAAGTACTTTGTTTAATTTGACAGAATTTTGATTTTTTTTACAGTAAGTGAGCATTATATTTTTTCCTGTTGCAGGGTGGGATGCCTTTTCTGACTGGAAGGATGTCTTGTCTGGGGGTGAGAAACAAAGAATGGGGATGGCACGAATGTTTTATCAGAAGTGAGTGGGCTATAAGACAAACGTTGAAAGTTATTACTAGATTGATCAAAATATTATGTTTGCTTACTTAAATAATATCATATCATATCATATCATATATATACAGCCGGAAACAGGCCTTTTCGGCCCTCCAAGTCCGTGCCGCCCAGTGATCCCCGTACATTAACACTATCCTACACCCACTAGGGACAATTTTTTATTTTTTTTTACATTTACCCAGCCAATTAACCTACATACCTGTACGTCTTTGGAGTGTGGGAGGAAACCGAAGATCTCGGAGAAAACCCACGCAGGTCACGGGGAGAACGTACAAACTCCTTACAGTGCAGCACCCGTAGTCAGGATCGAACCTGAGTCTCCGGCGCTGCATTCGCTGTAAAGCAGCAACTCTACCGCTGCGCTACCGTGCTAAATATGTAAACTAAATTGCTCTTTTTGTTATCCTGTAGTCACTTTATCTGGTCATTCACTGGTAATCTTGTCCATCCCTCATTCCACACTGTGGAAAATGTGTGAAACTTGAGACAGTGCAGCAAAAATATAGTAGATTGGTGCCTGGGAATGGGGATTTCAGTTGATGAATAGACTGAAAACGCAGAAAATGCTTTTATTAGAGAGGATTTGTACTTGATTAGATAGCACGGTCATGTTCAGGATCATGAAGGGTTGAAGAAGAGTGAAACAAGGACACTTCCATTTGGTAGAAGGGTTGAGAATGAGACGACATTGATTTTAAAATGAATGCTTAATGAGCCAGGGTGACATGAGGAAAATCTTTCTAAGTTAAGTAGTCATGATCTGAAATTCATTCTCTGACATGGTGGCAGCAGTAAATTTACTTGCACTTTTAAAAGAGAACGAGATAGATTCTTGAAGAAGAACTAAATTATATGAAGCTGAGAAAAAAAGCAGTGTAAGTGGGATTGATGTGATAGTTCTTAGCCGGTGCCAGCATGGGTTTGATGAGCACACAAGTCTCTTTCCATGTTGTAACGATTCTGAGTTTGTTATGTCAATTCCATGTATATTAGTAAAATTGCTTCCATCATCTTGCTGATCCACATGACAGGAAAATATTTGGTTCTTTTATTTGTGATCCTTTCCATTCATCACATTAAACTATTAGTTTTATTGGTAATCCCTTATTTTAGATATATTTGCCAAAACAGCAGAATTATGTCAAAATAGGAAACCAAATATGCCATCATATATCTGTAGTGCATTAGCCACATTTCAAGTTCGTTGCCACCATTTGCTATCCTTGGATCTTCCATGTGGGAGTATACTGCTGTTTTGTGCATGGTTCATAATGCATTAAAAGATTGTTTCTGGAACATATATAACAAATATTGTAGAATAATTAAATCTGTCAAAGTACATAATCCATTTCCATCTGAGTCAGGTAGTTAACTGTTTCCTTTGGAGACAATAAAGACTACCCACAATATACGCTCAAAGCTCTTGAAGCTTGATAAGTCACCTAGACCAGATGGACTACACCTTGACGTAAATGTGGATGGGTCAGTGAGTAAGTTTGTTTACAAAACCAAAATTGGGGGAGTTGCAGGCAGTGAGGAAGGCTGTCAGAAGATAGAGCAGGATGCAGATCAGCTGCAAAAATGGATGGAGAAATGTCAGATGGAGTTTAACCTGACCAAGTGCGAGGTTCGGCACTTTAGGAGGATGAAAGTAAGGAGAGAGTACACAGTTAGTTAATGGTAAGACCCTTAACAGCAAGCATTGATGTGCACAGTGATCTTGGAGTCCAAGTTCATAGCTCACTAAAGGTGGCAATTTCAATCTCTGGAAAGAAGGAATGGGTGACGTTTCGGGTCGAGACCCTTCAGACTGATTTGGGATAAGGGAAACGAGAGATATAGACGGTGATGAGGAGAGATACCGTACAATGAATGAAAGATATGCAAAAAAAGTAATGATGATAAAGGAAACAGGCCATTGTAAGCTGTTTGTCGGGTGAAAATAAGAAGCTATTGCGATTTGGGTGGGGAGGGATAGAGAGAGAGGGAATGCTGGGACTACCCGAAGTGAGAGAAATCAATATTCATACCACTGGGCTGTAAGCTGCCCAAGCAAAATATGAGATGCTGTTCCTCCAATTTGCGTTTAGCCTCACTCTGACAATGGAGGAGACCGAGGACAGAAAGGTCTGTGTAGGAATGGGAAGGAAAATTAAAGTGTCCAGCAACCGGGAGATCAGGTTGGTTCACGCAGGCTGAGTAAAGGTGTTCCGCGAAACGATTGCCCAGTCTGCTTTGTCTCGCCGATGTATAAGAGTCCACATCTTGAACAAGGGATACAGTAGATGAGGTTGGAGGAGGTGCAAGTGAACATCTGCCTAACCTGAAAGGACTGTCGGGGTCCCTGGACAGAGTCGAGGGAGGAGGTGTAGTGACAGGTGTTGCATCTTCTGCGGTTGCAGCGGAAGGTACCTGGGAAGGGGGTGGTTTGGGTGGAAAGGGATGAGTTAACCAGGGAGTCGCAGAGGGAACGATCTCTGCGGATGGAGGATGGAGATGGAAAAATGTGGCTAGTGGTGGGATCCCATTGGAGGTGGTGGAAATTTCAGACGGCTGATGGGGTGGAAGGTAAGGACTAGGGGGACTATGTCTGTTGTGACTAGGGGGAGCAAGGGCAGAGCTGCGGGGTACCGAGGAGACACGAGTGGGGGGCTCATCTATGACAGGAGAGGGGAACCCCCATTCCCTAAAGAATGAGGACATCTCGGATGTTCTAGTATTGGAACACTTCCTCTTGGGCACGAATGAGGGCCTCATCTATGATGGGAGAGTAGTGTTCGGCACAAACATTGTGGGCCGAAGGCTGCATTCTATGTTCTGTGTACACTCCTGGTTCTGAAAAGGATCTGTTTCATATCAGCGAATGAAAATAGCATTGCAGAAAATATTCAGAATCTACACGTTATAAAATACTTATTTGCAATTTAATATCCCTTACTTGCTTAACTTGACTTCAATTAAATTTATAGTTTTCTAAATTTATGTAAGATTTACATCAATTGTTATAAGAAAAAAACTTCTTGGGAATATACCAGTGGTTATTGTAGTTCACAAAGTTTATTTGATTTTATTTAGACCAAAATATGCATTACTTGATGAATGTACAAGTGCTGTGAGTATTGATGTTGAGGGCAAGATATTTCAGACTGCAAAGGATTCGGGGATATCGTTACTTTCTATTACTCATCGGCCATCTCTATGGTGAGTACTCCGGTGTTACAAATATTCTAATGAAAGAATGTTATACAGTTGCATGCAAACTAGGAATAAATTAATTGCTGTAATTTTTCTTTGCTGAATTCTGAATTTTATATTCTCCTCTACTGTAGCACCACTAATGCAGATATAAATCGAATTCATCTTGATATGTTATTTCAGACCGAGGCCTGGATAAATATTCGATTCTGAGGAATATGAAAGCATCGTAATAAGATTTGTGTCAAGCATTTTTTACAAATTTTGTTTTGTATTTATGTATTGAAAATCATAATACAAAAATGCAGCCACTTGCTTCATTGATTTGATGCATCTATAGTTTGAAACATTCATTTGATATCTGCTGAATTACTGAATGTGATGATGTACAACCATAAATTAGTTTGCCCAGTTATATATTTAAAAATGCTTATTTCATCTCCATGCATCAAGTGTGCGAATCATGCAACATCCTGCTTTCTATTGGTGCAGCCTGCACCAAATTCTAGGTAATTGTTCATTTCATTAATAGACTGCAAATGTTACTGTGTATATTAAGAGAAAACTCAAATTTATTTTTTCTGAGGAATTGACACATAATCTGTAATTCTAATTGTGTCTTTCTGCATTTTCCCCCTGGTTTATCATAATTGGTAATTTAGATAACAATCCAATTCCACTCCTCTTGTGCCAATCTCCACAGTGATAATATAGATTGGAAAGAACTATCCATCAGAGACCACATTCTTAGGGATTATGTTACTTGCATCTTTCTAATGCAAATAGCATCAATTTACTGCTTCTGCTGCCTGTCTGCTGGATTTTTGCCAGGATATTCTATTCTCAGTTTTTACTTTGGACTTGCAGCTCTCTCTTTCCCAGTTCTGATGAAGGGCCACAGACCCAAATTATTGACCGTTTCTCTTTCCAAAGATCAGTCTGACATCCTGAGGTTTTCCACGATTTCCCAGTTTTCTTTCAGATTCCCAACATTTGCCGTTTTTTCACTTTTATTTGACTCTGCTGCCTGCTTTTCTTGTTCCAGTCACCTATCTACGATGCAACATTTCTTTCAGTAATGCATTTTGAAACGTGCCTCATGCCCTTTGCTATCCAACAGATTAACCTTTTTTTCCCAGTGAATGGACTTGCATGATTTCAACTTGCATTGACATAGTCATCGCTTCTTCAATGATGGGTAGTCAAATTTCTTCTAAAATATTTAAATGCTTTGGCGGAGCAAGTGGCTGTTGCAAAATTTATGAAGTGAAATGAAAGAAACAGCTGTAGATTCCTAAAATTAACATGTTGTTAACAGCAAGAATAATTTAATCTGGAAGCTTTGTTATTTGCTACGTGGATGAGGACTGTATAAGATTCATGCAATTTAATTTTGCAGGAAATACCACACACACCTATTACAGTTTGATGGGGAGGGTGGTTGGCGATTTGAACTATTAGATACTGCTACGCGACTCTCACTGGCTGAGGAAAAGCAGAGACTTGAGTCTCAACTGGCTGGAGTCCCGCAAATGCAACAGCGACTGAATGAACTGTGCAAAATTTTGGGAGAATACTCTGTGCTCAGAACTACTGGAACTGAAGAGTAATGATGCAGCCAATGAATGTGAATAATATGACAAGAGGAGCTACAAAAGAATTGCATGATGCAAACAAATATAAAGTAAACAGATTTTCCTATTTATTTAAAGTCTTTAACTCTTCAGTAAAATAAGTTAACTTTTGGATGCAATCTCACCATTCGTTTGAAACTAACATGTTAACTTTTCTGATAGTTTACATTATTGTAATATTAGCGTTTGGTAATAAATTTGACAGCACTGATTTTAAAAAGTACTATGAATTTTAAGAGGAAACTAGAATGTACGTGTTCTAGGGAAATGGTTAATGTCTATCAATGCAATTGAATGCTCCTCTCAATTTTAATATTTAATGAGCCTCATTTTATGTTAACTTAGTATCAGGTATCATCTGGTACAAGTGCTGGGCTAGATTTTTGATATGGATGATACCATACCATTATCTTTTTTACCACTCTACCCAGGCAGTTCATTTGCAATAAGTCCAAACAGTATTTTATTTTACTTCCTAGGTTGCATTGTTTTGAGGAAAGAGAGAGGGTTTCTTGTATCAACATATGATTTATTTTAGTGCAATATGAGTGAATAGTATAAGATTTAACATTTCAGCTGTGCTTACATTTCAGACTGTTAGTTCCCCATTGCTGTTACAAAAGCAGTATATATTACCAAACATAACTTCTGCATTTTTGTAGATCTAAGTAATGAATTTATGCTTGTATATGTTCCACATTATATGGAATTCAAAACTACTCATTTGTTTTAATGAAAAAATGATCTGATGTAGATTTGTTCATTCAAACAATAATTATTACAGTGGACATTAACACAAAACATCCATATTTTACTTCAATTAATAGATTATTGTATTAATTATATCTTCATTATACCACTGAAAAGGTTAAAACTGTATTTTTTAAAAACTTGGTTGAACTTTCAAAGTATGAAATAGCAGATGCTGGAAATCTAAAACAAAAATGCTGGAAATACTCAGCAGATTGGGCAGCATCTGCAGAGAGAAATATAATGTTTTGGGTCAATGATTTCAATCATTGCAGGTGAAAGGTCATTAGTCTAAAAAATGAGCTCTTTGTCTCTGCACACGTTCTTGTACTAGTATTGGTTTAGTGTCACATACTGAGACACAATGAAACATTTTACTTGTGTTCTATCCAGTCAAATCAAGTGGTACACGAGTACAATCAAGTCAAATGCAAATATAACAGTGCAAAGAGAAAAATACCAGTGTGCAGAATAATGTGGTAACAATTATAATATAGCTGCAGAGAATGTGAAGTGCAAAAAAAAGTGCAGGAGCCGCAATGAGGTAGTTTGGGAATCAGGACTGCAACTTTAGCTTATAAGAGGACCATTCAGTCGTCTGATAGCAGTGGGAAAGAAGCTGATTCTGAATGCATTGGTATGTGCTTTGAAGCTTCTGCTGATGGGAGAGGGGAAGAAGGGAATGACTGAGATGTAAGTGGACCTTGATTATGTTGGCTGCTCTTCCAAGGCAGCTGCAATTTTTTGCCGTCTTGGGCAGAGCTGTTGCCAAACCAAGCTATGATGCATCTGGATAGGATGCTTTCCATGGTGCATCCATCAATGTTGGTAAGAGTCATTGGAGACAAGCTGAACTTCCTTAGTCTTTTGAGGAAATTGAGTCATTGATGTGCTTTCCTGCCTGTGGTTTCAACGTGCTTAGTCCAGGATAAATTCTTGTTGATATTTATGCCTGGGAACTTGAAGATCTTGACCATCTCTGCTTCAGCGCTGTTGATGCTGACTGGAGCGTGTACACCACCTCCTTTCCCAAAGTCAGTAACTAGCTACTTCATCTTCCTAACATTGATGGAAAGGTTGTTGTCTTAACATCTACTAGTTGCTCTATCTCCTTCCTATACTCCATTTCATCGCTACATTGGTGTGGTCTGCAAACTTGCAAATGGAATTAGAGCAGAATTTGGCCACAGTTGTGAGTAAAGTAAGAGGCTGAGAACACTGAAGGTACCTGTGTTGAGGATTATTGTGGAGGATGTATTGTCTATTCTCATGATTGTGGTCCATAGGTTAGGATGTAGAGGATTCAGTTGCAGAGGAGAATACTGACTCCTTAGTCCAATAGTTGGGAGATGAGTTTGGTTGAAATTGAATGTGGAGTTATAATCAATATATTTCAGTCTTGACGTAGGTGTACATGTTATCCAGTTGTTCCATTGATGAGTGTAGTCAGGAGGATGGCATCTGCCGTGGACTTCTTGCGACAGTAGACGAACTGCAGTTGATCGAGGCTGCTGGTAGGCTGGAATTAATATATGCCATGACCAACATCTCGAAGCACTTCATTATGGTGGACGTAAGAACCACTGGATGATAGTTATTAAGGCATGCTAGAGTCAAACAACAAGGAAACAGGCCCTTCAGCCCAATGTCCATGCTGAACCAAGGTGTCCCAACTATGCTAGTCCCACCTCCTGCCCATGCCTGACCTATGTCCCTCTAAACCATTCATATCCATGTACCTGTCCAAATGTCTTTTAAATGTTGTTATAGTACCTGCCTCAACTTCCTCCTCTGACAGCTTGTTCCATATACTCACCACTCTGTGGAAAAAGGTCCCCCTCGGTACTATTTTTCCCTTCTCTTCTTAAACCTATGTCCTCCAGTTCGTGGTTCTCCTATTCTGGGTAAAAGACTCATCCTACATTCACCCTAACAATTCCCTTTGTGATCTTATATACCTATAAGACCACCCCTCAACCTTCTGCACTCCAAGGAATAAAGTCCTAGCCTGCTCAACTTCTCCCTATAGCTCAGGCTTGCAAGTCCTTGCAACATAAATCTTTTCAGCACTCTTTCCAGCTTAATGACATACCTCCAACAGCAGGGTGACCAAAATGAACATAATACTCCAAATGCAGCCTCATCAACATGTTGTACATCTGTAACATAACATCCTAACTTTTTTCCTCAATACCTTGACAAATGAAGGCCAATGTACCAAAAGCTTTCTTGGCCACTCCATCTACCAGTGACACACTTTCAGGGAACTATTTACCTGCAAACCTAGATCCCTCTGGTCTACACCACTTCCCAGGGCCCTGCCATTTACTGTGAAGGTCCTTCCCTGATTTGGTCCTTCCCTACAAAACATGCTACATTGCCTTTCTTTGGATCACAGTGGTCATCTTAATATAGGTGGGAACCTCAGGATGGAGAAGGGAGAGGTTAAAGACTTTGGTCTTATGAGCATATTCTATTTTTATTCATAGGTTCACTTTATTCCTTTGAAAAGTGTTTATCCATTTATTAAAACTCATTCATGCATAGGCTTGTCTCTTCTTAAAAAAAACATTTTTGCTCTATGTACTTGGCATTTACACTTGCACTCAGATACCATGCCTTATTGTTTACTGTTGCAAATTATGGAAAACCAGATTTTTGAAGTTCTGCTGGTTCCTTTCTTACCATGAGGGTTAAATCAGTGGATTTTAAGTTGTTGATTGGCCTAAATGGGGATGTGCTTCTATGATGCAGAGCTGATCTTGCATCCATCTCATTTCATGCTTTGCTGATGCAAAACCATGTACAATGTATGGGATTTTTGCAATGAGGAATACTATAGCTCAAACAGCAGCTGAAACCAGTATTTGAACTTGCAAAATAAATGCCTGCAATCTCCTGAACTTTCTCCTTGTTGGCTTTTCGATTTAACAAACAGTTGTTGAGTTCGGTAATTTTTAATTAATTGTATTAAAATCCATGGGGCCCCAATATCATTCCTTAATGTTTTGTGTATTTTGTTTTAGAAATAGACAGTTTGTTTTCTTGAAACTGTCTTTCATGATAAATTGATAATTTGCATGTACTCGCATGCCATTAAATACTGTTTTTAAAAGGTATCATGCTCTTCTAACCAGAGCATGACCCTCAGCTCCTCAGTTTCATGTTCTAAAATGTCCTGTGCATGATGTAGGTAAACTTAGTGATATGCATTTTTGTGAAAATGTTATGTATAGTAGCTTCAACGATATTCATATGGCTGGACCAGAATGTGACTGTAAAAGAGCATGTGTGGGAATGAACATGACTGTTTTGTGTTTTGAAAGATTTGTAATAAAAAATGAATTAAATTTTATACTGAGACTTGAAAATATTTACAATAACTTGCATGATTTGCAGGTCTTTACTTTCTGAATTGATAATTCCAGTACAATGACTAGCAATTAGCAAATTTTGCAAATATGCTCATAATCTTTAGATTTTTCAATTGATATCAAGAATTGGAGAAATGCTATAACATTTGATCAAGGCAAATCTGTTGTAAACAGGTGTTGTCGACCTTGAATGAAAATAAATGACGTTGTGTACATTTGTAATCAAATGTATTCTGTATACTATGCTCCTACCAGCTAGAATTTCCCAATATCATTTGTTGGAGCAGAAAGGAGAATTGGATAAACATGTAGTATCAAAGTGCAGTAGAATGCATTTTTCATGTCGTACTTTTTACCAACCAAAGCAATATACATGTACGGCCAAATTATGTTCTATCCGAAATACTTTGATTTTGTACAGTTTGAATTAAATAATCTGAAGAAAGCTCGACTTAAATGATTTGTGGTGGGGTATTTTGAGCAACCCGACACTACAGGGACTAAGTTGCATTTTCTGAAATGAATTTTTAAAAATCGCCTCAATGATTGTGAAATTCTTTTTTGCCTTTCAATTGCAGTTTAATCCGTATGTAAATGCACTGTGTATCAAGTATTATGAAAAACAATAGTTATATTGTTATACATATTAAAACTTTCTGAACCAACATTAATGTTCAATCCTGTAATCTTTACTACAAAAGGACATATATGAAGTAAAAAGGCAAATAAACGACTTAAATTTATGTAAGCTATTCATGTTATCAGAATATCTATAGTTGGTGACATACTTTTGAAGTAGTCCTCCTCATCACGTAGAGGCCTAATTTGTTTAGAGTACCACAAACGTAGCCAGCTAATGTGCTTTAGTGAAATTATTACAGTAATAAATAATAGCCTGCACACCAGATGAACTCGGAGTTCAGGAGATTAAATTCTTAATGCCGATGAGGTCTTTAATATCTTAACAAGATGGCACCTTTAGCAGGGTAGCACTCGCTCAGCTAAGGTTAGAAGCATGATTACAGAAATTGATTATTGTTATCTATGTGCTGCACCACCATGCACAAACATGTACCTGGTGAATCAAAACAAGAAAGAGATCCTTTGAAAATGTTGTACAACCATAATAATAAGACAATAACCATACAATTACAAACACTGTCAGAATACCAATGGATTGTACCTGAAATACTGTAGACAGAAATCATGGTCATTCTTTCATTTGCTTTGGGACTGATTGATTATGTATTGTGCATCCTAAAGAACAAGCAGATAGTGGTGGCACAGTGCCCGCTTGAGCTGTGTATATTCATATTGGGTTCAAATTGTGCACTTACAGCTGCACAACAATTTTTACCATCTATAATCTCAGGTATATATTTTGAATGAGGCGTGTCCTTGGCAGATGAGGTGCCCTTCAGCAGTGATGTTATTAGGCCAGTCAATCACACTGAAGATAGCAAACCAGTGAAGTTCAAATCTTCTCTACTTATATATTACTAAACAGAGAATGTCCACTTTATTCCGATGGAGGTTGGTGAGCAAAATTAGAGCACGTGGTATTGGGGGTAGGGTATTGACATGGATAGAGAATTTGGTTGGCAGACAAGAAGCAAAGAGTTGGAATAAACTGGCCTTTTTCAGAATGGCAGGCAGTGGTGAGTGGAGTGCCGCAAGGCTCGGTGCTGGGGCCGCATCTATTTACAATGTATATTAATGATTTGGATAATGGAATTAGAAGTAACACTAGCAAGTTTGCGGATGACACAAAGCTGGGTGGCAGTGTGAACTGCGAAGAGGATGTTAGGAGGTTGCAGGGTGACTTGGTCAGGTTGAGTGAGTGGGAAGATGCAGTATAATGTAGATAAATGTGAGGTTATCCACTTTGGTGGCAAAAATAAGGAGGCAGATTATTGTCTCTACCGTGTCAGATTAGGTAAAGGGGAAGTGCAACATGACCTTGGTGTCCTTGTACACCAGTCATTGAAAGTAAGCGTGCAGGTACAGCAGGCAGTGAAGAAAGCTAATGGCATGTTGGCCTTCATAACGAGAGGATTTGACTACAGGAGCAAAGAAGTCCTGCAGTTGTATAGGGCCTTGGTGAGACCACATCTGGAGTATTGTGTGCAGTTTTGATCTCCTAATTTGAGGAAGGATGTCCTTGCTATTGAGGCAGTGCGGTGTAGGTTCACGAGGTTAATCCCTGGGATGGAGGGACTGTCATATGAGGAAAGATTGGAAAGACTCGGCTTGTATTCACTGGAGTTCAGAAGGATGACAGGGGATCTTATAGAGACATATAAAATCATAAAAGGACTAGACAAGCTAGATGCAGGAAAAATGTTCCCAATGTTGGGGGAGTCCAGAACCAGGGGACACAGCCTAAGAATAAAGGGGAGGCCATTTAAAATTGAGGTGAGAAGAAACTTTTTCACCCAGAGAGGTGTGAATTTGTGGAATTCTCTGCCACAGAAGGCAGTGGAGGCCAATTCACTGGATGAATTTAAAAGATAGTTGAATAGAGCTCCAGGGGCTAGTGGAATCCAGGGATATGGGGAGAAGGCAGGCATAGGTTACTGATTGTGGATGATCAGCCATGATCACAATGAATGGCGGTGCTGGCTTGAAGGGCCAAATGGCCTCCTGCACTTATTTTCTATGTTTCTATGGAAGTTCTAAAGGAAAACTATTTAGATAAACATTTTTGTAGTGGACTAAATCAAAAGAGGAGGGTGTTTGTAGAAGTTTCCTAAAACTGGAGAATTCAACGTTCAGACTGGTGAACTGCCCAAGCTCCCCAAGCAAAATATGAGGTGCTGTTCCTCCAATTTGTATGTGACCTCGCTCTGACAACGGAGAAGGCCCCACACAGTAAGGTCAGCATGAGAAGGAGAGGTACAGTGGTTAACCAGCAAATCCAGTAGGCCTTAGCGGGACAAGTGTAAGTGTTCAGCGAAAATGTACGCTTTGTCTCGCCAATCTACAAGGTCCATGCAATGTCATTGGCCAATCAGATTAAGGAAATGTTACACCTATTTAAAAATGAAAGGGTGACCAGGGGGAAGGTAGCATTGTTAAGAGTTGGAAGCGAGGCAAATTAGGGATAACCAGCATAGCTTTATGTGTTGCAGGTTGTGTCTTACTAACTTGATTGATTTTTTTGAGTAGGTGACAAAGGAGACCGATGACAGTGGATGTTATATACATGGATTTTAGTAAGACTTTTGATAAAGTCCCTTATGGTGAACCTATCCAGAACATTAAGATGAATCTGATTCATGATGACTTGGAAGTATGAATTCAGAAAAGGCTTATTCATAGAAGACAGAGGGTTGCAGTGGAAGGAAGATATTCTGGCTGGAGGGCTGCGGACAGTGTTGTTTAGTTTAGAGATACAATGTGGACAAGCGATCCCCGCACATTAACACTATCATACACACACTGGAGACAATTTTTACATATACTAAGCCAATTAACCTACAAACCTGTACGTTTTTGGAGCGCGGGAGGAAACTGAAGATCTCGGAGAAAACCCACCCAGGTCACGGGGAGACATACAAACTCCGTGCAGACAGCACCCGTAGTCTGGATCGAACCCGGGTCTCTGGCACTGTAAGGCAGCAACTGTACTGCCGTGCCATGTTGCCATCGTGTTCTGCAAGGATCTGTGCTGGGACAACTGCTGCTTATGATACATATACATATATATGGATGTGGATGGTTGTTAAGTAAATTTGCTGACTACAAAATTAGAGGAGTTTCAGAAAATGAGGAAGGCTGTCAGATGTTACAGTAGGATATAGATCAGCTGCAGAAATGGGACGAGACATGGCAGATGGAGTTTAACCCGAGCAAGTGCGAGTTTAGGAGTTGGCACTTTGGGAGGTTGAATATAATGGGAAAGTATAGAGTTAATGGCAAGAGCCCTAGCAGCATTGATGTGCAGAGGGATCTTGGAATCCAAGTTCATAGCTCACTGAAGGTGGTATCATAAGTAGATAGAGTGGTAAAGAATGTGTATGGTATGCTTGCCCTCGTTGCCCAGGGCATTAAGTACAAGAGTCAGGAAGTCATGATGCAGCTCTATAGGACTTTGGTTAGGCTGCTTTTGGAGTATTGCATGCAGTTCTGGCCGCTCCATTACAGGAAGGATGTGGAAGCTTTGGAGAGGATGCAGAGGAGGTTTACCAGAATGGTGCTTGGATCAGAGGGTTTCTGCTGCAGGGAGAGGTTGGATCGACTTGGATTGTTTTCTCTGAAATGTCAGAGGTTGAGGGGAGCATTGCTAGAACTATATAAAATTAAGAGAGGCAGAGATAAGATACACAGAAACTTTTTCCCAAGGTGGAAACGTTCAACACTAGAGGGCGTGGATATAAAGTGAGAAGGGCAAAGTGTAATGGAGATGTGCAGGGTAGGTTTTTTGCACAGTGAGGGCATTGCCCTCAGTAGTGAGGAACGCATTGCCAGGGATGATGGAGGCGCATATGACAGTGGCATTTAAGAGACTTTTAGATAGGCACATGGAAGCGCAGGGAAATAGAGGAATATGGATCATACACGGGCAGATGAGATTAGTTTAACGAGGCATCAATTTCAGCCCAAACATTGCAAGCTGTGGGGCCTGTTCCTGTGCTTTACTGTTTTATGTTCAAAGTCTACACTGCCTCTTCTTAGTCCTTCTGCCAAAAGTCATGATCCTCTGGATTAAATTCTGATATTCAAGTCGTTTGTCAATGGTGCATCAGGGGAACCATTGAGGAACACTATTGTCCATCTTCCTTCAATCTGACAACAACAAAAATTATCACACTTTTTAAAATTCAATACGTTATCAGCCTACATTGCATCAATTATTTGATGAGTTTTAATGTTATCACCCAACAGTTTATGAGATGCTTTGTTAAATGCTTTCTTAAAATTCATACAACTTCCATTGTCATTTCTCCATCAGCTTTCTTTGTTACTTTACCTGAAATAGTATTTTTAAGGCAGAGCTCGACAGGTTCTTGATTAGAAAGGGTGTCAAGAGTTACGGGGGAAAGACAGGAGAGGGAAATATAGATCAAGCTACGATTGAATGGCGGAGTCGACTGGATGCGCCGAATAGGCTAATCCTGTTCCGATAATTTATGAGCTTGTGAGCAGCTGCCAAGACTGCGGCATCTGCAGTCTCCTGTGTCACCCACCAGCTGCCAGGTGCTCCTTCAACCCCTGTCCACCGTCACAAACCACGGCCACCCTGACTGGATCACGCTGTTGACCATCAAGATCGAGGTGGCCCTCTTTGGTCTCGTCCTTTTCTGTCAGGTTGTGGAGGGTGGTTTACTCGGTCTACGATCAAAGACCGAGGAAATTTTAATTCCACAGTGGCCGTGGGTTTTAAACAAATTACTCTGCGCACTGGTGGGTGTCGCTGGAGGCGATGTCGCCGTCCCCTCCTGACACGGTCGCCGGCCGGGGCGCCCAATAGTCAGGGACGGGGGGAGGGAGGCGCCGGGTGGGGTCGAGTCGAGTCGAGTTGGCCGTTCGCCGCCCACTCTGCGGCTCAGCTTCAGCGGCGCATTGCGGAACGAAGGCCAGGAGAAAGCGGCGGCGCTGTGGCGGGGGTGGGAGGAGCCGCTGTGAACAGCGCTGGGTGGGAGACCGGTAACACTCCTTTACGTCCCCGCCCCTCCCTCCCTCCCGTACCAGTGTGGGGATGAGCAGGACGCTGTCTCTCTCCTTCACTGCTCGCTCCAGCTTAAACCCTGCCCGGCTCCTCATCGGATGGGTTTGTGCCACAGACTCACACCCACAAGGAGGAAGAAGGCAGCGGCTTTGAGCGGCACTGATCATCTCGCCACAGGTTTTCCTTCCTGAGTCGTTTTTCTCGGGACCGAGTCGGTGCAATGGCGGCGCCTGGTCAGGATGACTGCACCGTGCGGGTGGCTGTGAGGTAGGGCCCTGTCGACAGGTTGTGTGTCTGGCATTACCAGCTAAAACCAATCGTTACTAATGCTTACCATTCAGATGCGTATAATCCCAAATAATCACTGTGTCCATTTTAAATCTTCTGGTTGGAATTTATTTTAGCGACTTTGAATAAACCAGGGTTTGTTTTCTTTAGGACAGGCGATGCTGAAATGCATCAAATTTGAAGGATTTGTAATAAAAGTGGGAAGGAGGGGAGCAGTAGTAAGGAAAATTAGATTTCAAGTCATTGGTAGAGGATTGGGGAGGAGATGAGAAAATAAATACACCTACACGATTGTCTGGTTTTGGAACTCGCCGCCTAAAAGATGGCAGAGACAAAATTCCATATCACATTTGATGTAGTATTTGAATGGTCACTTGAGACCTGCACGGCTCCACTGGATGCTGAGTTTAGGCTGGGTGGCTATTTTTTTCGCAGGCACAATGTGCTGAATAGTCGTGTGTCCAAATTATTGTCTTGAGTTTTATGTTTGTGAGCTATATGCTTTAGTATCGTCTCAAAATGACATATCCTTCATTTATTTTGTATGTTTTCAAATGTTCCCAATCACTCTTTTACTTCAATGCTAAAGATATGAAATGTAAAAATAATCAAGGTTTAATCTATAAACATGCTGGTTTCTGTTGTATCGGTGTTTATGTTTCTGCTTTTTGGTGTTTATCTCTTGACTAATCAGAAAATATCTCTCCACCCCACCCCCTTATTGTAAAAGTCTGTTTTATAAAATGTGTTTTGTAGAAAAACAAGATGTTGCTTACTAATGACATGAAGATTGTTTGTGTTTTCTGGTGACATCCAGCTTTACCTTGTATGACCTTCTCCAACTCCTGATTATTTCACTGACTTATCCAACATACAGTAATAGATGTATGTAAGTTTCTGTCACCAAAATATTTGTATAACTGAAGCCATTTTATTTCTATTCTCTCACTGAAATTTCAGACATTCTCCCTGGCTACTGACAAACAGCCAAACTAAGCCCGACATAACTATCATGTTTAAAAATGACTGCAAGTCAAATCAATAAGGACTAATGTATCTGTATTGAGACTATATTTTGACAGTGTGCATTATGATTATTGTGGCATGTATATTTTATTCTGCCTACAAAATTTGCTGTTGTGTTTTGTGATGCACAACTTTTGAAAGCTGAGACCAACAGTATTACAGACCCAGTGGGATTAATTGTACTGTTTTAGCTGTGCTTCTGCCTAAGTTTGTCAGTTTCTGGGCAAATCTCCCTAGCCACTCTGTAATTGGTAATTTCTGTGTTGCTTGGAGTCATATTCCACATATTAAATTCCTGAGAACATTTAATTGCATTAGATGGATTTTGGCTCATTTGAGAAGATTTGTGTGCTAATGATCTTTCAGGTTATGCGGTAGGAACACATCTTGAAACTTCTTTTGGTGTTCTGTTGGGGTTTGACATTGCCAACTATTCCAAAGGCAGATTTTTGTGTCTCATTTGGAACAGTGGGCCATTAATTATTTAGTTTGTGGAAACCAGCCCTTCGGTCCACTGAAGACACACTGACTAATGAACACATGTACACTAGTTCTATGTTATCCCAATTTATAGAAGACAATTAACCTACAAACCAGAACGTCTTTGAAATGTGGGAGGAAATTGGAGTACCCGGAGAAAACCCACACGATCACAGGGAGAACGTACGAACTGCATGCAGACAGCGCCTGTATTCCGGATCGAACCCGGGTCTCTGGGTCTATAAGGCAGCAACTACTGTTGTGACATTGTGCTGCCAAAAATATTATCTAATAATTCACTAATAAAATATTATCTAATAATTAGCTGTAGCTAAATTACAGCTACTGTTCTGTGGAATGTATTATCTACTGTCAAATATGCTCTTTGAAGGCCAAGTGTGAAACTTTATTGTAGAAATCTAATTTCCAAAAGCAACAAAGATTCATCTCTTGAGCTGAATTAATTTGTTAATCACTTCTGTATGATCTCCAGATCCACTTTAGATTGTGTTTTTTGCAATTTGTAGACTGATTAATGATGGTTCTCAGTTCCAAAACTGCCATTAATCAGATTATTACCTTTCCGTGTTATGCAATTGTAGAAGATATTTGAAATGAATGTAATAAATGTGTTCATCCATCAATTCATTATTTTATTAAATGATTGTCTTTGGAAGAGGAATAACATATTTACATCTGGACCTTGTTCCTAAACATGAATCATAGTTATTCTGACGTGTCAAGATCATTGTCATGTGCTCATGCAGTGACGTACAAGTACAATGATAATTTTGCTTGCAGCGGCATCACTAGTAGTTAGACTCGGACAAAATAAAGTGTGCATGAATCATACAAGATGTTTGTTTCAATCTGCAAAATTGGCTTAATCCATCTACAGAAGTTTAACAACTTTGTTTATTTTAGGTTAAGCTCTCTGCACAGTTGCTACCTGATTAGTTGTATAGTCTATTTTTTAAAATTTTGGATTGTGCATAGGTTGCCTGTGAATGTTAGTCTGGTATAGAATATGGTATAAACTTATGTAAAATTGAAGTGAAACTTTGATTGGAAATAGGCCCTTTGGTCCAAATTGCCCATGCCAAGCAAGATGCCCCATCTACATTTGTCCCACCTGCCAACATTTGGCCCATATCCCTCTAAACCTTTCCTCTCACGTACCTTTCCAAATATCTTTTAAATGTTATAGTACATGCCTCAATTACCTCCTCAGACAGCTTGTTCCATATACCCACCACTCTCTGTAACCTCAATAAGATCACCTCGCATGCTCCTGCGGTCCAAGGAGTAAAGTCCGAACCTGCTCAACCTCTCCCCGTAACTCAGGCACTTGAGTCCCGACCCATCCGTTTGCAGCTTAACAACATCCTTTCAGTACCAAGGCGACCAAAACTGAACACAATAATCCAAATCTGGCCATATCAACGTCTTGTATAACTGATGCATAGCATCCCAACCTCCATTTCATGACCAACGAAGACCAATGTACCAAAAATTTTTGTAATCAGTTGCTTAGCTCGAGCAGTCTCATCTTCAGTGAGTAACACACCAGGCAGTTGATAAACCCAAGGACACAGTGACTGCAGAAGCTGGGATCTTAAGTAAAATTGAAAGTGCTGAGGAGCTCGGCAGTCAGACAGCATCTGGGGAGGACAAGGATTGGCGACGTTTCAAGACTGAACTGGTCAAACTGAAGATGAGTCTCAAGAAGAAATGCTGCCTAGTGTTCTCTACAGATGCTGCTGACCTGCTGAGTTCCTCCAACACTTTGTGTTTTACTTGATAAACCTGTTTGGGTCCTGTATGGCAAATAGATTGTGTTCGGTAGTGATGTAATAATTTAAAATCATGTTGATGAAAGTGATGTGAAGATAATGACACTTGGAAGCAGACCAGCTTGTTAGAGGGAGGAGCAATGCAGGTCAGCATAAGGAAGCTTGAATGACGGGAGAAATAGAGGCTCTGGTCAAAAACAATGTGGAGGCATGGGGCAGGTATAGGCAGCTGGGGTCAGCTGTATCCCTGGAGGAGTTTCGGTAACTGAGCAGCATGCTAAAGAAGCAAATCAAGAGGGCAAAAAGGGGGCAACAGATAGCTCTGCCAGATAATAGAGAATTGTATTAGACAAACCCACAAGATTTTATATACATAAAGGATAATCAGATAATTTGTAGAGAGAGGTAATAGGGGCCCTCAAAAATCAAAGTGGTCAACTAACTGTGGAGCCACAGGAGATGGGAAAGGTCCTCAATGAGTATTTCTCCTGTTTTTACTGTGGAAAAAGACTTGAGGACTGGGAAACTTGGGGCAGTCATTGGAAATGTCAAGGACAGTCGGTATTACTGTTGAGGAGGCACTGAAAGTCCTAACACTTATGAAGGTAGACAAACCTCCTGGGCCTAACCAGATATAAATGAGGACACTGGGAAGCTGGTGAGGAAATTGCTGGCTGAGATTTATGAGTCATGGCTATAAATGCGGGTAAGATATTGGAAGATGAGGGTGGCAAATGTTGTGCCTCTATTTAAGAAGGGCTGCGGGGAAAAGCCAGGGAACGACAGGCCAGTTAGTCTAACATCTGTGGTCAGAAATTTACGAGAGAGATTTTTCTGAGGGACAAGATATAATTGCATTCAGATGGACGGGCTGATCAGGAATAGTCAACATAGTTTTGTACGCGTGAGTTTATTTTGAAGATGTGACACAAAGTTGATGCGGGCAGAGCTAGAGATATTGTCTATATGGATTTCAGCACGGTATTTTTCAAGGTTCCACATGATAGTCTGCTCTGGAATGATAGATCGCACGGGATGCAAGGCAAGCTAGCTGATTGGATAGAAGATACACACAAAAAGCTGGTGTAACTCAGAGGGGTAGGCAGCATCTCTGAAGAGAAGGAATGGGTGACGTTTCGGGTCGAGACCCTTCTTCAGACTGGATAGAAAATTGGCTTCATGGAAGGAAGCAGAGGGTGATGGTGGAAGGTTTTTTGGACTAGTGCATCAGGGTTTCGTTCTGGGACCATTGCTGTTTGTCATCTATATCAATGATTGGATGAGAAGGTATAAGACATAATCTTGATTGGTTGAGCTGGTCGGCTGAAGAATGGTTGATGGAGATTAATACAGGGATCGAAGAGTGAAGGTACATAGTTCCTTGAAAGTGGCTTCACAAGTAGACAGGATCGTCAAAAAGGTTTTCAACATATTAACCTTCATCAGTCAGAGTAGATATGTTGAGAAGTCATGTTAAAGTTGTATAAGACATTGGTGAGGCCACATGCAGCTTTATGTTCAGTTTTGGTCACAAAGTTCTATGAAATAATTAGTTCATCAAAGATTTGTGAGGAAGTTGTCAGAACTCAACCGTCTGACCTATATGAAGCAGTTGAGTAGGCTAGAACTTTATTCCTTGGAGCACAGGAGGATGAGGGGTGATCTTGTAGAGGTGTACAAAATCATGAGACAAATAGAGTGGACAAATAGAGTGGGTCTTTTACCCAGAGTAGGGAATTAATAACCAGAGGAGATAGTTTTAAGGTGACAGGGGATACAATTTAATAGGGACCTGAGGGCTAACTTTTTTACTGTAAGGATGATGCATATAAGATACTATCATAACATTTGAACAGGTACATGGATGGGATCAGTTTAGAGGGTTATGGGCTAAGTGCGAGCAGGTGCGACTAGTGTAGATGGGGCATGTTGGTCAGTGTGGGCAAGTTGGGGTGAAGGGCCTGTTTCCGTGCTGTATGACTCTGTGACTCTATATCTTGATCGGTTGGGCAGTTAGGCTGAGGAATGTTTACTGGAATTTGATACAGATAAGTGCAAGGAGAGAGAGAGCGGCGAGGGGGGGGGGGGAGAGAGGGGCGAGGGGGTGGAGAGAGAGCGGCGAGGGGGGAGAGAGAAAGGGCGAGGTGGGGGAGAGCGGCGAGGGGGGGAGAGAGCGGCGAGGTGGGAGAGAGAGCGGCGAGGGGGGAGAGAGAGAGCGGCGAGGGGGGAGAGAGAGCGGGGCGGGTGGGGGGAGAGAGCGCGGCGGGTGAGGGAGAGAGCGGCGAGGGAGGGAGAGAGCGGCGAGGGGGGGAGAGAGAGCAGCGAGGGGGGAGAGAGAGCGGCGAGGGGGAGAGAGAGCGAGAGCGGCGAGGGGGGGAGAGAGCGGCGAGGGGGGGAGAGAGAGCGGCGAGGGGGGGAGAGAGAGCGGCGAGGTGGGGGGGGAGAGAGCGGGTAGAGGGAGAGCGGCGAGGGCGAGAGAGCGCGGCGAGGGGGAGAGAGCGCGGCGAGGGGGAGAGCGAGAGAGCTGCGAGGGGGAGAGAGAGAGAGCGGCGAGGGGGAGAGAGAGAGCGGCGATGGGGAGAGAGCGACAGCGGCGAGGGGGTGAGAGCACGGCGAGTGGGAGAGAGCGCGGCGAGGGGGAGAGAGAGAACGGCGAGGGGGAGAGAGAGCGGCGAAGGGGTGAGAGCGCGGCGAGGGGGAGAGAGAGGGCGAGGGGGAGAGAGCGAGAGCGGCGAGGGGGGGAGAGAGAGCGGCGAGGGGGAGAGAGAGCGGCGAGGGGGAGAGAGAGCGGCGAGGGAGTGAGAGCGGGTAGAGGGAGAGAGCGGCGAGGGGGGAGAGAGAGCGGCGAGGGGGGAGAGAGAGCGGCAAGGGGAGAGAGAGCAGCTGCTGTACAGAAACATAATAAATGGTCGAATATACTTTTTTTCCCCCCAAAATCAACCCGCAGGCCGGATTGGACCCCTTCGCGGGCCAGATGCGGCCCGTGGATCGGTAGTTTGACACCACTGATCTAGGTATACAGGAACATACTTCCTCGAAAATGGCATCACAGGTAGATATGGTGGTCAAGAAGGCTTTTGGCTCATTGGCCTTCATCAGTCAGAGTGTTAATTATAAATGTTGGGATCTTGTGTTAAAGTTGCACAATACATTGGTGAGGCCACGTTTTGTGTTCAGTTTTGGTCACCCGGGAAAGATGTTGTTAAGCTTGAGCGGATGCAGAGAAGATTTACAAGGATGATGTGGAATAATGTTCATTTTGTTTTTTAACTTTGTAAAAGTGGATATTTTTTTCCTATTAATACGTGGAAAGTGAGATTAATTAGTGAATCTGAATGTTGTCTCCTGTAGACGTGTTATCAGTGAAGAATTCAGATTGTTTATCAGTTAAAACTACTGTTATGTGTCCGGTTCAAAGAAACAACTTTGAAGTTTATTTTTTTATTATGTTGACTGGTAATTTCTTGTGCAGACTGATATCTGTTTTGCTGCAGAACTACAGTTAGTGACGCAGTGATGGAATGAATACTGTATTTATGCAATGTACTTGAGTAATGTTTTGTTCTAGGAAAATAATTTTCATAAATGTTTGTGGAGTTTTGTGGTTAATATCAAATATACTGGAAAAATATAAAGCACTCTTTGATACTTGGGAAGCACATATTCATTCCGCTGTCTACTGAAAAAGATTTTGTTCTTTACATTGAAACCATTCTGACAATACTCTGCTTGTCTGTGGCATTGTGTATTCATAATCGTAACTGAGTTAAAACATTTGTTTATTCTTAATGTATCATTTGGTGCTGTGAAATTGAAGTGAAATTCTCAGCAGGCCAAAACATGTGTATGAGGAGAGGAACACAATTTCACTTTTGCACCAATCTCAGCAAGCTTCCTTTTGTTAAAAGATTGGAATGTGTGCTTAGTTCGGCAATCATGTGCATTCCGATTTCATGGCTAATCCTGAAACCCATTCAAAGATTCTGTTTTACTATAAAGCCTAATTTGTAATTAAGGAGTGTAAAGGTTAGATATTTATTTGTATAGGAAAGAACTGCAGATGCTGGTTTAAATCGAAGGTAGACACAAAATGTTGGGAGTAACTCAGCGGGTCAGGCAGCATCTCTGGAGAGAAGGAATGGGTGACTTTTTGGATCGAGACCCTTCTTCAGACTGATGTCAGGGGAGGGGGCAGGACAAAGATATTTATTTCCCGGCAGTCTTCCCAATCAATGGGTTATAATCTCTTATTATAGGAATAGGAATATAGTTTTGCCCTGGGATCCTTATCTGATCTGGTTGATCAGTGATCTAAATCCATATGGCTACCTTTTCACTCCTATCACTTGGTTAATTATTAAACTGGCATCAGCAGCTTTCAACACTGCTTTGAGCTTCTGAAATCCATATATTTGTTAACTTTGTTAGCCTTGTTTTATTTCAGCTTATACCATTAGTCTTATGTGTCTGTGTCTCGTCTTTTCCTCTTCTCCACCCACCCCCCTGTTAACCCTGGGTGGGGATTTGGCGGTGAACCAGTTCTTTTGACAGTCCACACTGTTCAGTGCAACATCCTTCATCTATATTCTCAATGAATGGTTGAAGGGTGGATGGCCTGCACACACTGTTTCATGATAGCATTGATTTATAGTCATAAACTCAATGGAAAGATGAGTTGCTATTCCTAACTTTATTGAGTTTTATTGGAGAATTGTTTCAATTGAAGTCTAACTACATTCTCATGAGGGTGAATGGTAGGGAAATTAAAGCCAGAGATTTCGGGAAGAAGTTATTGAGGAAAAGAACACTCGACAGGTATCTAATCCAAGGAAAGAATAAGAAAGGATCAGTGGTGAATTAGGAGAGGCAAAGATCCAGGCAAAGGTGGCTATGCAGTAAACATACAGCTGCTAGAATCTCAGCAAAAGATGTACTTGGGATTCTGGATGACATAAAGGTTGATGAAATACATGAAATGATGAAAAGGGTTGCATTTAAAGCAGATAAAATACTTGGTCCAGATGGGATGCATCTCATGTTGCTGACGGAACTGAGAGGAAATAAATAAATGTTCAGGCAAGGTTGTAGAGATTAAACTGAGGTTTAACTTTGATGGGGAATGTTTTGGAATGAATCATCCGGATAGTATTAACAGCTATTTGAGCAAAAGACAATTGATTAGAGGACTTAGCAGGGATTTGTTAAAAGAAAATCATGTCAAAGTAACAATTTTTTTTAAGTAACAGAAGGTCAACGTGTGATATCCAGACTTTCAAGGTTTTTGATAAAATGAATTCCAAAGCTTTTAAATAAAATGGGCTGCTTTGATGGAATGCTGACCTAATTACAAGAAACAGTAGAGTGAAAGTTATTTTTCAGACTGGGGTGTATTGTAAAGTCATACAACTTGGAAATTAATCTTTGATCAATTTCCACCCAACCCATCTTTCACCTATTTACTCTAATCTAGTTTTTATTCTCTCCCTATTTCTAACTTCCCCACCAATTCTATAACTCACCGAGGTCATGGGGAGATATGAGAAACTGCAAATGCTGGAATCTGGAGCAAAAGTCAAAGTGCTGGAGGTACTCGGCGGGTCAGACAGCATCTGTGGAGGGGGTGGACAGATGGCATTTCAGGTTGGGACTCTTCTGATGGAGTAGAGTGAGAAAGCTGGAAAAGAGGTGAGGTGAGGCAGTGCCTGGCAAGTGTTAGGTGGATACTAGACCAAACCTCTCCTGCATTGGTGTAGCATCCCCTCTCCTCTCCCCTCCCACCCCCTCCTCTCTACCCTCTCCTCTCCACCCTCTCCTCTCCCCCTCCCACCATCCCCTACCCCCCACTCCATCCCCCTCAACCCCCCTTATGCTCCCTCCCCCCTCCCTCTCGAGAAGGGTCTCGACTCGAAACGTCACCCATTCCTTCTCTCCAGAGATGCTGCTTGTGTTACTCCAGCATTTTGTGTTTACTGTTTTAAATTTGTTTGCTACTTTGCCTTAAAGATTTGATTATCCAAACATGTATATTACAAGATGCAAATAACATGCATAAATTGTATTTGGTGGTAAAATTAAATTTGAGGACATTTTACATAGCATAGTTCTATATTTGTTTTTGTTGTAGTTGATTCTAGTTTGTCAATTGGAATTAATTTGAACTATTTTATGACCAGACGTGTTGGTTACAAGATGTCAGCAGTTATCTGAAACAAAAATGGCAGCATTGTTCATCAAAGAATAATGTATACACTGTTCTAGGCAGAAGCTGGCACATCATGGGATTTTCTAAGTAAATTTCTATTGGAAAAACTGAACTTTCCCAAAGCTGTTCTCTCCTGCTTGGTGGAAATTGCCGTCTTGCTAACACTGACCTAGTTGAATGGAAATGTCTTTATTTTTCAGTTAAAAAAGGCAGTATTTTTTTCCATGTTTAACAAAATTATAGTTTGGATCAAGTAATCAGGGATACTCTAATGATGGGAACATGCATTTTAAAGGGAAATAGACAGTTGGTGGGTATTTCTTGAGAATAACCCAAGGTCTGAGGTATCAGCTGCAGAACGTAGTAAAGTACAGGAACAGGATCTACGGCATAAAATGTCCTTGCCGAATATAATACCAAGTTGATCTCCTCTGCCTGCACGTGATCCATATCCATCCATTCCCTGCATATTCATGTGCCTATTTAAAAGGCTCTTTAATGTCACAATTATATCTGCTTTCACCATCACCGCTAGCCACGCGTTCTAGGGACTCACAACTCTATATAAAAAAGACTTGCCCTGCGCAAAATGTATTGGTTGGTTGATTGATTGGAAAAATGCAGCATGAAAGCAGGCCTTTTGGCCCACCAAATTCACATGGACCATCGATTACCCATTCATTCTAGTTCTATTAATATTCCACGTTTGCATTCACTCCCTATCGACGCAGGGCAATTTACAGAGGCCAATTAACCTATAAACCCGCATGTCATTGGGGTGTGGGAGAAATCCGAAGCACCCAGAGGAAGTCCATGCGGTCACAGGAAGAAAGTACAACCTCCACACAGACACTAACCAAGGTCAGGATTGAACTCCAGGACTCTGGCGCTGTGAGATAGCTGCCATACCAGCTGCGCCACTGATGAGCTAACCGTGTTGTCATTTCCAAGGTTCTATGGACCCGAAGTCAAAGATCTATTTGTACGTCAATGCTATTAGGATTCATGCCATTAGGCATATACTTATTTTACCTTGCATTCAATCTCCCTTCATCCAGCACCACACTTGCTCGCCTAACAAATTCAGCCTCATCCAAGCCTATTTGCAGTATGGAAATCGCGGTCAATATTGGGGAAGTTAATGTTGCCCATTGCGACAGCCTTGTTGCATTTTCACATTTCTGTAATCTGTCTACACATTTGTTTCTTTATCTCTCTATTGGCTATTGGGAGGCTTATAGCATAATCCCATTAGAGTGATTGCATCTTAATATTTTTGAGCTGTGCCCAAACCTATGGCACAATAATAATGAGGAAAATGTACAGTTACTGATGCTTTGAGATATCGGTTCTCCAAATGTACAACTTAATGTTATATTTTACCAAAACGAAACAGTTTGCTTCAGCTGCATTTAACTTTGTTTTTTTCCAAAACCTCATGCTAAAATTATGCAAACCACACTTGTAGATGGATTTTTTCCTCAACCTCCAGAGTCAGGAATTTGCCTCCTCCCCATTTTGTTTCTCATTCTTTCCTGTTCTCATGCCAGTTTTTTTTTTGTTTCTTACATGGTGTTTTTCATCATATATATACAGCCGGAAACAGGCCTTTTCGGCCCTCCAAGTCCGTGCCGCCCAGCGATCCCCGTACATTAACACTATCCTACACCCACTAGGGACAATTTTTTACATTTACCCAGCCAATTAACCTACATACCTGTACGTCTTTGGAGTGTGGGGGGAAACCGAAGATCTCGGAGAAAACCCACGCAGGTCACGGGGAGAACGTACAAACTCCTTACAGTGCAGCACCCGTAGTCAGGATCGAACCTGAGTCTCCGGCGCTGCATTCGCTGTAAAGCAGCAACTCTACCGCTGCGCTACCGTGCCGCCCTAAACCGTTTTTGTTTAATTTTTCTTGTGGGCTGGAGCTGGAGTACTGGTTTAAATAATTGCTGTGGTGGCAGTACACCTATGTCTTTCCAGTTTTAAGTGACCAGACGTTTAACAGGTGGCCAAGATTTGGCTGACTATTAGTGATCCGTGTCAAGGCTTTTTTGCTGCCCAGCTCTTGGAATATCTTTTTTTTTCATTTGCTACAAAAAAAAAATAATAAAAAGAATACAATTTTTAAGGCCACAAGTTTCCATTGGAAGTCCAATCTATGAGGGTAAAACTTCTTGGAGTAATGGATTTAAAAAATACATTTATTTTAGTTTATTATTGCCATATGTATCGAGGTACAGTGAAAAGCTTTTTGTTTCATCCTATCCAGTCAGCAACAAAACTATATATGATTGCAGTCAAGCTGCCCACAAATACAAAATAAAAGGTATATTATTTAGTGCAAGATAAAGTCCAGTAAATTCCAATTAAAGATCTCCAATGAGGTAGATGGGAGGCCAGGACTGCTCTGGTTTGTGAGAGGACCATTCGGTTCCCTGATAACAGCTGGGAAGAAATTGTCCGTGAATCTGGAGGTATACCTTTTCCAACTTCAGTACTGCTTGCCTGATGGGAGAGGGGAGAAGAGGGAGTGACTGGGTTGAGATTGATCCTTTATTATGCTGGTGGCCTTGCCGAAGCAGCATGAAGTTTAGATGGAAAAAGGAGGTTGGTTTGCATGATGGTCTGGGCTACGTCCACAACTGTGCAATTTCTTGCAGTCTTGGATGGAGCTATTCCTGAACTATGCTGTGATGCATCCTGATAAAATGCTTTTTATGCATCTGTAAAAGTTGTTCAGGGTTGCTGGGAACATACTGTACTTCCTAAGTGTGCTTCCTGGCCATTCCTCGATGTAGCTGGTCCAGGTCAAATTGCTGGTGATATTTATTCCTAAGAACTTGAAACTTCCAACCATCTCCACTTCGCTTCCCGAAGTCAATCACAATCGCCTTTGGTCTTGCTGACATTGAGGAGGAGGTTGTTGTCATGGCACCCATTTACGAGGTGCTCAATTTCCTTCCTGCACTCTCATCATTATTTGATGTCTGGCCCACTACGGTCGTGTCGTCTACGAATTTGTAAATTGAGTTGGATTAGTATTTAGCTGCACAGTTATGAGTGTATAAGGACTATAGACGGGGGCTGAGAATGCATTCTTCTGGGAACCAGTGTTAAGGATTATCGTAGAGGATAATTTGTCACCTGTCTTCACTGATTGCGGTCTGCTGGTCAGGAAGTCGAGGATCCAGTTGCAGATGGGAAACATATTGGTAGATATGATCATATTAATTGACTTTTTGTGGTTATTTCATGTTGCAAGTAAAAGGGTGTGAAGAAGGGTCTGATCCGAAACATTATCTGTCCATTCCCTCTAGAAATGTTGCCTGCACTTTGTGTTTTGGTGGTTTTCAAAGATGCTTGAAGTATTTCTTGGGGTTGCTAGTTTTAACTTGTATTGCTACTAAATCAAAGTTCTACTTCACTTTGAAATTTTAACCCTTTGAGGCCATCGTCATTAACTTTCCAGGTGGGGTTATGGTTGTTTGCCTCATTCATTTGCTGTTTATTGCTAAGGATATACCATGTTGTTCATGTGAGACCTTCTATACCTGCATAAGTAATATAATTGAAGGAACCCCATACTTTAATTAGAAAAACATTAAATTGGATAACTCGTATCGCCTGGATCGGAGTAGAGAAGACTTGGTTTTTTTAAAATAAATTTATGTTTGGTTTGTTTGTGCATCATGGTTGGGGGGAAGAGTATCAGTTGGAAGGCTTGTGTCAATTGGACGGGAATGCACATAATGTCAAAGGAGAAAGAATTAAGTGAGATTTGCCATGATAGTGAATTTTCCAACTTTGTCTCAAAATACTTTACAGATAAAAATATTTTCAAGGAGTCATTGCTGCTCAAGACGAGGCAGCTAATAGGATGAGGACAGCAGGTCCGTGAATGAATATGATGTGTGAGATTTTTTTTAACCTTTAAAACATCCATGTGACCCTTTATACCTTAAAAGTGTGGCGCAGGTCTTGGGTTAAACATTCACATCTAAAAGATGACAGTTCAGGCAGGCCTGTGCTTTCTTCATTGCTGCACTGGAGTATGTCCTTGATATGTGTGGGTTCTACAAAAAGACTTGAACCTCTGGCCTCCTATCATAGAGGAAATAAAGGTTGATTCATCTTTGTCAATTGTCAGTTGATCTTTTACATCAGATGTAAATGCTCTTGCAATGTGCTTAGGAACCCCAGATCTTTCCTTTTGCTGCACGCTTTATGGCAGATATTCTTACATATTTAACTTATCTAGGTCATTTACATTATTAACCAGTTTACCTTTTAATGTAATATTTCTATTTTTGGTTGGTGGAGAGAGTTTGCAAGTTTGGAAGACTTTAACTTTCTTAATATTGACTGCAGCATGCAAAGGGTTTAGATAAGGTGGAGTTTGTTAAATGTGTCTATGAGAAAGCTTCCTAAGTCAATATATAGAGGGGTCTTCCTGAGAGGACACGCTTTTGGACCACTTGTTTAGGAACAAGATAGGGCAAGTGACATAAGTGTCATTGGGGAAGCACTTTGGGACAAACTACCATAATTCTATTAATTTTTCAATAACTTTGGAAGATCGGACTAATGCACAAGTTAAGGTCCTAAACTGGGGCAGGACCAATTTTGAAAGCAATAGGCGGGAACTTGCGGAGGGCCATTGGATGAGACTGTTTGCAGGTAAAGTTGAATTGTAGCCATATTGCCTCATCCATCCATCCACATCAATTCAGAGAACTCCACGGCCCTCCCAGGTAAGACATGTTCACATGCACTTCTATTCATCTCATCTGCATTTGGTGCTCCCGATGTGACAAGTGTAGACTAGGCAACCGTTTTGCCGAACATTTCTGATCTCCTGGTGGCTAAGCAGTTTAACTCCCCTTCCCATCTCCTTTCTGTCTTGGGCCGCCTCCTTTGCTTGAGTGAGGCTGTGTGCATACTTGAGGAACAGCACCTCTTATTCAGCTTAGGTAGCCTACATCCTAACTATAAATATTGAATTTTCCAATTTTAGTTAACCATCCTACACCCCCCCCCTCTTTCCAATGCCCCACCTGGATACACACCCATTTCTCTTACTATCCTGCTCAAAGCTCTAATTGCCAACAAATTATGTGATCAGAATAAATTAATGTGATATTCATGTTTCATGCACATTTCAGTTTGAATGTTTCTGATAATAAACCAATGTCCTGGATTTGATCACTTTGAACTGAAATTGAGCAAAATCAATGGGAGTATAAAGTGCTCAATGAAGATTTCAAAGGTCTTTTATTGTCACGTGTACCAGTGTGCGAATCACCATAAAGCCATACGAAAAAAGAAAGCAACAAGACACACAACTACATAAAAGTTAACAAGCATTCACCACAGTGGATTCCCCACATTCCTCACTGGGATGGAAGGCAATAAAGTCCAATCTCCTTCCTCTTTATTCTCCCATGGTCGGGGCGATCGAAGCTCCTGCAAGCGGCGATCGAAGCTCCTGGGGCTTGGAGTTCCCTGAAGTCTGTCTCTAACCAGAGACCGCGAGCTCCGCGATGTTAACGTCCGCAGGCACCCACGGTTGAAGCCCCAAACGTAATCACTGGCAAAGGGATCGCGAGCTCTGCGATGGTAAGTCCCGCAGGCTCCGCGGTGGAGTTCCCGGTTAGGCTGCAGTGCGGACGGAGATACGATACGGAAAAAAAATCGCATCTCCGTCGAGGTAAGAGATTAGAAAAAGTCTCCCCCAACTCCCTCCCCCCCCGCCCACCACACATAACACAAGCTAAAGAACACTAAAAAATTACATTTAACACATACTATTAAAACACAATGAAGGAAAGGACAGACAAACTGTTGGTGAGGCAACCATTGCTGGCGCCACCCGGTGGATATGAACTGAACAACTCTCAACAATTGGAGCATTTTCCTCTCAATAGTTTGGGGAAAAAAATAATTTTGTCTTGTGTTTTGACTTGCTTAAAATTACCATGAAGCATGAAACATTAAAAAGCAAGATAGGAGGTCTAATCAAGATAGTTTATTGCTTGGGATTGGTATCGAGCAACAACAGAACCAGCAACATTATGGGGGACCCCTACCACCCCAGCAACGGACTTCCAGCTGCTACGGTCAGGCAAACGTCTCCGCTGTCACACTGTGAAAACAGAGAGGATGAGACGGAGTTTCTTCCCACAGGCCATCAGGACTGTTAACTCTCATATCACCAGGGACTAACTTAATTTACTGTATTCATTTATTTTTTGTGTTAAAAAAAATATTCTATTCTGTTTTGTAGTTTTAGCACAATCCGCAGGCGTTGCCACTTTCATTTCACTGTACATCTTGTATATGTATGTGACAAATAAAGTTGACGACTTGACATATCAACTTTAACTTTTCATCCGATTTGCATTTTCAAAAATTTGATCTGTCATCTTGGACTCTATCAACCATTTATAAACAGTTAAATCTAATGTTCTTGTGTGTAGATTTAGACATGCCTTAATCAGATTGAAGTATCAATTATAGGAAGAGTCATAGTGTCATACAATGGAAACATGTCCTTCGCTACAATTCGTTCATGCCGACCAAGGTGCCCCATCTAAGCTAGTCCCATTTACCTGCATTTGGCCCATATCTCTCAAACTGTTAAGAATCATGAACCTGTCCAAATGTCTTTTTATTATTGTACCTGCCTCAGCTATCTCTGGTAGCTCGTTCTATATACTACCCACCCTGTGTGTGGGGGAAAAAAATTGCCCCTCAGATTCCTATTAATTTTTTTCCCTCGCTTTAAGTCTATCCCCTCTAGTTTTTGAATCTCTTACCCTGGGACGAAGACTGTGCATTCACCCAATTTATTCTCCTCATAATTTTATACACCTCTGTAAGATTACCTCTCGGCTTCCTGCAGTCCAAGGTATAAACTACCAACCTGCCCAACCTCTCCTTACAGCTCAGGTCCTCTAGACCTGGCAACATCCACAAATCCTTTCTGTACCCTGTCCAGCTTAATAGCTAAGAGTATGATCCATGGTTAGTAACTTTACAGCTTTTTTTCAGTTCATAATGCTGCTTTGGCACCAATTGTAACATTACCTGACCTTAAATCCAACACAAACATTTGGAGATTCATCACAATCTATGACCATTCCTTATATGCTTAATCCAAGAGATCTGTACTGATTTTATTTCTTTCTCAAATCTGGCACTGAGTGAAATTGCTGGTTTAGCATGTCATTTGTGATACCCATAAGGCTGGAATTACATGGATTCATTGTTGTTCACACTGATTCTCCACCCCTAAAAGGATTCAGTAGGATGCAACAAGGCATGATAGTGACCAAGACCAACATTTTCCAAAATAAAGTTATTTTTTAAAGCTTCAAGTTTATTGTTATTAATGCAAGCATTGTTTAATAACGTATCATTGCACAAGTATCAATACAAATGATTACTTGTCAGTTTTAATGTCCACCTGTGGTGAAATGGACAGGCAACTTTCTTAAGTGATAATGGTGTCTGATTTTTAAGTGGTTCTCCACTTTGCGATCAATATTGATTCTAACAAAGAATCAAGCTAAATGCTTTTAACCAGTAAAACCATAAGTTTCATTTATTATCTCATGCCATTTTTAGAAATTTCCAGTTGTCTTTTGGCTTTAGTAATGTCATTGCAGAAAAATGTGCACTTCCTCAGACTTTTTAGACTGCAAAAAATAGTTGGATTACTTCAATAAAGACATTCTAGAACACAATTTCGGGTATTCTGTGGAAAAATAAATATTTGTTTTAAAGTTCCATTGAACTGAAACAGACTTAAAATCTAATTTTAAAAGTGCAAATTGGAATTTGAATTGGTCTTATCAACATAGTAAACAGGAACGGTAGCAGGCGAAATGGCCCCTTGAGCCTACCCTATAATCCGGGTAAAATTGTGCCTGATCTGCATTTCTTGACAAGGCAGTGATACTGTTATATTTGAATTAAAGTAGACTAGGTACAAATTTGTTTGATGTAATGTGAAGCGAATCATATTGACCAAAGGCTGGCATTTTTGGCAATGGGGATCTTGGAAGAAGACCAAGATGCATCTTCACACAGCAGTTAATGGCTGGACGTGGTTGCAAATGTTTCAGTCTTATTTTAATACCTGCAATCTGGAGCCCACCATCTATAGAAAATATAGATTTTGCTATTTCTATTTTTTCTTTCCTTTCCTTTTTCATTTATTTTGCTCTTTTCTTGCAGTTCATACAGTCCAGTGCAGCAGTTTTGCTGAGCTGGCACCTCATTAGATTAGGTTTGTTCTATTCCTGGCATGTACTTCTGCTTGTTGAGCCTGGTTTGGTTCTGATAGGTTGAGAGATGTGCAGGCCATGAGGTTATAGTCTGCGCTCGGCAGAAGCAAGTATCTAGTGAGGAACTTAATTTTAGTTTTATTTTAGTTTAGTTTAGAGATATGGCCCACCAAGTCCATGGCGACCATCGATAACCCATAGTATAAGAAAATAACTGCAGATGCTGGTACAAATCGAAGGTATTTATTCACAAAGTGCTGGAGTAACTCAGCAGGTCGGGCAGCATCTCGGGAGAGAAGGAATGGGTGACGTTTCGGGTCGAGACCCTTCTTCAGACTGATGTCAGGGGGGGGCGGGACAAAGGAAGGATGTAGGTGGAGACAGGAAGATAGAGGGAGATCTGGGAAGGAGGAGGGGAAGAGAGGGACAGAGGAACTATCTAAAGTTGGAGAAGTCGATGTTCATATCAAGGGTCTGCAAACTGTCCAGGCGAAATATGAGGTGCTGTTCCTCCAATTTCCGGTAGGCCTCACTATGGCACTGGAGGAGGCCCATGACAGAAAGGTCAGACTGGGAATGGGAGGGGGAGTTGAAGTGCTCGGCCACCGGGAGATCAGTTTGGTTAATGCGGACCGAGCGCAGGTGTTCAGCAAAGCTGAACTTATTTACATCGGCGAAACCAAGCGCAGGCTCGGCGATCGCTTCGCTGAACACCTGCGCTCGGTCCGCATTAACCAAACTGATCTCCAAGTGGCTGCAAACTGCCCAGGCGAAATATGAGGTGCTGTTCCTCCAATTTCCGGTAGGCCTCACTATGGCACTGGAGGAGGCCCATGACAGAAAGATCAGACTGGGAATGGGAGGGGGAGTTGAAGTGCTCGGCCACTTGGAGATCAGTTTGGTTAATGCGGACCGAGCGCAGGTGTTCAGCGAAGCGATCGCCGAGCCTGCGCTTGGTTTCGCCGATGTAAATAAGTTCAGCTTTGCTGAACACCTGCGCTCGGTCCGCATTAACCAAACTGATCTCCCGGTGGCCGAGCACTTCAACTCCCCCTCCCATTCCCAGTCTGACCTTTCTGTCATGGGCCTCCTCCAGTGCCATAGTGAGGCCTACCGGAAATTGGAGGAACAGCACCTCATATTTCGCCTGGGCAGTTTGCAGCCCCTTGATATGAACATCGACTTCTCCAACTTTAGATAGTTCCTCTGTCCCTCTCTTCCCCTCCTCCTTCCCAGATCTCCCTCTATCTTCCTGTCTCCACCTACATCCTTCCTTTGTCCCGCCCCCCCTGACATCAGTCTGAAGAAGGGTCTCGACCCGAAACGTCACCCATTCCTTCTCTTCCGAGATACTGCCCGACCTGCTGAGTTACTCCAGCACTTTGTGAATAAATACCATCGATAACCCATACACTAGTTCTATGTTATCCCACTTTTGCATCCTACACACTTGGGGCAACCTACAAATCTGCATGTCTTTGGAGGAAACCAGAGCACCCAAAGAAAACCCACGCGTTCACAGGGAGAATGTACAAACTCCGCACAGACAGCACCCAAAGTCAGGATTGAACCCAGGTCTCTGTCGCTGTGAGGAAACAGCTTTACTGCTAAATTTTGTTTGAAGAAAGTACAATTTTCAAATGACCAAAGTATGACACCTTTTAAAATCCAAAGATATTCACCGTTCATATATCTTTGGATTTTAAAAGGTGGATTTGAAGATGCTGACATTACTCGTGTCGTTTTCATAATTCTGAAACCGATTAGAAGGTAGCAAATGTATTATTGTTTCTTAGAATAGGAAAGATAGAAAATATCGATTTTAGTTTTCTGAAAAGTTCTAGAACCCATTAATCATTGTGTAGTAACAGCACATGGCAAAGCATATGAATGGACTGAGCCAAATAATTATGCTAAAGCATTTGTTTTGCAAATCTAATCAAGTTTCTTTGAAGTATAAGTTGAAAATGATTGGGTGAACTTATTAATGCAATATATGAATTTTCAAAAGGCATGATCCACAATTTTCACGTGTCTTTCAGGACATGCCAAAACACCATGAAAGCGAATGAAGCACTTCTGAGATATGTGCACTGTGTTAGGACAAGCTGCATGGCAGCCATTTTGTACACAATATGGTTCCATAAAGAGCTATATATTTGTTGGTTGGGGTTTCTGAAGGTATTTATTTAATTCAGTGCACCAGCTAAGCTGCTTGTTTTTGTAAATTTTATTTTCGTATCTATTCAAGTTAGCATCTACTGAGAATTTCAACACCAAAATCTAGAGCATGTTGAGACACTGCCCCTCAAGATGTTGTTGTAGCAGGATTTGATTTTAAAGCCCAAAGCTACAAATTGATACACGTTTAAAGCATTAAGAAACACTTTTTCACCTATTAATAATGTACCCTTATGTTATTCGTTGCCTTTGAATTCACCTCCCAACTTTTTGTTTCCTTTGTAATTGATAGAAAGATACAGCATGGAAACGAGCTTTTCGTTAACTATAGATACCTCATTCACACTAGTTCTACGTTATCCCACTTTCGCATTCACTTCCTAAACACTAGGAGCAATTTAGAGGCCAATCGACTGCATGTCTTTGAGGAGTGGGGGGGATCCCAAATACCCGGAGGAAACTGACGCAGTTGGAAAGTGTGAAATCTAGTTTTGAGCATGGCAAGTCAACCTTATAACCATATTTCATGTGTGATTCTGAGGTCATTTCACAACTTACCAACTTGAGCCTTTTCCTCTAGATTGAGGCCTTTTCCATGTATTAATTGGGCATCTGACCAGTTTATATTTGATTCCATTCCATGCTTGAAATTGTCGGGTTAGGCAGCATCTCTGGAGAAAAGGAGTAGGTGATGTTTCGTGTCGTGACCTTTCTTCAGACTGAGAGTCAGGAGAGAGTAAAACGAGAAGTATGAAAAGGTTCAGAACAAATCAGAGCAAGAAACGTTGGAGTCCACCATGGTCCATTGTTGGCTGTGAAAGAGGTGATAACGAAGCAATGCAAACAGTGGGTCCACCAGGACGTCTGGGGTGGAGGACGCGCGGAGAGAGAGGGAACGCAGGGTCTACCTGAAATTAGACAAATCAATATTCATGCCACTGGGTTTTAAGCTACCCAAGTGAAATATGAGGTGCTGTTCCTCCAATTTGCATGTGGCTTAACTCTGACAATGGAGGAGGCCCAGGATAGAAAAGTCACAGAAACATAGAAAATAGTTGCAGGAGGAAGCCGTTTGGCCCTTCGAGCCAGCACCGCTATTCATTGTGATCATGGCTGATCATCCACAATCAGTAACCTGTGCCCTACTTCTCCCCATATCCCTTGATTCCACCAGCCCCCAGAGCCCTATCTAACTCTCTCTTAAATTCATCCAGTGATTTGGCCTCCATTGCCCTCTGTGGCAGAGAATTCCACAAATTTGCAACTCTCTGGGTGAAAAAGCTCCCTCTCACCTCAGTTTTAAATAGCCTCCCCTTTATTCTAAGACTGAGGTCCCTGGTTCTGGACTCTCCCAACATTGGGAACATTTTTCCTGCATCTTACATGTCTCTATAAGATCCCCTCTCATCCTCCTTCTTGCGTTTGAGGCAGCAGAAATTATGTAACGCCCTCCAGGCGCTGTAGCCAGTGCAATGTGCTGTTGTCAAGGGCCGTGAGGTCTACCCCTCCACCAGGGGGATGGAGGACAGCGCAGTCGAAAATGACATGCTGCGCTGTTTGCTGGTCTCATCCTTCTAAACTCCAGTGAATACAAGCCGAGTCTTTTCAATCTTTCCTCATATGACAGTCCTGCCATCCCAGGGATCAATCTCGCGAACCTACACTGCACTGCCTAAATTCCAAGGATGTCCTTCCTCAAAGTCAGTATGGGAAGGGGAGTTAAAATACCTGGCCGCTTTCAAAGAATGATATATTTGCACTCTTTATCCTTGCCTTTAAGCATTTTAAAGAGTCAAGATTGCTGTCGCTGATTCCTTGATTAAATCTAATCATTTGAAAGTTGTTAAAGCTTGCAAAACATTTATCCTTTTGCCTTTCTGGTGGAAAATTGCTCCTGTATTAAGATCCTATTCATTGCATTCCATTTTAATTTGTAGAAAGCTATTTGTTTTATTTCTTTCCCCACATTGTTCCTTTTAAAATGCCATATTCTTTTTTAACATGGCTAATTCTTGAAGTTAATCATTGAAGTGCCAGGAGTTCATTGAAAATGCAGAGCGGCTTTTCACATGGAAACAAAGTAGAATTAGTAATGAGCTTTTAGCAGTCTGGCAAGTGGTAATTCAACAGTTGTGGCGTGGAAGTGGCACTGTGCCCATTTAGAAGCACAGCAATAGAAAAACCATTAGGCTGGTTCCAGCTATCCTATTAACCTTTGCTCGATGCTCTTTGTGCAACCCAGTATGTTATTTACCATTTCTACAAACAAAAAATGCACACAGATCTGAATGAATTTGGATGGCAAGTATTCACAGGTGCAAAAACAGAAAAATGTTGGAAATACTCAGCAGGTCAGGGAGCATCAGTAAAGTCGTGTTTTGCAGATATTGCCTGATATGGAGTATCTCTATCCAGCATGTGCCTTTACTTCAATTTTGCGCCATCTAGTTTTGTTTTAAATGCTACTTTGTTTGATGCTTAAAATAGTCCTGCAGATTATTTAAGGGAAAAAAATGCAGATGCTGGTTTAAATCGAAGGTGGACACAAAATGCTGGAGTAACTCAGCGGGTCAGGCAGCATCTCGGGAGAGAAGGAATGGGTGACGTTTCGGGACGAGACCCTTCTTCAGACTGATCGACATTTCTTCAGACAGAAGAAGGGTCTCGACCCGAAACGTCATCCATTCCTTCTCTGTTCCACCCATTCCTACAATGTTCCAGTAGGGGCAGCACAATGGCGCAATAGTAGAGTTGCAGCCTTACGGTACCTGAAACCCGGGTTCGATCCTGACTATGGGTGCTGTGTGTATGGTGTTTGTACGTTCTCCCTGGTGTTCTCCGGCAGCTCCGGTTTCCTTTCACACTCCAAATGCGTACAGGTTTGTAGATTAATTTGCTTGGTAAAATTGTAAATTGTCCCTTGTGTGCGTAGGATAGTGTTGGTGTGCATGGATCGCTGGTTGACGTGGATGCGGTGGGCTCAAGGGCCTGGCCTGTTTCCATGCTTTCTAGATTAAACTAAAAACTATAGGCACTTGGTAATAACTTCAAGAAGCAGCAGGTCATCTATATCAAGGTAGACTTGAGGCTATTGATTCTCAACTAGACCAGCCCCTTGGTGCTGCAACTACCAAACCAGATCAAAGGCTAGATGCTTACAGAGCATCAGGTGGATTCTGGAGCTTTCATACCTGATAAATTTATGGAACTGTGTGATTAATGAATGCGGCCGGTTAATTATATAGAAAACAATTAGTGCTGAGATTTGAAGCAGAAAGGGAAATGTCTTCCCTAGGTCCAGTAGTTCTGCTCTCATTCCCTTTTTGAGTAAAAAAAGGGAATGACAGTAGACCCGTAGCTATTGATTCCCCTTTCTCATATTCTGATTGAGTACTTGCAACCCAATGGTATTGCACACCCTCAGTCTGAACAAGGGTCTCGACCCGAAACGTCACCCATTCCTTCTCTCCTGAGATGCTGCCTGACCTGCTGAGTTACTCCAGCATTTTGTGAATAAATACCCAATGGTATGATCAGTGAATGTTCCGATTTTAGGTAACCTCTAACAAACATGCCCTCCCCCCCTTCTCCATCATGCTCCTCGCCCCCTTGTCCCCCCTCCTGTGCCCCATCCAGACTCTCACCGATTTCTCTCCTCTGCCATCTACATTCCTTCCTCTTGTCTTCACAATTTGTAACTCCTCAGACCTTTTTGTCTTGCAACTTTTTTTGTCATCTCTGCCCTTTGTCCAACCATCTGCTTTTCAAAACCAACCCTCTCCTGTCTTTTCCTAATACCTGCAACGCTGTGTCCTGCCCTTCTAGCTTTCATACCCCTCAGTCTGAAGAAGGGGCCCGACCCAAAACATTACCTATCCATGTTGTCCAGAGATGCTGCCTGACCTGCTGAGTTACTGGTTCACCCTTTTTTTTGTAAACCAGCATCTGCAATTCCTCGTCTCCACAGATGGATAACCTTGCAGAAGAACTAGCCAATGATGTGAATGGAAAAGTAAAGTTAACTGAAATTGAGGACCAAATGCAGTACACCCTGAGTTCTGGTTGCCGGCCACTTTAATTCACCATCCCTCTCCCACTCTGACGTTTTGTCTCTGTTGCCTCCTGCATTGTTTCAAGAAGGTGCAATCTTATCTTGTACTGGTCATGTTGCGGCTTTCTGGGCTCTATCAAATTTTCCAACTTTAGGTCACCCACTCTCTTTCCCACTGCATCAGAACTGGCAACCTTATCCATCATGATGGCTCAAGTTTTTCTTAATTTTTTTGTGTAGTCTATAATTTATTGGGGGGGGGGGGGTGGCTGCACTCTGCAGCTGCGGCTCACCGGCAGTCTCTCTGTCTTTTTTGTTTTTGTCTATTGCTATCGTTTAAATGTATGTTTTGATTTATTTTTAGCTCTGTATATGTGGTGGGGAGGTGGGGAAACCTTTTTTTCTAATCTCCTCCTTAACGGAGATGCGACCTTTATCGTGTCGTATCTCTGTTCGCGCTACGGCCTAATACTGGGGAGTCAGCGGCCTCCAGCTGGGATCGACCTTGAAGACTCCGGTCGCAGGGCCTGGACTTACCATCTCGGAGGCTTCGGCCGTGGGCCCTGCAGACCGCAACATCGGGAGCTCGCAGGTCCCTGGCTGGCGACCGGCTTTCGGGAGCTCCAGCCGTAGCAGCTTCAACCGCCCCGAAGCGCGAGGTTCGATCGACCCGCTCGCAGGACCTCCATCGCCCTGCGTGGCTTGGCCGCGGCACTTTCCATCTCCCGGTGGGGGCTCAGGACCTTCATCGGCCTGCTCGGCTCACCCTGGGACTTTCAATCGCCCGGTGGGGGCTTCAAAAGTCGGGAGCCTCGATGCAGCAGTTTGACTGCCTGACCACGGGAGAAGATTGAGGAGGAGATAAGATTTTTCTTTGTCTTCCATCACAGTGAGGGTGTGCCTGGAGCAATCACTGTGATGGTTGTTTGTGTTAAAATTGTAATTTTGTGTCTTGTGTTCTTTATTGTTTACTGCCGGACCCTGACGTGAGAGGACGCTGGCGCTATTTGTTCGCCGCTATTCCGTCAGGACAAATCTTTTGTTTGTTTGTTTGTTTGTTTTTATGTCTTGTTCGCTTTGTAATATCCCTGATCCAACTTGGCACTGTGTTAATTATTCCTTTCTCTTCATGCAGAATTCGTCCACAACTGGCCAAAGAGAAGATAGAAGGATGCCATATTTGTACTTCGCTTATACCAGGAGAACCCCAAGTTGTTATTGGAAAAGATAAAGCATTTACTTTTGACTATGTTTTTGACATGGACACTCAGCAAGAGGAGATCTATCTGGATTGTGTAGAAAAGCTTATTGATGGCTGCTTGGAAGGTTACAATGCCACAGTTCTAGCCTATGGGCAAGTGAGTGTCACATTTACATCAGTTATTGTTTACAGTTGTCCACAATAATGCTGCTACAGGCACTAAGTTCAGTGCAGCTATTTCATAGCATCGGTGAGCAATATTTCTGAAGAGTGTGGGTGCTCAATCAGCTTTTTGCCTCTTGACATATCAGTAAAGTTGCAAAGCAGTAATTACATGCTTCATGGCGAGATGTACAATGTGCAGCATTGCATCCTATTAGCATCATTCCACTGAATAGTTTGAGAATCTGAAACACAGAACTTAAAATCTGTTAACTATTTTGATTTTAGGTGAGTTTACAAATATTTGAATAAAGCCAACTAAAGCAAATATGAACTATTAACCCTTTTTTTTGTGTAACGTTAGATATCTTGTAGATTGTAGTATTAATAACTAGCATCATAAAATAAAATGCAAATGGCCATCTTTTACAGACAGGATCAGGGAAAACGTATACAATGGGGACTGGATTTGATGTTAACATCACTGATGGTGAGCTTGGTATAATTCCACGTGCTATCAAACACCTTTACTGTGGTATAGAGGAGAAAAAGCGTGCTGCTATTGAACGAGGGCTACCACCACCAGAGTTTAAAGTCAATGTGCAGTTTCTTGAGGTGTGTATCTTAATAATTAAGGATAGGATCTGCTATTCATTGTTGTTACCTTCAGCAGGCATGTGAATTTTCCACGGATTTCCACGTTTTAAAAATCAATTTTCTGTGCTTTTTGCATGATTTCTACGTTTTTCACTTTGCCAAATAAACGGAAAAATCGGATCGAAAAAAAATAATTAAAGAAATAAACTATGTATAGACTTGTAATGCACACTAGGGTTCTGCTAGAGGTCGCTAAGGGTTCCGCGAGAAATCCCCCGCGCCCTGGAAGTCTCCCTGAAAATGTGGCACCTAGGCTGGACAATCTCCTCATCAGGACTTCCATGGCCGATCGGTGGGTTGAATTTGCAACCTGCGACCGGGGCTCTGGAGCTCAAGCCCAGCTGGAGCCAGCAAATCTATCCCAATAACCAACTTCCTTAGCCTGCTGGATAAACCAGCAAAGCTCTGGAACCAAGAGTGCCAGAAAATCAGTGGCGGAACTGTAATGAGTAAATATTAAATTTAAGTGAAAGATTATGTAACTAAATTAATTAAGACGGTTAAAATATAAAACACAGCAGAAAAGCCAATTACTACTTTTTGGGCTGATTATCAATTAATGTGGGAATTTACTTAAATGTTATTAGTATACAGTGACATATTCACATTATTTTGTAATGTCTGTTTTTACTTTGAAATTAACTAAAAGAGGCTTAACTGGTAATTTTGTGTAAATTGACCCCCGCTGTATACCTCACGCAAGCACTCAGCTCTTTTCTTTTTGTTTACCCCACTCACATGCCTGCTTTAGTAAGGCTAAATGTTAACATTTAATTAAGGTTTATATATTACTAAATTGTTTCAGATTTCTTTACCTGTGTAATAAATTTTGAGACTGAGCGATATAGAAACGGGCCCTTTGGCTCAACTCGTCCAAGCTGACCAAGATGCCCCATCCAAGCTAGTTCCATTTGCCTGCGCCTGGTTCATATCCCCATAAACCTTTTCTATCCATGTACCTGTCCAAATGTCTTTTAAATTGTTATAGTTCCTGCCTTAACTACTTCGTCTGGTAACTCATTCCATATACTCACCACCTTGTGTGTTCCTATCTTGCCCCCTCACACCTTAAACTTAATCCCTTCTCATCTTAAACTCAGTTCTTGATTCCCCATCCATGGATTAAAAGACTGCATCCACAAATCTATTCCCCTCATGATTCTATTCCTTGGAACGCAGCGGGCTGAGGGGTGATCTTACAGAGATGTTTAAAGTCCTAGCCTGTCCAAATTCTCCCGATAGCTCAGGCTCTCGGATTCTGGCAAAATCCTCGTAAATCTTCTCAACACAGTTTCCTACATAGTTGTTTAGTATGGACACAGCCCCTTTGGCACACTGTCCACGCCATCCTTCACCTAATCCCACACCAATTCAATTTTATTCTCTCCAAATTCACATCAACTCCCCACATTCTACCACCAACCTACACACCAGGGGTAATTTACAACAGCCAATTAATCTACCAAACTGCAAGTCTTTGGGACATGGGAGGAAACTGGAGCACCTCTGGGAAACCCACCTGGTCATGGAAAACATGTAAACTCCGAAAGCGGGGAATGGGAAGCGAAACCCAAGGCGTTGTGGAGGGAGCAGTCTCTGTGGAAGGCAGAAAGGGGTGGGGATGTGACTGGTGGTGGGATCACGTTGAAGGTGATGGAAATTTCAGAGACTAATGTTTTGGATCCAGAGGCTGGTAGGTTGAAAGGTAAGGACGAGGGGAACGCTAACCTTGTTCCATCTTGGTGGAGGGGAGCTGGGGCAGAACCACGGGACACAGAAGACATGGGTGAGGGATCCATCTATGACAGCAGGGAGGAAGCATGTTACTAAAGAAAGAGGACATCTCATGTCCTAGAATCCAAAGCCTCATCTTGGGAGCAGATGCAGCAGAGATGGCGAAACTGAGAGTAAAGGAAAGCATCTTTGCAAGAGGCAGGGTAGGAGCCCCAGTCCAGATAACTGGGAGTCGGTGGATTTGTAGTAGATGCCACTCAACAGTCTGTCTCCTGTGATGGAAAGTGATTAAGAAAGGGAAGTGAGGTGTATGAGATATTTGAAGTGCATTTGAGGGCAGGGTGGAAATTAGTGGCAAAGTTATTGAAATCAACAAATTCTTCTTGGGTGTAGGAGATGCAGTCGTCGTGTAGTAGATAAAGAGTTGGGAGATGGACTGTAAGGAAGGCTATCTACATTTACAAAAAGATCTTGATCAACTAGGAAAGTGGGCCAAGCGTCAGGAAAAATAATTGAATGTGCTAAAGTGTAAAGTGATGCTCTAAGGTCAATCAAATCAGGGCAGGACTTTCACAGTATACAATAGGGTTCTGTAGAGTGTGTGCAGCAGAGACCCAGGGTACTGGGACACTCCTTGTGAGTGGCACATAGACAGGGTGCCGAAGAAGGTGTTTGACATACCTGTCTTCATTGATAAGGCTACTGAGTACAGGAATTGGTACATTACAAGACATCTGTGTAAAATATCAGTGAAACTACGGAGAGGCATACCGCACGACAACAGGCGTGTTGTCCCAATTGCTTTGGTTTTGGTTTTGGCCCAAATCCATGCCAGCCAAAATGCCCCATCTAAGCTAGCCCCATTTGCCCACATTTGGTCCATTTCCCTCTAAATCTCTTATTCAATTACCCGTCAAAGCGTCTTTTAAATATTATTATTGCATTTGGAATATTGTGTGCAGTTCTGATCACCTTACTATAGGAAAACTGCCATAAAGCTAGAAAACGTGCAAAAAATATTCACCTGGATGTGGATTCGGGCATGAGTTATAAGGAGAGGCTGGATAAACTGGGAGTCTTTTTACCAGGAGCTTAGAAGGCTACGGTGAGACTTTATAGAGGTGTACACAATCATGAGAGGCGTAGATCAGGTGTATGGTCACAGCCTTTTTCCAGGGGCAGAGGAGTCCATGATTAGAGGGTGTAGGTTGAAGGTGAGGTGACAAATTTAAGGGACCTGAAGGGCAATTTGTTCATGTGATATGAGGTGTATACATGGAATGAACTGCAAGTGTCAGTGGCGACAATAAAAGATATTTAGGCAAGTACGTGGATAGGAAAAGTTTAAAGAAGTGTGGGCCAAATGCAGATTAGTGTGCTCACTCAGTTATAAAACCTGGCCAATTTCATGCTGTGTGAGTCTATTTCAAAAAAAATTAAAAACACTGAACAACGGTAGCTAAAATCTCATAGTCAAAGATAAAAATGAAGTTAGCAAAAGAATTGGATACTAAAACGGTAAACCATATGTGGTGGGCATGTGGATATTTTCTAAACTGGAATTCTTTGCTTATTGGTTTACTTTTGATCTTAAATTATAATCAAGTAAAGATTTATTTAATTACTTGCTCCCTTTGTCTTGTGTTAGTCTTCCTAGTTTAAACATTTGCATATCTTAATTCACATGCTGAAGCATAGACATTTGCACAAAATGGTAGTTGTGATTTATAAAACATTTTTTACTTAATAAACGTATTGTAACGTTTTTTTTCATTTCTTCAAGCTGTATAATGAAGAAATTCTTGATCTCTTTGATTCCCTTCGTGACCTTGAGGCAAGACACAAAAAGTCAAACATTAAAATCCATGAATATGCAAATGGAGGAATTTACACTGTCGGAGTAACTACACGTATGATAAACACAGAAGCAGAGGTGAGGTTGTGTTGAAAATCCAAAACATCGCAAGAAGCCAAAAATGGTATCTGAGAGGGTGTTTAGGAGAAATGGATCATGTGTAATGTGAACCAAGCTTCAAAAATGGAAATTACTTAAATTGTTACGTCCAAGTTCATACGTTGAACAGAAACAATTGGAATATGTTTTAAAAACACGGTAATGGAGCATTTCAGATTTGTCTTTCACTCGGTGGTGAACTGATACAGAGAAGCACTATTTCCTGTTTTTTTTTTTTGTATATCATTCAATGATAATTAGTTGTATAAAACAAAGCACAGAATACAGTAAAAAAGAAAAATTAAAACATTTTTAGAACTTTATCCCTGTATTTTTGGCCAATTCTTTCGAATAAAAATGTCATTAAAGATGCCCATCAATTAACTGGGTCGTCTATTGATTTTTGAAGGTTTTGCGGTGCTGTGTTATCTCGTTTCTCAAATTACTTCCATTTAATTGAACTTCAAATCCACTTCAAAATAATTCACACTGTCTCATGGCGCTGACTGGAAAGTAATGGTGAACAGAAAGGCAGGCTGACTTAATTTGCTGTTGTCTCTGAATAATGAAACTAATTCTTCATTTGGTTTCACTTCACTGCAGTTGGTGAAACCTGCAAACTCAGCATAGACAATGGATTAAGTTTAATGGGTCAGTCTTTCCCATAAGGTGTATTTACTTGGTTATAGAGTCATGCAGCTTTTAAATAGGTCCTTTGGGCCATCTTGCCTATGCCAACCAAGATGCCCCATCTACACTAGTCCCACATGTTCACGTTTGGCTCGTATCCCTCTAAACCTTTCCTTTATCTATACCTGTCCAAGTATCTTTTAAACTCTTAAGTTTAAAACAAACAAGTACATTGGCTAAGAACTGGCAAAAACAATTGTTGCAAGAAGACCCATTTGTCCCATCCTTCTGCAAATGAGCCATTTTGTAAATTGAATGGAGACTGCACCCATATTTGGAATAAACAGCCACTTGGCTAAATTGTGCAAATCTTAGATGGTGTCGAGGCTGGTGTCATAAGCTAATATATTCTGCTTAAGTTAACGTTGCAGGAGGAGATAGTATTTAAGTTAATGTTGTTTAATACTCAGGATAGAGATCAACTACAGAAATGGGCAGAGAAATGGCAGGTATAGTTTACTTCGAGCAAGTGTGAAGTGTACTTTGGGTGATCGAATGTAAGGAGAAGGAAATTGGTTGATGGCAGGCTCCTTTACAGCATTGATTTGCAGAAGGATCTTGGGGACCAACCCCATAGCTTACTGAAAGTGGAAACATGTGGGAAAGAAGGCATATGATATGCTTGTCTTCATAGGTTGGGGCATTGAGTATACAAGTCAGGAACTCATGATGCAGCTCTATAAGACTTTGGTGAGATTGGGTTTGGAGTATTGCGTGTAGTGCTAGGCCTGTTCCTGTGCTGTACTTTATGTTCTAATATTAATGACTTAAAGATAAAAAGTTCTACCAATTTTAATGATGGTTAGTTTCTTAATGTTTTGAAACCACATTTGTTCACTTTTAGGACAAGGATTTCAGATTTTTAAATGGCCATTTTCTTTGCACATGTCGGTGTATGTGATTTTATAATATAAAGAAACTATCTCAATGAAATATTAATTGTTTCAAAATGTTTTTCAATTCCATGTAATGAGGTTTAGGCTTTGTTTTATGCTAATAGCTGGGGAATGGAGAAGATTATTACTCAAATGAACATTTGCTGTGTAGACAATCTTAGAACTTTAGTTTGTCAACATTTATTGTAGGAGCCATTTTGCAGTTATTAGTTATTTTTTGGTTATTAATATCATTACCTTGTATCCTGCTGTAGTTTAAACACTATAGAGTTAATGCAATGCTTACATAGGGGCTAGGCGGAGCTAGAGTACGGGTTGTTGGATACGTGCTGACGGAGAGAGTGTGTGTGAGCCAAGGAGGTGCTGACAGAGGGTCAGCCAGAGATTCCGCCAAAAGATATATTAGCCAAGACGTAATCGCCTGTTTTATTAACAAGAACATTAATACAAACTGTGTCAAAGTTATATCTGGCAATCGATCGCATAGACTGTGGTAAGATATGGAATTTTACCTAGCAAATTAATAACCAGTCGATGACGAGAGATATGCCAATATGTTTATTGCACCTTCAAATAAAGAAGACTAACTGTCAAATGTCGAGGAGGATCTCTGTTATTATTTGTTCGAGTCATTACGCTTATCGCTCACCCGGTCTATGCAAGTGGCAGCTTGGGAGCTAATTGATAGACGAGAAGCTGGCCGCTACATTTATGATTTGGTGAATCCAGTTTAGGATTTTTAAAATATAATCAAGTTACACTTATTTTATCAAAACAAATGGCCAAAGTTGCAAATGAACCTGATGCCACTGAAATAGTTGAAATTAAAGAGAGGGACAAAAATGAACAATCATGTTATAAGTAAACTACCCAGCAGTTCTGTAAAACATTGAGAATATGAAAAATATACCTCGCTGTTGTTGATTTTTCCAATGCTATTTAAATATGATACCCTGTAAAACGTGTGTTGTACAGTATGTATTATAATGGATTAAATGTTTTAAGACCTACAATACCTTTGGAAGTTATGTCTTCTGAAACCATAACTCCTCTATTTTAGATGGGGAATTTGTGTATGCTGTTACCGTGCTGCATATATTACTCAAACATGTTTGACCTAGTATTTACAATGCTAGGTTACAAAATATGCAGCATTTATTTAACACTGCAAGCAATTGCGATATTAGCAAGTAGTCCAAATAGGCCTTTGATGTTTTTCATACATAATATCTTATCGAACAAGTGAGAACTAGTTGAATCTTTTGATATTTGTTAGCAGTACAATCCCTTTGCTTTCAATTAATTGATTAATTGAGCTGTGTTTCTGAGTGCACTGGAAATGAGCTATCACGAAAGGTAGTGATATTCTTTAATTACAAATATAAATGAAATATCACTTTATTTTCAGTAAAACTATCATGAGCAGAGCATTGAATAAATTGTTTGTAAGCTGGTGATCTGATATATTTCTCAATTGTTTTGTAGATGTTGCAATGTCTAAAGCTGGGAGCTCTTTCTCGCACAACTGCCAGCACGCAGATGAATGTTCAGAGTTCTCGCTCTCATGCTATTTTTACTATACATATATGCCAGATTCTTGTTTGCGACAAGATGGATAATGTAAGTGTTAAACATCTGAAATTTAAATTGGTAATATGATCAAAGATACTGCTGTTTGATTCTACTTTATTTTCCTTCCATATTTCTCTATTTTATTGTAGTAGATTTATTACTTTGAAGATTGGATTTATAATTTAATGAATTGTATTTCTCAGGTTTTTGTTGTAGACTGATTTAGGATGCAGTTTGTTAAGTTGTCCAGTTTGTTAATGCAAAAAGTACAACAACAAATTAAAGACATCTGAATGATAATCAATAGGAACTTTTGGAACTTAATTATGTCAGATATACGAGAATCACATATGTATAATTTGGGGAATACAAACTTATTTATAGACACAAAATGCTGGAGTCAGTTTGAAAAAGGGTCTCGACCTGAAACATCACCCATTCCTTCTCTCCAGAGATGCTGCCTGTCCCGCTGAGTTACTCCAGCATTTTGTGTCTATCTTTGATTTAAACCAGCATCTGCAGTTCCTTCATGCACAGAATTATTTATGTTCCCTTAAACCAGATGCGAATGATGAACATGAACAAAAATAATACCCAAAGATATTGGGAATTTGAAATAACATTATGCTGCAAAGCCTCAGCACATTCAGGCAGATTCTGCAAAATAAATAGAGCTAACATGTTAGGCCTTCATCAGAACTGCAAAAATGAGAAAGCAAGTATTAGATTACGGAGATGGTGGGGGAAGAATGAATAGAGCAAAGAATATTTCTGATAGTGATTCTGTTTGTGCAGCTGTCTGGTTGATAGATTAATAAAGGCAATCTGAGAGAAAATAAAAACAATTATTAAAAGCTGTGAAATGCAAGTTGGATCACTACAAAGAACTGAATCCAAAAGACTAACGTGTCCAGACAAAAATAAACAATCTTTTCTCAAAAAAAGGGCAGCATTTAAAATAGAATTTATGCATTGCAATTTAAAAATTCTACCTTATTTTAAGTTTAGAGATACAATGTGGAAACAGTCCCTTTGGCCCATCGAGTCCATGCCGGCCATTTATCACCTGTACACCTGTTCTATGTTATCCTACTTTTGCAATCTACACACTTGGGGCAATTTATAAAGCCAATTAACTGACAAACCTGTGTGTCTTTGGAAGGTAGGAGGAAACTGGAGTACCCAGGGAAATCCCACAGGGAAAACATACAAACTCCGCACAGGCAGCACCCCTAGTCAAGATTGAACCCGGGTCCTTGATGCTGTGAGGCAGCAGCTCTACCACTGTGCCGCCCGAATGTTTAATGTTTTAAGAGTGAACCAGAGGACTTGGGAATATTGTTCATATCATAAAATAATTATATCCAGATTTAACTTCCTTGATACTTGATTCTAAAAATATACCGTTGGGTTTGTGGGATGGAGGGTTTTGTGGTGTCTAAATATAGATGCACAAAATATGAGAAATTAAATTTCTACAAGTATTCAGTCCAGTAAGCACCTGTAAATTGAAAAGACCAAACTGATGATATTCTAACGTAAGACAATTCGCACCGCTCAATTTTAAGTTATCATTGTGTTACATTTTTACATAGATTTCAAATAAATTGATGCATGCGCATTGAAAATTGTTTTTGTTTTAACACAGGATGAAGTGATAGATAACAAAGTAATTAGTGAATCAAGAGAAATGAACGAGTTTGAAACCCTCACGGCCAAGTTCCATTTTGTTGACCTAGCAGGTTCAGAAAGACTGAAGCGTACAGGGGCAACTGGAGAACGAGCAAAAGAAGGAATTTCAATTAATTGTGGTCTTGTAAGTACATGCCGAATTGCGCTATTAAAAAAATGGTATTTCATCAGAGTAGGGTGAACGTTATTACAAGCTTGAACAGACTATTTATTTCATTGTGTGTAACTTATATTGATATTTTGTAAAATAGTTGAACAATTTTAGTAATGTTGGTGGCATTAGATTTAATCTACAAATGACATTGAAACATTTCATTTTTTTTTTAAGATTGGGTAACAACAGATGTTTGGCACCCGGATTTCATTGATTTCTTGTTGGGAGGTTGCTTGTGTGAAGATGTCCTTAAATTGACTCTTGATGCTGCTTAGCCTTGGTGCCAAGGAAGCTGCTGATGAAAGTCAGGATGTAACTACATGTGCCCAGGCTGAGCATCTGCTCCTTCAGTATGGTTTTTTGAAATCAGTTGGGACCAAATCCAGGAAACATAGGGTTGAATTATGCAGACTCTGCCCTATTAGCAGAATGCTTCTCCATGGACCAGAGGTAACGCAAAAGTCCCCTAGAATGAGCTGAAAATAAATTAGACAAAAACTAAGAAATCAAATTCTGGTAAAACATAGAATGTTGCTTATTCCAAACATTTGCCCATCAAAAACCTCATTTGCTTGTGTCTACTTACCTGCCATGCTTTATCCTGCCTCTCATCTCTCCCAGCTTTCTTCCTTTCCCCACCAATTTGAAGAAGGATTCCGACCCAAAATGTCACCAATCCATGTTCTCAAGAGATGCTGCCTGATCTGCTGTGTTACTCCAGCATTTTGTGTCCTTTTGCCTTAAATGCTCGTTGTTCTTATAAGGGAGAGCATCCTCTAGTGGTGTGTGTGCTTATTTCTATTAACATTTGTTCTTTATAACATTAGAACGGAATGTATTTTTGTTTGAAATGCAGTGGCAGAAGTGCATCTGAAATAGTGCATTCTATACCATGGGTTTGTGCTATCAGGAAGAAATGGAGGGAAAATAAGGGGCGGAGAGGGTGGAGTCTGGGAGTAATTATAGCAGAATAGGGATGAACACTGAAGATGGTCTGTCAGAAGAAAAATGATAGGATTGGTTGTAAATGGATAAGCAGATGGGATGAGCTGTCTAGACATTGCTTTAACATGTCTTATGTGTGTTACTTGTTAAATCTGCATCCAAAGGCAAGGATTATGAGCATTTGGTATGAAAATAGAATGAGCAGTTCGGTTAGAGACTGTGTTGGTTGACCAGGAGTGCAGAGAGTGAGGGAATAATACCAATGAGTTACTATAAGTTATTTAGAGGCACAAGAGACTACAGAGACTGGAATCTGGAGCAACAACCAAATTGCTCGTGGAACTCAGCAGTCCAGGCCGCACCTGTGGAGAGCAATGGACAGTCGGTTTCAGGGTGTTACCTGTCATTTGGACTGCAAAAGCAGGGAGATAGCCCCAAAAAAGGGGTGAGATTTGCTCTTCAGCTGGATTCACCTATTGCTCACTAGCTCTTGCCCTGCACCTCTCTCTCCCCTCTTTATATCAACTATCTCAGTCCAAATGAAGCATCATGGAGTAATAGTCATAGAGCATGGAAACAGGTACCTCAGGTCTTGACCCCAAAAGGTGGACTGTTCAATTCCCTCCACAGAGGCTGCCTAGTACGCTGAGTTCCTTGAGTAGTTTGTCTTGTATAAACATAGATCTGAGAGACAGAACTTGATATAACTGCCATCTAGAAGTGGGAGGACCATAATATAATTAAATTAAATAGTGATTAAATATTAATTGTACATAGAATGTAACATTTGAAATATATATAGTTAAGTGAGAAAACTTGAGGCAATTTGCCTGTTGTTAAAGAAGGTACTCTGCAATCAATCGGTGGACAAGTTACTGTGAACTCCAATGAGTATTATAATATTAAACTTTGTTTATTTACATTGGTTATGATTAACTCTCCTGGTGTTATGCTATTCATATGACTATATAGTCTTTGAATTTACTGAAATTTGGTTGGCTTCCAATTACTTTCTGGTATCATTTTAGGTATGTTTGCAGTAACTAATCCTGACAAAAGTAAATTTGCATACCAATGTATTTAATTCCATTGCCAGTCATTAAATTGTAAGTGAAAATGTTCACGGCAAACAAAATAAACTTTGGAATAAAAATGGACGTTTGAAAACTGGAGTTTTATGAAAACATTAATCATTTTGTATAAAACTTGCTTTCCAGCTAGCCCTTGGAAATGTCATCAGTGCACTTGGCGATAAAAGTAAGCGGGTAACTCATGTGCCTTATAGAGACTCGAAATTGACCCGATTGCTGCAAGATTCTTTGGGGGGCAATAGGTAGGTATTTACAGTAGATTAATTAGATCATATTGGAAGCATTACTTTTCTAAGAGGTGGGGAGGTCATGGTGGCGTAGAGATGGCATATTTTGTATTGCTGAAATTGAAGATCATCAGTTTTGGAAGTGAGATGCTTGCTAATTTTGAACCTAATCAACTTCAGTTGCTCCCATGACTTTTCAGTGCTCTTGAGCTCATGAACCGATCATGATTGCATCTCAGTTTTGGTTCCTGCATTATTCTCAAGATTTTAAATTCTAAATGATTATCCATTTGTGTTCATGCATTCCCAATTGTACATTGTGGATCTCTGCCAGGTAGTGAATTGTGAAATTCTTCTCCAAGAAAAAGGGATAACTTTTATCAAGTTATGTTATTGGAGATTATACTTTACCTTCTTCATTGTTCTCACTCCATGAAGGACTATGATGAACGTCCATGATGAATTACAGCATTTCAGAAAACAGGATGAATGTATAACAGTTGTCCAAGAAAAGAAAGATTGGAGTTTGAAAAGCAATTCCCTTTTAAGAGACATTAATTGTCCTCATCTTGGGTTTCTGGGAGGTCCAAAATAATGCAGGTTGCATTTTGCTGTTGCTTCCTCATGTGAAAAATAATCTGTTCATTCTGTTGTGGGTCAAATAAAACAGCTCAAACTGTTTTAGGGTGTACTATTAATGTAGAATTAAAATTAAGTTTAGTTATCAAGGATTTTTGAAGCCATTTGTTGAATTTTATGAAATGTCTCCATAAGATAAACCTAATAGCCACCAAGTAATGCTCATGTACTACTGGATATTGAGAAGGCAGTTGATGATATACTTTTTCAGTCTAGATATTTAGAGTACTTTTAAAGGTATAAAAGTATTATTTGGAATGTCATTGGAGCAGTGTCAAGTGTAATGACCGTGGAAATACTGGATGGTGTAACCCATTAAAAGATGATTGCTCTAAAAAGTATCCCAGGAGAGCGAGCATTGTTTAGTCTCTAAACAAAGTGGACCATTTTCATGATTTTATTTGGTGCTGTTAAGCAAAATGGATCAATGTATGGCAGTTAGTAGTCTGTCAACCAATATGTTTGTGTTGGCTGGATTCCCTTGATCTGGAAAGTCTCAGAATAGGTTCAATTTTGGTGTCCAAATTGACATATTTTAGGCACATCCTTACAGGTAAATTAACTGGACATGATGGCCAACTATGCAGAAAGCCATTGGCAAGTTAGCAAGAAGAGAGGTCACTCTTGCTGTGGTGAGTCTTTGTATTCCTCGCATTTTCAATTGCATCTGTCAGGAGTTGAATGATGGCAGCAAAAATGACTGAGGGGAAAAGTTATAATTTTCCACTATTCTTCGCTATTATAAATGACATCTTACTTCCAAGCCCATGATAGTTTGATGATGGAAATCAGAGCAGATGAGAATTTTTCCTTGGTATGATTAAATCGGAGCACATCGCCAATATCATCACTTGCTTTGAGGCCTTTGCTGTTGCTTATTTAAAAAAAATTATGCAATCAATGGCATGGTTAAAATCTTAATTCCAATTGTATGTTTGGAAAGAAATTCAAAATTAGAGACTTGATTTTCAATATTTGAGAGGGTGATATCATATCTCTCCCCCCACCCACCCACCATACCTTGTTTGGAGAGAGGAAATGGAAATAGCCAATTTTTCTGAGAACTATCTGAAATGTAAAATTTGTACATTCCACTAAACCATCGTAAAAGTGTGAGGTGAATTGTGAAAGAGTACTAGCAGTCGCCAGTAACAGAATTTCTACCATAAATGATGTGAATTTGAGCTGCTTACAAATGGTGACATTTAGGGAAATAATGTCCATCCACCTGTTCCTTGTTATAGAGTTTGGTCTCACATTTATTGGCTGGTTGTCATTTGTGCTCGCTCTGTCAAAAATCATTTGTGATACAAACAAATATACGGCCTGCTAAAATTCTGTGATGTAGTAGGTGCTCAAATAAAGGAAAAATGTTTGTGAATATTGTAAGATATTAACTTGGTGTCAGTGGAAATCATTTTTAACTTTTTAGTCCAACCATCCTGATAAAGCTCGAGTAATAGATTTTGATGCACTGGCATTGTTCTTTTATTGCTTGGCTTAATTCCTAAATGGGTATCTAAACTGGTGTTTTCAGAAATCATGTGACCGGTGAGATGTACTTCAGTAGTGAATCTAGTTTTCTTTTGCAGCCAGACAGTTATGCTAGCTTGCGTTGGTCCGTCAGATCGTGATTTCATGGAAACTTTGAACACGCTGAAGTATGCAAATCGTGCACGAAACATCAAAAATAAAGTGATGGTTAACCAGGACAGAGCAAGTCAACAAATCAATGCACTTCGTAGTGAAATAGCACGACTCCAGATTGAACTTACAGAGTATAAGACGGTAAGCAAATTTTGAGAAAACTGGAAGGAATCCTAAAAATTGTTTAGTTTAGAAGTACAGCACGGAAACAGGCAATTTGGCCCACTGAGTCTGCACCAACCTGCGATCCCGGCACACTAACGCTATCCTACACATACTAGGGACATTTACAATTATAGCCAGCCAATTAACCTACAAACCTGTATGAATTTGTAGTGTGGGGGGAAACCAGAGATCCCGAAGAAAACCCAGCAAGGTACGGTGAGAACGTACAAACTCCGTACAGACAAGCACCGATAGTCAGGATCAAACATGGGTCTCTGGTGCTGTAAGACAGTAACTGTGCCACCTTGTTTAAGAAACATTTCAACTGCCGCCTCCTGAACGCTGATCATTTCTCCAGTTTCGAGGTGCAACTAATTAAAGTAGGCCTAGCCTATCCCCTCTTAATTGTTCTTGTGTATCGCCCACCAAAAATGCATAAGGACTTCATCACCCAATTTGCTGATCTGATTTCTAGCATTTTGCCCAAATTTCACCGGATCATGATTCTTGGTGACTTTAATATTCATGTTTGCTGTCCCACTAAGCCTCTTGTGAGTGAATTTATGCACCTGGTTGAGTCCTTCAATCTGACTCTTCACACCACGGGACCCACTCACAAGTTAGGCCATACTCTCGACCTAGTGTTATCGTCCGGATTCCCAATCAACAACATTGAAACTACTGAAGCCTGTCTATCGGACCACAGCGCTATCATATTTGACGCATCTCTGCCTTTATCTCCCGCAAAATCTCATCTCCCTGTTCGCTACTCCCGCGACATAAATTCATTGACTGCCAGTAAATTCTCCGAGGCTCTCACAGCTGCCCCCAACATCTGCACTATTGAGGCCTCTCCCCCCATCTCAGCACTGAGGATCTCGCCTCTTTATTTAATATCACTTGCTCTTCCATCCTGGATTCTATCGCTCCCCTTAAAATGAAAAAGCCTAAGCCCAAAGGTCGGCCGTGGCTCAATGACTCCACCAAAGCCCTAAGAAGGGAGTGCAGAAAATCAGAAAGGAGGTGGAAATGTGACAAGCTTCAAATTTCCTTCGAAATTCTGAGAAACAATCTTCTCAAATACCAGGAAGCAGTAAAGTCTGCTAGAGCACAATACTTCTCCGACCTTATTTCCAAAAACTCTCATAACTCCAAGGTCCTATTTAGAACAATTACCTCTGTCATATGTCCCGCCCCCAGTACCAGCTTAGTTGGGTCCCCTGCTAAGTGCGAAGAATTCGCTAAATTTTTCACCAACAAAGTTGAGAACATTAGAATGAACATTTCCCCTCCCACCCGTGACCTAGCTGTCTCACTAGTCTGTTCATCTAAATTTGACTGCTTCCAACCCGTCACTCAATCCTCCCTTGCAAAACTTGTCTCCGCTATGAAACCTGCAACCTGCCCCCTTGATCCTGCCCTTCTGAAGGATGTCATTGCAATAGCCGGTCCCAGCATCCTCTCTATTATCAACAGTTCTCTGGCCACTGGCACTGTTCCAACCAGTTTCAAGCACGCGGTGGTCCAGCCCCTACTGAAAAAACCTAACCTAGACCCCACCTTGCCTAGCAACTACAGACCCATTTCCAAACTGCCATTCCTGTCAAAAGTCCTTGAAAAGGCAATTCTAAACCAATTAGTGCCCTACCTGCACCAAAACACCATCCTGGAAAGTTTCCAGTCAGGTTTCAGAGCCCACCACAGCACAGAGTCTGCCTTGTTGAAGGTACACAACGACCTGCTTCTCGCCATCGACACCGGCGACTGTGCAATCCTGCTCCTTCTCGACCTCAGCGCAGCGTTCGATACAGTGGACCACACCATCCTTATTGACCGTCTCCGGTACGCGGTTGGCATTGATGGCACTGCCCTGAGCTGGTTCGCTTCGTACCTCAAAGATAGGAGTTTCGCCATCAACATAGGCAGTTATTCCTCTGCTCCAGCTAGCCTCTCCTGCGGAGTTCCACAAGGCTCCATCCTAGGCGCCATTCTCTTCTCTCTATACATGCTCCCCCTTGGCCAAATCATTCAAAGGCACGGCATTTCTTTCCACTGCTATGCCGATGACACTCAGCTTTACCTCCCCCTGAAACCCAACAACCAGTCAAATTTAAACAGCCTCTTACACTGCCCTGAGGACATAAAATGTTGGATGGCACAGAACTTCCTCCAATTAAATGAGAGCAAGTCTGAGGTCATCCTATTCGGCCCCCCCGACTCCATCAAATTGATAACAGGCAGTCTTGGAAGTCTATCCTGCCTAGTCAAACCGCATGTCAAAAACCTCGGCATGATATTTGACTCTGCATTAAAATTTGATAAGCAAGTCAACGCTGTGGTAAAAGCCAGCTTCTTCCAACTTCGAACCATAGCTAAAATCAAACCTTTCCTCCAATTCGACGACACAGAAAAAATCATTCACGCTTTCATTTCCTCCCGCCTAGACTACTGCAACTCCCTATACACTGGGATCAGCCAATCTTCCCTGTCCCGCCTGCAACTGGTCCAAAACGCCGCAGCGAGACTCCTGACGGGTACCCGTAAAAGGGACCACATCACCCCGATTCTGGCCTCTCTCCACTGGCTCCCTGTACGGTACAGAATCAACTTCAAGCTCCTCCTATTCACGTATAAAGCCCTAAATGGACACTCCCCCCCCCTACATCAAAAATCTTCTAACCCCCCTCTCTAACTCCAGGTCCCTCAGGTCGGCCGACTTGGGGCTACTCACTATCCCGCGGTCTAGGCTTAAGCTCAGGGGTGACCGCGCTTTTGCGGTTGCGGCTCCTAGACTGTGGAACAGCATCCCTCTCCCCATCAGAACTGCCCCCTCCATCGACTCCTTTAAGTCCAGGCTCAAAACCTATCTCTACTCCCTAGCGTTTGAGGCTCATTGAGGAGGCGCTGTGAACTGTTTGCGTGCTACTATATGTTTCTTTTTTTTTCCATTGGAACCTAATCAGATGTACAGCACTTTGGTCAACGTGGGTTGTTTTTAAATGTGCTATACAAATAAAATTGACTTGACTTGACTTGATTTGTTTTTCTGGATACTCTCTGATCTGCACAGTTCGGGAAATTACCTTGTCCCTGTCAATTTTCTGAGAAGCTTGTGCAAGGGATTAACTATTTTTATGATCATGGGGGAATTTTACCAAATGACATAATGATTCTGCACAGTTAAAACTCCTGACCTGCTTTGTGAGACCCATTTTTTCTCAACTCTCAAATAGTCCTGTAGCCCAGATGACTAAAAGCACACTTTCCAGACCATTTGATTTAACTGTTAATACTCCAACTCATTTGATTCTTTTTATTTGAAAGATTTTAACAGTGAAGTAATACACTTTCCAAGGAACTCAGTGAGTTTAAGAGGAACGTGGGAATGGGACTCCAGACATATCAAGCAGAGCATGAGTTCACCAGATTGATCCCTGGGATGGCGGGACTTTCATATGAGGAAAGACTGGATAGACTGGGCTTGTACTCGCTGGAATTTAGAAGACTGAGGGGGGATCTTATAGAAACATATAAAATTCTTAAGGGGTTTGAGAGGCTAGATGCGGGAAGATTGTTCCCGATGTTGGGGGAGTCCAGAACCAGGGGTCACAGCTTAAGGATAAGGGGGAAGTCTTTTAGGACCGAGATGAGAAAACATTTCTTCACACAGAGAGTGGTGAGTCTGTGGAATTCTCTGCCACAGAAGGTAGTTGAGGCCAGTTCATTGGCTATATTTAAGAGGGAGTTAGATGTGGCCCTTTTTGCTAAAGGGATCAGGGGGTATGGAGAGAAGGCAGGTACAGGCTACTGAGCTGGATGATCAGCCATGATCATATTGAATGGCCTCGAAGGGCCGAATGGCCTACTCCTGCACCTATTTTCTATGTTTCTATGAGAAATGAGGATACAGTTTTACTGTGTTCAGTTCATTAGACAAAGAAATTACTTAAAAAAAAATTCTGTCTGATGTTAACAAGATGACCGTGAGATAATTTATAGTCCATCCAAATTTGTGCCTGAGCAAGATGTCTCTGTGACACTCCTCTGTGCCCAGCCTACCCTCACAGTGCCATTAAGTAGAAATCCACAATTTATATCAAATGGCAGTGAGGGAGCGATAATGTGTCCAGCTTTGAATAATCTGGTAATAATTATATCGGCTTGTTCTCTTTGTAGGAATGGATAGTTATGTGTTTCGGTATTCCTAGTGATGTTAGTGTTTTGGAGAAGAATACCCGAGTGGTGAAGGTGCTGGATATTTAAGGCTGGTAGAGGAAATGCTTAGGAAGGAACTGCAGATGCTGGTTGACACAGAAGATAGACACAAAATGCTGGAGCAACTCAGCGGGACAGGCAGCATCTCTGGATAGAAGGAATGGGTGATGTTTCGGGTCGAGACCCTTCTTCAGTCAGTCTGTTATGATACTTGTCTACAAGGGTGGGGGTAATTTATCTATTTCCAGAGCAGACTGGAACATAGCATGTCAAAGAAATGGAGATGAGTTTGCTTCTTAAAATAAAATTCTATCTTTTTTTAGGGCAAGAGAATAATTGGAGATGATGGTGTGGAGAGTATCAATGATATGTTCCATGAAAATTCTATGCTGCACACTGAAAATAATAATCTGCGAATGAGGGTAAAAGCAATGCAAGAGACCATAGAATCACTGAGGGCAAGAGTAACACAACTTCTGAGTGATCAGGTCAATCAAGTTCTCGCCAAATCAGGTGAACTAATTAAGGTTCAAAATGTGTAAACCTGATGCTGTTTACTTCTTGATTTAAGTGATTAAGTGATCATTTATTGCTATAATCTAATCTTAGATATTTGCAAGTAAATGATCTTTACCTTTTCAACTACGAAAGATAATTCCTCTTTTCCTGACATGTTCTGAAAGTCCACTGCAAAGATTAGTTTAGTTTACTATTGTCACATCCAGTCAAAGAAAAGTCGATGTATCATTACAATCAAGCTGTCGCAGTGCACAGATATAAGATAAAGGGAATAACATTTAGTGCAGGACAATGTCCAAAAAGGCCAATTAAAGATAGTTCAAAGGTCTCCAATGAGATAGATGGGAGGTCGGGACTGCAGTCTAGGTGGTGAGAGGACAGTTCAGTTGCCAGATATCAGCTGTGAAGAAACTCGCTGAATCTGGAGGTATGCAGTTTCAAACTTCTGTATATCTTGCCTGATGGGAGAGGGGAGAAGAGGGAGTGGCCGGGGTCAAACTGGTCCTTGATTATGCTGATGGCCTTGGCAAGATAGTGTGAAGTGTAGATGGGGTCCATGCAATGGGGGTTAGTTTGCGTGATGGTCTGGGCTATGTCTGCAATTCTCTGCAATTTCATGTGGTCTTGGATGATGCTGTTCCCAAACCATACTGTGATGCATCCTGATAATATGCGCATTTGTAGAAGTTGGCGAGAGGCATGCCAAACTTCTTAAGCCTTCTAAGGAAGCAGACACTTTGGTGTGCTTGCTTGGCCATGGCTTTGATGTGACTGGTGCAGGACAAATGACTGGTGATATTTATTCCTAAGAACTTGAAGCTTTCAACCATCTCTACTTTGGCACCATCAATGTGTGATAGTATGTGTTAAACTGGACTGATTTTGAACAAATGAACCATAGCACTTTATGGGACTTTTAGAAATATTTGAATCTTTGATTTCACATGCTCATAAATCTCCTTTAGACACTTTTAAATTGGACTAATGTAACTATTCTATCTTGACAATTATAGGAGATGGAAATGATGAAATCAGTGCAATGATAAAGAATTATATTAAAGAAGTTGAAGATCTCAGGTAACTGCAATGTTTCTTTAAGATGCAGTTGTAGAGTTGTATCTCGACAAGTACCATTTTTGAGGATAAACCAGCATTGAGCAAGATTAGAAAACTTAGGCCGCCAAATATCCTTTGCCATTTAATAAAATCATAGCTCATCTGGTTGTATTCCCAACTCCATATTTCTGTCTTACTCCAATAATCTTTCACCTTTTGCTTACTAGGAAACTGACTACCTTTTCCTCAAAGATTGTTGGAATGTTGTTTTGAAAATTGTTAATGCTGAGTGTTCTAAAGGCCCATTACACCAGAGGAAACAAATCATCTTGTTCATGCCTTAAATGGACAATCCCATTACTTTTATGCACTGATTCATAATTCTAGATTATCCCAGAAGAAGAAACATTTTCTTCAAAATCACTGTCAAATCCCCCAAAATCTTGTGGTTTCATTACTATCCCTGACATTGAACATGGAACAATGCAGCACAGGAATTGGCCCCTCGGTCCATGATGTCTGTGACGAGCATAATAGGGCAGCACAGTGGCGCAGCGGGAGAACTGCTGCCTCACAGCACCAGAGATACGGGTTTAATCCTAATCTCAGGTGCTATCTGTGCGGAGTTTTGGTTCTCCTTGTGACCGCGTGGGTTTCCTCCAGGTGCTCTGGTTTCCTCCCACATTCCAAACACGTGCGGGTTTGCAGGTCAATTGGCTTCTGTAAATTGAACCCTAGTGTGCAGGATGCAAAAGTGGGATAACATAGAATTAGTGTAAGGATGATCGATGGTCAGTGTGGACTCGGTGGGCTGAAGGGCCTATTTCCCTGCTGTTTCTCCAAACTAAATAATGACAAATTAAACTCTGTATGAAAGTCCCATTAAACTAAATTAAACAAATTAAATTAATCCCTTCTGACTGCACTTCCATTCCCAGCAGTCACTTGCTTATTTACAAGCCTCTTAAATGTCAGTGTGGCATCTATTTCCATCATCACCCCTGTCAGCATGTTGTAGGCACTTATCACTTTTTTTTTAACAACATATCCCCGCTATACTTATAAACTGCAAAATATGCAAACATAGCCTAGCTAAATTTTCTTCGTAAGATCACTTCCATGTATTCCCATAAATCCTCATACATTAACAATCTTAAATAAGCAGGCAATTTCAGTATTCAGTACACCATTTGTGTTCTTCCAAATGTTCAATATAGCCACATATGTATGATGTCCTGTGGACAAATTATTCTTGATAATATGATAGGTTGTTAAAAATATCAAATACAGTCAAGATGTGAGGAATTTTCATAAGAATGAGCACCATTACCATTTCACATAGTAAAATTCACAAGCTTTTGAGGGGCAGTGTGTGGGGAAATCAAGTAACTGTAAGATGTTCCTTTGATTGTCCTAATATAATATTGTAGCCTACACAATTTAGTCCTGTACATTGCTCCTGCCACTTCCATGGTTTTATTATGACTGGAATATAGTTCTGCAGAGTATTTAGTGCTATTCCAATATTTAACACAAACCCACGGTTGCATTCTTAGCTTTGTTATTATATTGTTTTAGATCAAAACTATTTGAGAGTGAAGCCATGAATGAAAACCTTCGTCGTAACCTTTCAAGGGCTTCAGCAAGACCTCCATATCTTAATGGTACTTTTTCTGGTTCAGTTCTTGGTTCAGACAAGGATGCTATGGATGTCTTACAAATGGCTAAAAAGGACTTGGAAAAGCTTAAGAAAAAGAAAAAGAAAAAAAGGTATGTGTGGTTACTGTATATTGCTTCCAGTTGTTAAATTAGTTTGGGTTTTAAAAATCTGATTAGGGGTAACAACATGTACACTTCAATTAATTTTTCCCGAATGAAATTTGTTCAAAGTTTCTTTGTGGATCTTGGAATTGATCATATGCATGTGGTAAAGTCAATATTGTTTATGTTAAAGAGTCTTGAATTTTAATACATATTTCAAATGATATTTCAAATGTTTTAGAATTGGTGTCTATCTGCAACATACTTTTGTAGTTAACTTGAGCCTTCTTTTCAATTTGTTGTATTCAAGTTCAAGTTATTTTACAAAAGTACACGTCTACTCTTATTTTTTCTTCTATGCAACTTGGTCTGTCCACATTCCTTCGCGCATGTCTTCCCATGTCACAAGGCTAAACTGGAATAAGGACAACATGGTATTTGGCATTAAGTTTAATTGGGTATGTGGCAAGAACTGATAAAGTTGCAGCTGCTGTTCAGGATTTGGATTTGCATGATATGGGCTTGTATTTAGAAGCCTTCTACAGAGAGTAACTGATTTGTGGAATACAATGCCTTGTTGAAAATTTCAATGAAAAATTGGAAATGCCTAGGTGGTGGGCAGTTGACTGTTTATTTGTATCTGGCCAAAGAAACTGCATACTTCTTCCCCAGTCTTAAACTTTACCATGTTTCAAATTCCTAGTTTTGGAAATGGTATGGTTGAGAAAAAAATTATTGTTGTACATATGTGTATTACATTGTAACTTTTTAATTCCTTTGACTTAATATATTTTGGGTTGAGAGCATAATTGTTGTAAAGTCAAATATTTTTAATGTTTTGTTTTTCCTTTGCCATTATAGTAACTTGAAGTTTAAATATGATGGCTTTGTAAACACCAGGTGTTTACAAAAATATGAATCATTTTGGAATATTAACACAGATTGGAAGCTGTACCTCAACCAAATTTGGTTATAAAACATCATGGCATAAAACATATTTTATTCTAACAGTATTGCTCAAGATGTGATGCTCAAATCTCCCTTTTTTTTGCTTTGCATACATAGGACTTTTGCTGCTCGCAAATTGGAAAAAGTGAAGGTTCAAATAATATGTGGATAATATCAACATTTCACTAGTTTTAAAACTTGTGATCATGGTGTTTTGAGCCCTTATTGTACAGCCAAATTAAAAAATGTCCTTGGTTATACATGTATTGCAACTTCCTCTTAATATTTGGACATTTATTTGCATTGGTGCAACTTGGAAGCATGGGTAAATAGGGTGGTAAGGCTTTTGGTATATTGGGCTTCATCAGTCAGGGTAGTGAGTGTAGAATTTAGGATGTTACGTTACAGTTGGTGAGGCTGCATTTGGAGTATTGTGTTCAGGTTTGATCACCCTGCTATATAGGAAGGATGTCATTAAGCTGGGAAGCATGCACGGAAAATTTACAAGGATATTGCAGGACTGTAACTTGGGAGGGATTGGGCAAGTTAGGACTTTATTCCTTTGAGTACAGGAGGCTGATGTGTGATGTTATAGAGGTGTACAAAAGCACCAGGGGAATTGATAGAATGAATGCTCAGCCTTTTACCCAGGGTAGGGGAATCATGAACCAGAGGACATAGGTTTAAGGTGAGAGGGGGAAAGAACCTGATAGGAACCTGAGGTGCAACTTTTTTTTACTCAGAAGATGGTGCGCATATGGAATGAGCTGCCTTAGGAGGTAGAGGAGCAGGTACAACAATAAAATTTAAAGGACACTTGACAGGTACATGGATACAAAATTTTCAAAGGAACATGGACCAAATGCAGCAAATTGGACTTGCTTAGATGGGGCATCTTGGTTGGAATGAACAAGTTGGGGTGAAAGGCCTGTTTCCGTGCCGTGTGACTCGTTGCATGATTTAGGGATGTGTAACATCATTAACATTCAAATTGATATTTACAAAAATTTGATAACTTGTGAATGTTGTATTGTTGTGAGATTTTAAAGGACAATATAAATTTAATTATGTTTGCACAGCGTAATTAAAGAGGAGAATCTTAATGAAGGGGAGAAGCTTGAAGAGAAAGATGAAGAAGAGAAAGAAAAGAATGACTTAGAAGAGGTATGCCAAAGTTTACATAATTTCAAGTAACTACCTTTTCAATTAATCAAAAGTCTTAATAACTGAAATACCATTTTTAAAGGAAGAAGGTCAGGAATGCAGTGATCATGATGGGGATGAAGAAGATGCTGAAGAGGACGAAGTTGAAATAAGTGAAAGTTCAGATGAATCTGATTCTGAGTTAGATGAAGAAGGTAATATCTTTACAAATTTATTTTGCCTATTTATTCTCTTTGATGTTCGTGTAGATTAGTGGCTAGTTGGCTTTAGTTATCTAAATTGTCGATTTATAAATTTTGCAGTAGCAACTACAAACCTGCTATTTGCAGGGGACACTGATGTTTTGGACCACTTAGCAGGTGCACTACCTTTCCAGCTTGTACGCCGTTGGATTATCTCAAATTTTTCCACATTAAACCTGGCCATCCATGTCCTTACCCACTCATTTAGCTTGTCCCCGTTCGTAAGTCATAGGAGCAGAATTAGGCCATTCAGCCCATTAAGTTTACTCTACCATTCAATCATGGCTGATCTATCTTTCCCTCTTAACCCTATTCTCCTGTCATGTTCCATAACCTATGACACCCTTACTAATAAAAAAAAGTCAATCTCTGCATTAGAAATACCCAATGACCTGGCCTCCACAGCCTTCTGTGGCATTGAATTCCACAGATTCACCACGCAATGAGGAATGAAATTCCTCCTTATCTCCTTTCTAACGGCACATCTTTTTCTCCTAAGTCTGTGCCCTCAGGTTCTAGACAGTCGCAGTAATGGAAACATCCCCTCCACATCCACTTTATCCAGGCATGGATGTTCAATGGGGTTCCCCCTCATCCCTCTAAACTTCAGCGAGTACAGGCCCAGAACTGTTGAACGTGAGTTATGAGTTAACCCAATCAATCATCACTGGGGTCATTCTCGTAAACCTCCTCTGGACCGTCTCCAACGCCATCTCAACCTTACTCAGATATGGGGCCCAAAATTGCTCTCAATAGTCCAAATACAGTCTGACCAGTGCCTTATAAAGCCTCCACATTATATCCCGGCTTTTACATTCTAGTCCTATCGAAATGAATGCTAACATTAGATTTGCCTTCTTTACTACCAACTCAACTTGCAAATTAACCTTTTTGGAATCTTGCACCAGCACTCCCAAGTCCCTTTGCACATCCAATTTCTGTATTCCTCACCCCATTTAGGAAATCGTCTATGTCTTTATTCCCATGAAGTGCCTTTTACATTTTCTCCCCCTCCTTTACTCACAATCTCGCCTATTTTTGTATCATTACCAAATTCTGCATTTACAGAGAACATGAGTACACAGGTGATTTAGATTTTATTTTGAGTATGAGTATTAGATTGATGTTTGGGTTCAGCAAATGGACCATTGCTGTGTAGTGAATGTTTGATCAAATGATAATTTGTGACACTGTCTTGAAGGACCTGGGATTTTTTAATTCCCTTTGCCTCAGAGAATACATAGATTTAAATAAGGTTTTTTATTGAGTTCTGGTTATTCAATTACTCTTGTTTCTCTAAATACTTATTTCCACAGCTAATTTTCAGGCAGATCTGGCTAACATTACTTGTGAAATAGAAATTAAGCAGAAGCTCATCGACGAACTGGAAAACAGCCAGCGACGGCTACAGACACTGAAGAAGCAGTATGAGGAAAAGTTAATGATGCTGCAAAATAAAATTCGAGATACCCAGCTGGAGAGGGACCGTGTTTTACAAAATCTAGGTAGAAAAAAAAATTCTTGTCAAATTTAAAAAATGACTAGACAGGTCATATTTTTCAATTCATACAATCTTGTATAGAAATTGTCAGTCCGTTTTCTTTTCAATTGGAAATACTTTTCATTGTTTTCAGCAATTTGTCTTGGTTTGAATGATAATTTTGCTCTGTGTTTTAAGAGCATAGAATAGTGCAGCACAAGACAGGCCCTTCAGCCCATAATGTTTGTGCCGAACATGATGCCTTGCTGAACTGTTCTCATCTGCCAACACATAACCTTTTCTTCCCTGCACATCCATGTGCCTATCCAAAAGCCTCTTAAATGCCACTATCGTATCTGCATCCACCACCACCCCTGGCAGTGTGTTCCAAGGCCCCATCACCCTCTGTGCAAAAATAACTTATCCCTCACATCTCCACTGAACTTTCCACCTCTTGCCTTATACTTGTGCCTGCCAGTGTTGGACATTTCCATCCTGGGGAAAAAGGTTCTGACTGCCTACCATACCTATGCTTCTCATAATTTAATGTACTCCTATAAAGTTTCTCCTCTATCTCCAACATTCCAGAGAAAACAATCCAAGTTTATCCAACCTCTCCCTGTAGTTGAATCCCTCTTACCCAGGCTGTATTCTGGTAAACCACCTCTGCATCCCCTCCAAAACGTCCACATCTTTTCTGTAATGGGGAGACCATGACTGCATGAAATACTCAAAATATGGCCCAACCCAAGTCCTATAAAGCTGCATCATGACTTCCTGATTCTTAAATACAATGCCCCTAACAATGAAGGCAAGCATAGGGTTGCCATACAACCCTATCTACTTGTGCTGCCATCTTTCGTGAGCTATGAACTTGGTCTCCAAGATCCCTCTGCAACTCATTGAATCTTGCCATTATCTGTATACTCTCCTTGCATTCAACCTCCCAAAGTGCAACAGCTCACAATTGTTCGGGTTAAACTCCATCTGCCATTTCTTCACCCATTTTTTTGCTTTTACTTGAAACAATAAATGGATTACTTGCACTAATGCTTAATATCAGAATAATAGACAGAATTAGAACATTATTGATCAAAGGAGAAAACCAGATAAATGTAACATTTTGTTTTTTCTAGGTTCAATGGAATCTTTTTCTGAAGAAAAAGCAAATAAAATTAAATCAGAATATGAAAAGAAGCTTCAAGTTATGAACAAAGAATTGCAAAAGTTGCACACTGCACAAAAGGAACATGCCCGTTTACTAAAAAGTCAATTACAGTATGAAAAACAGTTGAAGAAACTACAGCAGGAAGTGGGAGAAATGAAGAAAACCAAGGTAAAGTTTATTCTCATTACTGGCGGCTGCAACATAAAGGACAAATTTAATTTGTTGAATCTTGGGGTGAAGTAGCAGGAAGAGAAATCTTGAATGGTAAAGCATATATTTCGTCAAATCAACACAAAGTAGTATTTACCAGCTTAGAAATAAGAATTTTAACATCTGCCCCCACGCATCCAATGAAAGATGACACATGTTTTAGGGAAGTGATAGAAGTAGGAGTGTAATTGTAAGAAGCAGTACTTTGAATATTAACGAGTAGCTTAAATGCCACGTATTAAAGCTGATGGGCTGTAGTATTACCATATGTCAATATTATTGTATGGAACATGTTACCACAATGCACAGTACTTGGTCTGGATGAGTGTGCCTTTAAATTTGTCTTCATCCTGCTGGCAAAGAAAAAAAAGATGGAAACAATCAAATACTGAAGCTGGCTGCCAGGATTTAGATGAGCAATAAAAAGTTACAAATGTTAAAGTTCTCCATCTACACATTCTGTGGTGTTTTCAACATTTAAAAATATTATTTCAGTTTTCCAGCAGCTGCATTTTTTTGTTTTCCTTCCTTGTTAACTCTTTTTTTTAATATTGGAAATGTTCCAAGTCTGCCATTTCCTTTGGCAAGTGGCAGCACAGAGGTGCAGTGGTAGAGCTACTGCCTCACAGCGCCAGAGAGTTTGATCCTGACTACGAATGTTATCTGTGCAGAGGTTGTACGTTCTCCCTGTGACCCCATGGGTTTTCTCCAGGTGTTCTGGCTTCTTCCCACATTCCAAAGATATCTTGTGTTTTTAGGTTAATTGGCTTCTGCGAATTGCCGCTATTGTATAGGATGCAAAAGTGGGATGACATGGAACTAGTATATGGGGATTGACGGTTGGCGTGATCGTTGGGCCAAGGGGCCTATTTCCATGCTGTAACTCCCAACTAGGTGGCTGACCTGTAAATTTGCTAACAATGGATATATTGGATGTCTGAGAGGTGATGAGGCTAATTGTGGATGTTATGTTTGATTATTTTTTAGTTGCCTTGTTACAGTGTCAGAATTGTGTATGTATTTAAAATTTTTGATTAATGATATTGAAGGAAAATGGCCTAGGATAGGTAATTGCGGATGTTCGGCAACTGTGGCAGGGCTTGAATGCCATCACTTGCTACAAGGCAAAACCAGGAGGCAACTCAAGCGACAGCGAAGCATCACTCTCTGATGAGCTCAATGCCTTCCTGAGCCCCCATACTGTATTAGTTACAGAGACAGCCTTCAGAAGATCCTTCAGCGGGTGAACCCTTGGAAAGCGCCTGGACCTGATTGTATACCCGGTCAAGTTCTCAAAACCTGTATAGACCAACTGGCTGGAGTTTTTGTGGACATTTTCAACTTCATTACTGAGGTCTGAGGTTCCCATCTGCTTTAAGAGGGCATCAATAATACCAGTGCCCAAGAAGAGTAAGGTGATGTGCCTCAACGACTATAGACTAGTGGCACTAATGTCTGGTGATGTAGTGCTTTGAGAGTTTGGTTATGGTGGATATCAACTCCTACCTCAACAAGAACCTCGACCCACTGTAGTTCGCCTACCGTCACAATAGGTCAATTGAGGATGCAATCTCACTGGCTGCCCACTCCGCACTGGACCACTTGGACAATGAAAACACTTACGTCAGGCTATTGTTTATAGACTCCAGCTCGGCATTCAATACCATCATCCCCTCCAAGCTGGTTACCAAGCTCGCGGAGCTGGGTCTCTGCACATCCCTCTGCAATTGGATCCTTGACTTCCTCATCCACAGATCACAGTCTGTTCGAATTGGCAGAAACACTTCTTCCTCATTAACAATCAATAAGGAAGCACCTTAAGCTGCTTGCTCAGCCCCCTGCTCTTCTCACCCTATACTCATGACTGTGTAGCCGGACAGTGCGAACTCCATCTTCAAGCTCGCCGAAGACATCATCGTTGTTGGATGAATTACAGATGGTGATGAGTCAGAGTATAGAAGTGAGATCGACCGATTGACCAAATGGTGCCAGCATAACTAACTGGCTCTCAATATCAGTAAAGCCAATGAACTGATTGTGGACTTTGGAGGAGGAAGGATGAGGACCCACAATCCTGGAGAGAGTCAAAAACTTCGAATTCCTGGGTGTGCATATTTCCGAAGATCTTTCCTGGACCCAGCACACTGTTGCAATTTTAAATAAAGCACATCAACGCCTCCATGTCCTGAGAAGATTACGGAGATTTGGTATGTCAGAGAGGATTCTCGTGAACTTCCACAGGTTACAGTAGAGAGCATATTGACTGGTTGCATCACGGCCTGGTTCAGCAACTTGAATGCCCAGGAGCAAAAAAGACTGCAAAAAGTTGTGAACACTGCCCAGTCCATCACCAGCTCTGACCTCCCAACCATCGAAGGGATTTATCGGAGTCGCTGCCTCAAAAAGGCAGCCAGCATCATCAGAGGCGCACACCATCCTGGCAACACTCTCATTTCACCCTTGCCATCGGGAAGAAGGTATAGGAGCCTGAAAACTGTAACGTCCAGGTTCAGGAACCTAGAATCCCGGAGCCTGCAGATCCTTCCCTATAGCTGAATTCTGAGGACATCTTTGTGGGACGATATCTTGGCCCCTGGGTAGCTAAGCAGACCGTTCTGGTCGTAACCTCTATTGGTCCGACAAAACACATAATCCAAAAAGGCTCTGGAACCAAGGGTGCTGGAAAATCAATGGTGGACCTGTACGTGGTCCTCTAAATAAAGTGAAATATGACTAAGCTCAATGATGGAATAAAAAGAGCGAATGTTTGAAGCCGAGTATCTTATGTAGGTATATAGAGTTTTATTTCATGATCAAACATTTCCTAACACCTGCTGAAAGAAGGTGCTAAGAGATGGTGATGGCAATCGTATAATAAATTTTCATTCATTGTTGATTCTTGCTCTTTTGAAGGTCCGTCTAATGAAACAAATGAAGGAAGAACAAGAACGTGCTCGCATGGCAGAATCGAGGAGAAACCGAGAAATTTCTCAACTGAAGAAAGATCATCGCAAGCAAGAAGTGAGTTTGAGATGTTTGACAGTGCTAATATATATTCAATACTGTAGCCATTGCAGAAGTTGAAACCAGTAATAATCCTATTTAAGAAATCGGAGCTTTAAAATTGGAAATTTAAGAAAGTTAGAACTTTTCATTTTGATTACGAACAGTATAGTACAAGACCTTTGGCCCATGATATCTTTGCTGAACATGATTATAAGATCTGCCAGCACGTAATCCATATCAGTCCATTCCCTGCATATCCTATTCAAAAGTCTCTTAAATGCCACTGTTGTTTCTGGTTCAACCACCTCCACTGGCAGCTCGTTTCAGGCACTCGCCACCAGGCACTGCGTTTAAAAAAAAAAATTTTTTTTAAAAGAACTTCTTTCAAGAACTTCTTTAAACTTTACCTCTCTTACCTTAAAGCTATGGCTCTCGTTTTTGATTTTTCCATCCTGGGTAAAAGGTTCTGATTGTCTACCCTATCTATGCTTCTATTTTTTTTACATACTTCTATCAGATCACCCCACAACCTCCTGCGTTCCAGGGAAAACAATCCAAGTTTGTCTAACGTCTCCCTGTAGTTAATACCCCCAAATCCAGGCATCATTCTGGGAAACAATCTCTGCACCCCTTCCAAAGCCTCCACATCCTGTAATGGGGCAACCAGAACTGCATGCAATACTGTAAAATGCAGCCTAACTAAAGTCCTATAAACCTACGTCGTGACTTCCTGACTCAATGCCCTGATTTATGAAAGTAAGCATACCATGGGGCTCCTTTACCACTCTCTATACTTGTGTTGCCACTTTCAAGAAGTTCTGGACTTGGACCATAAGATCCTTCTGTACATCAATGCTGTTAACAGTCGTGCCATGAATTGTACATTTTCCCCTTGTATATGTCCTCCCAGAGTGCAACCCCCTAGAGTCATAGAGTGATAGTGTGGAAACAGGCCCTTTGGCCCAATTTGCGCACACTGGCCAACATGTCCCAGCTACACTAATCCCACCTGCTTACGTTTGATCCAGATCCCTCCGAACCTGTCCTATCCATGTACCTGTCTATCTGTTTCTTAAGTGTGAGATAGTTCCAGCCTTAACTACCTCCTCTGGCAGCTTGATCCATACACCCACCACCCTTTGTGCAACACTTGACTGTAACACCATATATCACACTTGTTTGGATTAAGGTCTTATCTGCCATTTATCCACCCATTTCTGTAGCTGAACTATAAGCGGTATGCTTTGACAGCCGTCCTCATAGTCTGCGACCCCAGCAGTCTTGGTATCGTCTGCAAACCTGCTAACAAACTCATCTACATTAATGCCCCACTACGGCACTTTCACAGTACGGCATCAGAGATCTCCTCATTCTTCAGGAAACGGGGCTTCCCCTCTTCCATTATAGATGGAAGGACCTCCTAGGGCCTCCTCTATATCCCGCAGCTCCGCTCTTGCTCCCCCTCCCCCCATTCGTGACAAGGACAGAATCCCCCTTGTCCTCGCCTTACACCCCATCAGCCAGCGTATCCAACAAACCATCCTCTAACATTTCCGTCACCTCCAACGGGACCCCACTACTGGCCACATCTTCCCATCTCCTCCCCTTTCTGCGTTCCGCAGAGACCGTTCCCTCTGTAACTCCCTGGTCCACTCGTCCCTTCCTACCCAAACCACCCCCTCCCCGGGCACTTTCCCCTGTAACCACAGGAGATGCAACACCTGTTCCTTTACCTCCCCCCTCAACTCCATCCAAGGACCCAAACAGTCTTTCCAGGTGAGACAGAGGTTCACCTGCACCTCCTCCAACCTCATCTATTGTATCCGCTGTTCTAGATGTCAACTTTTCGCTCAACACCTTCGCTCAGTCCGCCTTAACCAACCTGATTTCCCGGTGGCTGAGCACTTCCACTCCCAGTCCCACTCCCAGTCTGACCTTTCTGTCATGGGCCTCCTCCAGTGCCATAGTGAGGCCCACCGGAAATTGGAGGAACAGCACCTCATATTTCGCTTGGGCAGCTTGCAGCCCAGCGGTATGAACATTGACTTCTCCAACTTTAGATAGTTCCTCTGTCCCTCTCTTCCCCTTCCCAGTTCTCCCACTGTCTTCCTGTCTCCACCTATATCCTTTCTTTGTCCTGCCCCCCTGACATCGGTCTGAAGAAGGGTCTCGACCCGAAACGTCACCCATTTCCTCTCTCCTAGATGCTGCCTGACCTGCTGAGTTACTCCAACATTTTGTGATACCTTACATTAATGTCCAAATCACTAATATGTATCACAAACCTCTGCAATCCCTGCACAGATCCTGTGGAACTCTGCTGTCACAGACCTCCAGCCTGAATATTGTCCATCCATCATAGCCCTTTGACTTCGATCAGTAAGCCAGTTCTGAATCCATACAACCAAGTCACTGTTAATCCTGTGCATCCTAATCTTCTGGACCAGCCGAACATGGGGGACTCTACGAAATGCCTTGCTAATTTCCACATAGACAATATCCAGTGAGAGTGTTCAAAGTGGAATATTTGGTGGTGTCAGCATAAAATGGCAAAAGAGAAGCAGTTATAACAAGATATTGTGGTAATTACCTCATCGTCCGGCAAATCTTTATAGTTGTGCAGAATTGCAATTGTTGTAAAGTTGCTCAAGTTATTAAACCTGTAAAAATACAGTGTTAACTTTTAATGAAGTGTGATAGGAAATTGCAGTTTTCTGTTTTTAACATTGATGTATTTTATTATATCTTGATCTTATTTGCTTTAACTATAAAAGGCGTTGTCCTTGTGTAATTGAGCATACTACCCATCAGAACATAAGATTTTATTTCCCTTCATATATTTATTTTTTTCCCTTTAGCATCAAATGAAACTCTTGGAAGCTAAGAAACGGCAACAAGAAATAATCCTAAAACGAAAAACTGAGGAGGTGTGGTATCTTTTTCATTATTTTTCTTTCTATTTGTGCATGAAGTATTCTTTCAAATTGATGGAAACTATAGCTGAAATGTACATTTTGTTATCACTTTTGCTTTCTGCATTAAAACAACTCAGTTCAACTATAACGTCAAATTTGAGAAATCATTTCTTCAATTGTACCAGCCATTTAGGGAGTTACAAAATTCTTGGAAGTTGAGGTGTTCAGCAAAACGATCACCGAGCCTGCGCTTGGTCTCGCCGCTATACTGGAGTCCACACCTGGAACAGTAGATGAGGTTGTACGGTTGTAAGAGGTGCAAGTGAACCTCTGCCTCACCTGAAATGACTGTCGGGGTCCTTGGACAGAGTCGAGGGGGGAGTATAGTGACAGGTGTTGCATCTCCTGTGGTTGCAGGGGGATAGTAATAGGGCACCTCACACTTCCTTATCCAGACACTTCCTTATCTATGTAGGTAGACACAAAATAATGGAGTAACTCAGCGGGACAGGCAGTATTTCTGGAGAGAAGGAATGGGAACGTCGCCCATTCCTCCTCACCAGAGATGCTGCCTGTCCCGCTGAGTTACTCCAGCATTTTGTGTCTACCTTCGATTTAAACCAGCATCTGCAGTTCTTTCCTACTCCTTATCTATGTCCCCCCCTTTCCCCTGACATCAGACTGAAGAAGGGTCTTGATCCGAAACATCACCCATTCCTTCTCTCCAGAGATGCTGTCTGTCCCGCTTGAGTTACCCAAGCATTTTGTGTCTATCTTCGAGGCAAGAGTGAATATTGGACTGCTGGAAAATGACCCTGGAGAAGCAGTAATGGGAATAAAGAAATGGCAGATGAATTGAATACGTTTTTTGCGCCAGTCTTCACAGCGGAAGACACCAGCAGCGTGCCTGAAATTCTAGAAAGTCAGGGAGCAGAAGTTAATGGAGTTGCGGTTACAAAGAAGAAGGTACTTGTGAAGCTGAAGGTCAGGAGGTGGATAAGTCATCATAAGGACCAGGTGGATTATGCTCTCTGGTTCTGAAATAGGTAGTCTTGGAGATTGTGGAGGCATGTGTGGTGATCTATCAAGAATCGCAAGAGTCAGGAATGGCCCCAGAGGACTGGAAATTTGCAAATGTTACTCTGTTACTCAAGAAGGGAGCAGAGCAAAGGAGGGAAAACTATAGGCGTTAGCTTGACTTAGCAGTCGGTAAGATTTTAAGGTCCATTATTGCGGATGAGGGTTCTGAGTACTTAGAAGCGCATGATAAAATAGGCCGAAATTAGCATGGTTTTGTGAAGGGAGATCTTCCCTGACAAATCTGTTGGAATTCTTTGAGGCAGTTAATAGCAGGATAGACATGGGACAGTCAGTGGATGTTGTTTACCTGGTTTCTAGTTAAGAAATCTGAAACGGAATAATTTGTGAACCTATATATGTAAATATTGAACATGAATAAACCTTATCAATATGCTTGTGAGAATCATTGTCATATTGTGCAGAATTTTCTGAATCATCATTATATCTGTCTACAATTCTGCTCCAAATACTGTTAGAGTATATGCCTCAACCATCTCCTCCAGCAGTTCATTCCATATACTCACCACCCTCAGTGAAAAAGTTGCCCCTCATGTTCATCTTGCCCCCCTCACTTTAAACCTATGTCCTCTGGTTTTTGATTCCCCAATCCTGGATAAAAGACTGTGCATTCACCCTATCTATTGCCCTCATGATTTTATACACTTCTGTAAAATAACCCTTAAGGAATAAAGTCCTAGCCTGCCCAAACTCTCCCTACAATTCAGCCCTTCAATTCCTGACAATATCCTCAAATCTTCTCTGCATTCTTTCCAGCTTAATGACATCCTACAGCAGGATGACCAAAACTGAACACAATACTCCAAATGCAGCCTCATCAACATGAGAAGAGGTCAATTTCCAGCCGATTAGTGTTATCTAGTAAAAATGAAGATCAACATTTTGGCTATTTTTTTAGAGAATAGTTTGAATTGTAAGTGTTTAAAGTTTACTTTGCATTCTTGTATAACTTTGCTCAAAGCATGCAATGTTGTTACTTATTAGGTTACAGCCCTTCGAAAACTTTCTAAATCTATGTCAGATAAAGTAGCTGGGCGAGTGAATCGTAAACTGAGTTTGCCAGATCCTATTTCCGAGTCGTCATCTCATGCAGGTTTATCTGAACATGACCGAAGCCTGAACTTTGGCGGTATGCACAAAGGAAGAGCTCTTGCGTCCCGAACCTCGGCTTCTCCAGCAAATGGGAGCTTCAGGTAATTTTGGTAATATCTTTATCCTTCAGAATTTCCAAATGAACAAATTTTATTTTATTTAATGTTTCTATTTGTTGGTCTCAAACTGATTTAATGCCATACTCTGATCTGAAATGATGAGAGATATTCTGAGTTAAGTAAGTTGGGTCATTGATGGTTAAAGTAACTTGAAGAATAAACCACTGATCCCAATAATACACCGTGAATGACTTAAAGGATCTCAAAGGGACACTTTGTGCAGTAAATTAGTTAATACAATATAGTCATCGCCTACTAAATTGGCTTGAATAACTACCAGAGAGAGGGATCTGTCAGTAATTGAAGATAAAATCATGGATTTAAATTTCTTTTGAGGATCTTCTTCAATCTACTGTGTTTATTAGAGTTTTGTAAGAATGTTCCAGTTAATCCCCAGTTTTCTCCATGGCCCTGTAATTTTTATTTCCTTGCAGGTATTTCTCTGTTTTCTTCCTTGTATTAGAAATTCGTAAATAATCACTTGCAGAATAGCTTTTCCGTGTGTCTGTTTTGATTCTTAAATCAATGAAATTTATAACATTGGATTCTCAATCCTTTCATTTGAAAACTGGGTTTACATAACATCCCAACTTAATATTCAATACCCTGACTGATGACAGCCAATGTACCAAAAGCCTTCCTGACCACTCTTTAAGCAATCTTTAAGATCGCTTTAAAATTATATTGCCTTTCCTTGCTTGTCCTCATGGAGTCTGACTATCTTTGGTTGTTACCTCATTTACGAATTGGAACATTGTGTTACAGTAGTGCAAGACATTGGTGGGGCCACACTTGGGGTATTTTTACCTTTGGTCATTCTTCTGCAGGAAAGATGCCATTAAGCTGGAAAGAGTGGACAGAAGATTTGAGGATGTTGCCAGGTCTTGAGGGCCTGACCAAGGGAGAGGTTGGGCAGGCAAGGACTTTTATTCCTTTGAGTGCAGGAGGCAGAGGGGTCATCTTGTGGCATTGTATCAAATCATGAAGTGAATATTGAGCCTTCAGGTTAGAGGAATCTCGAACAAGAGGGCATAGGTTTGAGGTTAAAGGGGGAAGATTTAGTAGAAACCTGAGGGGCAACTTTTCCCCCAGAGTGTGGTGGGCATGTGGAATGAGCTGTCAGAGGAAGTAATTAAGGTAGGTACAATAACAACATTTAAAAGACATTTGGACAGGTACATGGAAAGGAAAGGTTTGGAGGGATCCAGGTCAAACATGGCAAATGGAACTAGCTTCGTAGGAACATTTTGGTTGGCATGGATATGTTGGGCTGAATAGCCTGTTTCCATTCTGTATGACTCTGACTATGACACTCTAGAGCAGAGTGCTAGCTGCAAATCTACCAATGTTCCTGACTGCACCCGTTTCTCCACTCTTCACCTCTCTCTCCATAAACCTATTCCCCACCCCAAACTCTGAAAATCCTCAGACACATTGTTTACATTACCCTTGTCAAACTTCACTCATCAAAAACCTTAAGTTAGCTAAGCATAGTGGCCCTTCCATACATCATTGGTTTTCCTTTATTCAAATTTCTCCAATGGATAATTAACTTTATTCTGCGAGTTCATAAACTAGATTTCATGCGTCTTTGATGAATGAATAATTGATTCTAATCAATTACAGAAAGAAGTTCCAGAGGAAAATTACAAGTACATATGTATCAAGAACATCCAGAATGAAATGGCAGTCACTTGAACGTAGAGTTACTGAAATAATTATGCAGCGAATGACTATTGCAAACATGGAAGCCGATATGAATAGACTTCTCAAAGTAAGAGCAATATTCATTTGCCCATTGTTTTTATCCCAGCTTCATTTTCCATTTAAACTTGAATATTAGAAATTGTGTCTTAGAAAAACTGGATGGGTTAATTGTTTTGTCCTTCTAATCAGTGGCATGATGAATCCTTAATGTGAAAATTCCTATTTCCTTTCAGTTCCATTTAAATCTTTTATCTTTTCCTTTATGTAGATGGTAGGTAATGTGCACAAAAACAAATACTGTAAATTGATCATTGTTGCTTTCACGCTGGTTTCTTAGATGGATCACTGTAAATGCTTGCATGTTGCAAATGTTCATCAAGATGTCAGAGGAATGAAGTTCACTTTGCATTTTAATTATGAAAAGTTGAAAATCTGAAAATGCTATTAAAATAATTATATTAACAATTTCAAGATCAAGAAGGAGGTGGTGTTGAGACTTTTGAGAAGCATTATGGTGGATAAATCCTGGGGCCAATGGGATTTATCACAGTTTATTGAAGAGAGGAGATTGTAGGGGCCTTGATAAAACTCTTTGCACATTCTCTAGCTGTAGGCAAGGTCCTGGAGGACTGGAGGAAAGTTAATGTTTAGTTTAATTTCGAACCAGACCCTTTGGCCCACCAACTCCTCACCGACCAATGATCACCCATACACTAGTTGTATCCTTTACACTAGGGACAATTTTACTGAAGCTAATTAACTTACAAACCTGCATGTCTTTGGAATGTATGAGGAAACCTGTGTGGGTTTTCTGCGAGATCTTCGCTTTCCTCACACTCCAAAGAGGCACAGGTTTGTAGATTAATTGGTTTGGTATAAATGTAGGTGGGAGTAGTGTAGCTGGGACATGTTGGCCGATGTAGGCGAGTTGGGCCGAAGGGCCTGTTTCCAAACTCTATGACACTCTAAGCCGGAACAACTGAAGCAAACCCATGGGGTCACATGGAGAATGTATAAACTCCATACAGGCAGCACCCGTAGTCAGGATCTAACCCAGGTTTCTGGAGCTGTAAGGCAGCAAGCCTACCGCTGCCCCACTGTCCTGCCTCAATATTGTTTCTCTATTTAAGAAGGGAAGTGGACATAAATCAGGAAATTATTGACCAGAGGACCTTGTGACAGTGAGAGGGGAAAAAGGACACAAAGTGCCGGAGTTACTCAGCTAGTCAAGCAACATCTCTGGAGAACATGGATAGGTGATGTTTCAGGTCAGGACCCTTCTTCAGATTGATTGTAGGGGGTGGAAAAGAAAGTCAGGAAAGAGAAAAGGCAGGACAAAATGTGGCAGTAAATAGTTGAACAGTGGTCTGGTTGCTTTTGGAGAGGACTCTTCAGAATAAGATTTGCTCGCAATTTGAAGGAAGAATGAATGAATAAGTTTATTGGCCAAGTATGCATATACAAGGAATGTGCTCCGCTCACAAATTACAACACAAACACACAGTTAACAATTAAGAATAAAGCATAACCACATCAAAACAATAAGGACACAACATTACGGTCTAAACATGGGGTGAAAATAAACCGGAGCAAAAAAGAGACTACAGACTTTGGTTATTGAGTAGAACTATCACTCGTGGGAAAAAAAGCTGTTTTTATGTCTGACTGGCTGCTTTGACAGTCCGGAGTCGCCTTCCAGAGGGAAGTGCTTCGAAGAGTTTGTGGCCAGGGTGAGGGGTCAGAGATGATCTTGCCCGCTCACTTCCTGGCCCTTGCAATGTACAGTTCGTCAATGGTTGCAGCCAACAACCTTCTCAGCTGTGCGAACGATCCGTTGCAGCCTCCGGATGTCGTGCTTGGTGGCTGAGCCAAACCAGACCATGATGGAGAAGGTGAGGACGGACTCAATGATAGCAGTATAGAATTGGACCATCATTGCCGGTGGCAGATTGTGTTTCTTCAGTTGCCGCAGGAAGTTCATCCTCTGTTGGACCTTTTTGACTGTGGAGTCGATGGTGGCCCCCCATTTAAGGTTCCTGGAGATGATGGTTCCAAGGAACTTAAATGACTCCACAGATGTGACTATGATGTTGTTGATGGTGAGTGGGGGGAGGGGATGGGGATCTCTTCGAAGATGAATGGTATAATCAGGAAGAGTCAGCTTGGCTTAGTCCACGGCAGGTCATGTCTTACAGACTTTTGAGGAGTTGCTGATGAGCGCAGGACAGTGGATGGTGTGTACATGGATTTCTGTAAAGCATTTAATAAAGCATCTCCTGGTACATCTATTAGATCCGGCACAGGGCACAGCAGTAGAGTTCCTGCCTCACAGTGCCAGAAACATGGGTTTGATCCTGGCTACAATTGCTGTCTATGCGGAGTTTGTATGTTCTCCCTGTGACCTGGGTTTTCTTCGGGTGCTCTGGTTTCCAACCACATTCCAAGGATGTGCAGGTTTGTAGGTTAATTGGCTTCTGTAAATTGCCATTAGTGTTCAGGAGGTGAAAGTGAGATAACATGGAACTAGGGTGAACGTGATCAACGATTAGCATGGGCTCAGTGGACCTTTTTGCATGTTGTATATCTCTAAAAACCAAAGTAAAATAAGATTAAAATGCATGGAGTGGAATTTGATGGGAAGAGGCATGGTAAATGCTTTTGCGTGTTTCACCCAGAGTTTAGGAATCAATAACCAGTGGACAAAGGTTTAAAGTGAGAGGGTAAAGATTTAATAGTCACCTGAGGGGCAACTTTTTCATAGAGAATGGTGCGTGTATATGAATGAGCTGCCAGAGGGGGTAGTTGAGGTAGGTACTATAAAACAATTTCAAATACATTTGGACAGAAACATGGATAGGAAAGGTTTAGATGGATATTGCTCAAACACCATTAGGAGGGACAAGTGTAGACGGGGCATATTGGATGGCATGGCCAAGTTGGGCTAAAGGGCCTGTTTCTGTGTCGATGACTACGATTCAATCTGTGCTGCACTGTTCTGTTCTATTTGAGCAGTTCTGTTAAAATTTGCTGAACATCTTGAGGAAAACGTAGAAGTTACAAAATCGGTGTGAGCAGTCATCTGAAGTTTTATTTTTGATTTTCTTTTGAGAGGAAAATTGAATTTATGATAATATTCTCATGCTAATATGTTTATTTAAAATTTTTGTTGTCCTGCTTTACTTCAGCACATTCTCATGATAGGTTATTTTTTATTCTTTTACCAGATCTAGTTCACTGAATATCTCGATAATTGGTGTAATAGTAATTGCTGATTTTCTTATCACATAAATATTTGACTTTGTTACAATTGAATAAAGGTGTGCACTTCTCTTGTTATACTAAGTATCCTTCCAATTATTTTTTGTGCCTTTGCTTACAAATTAAGGCAGCAAACATTAAGTAAGAGCACTGTTATTTTGCTCTACGTGAGAAAGTTGTTGATTGACAACCTTGTGTTTATATTACAGCAACGTGAAGATTTGACGAAAAGGCGTGAGAAGCTGAATAGACGGAGAGATAAATTTGTACAGGACTGTGTCGATGACAAAACAATCCATACCATTAATGAAGAAACAGAATCTCTTTGTGCAAATATTGACTATGTTAACGATAGCATTTCAGAATGCCAAGCCAATATAATGCAGATGGAAGAAGCAAAGGCAAGGGAATTTTGCTACCATTTCTTCTTCCAGCTTGTAATAGAAACACAAGTTACTGTAAAAATAATTACCCAATGGCTTCCCCAATTGAAGTAGTTCATTGTTATATGACAATTTAAAATAGGAGGATAAAAAGGGAAGATTATTTTGTTGCATCACTTCAGCACCTTTGTGGCTAATTCCTGATGCAGCAATGTGCGTGCACAAAACTGACAATTGCCAGTATTAAGATTAAAAATCATGTGCTACAGTATGAGCCATAGCGGATGTGACATCTGTAGAAGGGTTGAGTTTTGAAAACATAAAAACATGGACAATTGGTGCAGGAGTAGGCCATTCGGCCCTTCGAGCCAGCATCGCCATTCAATGTGATCATGGCTGATCATCCACAAACACTACCCCATTCCTGCTTCTCTCCATATCCCTTGATTCCGCAAGCCCGACGAGCTCTATCTAACTCTCTTTTAAATGCATTCAGTGAATCTGCCTCCACTGCCTTCTGAGGCAGAGAATTCCACAAATTCACAACTCTCAAAAAGTTTCTCCTCATCTCAGTTCTAAATGGCCGACCCCTTATTCTTAAACTGTGGCCCCTGGTTCTGGACTCCCCCAACATCGGGAACATGTTTCCTGCATCTGCCATGTCCAATCCCTTAATTTTATATATCTCTGTAAGATACCCTCTCATCCTTCTAAAAACCTTAGCAATAAGTTCCTCAATCCTGTAAAACAAAAAGTATTGTTCCATAAGAGTTTCTAAAAAAGAGTGATTTTCTGTCCACCCAATACTGATGGAATAGGTTTAAGAGAGGTGTTGCAGATTGAATTCAAGATTGAGAATCCTAGATGTGTTGCAGTGAATATATTCAGTCTACTTTCTCAAGGTTTTGGCCTGTGCAGAATGGAAGTGTTCAGCATTTGTCTCTTTTCTTCTCCAATTTCTCTCCACCAACCTTCACACTCTCCCACATGTTCCTTTGTCCAAAGGGTGCAATTTGAGCACACAACTATGTATGCCACCTCGTGAGTTGAGGTAGATAACTGGTGGGTTGGGGCAACATTCCCCTTGAATCTTTTTTATATGCCGTGGTCATGTATCCAAATATGAGAAGCTTGCCAAGAGAACATACGGTGCCCTCCATAATGTTTGGGACAAAGACCCATCATTTATTTATTTGCCTCTGTACTCCACAAATTGAGATTTGGAATAGAAAAAATCACACGTGGTTAAAGTGCACATTGTCAGATTTTATTAAAGGATATTTTTATACATTTTCCCCCCCCATTTCAGGGCACCATAATGTTTGGGACACATGGCTTCACAGATGTTTGTAATTGCTCAGGTGTGTTTAAATGCCTCCTTCATGCATGTATAAGAGATCTCTCAGCACCTAGTCTTTCCTCCAGTCTTTCCATCACCTTTGGAAACGTTTATTGCTGTTTATCAACATGAGGACCAAAGTCGTGCCAATGAAAGTCAAAGAAGTCATTATGAGACAGAGAAACAAGAATAAAACTGTTAGAGACATCAGCCAAACCTTAGGCTTACCAAAATCAACTGGAATATCATAAAGAAGAAAGAGCATTGGTGAGCTTGCTAATCGTAAAGGGACTGGCAGGCCAAGGAGGACCTCCACAGCTAATGACGGATGAATTCTCTATGATAAAGAAAAATCCCCAAACACCTGTCTGACAGATCCGAAGCACTCTTCAGGAGTCAGGTGTGGATTTGTCAATGACCACTATCCGCAGAAGACTTCATGAACAGAAACACAAAGACTACACTACAAGATGCAAACCACTGGTTATCCACAAAAATAGGATGACCAGGTTACTGTTTGCCAAGAAGTACTTAAAAGAACAACGACAGTTCTGAAAAAAGGTTTTGTGGACAGATGAGATGAAGATTAACATATATCAGAGTGATGGCAAGAGCAAAGTATGGAGGAGAGAAGGAACTGCCCAAGATCCAAAGCATACCACCTCATCTGTGAAACAGGGTGGTGGAAGTGTTATGGCCTGGGCATGTATGGCGGTTGAAGGTACTGGCTCACTTCATTGATTATACAACTGCTGATGGTAGTAACATAATGAATTCTGAAATGTATAGACGCATCCCATCTGCTCAAGTTCAAACAAATGCCTCAAAACTAATTTGCCGGCAGTTCATTCTACAGCAAGACAATGATCCCATGATCTCAAACATACTGCTCAAGCAACAAAGGAGTTTTTCAAAGCTAAAAAATAGTCAATTCATGAGTGGCCAAGTCGATCACCTGATCTGAACCCAATTGAGCATGCCTTTCATATTCAGAAGAGAAAACCGAAGGGGACTAGCCCCCAAAACAAGCATAAGCTAAAGATGGCTGCAATACAGGCCTGGCAGAGTATCACCAAAGACACCCAGCAACTGGTGATGCCCATGAATCACAGACATCAAGCAGTCATTGCATGCAAAGGATATGCAACAAAATACTAAACATGACTACTTTCATTTACATGACATTGCTGTGTCCCAAACATTATGGTGCCCTGAAATGGGGGGGGGGGGGGGGGGGACACTATGTATAAACACTGCTGTAATTTCTACATGGTGAAACCAAAATGTATAAAAATGGCTTTTATTAAAATCTGACAATGCACTTCAACCACATGTGATTTTTTTTCTATTACAAATCTCAAATTGTGGAGTACCGAGGCAAATAAATAAATGATGGGTCTTTGTCCAAAACATTATGGAGGCCACTGTATGTTCAGCTTCTACTATTAATTGTCACCATTCCAAAACTGGTTTCTTATCTTTGTTTTTCGTTTGATTACCTTATTCTCTACTTCTTCACATGTGCTCATCCTGCCTTTTTGATCTACTTCACATCCCCTTGACTCGATTCTCACAAATATATTTTGGGTTGAAGTTGCTTTGTCAGAACCCATGTAGTTTTCTTCATTCTCCTGAACATGGCAAACACTGATTATTTTTGTTTTTGTTCATTTTAATTGCAGGAGGAAGGAGGAACAGTAGATGTTTCAGCAGTGATCACTTCCTGCTCTTTGACAGAAGCTCGCTACATGTTGGAACACTTTCTCACAATGGTTATTAATAAGGTAAACATGGTCTAAACCTGGACCAATTAAATACTTTAGTCAATCAATCTCAATATAAAAACATTAACACGTCAAACGGAACAATTCACCAATGGATATTACATATTTCGAGGCATATCCATTGTTCAGTAGTGAAATTTTTGAAGTTGGAGGTGTAATGTTTGGTACAACCAATTATATATTTTTCTCTTCCCTCTTTCATTTCCATAAACCCATATCATTTCTCCTGCCACCCTCTGACACTGGGTAATTCACAGCAACTAATTTGACCTGCCCGCATGTCTTTTGGGATGTGGGAGGCAATGGGAACATGCAGGGAAAACACATGTGGTCACAAGGAGAATGTGCAGACTCCATACAGGTATCACTTGAGTTCAGAATCAAACAGCTGGAGCAATGCCAACCTCTATGCCGTTGTGCTGCTCTTGTCTGGGAAATACTCGGTTGTGACTGCAACAAGTAAATCAAAATCATTGCTGTTTGCCATTAAAGCACCAAACCTGATACTGAGCCCCAGAGAACTACACTGCATTTAGCCATCTAATCATAATCTCCTGTAGAAATAATACCCTTAGCTTTATTTCATTAAGTCAAGTTTGCTGCTTTTCCTTGTTTTTTAATTTTTCTGGTTAATCTCCCATGTTGGATATTGTGAAATTTACCAGTAAAATCGAGGTCGATTGTATCAAATGTGCCATTCTCATCAACCCAGTCTCCTGATAAAGTATTCTATTTTAGATGACATCCCTTCATAAATTGTTAACAGTCCTGGATCTTATCAATTTATAAAATGATTGGTGCTGTCCCTATCCTTGTAGTAATTTAGTTACACCAATATCTGAGAATGTAAATTATTTGTATTCTGTATTACTGGCTTCTGTTTATATGGCTCCTTGTTTATGTAGGTTGGAAGTGGGATAATTTAAATAGTTGCTCAAGATGTTGGTGGAGAAATGGCAATTGGAGTTTAATCCAAGCAAGTGTGAAATACTGTACTTTGGGAGGTGGAATGTAAGGGTAAAGTATACCCTTGCATTCAAAGACCCTTAACAGTATTGATGTGCGGAGGGATCTTGAGGTCCAAATCAACAGCTCCCTGAAAGTGGCAACCTAGGTCGAACAAGAGTATCAGAGAAGGCATATGGTATGCTACCTTCATGGATCGTGGCATTAAGCATAAGAGTCAGGAAATCATGGTGGCGGCGCCTAACGGCAGCGGCTGACTAGCAGTCTGTCCGTCTTTTTTTTGTTGAGTGTCGGTGTTGGGATGATTTTTATATATTTTTTTTGGTTGTGTATGTGTGGGAGGGGGTGGTGGTGTGTGGGGGGTGTGGGTGGGTGGGTGGGTGTGGGGAACTTTTCTCTTCCTCACGGCGCGGGGTGCGGCTCGGCTGCGGGGCCTAACATCCCCCGGTGCAGCTCGGCCGCCGGACTTTACATCCCGGTGCGGCTGGCCGCTGGACTTACTTCGCCCGGTGCAGCTCGGCTGCGGGGCTTAACACCGCCCGGTGCAACTCGGCTGCGGGGCTTAACACCGTCCGGTGCAACTCGGCTGCGGGACTTAACACCGTCCGGTGCAACTCGGCTGCGGGGCTTAACACCGCCCGGTGCAACTCGGCTGCGTGGCTTAACACCGCCCGGTGCAACTCGGCTGCGGGGCTTAACACCGTCCGGTGCAACTCGGCTGCGGGGCTTAACACCGTCCGGTGCAACTCGGCTGCGGGGCTTAACACCGTCCGGTGCAACTCGGCTGCGGGATTTAACACCGTCCGGTGCGGCTCGGCTGCGGGACTTTTCACCGCTGGTGCGGCTCGGCTGCGGGACTTAGCTGCGCAAGGCTTGGTCGCGGGCCTTTCATCGCCCGGTTCGGCCGCGAGACGTTTCAGCGCCCGGTGCGGGGACTGTGCGGGTCGGTCGGGGACGAGCTATCTGTCCGTGGGCGTGGGGAAGAGAGGGGAAGTTTTGTTGCCTCCATCACAGTGAGGGGGTGTTTGGAGTCACTGTGATGGACGTTTGTGTTGGGGTTATGTGTCTTGTGTTCTTTTTTTTTTTCTATGACTGCTATGTAGTTTCGTTCGGTACTTCGGTACCGAACGACAAATAAAGCTCTGTTATTTATAGAGCATTGAGTAAGCCGCATTTGGAGTATGGTGGACAGTTCTGGTTGCCCAATTGCTTGGAATGATGTGGAGGCGCTGGAGAATTTGCAGAAGAGTGCTGTCTGGATTAGAGGATATTAGTTATAATGTGAGATTAGATAAACTTGGATTGTTTTCTCTGGAGTGTCAGAGGCTGAAGGGGAGAGCAGATCAATGTTTTTTTTAATTATGAGAGGCAGAGATATGATAGATAGAACCTTTTTCTCAGGGTGGAAATGTCAAATACTGGAGGGCACAGCTTAACGGTGAAAATAGCAAAGTTTAAAGAAGATGTGCTGGGCAAGTTTTTTTACACAGAAGGTGGTGGGTGCCTGGAAGGCATTGCCAGGGATGGTGTAGGTCGATTAATGCCATTTAAGAAGCTTTTGGATAGGCACATGGATATGCATGGAACGGAGGGATATGGACAATTTGGCATCAGGTTCAGCTCGGATGTTGTGGACAGAGCTGTGCTGTTCTGTTCTATATTGTTAAATTGACACTAGATCTAATTCTTATAATCAAAGTGGTATGTTTTTAAGGTAGTTATCAGTAAATTTTAATATTGGCATTAATGGTTCCGTACATTTTTTCATCAAGGGGAGAGTAAGATTTTGAATACATTTACCATCTTCATAGAGATGGAGGAAAAGTATAACCTATTATTTGAATAGTTTTAATGCTTTAACTGCATGAAGGAACAGGCCTCAAAATAAAATATATTTTGTCTGGTTTAAGGGTCTCCAAGCTGCACAGAAGGAATCTCAAATTAAAGTTCTTGAAGGCAGAGTAAAGCATATAGAAATTAACAGTTCGACTCAAAATCAACTGCTATTCCACATGTTGAAAGAGAAAGCTGAATTTAATCCAGAACTTGAAGCTTTGCTTGGAAATGCTTTGCAAGGTAAATAGTTTGTGCTTATTGTTGCATATTGCACGTATATTTTGTTTTCACTGCATGATGAAATTAAGATTAAATTGCACATTTGCCGGTATTTTGAATTAATATGTTTGGGATTACATTTTGAATTCTTGTGTGTGTGTGTGTGGGGTTAAATTTATTCAATCAGTTGGCCTTGGCAGAAAAATAGTTGGAGACATTTGTAAATCAATCTAGTTGATCTAGTTACAATTTTCACGTGCATCCCTCGGGACTAATGTAACACTGACTATAAGACTTAAGTTCAAAATACTTATCTTTTAGATCATGTTGGAAAAGCACCTTCTCAAGTTTCTTTTCTAAAATCAAGCATTTTATTATGCTGTTGCCTTAAAACCAGGAGGTTTGAGCGTATTTGAGTCAGATTGAGGCCACTAGAAAAGAAGCACAGAAAATAGGTTTAGGATTAGGCCATTCGGTCCTTCGAGCCAGCAGCGCCAGTCAATATGATCATGGTTGATCATCCAAAATCAGTACTCTGTTCCTGCTTTCTACCCATATCCCTTGATTCCATTAGCCCTAAGAGCTATATCTAATTCTCTCTTGAATATATCCAGTGAATTGGCCTCCACTGCCTTCTGTGGCAGAGAATTCCACAGATTCTCTCTGGGTGAAAAGAAGGAATGGCTTGGATTTCTAGCCAATTGTAAACAAGCTCTGCCTGCTCCTGACCTCCAGGAAATTTCCCCCAAAAGGAGCAGCAGTCTCTGACATACGCGTTTCCCATTTGCTGGTGCGATGTATTCCTCCCGTCTTCAATATTGAATTTATATTTGCAGTTTGCCAATCTGGGATTTTGGACTATTTGTCCAGATTTATTGCAAATCGGTCATTTTGGACTTTCATCGCTTACCTTAATAAGCAGATTCTTTATAGATGTCAAGGGATATAGATTCACGCATTTATTACAGGAATTGCATGGGGAGGAAACTACTGGGATTTGTTTCAATCGAGAAGGAGGGTAGTTTGCGATCAAGAAGGAGGTGGCGCTAAGGCTCTTGAAGAGCATCAAGCTGGATTTCCCCAGGACCCGAGGGGATCTATCCCAGGTTATTGAGGGAGGCAAGAGGGGTGATTACGGGGGCCGTGGCAAGGATCTTAGTTTCTTCTCTAGCCACAGGCGAGGTCCTGGAAAACTAGAGAGTGGCCATTGTTGTTCCTTTGTTTACGAAGTAAAGAGAATCTCTGGGTTGTAAAATGATTTGTGGAGACAACATGAAGATTTAGTTTAATGTAATCTTGATTCTTATTTTTTGATTTTACAAACTCTTTCTTTAAAATGGACTTTTGCAATGGCCATGGCATTGGGTTCTCCAGTTTGCTGATTGCAAGAGATCAAGATTGCTGGATGTATTTCTTGGTTATGATTGGGGAAAATGGACCAACATCTTTGTTGTTACTCTTTGTATGGTAATATTATAATCTGTAACATTGCTGGAGGTAGTGGACAAAGCCTGGGGCTAGAAAGTAAATCTAGAGAAGCATTTTAATTTGTTTTAATTTGAACTAATTCAACCTGTTCATCTGTTTTTGTTTTCTGGCTGTTGATTGGTAAACTCTAACAATACACTGTTGATCCATGCAAATTTTGACGGTTATATCATTGAGCATAAGTTTGTAATTTGTAGCAATGGCGCAATGAATCATTTGAGTAATCTGGAAATAAAACTGCAATATCGATGCTTAAACCTATCTCGACTATACGCATCTGGTTAGGGTAAATTTAAATGCAGTCTTAAGTCACAGTAAAATTGTTTTGGTCTTTATTTATCAAGAATCGATGAATGAAGTGTCAAATTGTGAATTGTTTACTTGTTCCAGTATGAGCTATTACATAATTATCTTAATGTATCCATGAAAAATGCTGGAAGTATTCAACACACCAAGCCAACGTTCCATCGACAATGTTTTCACAACTGGATAAGCCATAAGCCCAGACTTACAAACTGATATAACTAGATTTGAATATTTATATGCTTCTACTACTAGTAAATGTTAAACTGTAAAACCAAAATTTTAATTGCATTTTTAAATTAAAATTTGAAATACTTAACAATTGAAAAATCTTATAGTTTTGAATTCAAAAATAGTACAAATTATTTGTAACGTCCTATTGCACCCCTCCCAACCTATTCCTCTCCATTATAACCAATATAGTTGTTGAACCTGCACTAGGCAAATTTCCCAGTTTAACAGCCAGAACTCCACGAGGAGTCCAATAACTTTAGAGTGCAATTAGAAGGACAGCAATAGAGACCCCGTGGAGTTCCACATATACAAAGAAGTGCTAAGCTTTCTGACAACCAGTGGGCCAAAGTCACCTTCACCACCCTGTCTACCTGCGATGCCATTTTAATAGAACTATGTACTTGTACCTCAAGATACTTCTGCTCTGCACCACTTTCTTGGGCCCTACTATTCCCTGTGAAGTCCTAACCTGGTTTGACTCGGTGCTGGCTCGAAGGGCGAATGGCCTACTCCTGCACTTATTGTCAACACCTCACACTTATCTGAATTAAACTCCCATTAGCCATTTTTTTAGCCCACTTGGCCAGGTGATCAAGATCCCGTTGTAATTCTCCAAGTGTAATTCTTCACTATGATACCACCTATGTTAGTGTCATCTGCGATCTTGCTAAATTGTTCCCTTTGGGACTCTGAGTTTCTCATAAAAATCCTGGTCATTAAATTGTCCAAAATGTTTACTTGGCCCGTTGAGTATTTTCAGCAGTTTTTCTACTTCCGATTTCCAGCAAGCCTAGATTGCTTTTAGTTATTCTACTGCTTTCTCTAGACATTACAGCTTTAACCTAGTAGATCCATTTTTCTTACAATGTGCAGCTTAAATTGTTACTTTGCTGTTGCAAAGATCTGAATATGAATGTTTTACTGCACCAAAATAAAATGAAAGGAATAAATGTATTATAATGCTGCATAATAAAGAATTATTTATGGACACAAGATATTTTCAGCAGTAGTATATCTGTCGCAACAGAATGTAAATTATATATTGGATGTGATTTTTATTTCAGCACTGGTTCATGTCACTAGGATATTATTCATATATAGTGGATTCCTTTTGATTGGTTTGTTGCTTTTCTTTTCCCGGTTGCTATTATTTACACAGAACTAGATAGCATACCTATGGGTAAGTTAATTGTGGTAACTGTTTTGTGTAGCTGCATGTTTTACTAAATTGGCTTGTCTGCTAACAATGCTGCATCTATCATAACATTGTTAATGTTCAAAGTCTGCATGCAACATTTAATGGGATATGAATGCAGATCATTTTTCCAGACTCACTACCACCTTTCGCATCATGTGAACCATTGAATCCTTGATACACGTGCTCCAGAAGTTAACAACTGACCGATGTGACACAATGTTGGCCCCATCCACACTAAATGTTAAACATACTGTCGTCCTGGATTCTTTCCATCTGTTCATTTTTATTTAACTTAAGTCTGATTTTAAAATTTATTGTGAATGTACAGTTGATATAAATGTATAATGTTGAAAGTACTCTGTACTAATCAAACAAAAAAAGTGTACAAACTGGAAATTGTGGTCAATATAATTTGTTTAATATTAAAATTAACAATTTTCATGAACATCTCTCAACTTGAAAAGAGATTTCCCAAACTGCAGAAGATTTAAGTTCAACAGTAACTCACTGACGTGGTTTTGATCACAGAATATTTTATTATCTCCTGAATAGGTATTTATATAGTTTTGACTTGGGACAGAAAACAAATTGCAGTCACACATGGTATATTGGTAGAACTGATGCGTGGTATATTTAGTGTCAAAATGTGATGAGCAAGGTTGCTGTATATTTAAAATGCATTGTAATCTTGAGTTATCTAAAAACCTGTTCAAAAGAGTTCTTGACTGGAACTTCTATTCAGTGTACTAGATCATCTTAGCTTGTGGTTTATTAAGGAAACCAAATAATGTTTACTGTTCCAATATCAATAAGAGTACCTGTTATGTGAGTTTTGTGAGGATATTCATGAAATGACACACCTTCAACATAGCACAGTTTTGTACATGGGAGATCTTGTCTCACGATCTTGTCTCCTGAGTTTTTTTGAAGATGTGACCAAAAAGGTTGATACAGGTAGAGCTGTAGATGTTGTATGCATAGATTTCAGCAAGGCATTTGACGAGGTTCCGCACGGTAAGCTGCTCTGGAAGGTTAGATCGCATGAGATCCAAGGAGAGCTAGCAGAGTTGTTAAAGAAAACTTTAAAACACAACACAAATATCGGGAAAGACAATCAAGACTTTATTCAAAAGCGCCAAATACAGCGATCACTGGGAGCAATTTAGGAGATTGCTCAGCGAACAAAGATTCATCTGCTCCTTATATACAGACTTTCTTTTTGATGTTCTGTTTACCATAGCAAGCACTTCAGAGGTTTTCCTTCTTCCAAATGGTCTTATAATAAATATCCGAAAGACACAGCAGAGTGAACACAGCCCGATTCCACACCATTACAGATAAGCAAATGTCCTGTTACCTTTTCGACCTTATTTTTTTGTTTTACGATTGCCATTTGTCCTTTGACAACAGAGAACAGAATCTGACTAAAGGAAACTGCAGTGAGTGTCAACTACACATGCTCAGTTTCAACCTTCTTTAAAGCACAGAATTATTATAATGCATGAAGAGAACTTTAAACATTTTAAGCACTGCCGATCACTATCCCATTCTGTCTTCTTGAAGCTTTGGAAATTTTCTTTGTCAGAGTCTATAGAAAATTGACCTCATGGAAGGCAGCAGAGGTGATAGCGGAAGGTTGTTTTTCAGACTGAAGGGCTGTGACTCGTGTACCCTGAGGTTTGGTGCTGTCCATTGCTGTTTGTCATCTACATCTATGATTTGCATTAGAACGTACAAGACATGATTAATAACTTTGAAAGCTGGTGATCAAAATTGTGCAGGTGGGCTGAGGAATGGTTTATGGAGTTTAATACAGAGAAGTGCGGGGTGCTGCATTTTTAGAAATCTAACCCAGGCAGGACCTACACAGTGAATGGCAGGGTCCTGGGGAGTAGAGGATGTTGGAGTGCAGCTTCATAGTTCCTTGAAAGTGGTGTCACAGGTAGAAAGGGTGATCAAGAAGGCTTTCAGCATATTGGTCTTCACCAATCAGAGGGCCTGAGCTATAGGGAGATGTTGAGCAGGCTATGATTTTATTCCTTGGAGAGCAGGAGGATGAGGGGTGATCATAGAGGTTTATAAGATGCTGAGATGAATAGATAGGTTAAATGCACAGACCTTTACCTGGAGTAGGGTCATCAAGAACCAGAGAACAGAGGTTTAAAGTGAGGGGGTGGGGGAGGGGAAGGAGATTTAAATAGGAAACTGAGGGCTGACTTTTTTACACAAGGGTGTTAGGTACATGGAGCAAATTTGGAAAATTGTACGTACAGTATTTTGTCAGAATCAGTGGAGCACAAAGAGTGATGAACATATCTGATTTAAAATATCATTACTTAACCCCTGCTGCACAGACAGTCCCTGTCGTTTTTCGGTGAGTTGATGCTGTTAGGTAGCTCCCCATCCCTATCCATTGCTGATGGTCTAATAATGATTGCCCTGATTGGGTTTTTGTAACAGGATACATCCGGACTCTTTTCCACATCACCAGCTGCCCTGGAACAGCCTGGCTAGAGATGGGGCTGGTTCAGGAACACCAGCCATAATATCATCAGGGCCCATGGTCTACTTTTTAATTCAATTGCTTCTCAACATCACGTGAAGTGAGATGAGCAGGCCACGACAGGATGGTGCCTAAATCTGGCGACTCTTGTGTACGGACTCATTGTGTTGTGCTAACTTGCACTCTTGTACTTGGCCTGATTGTGCCTAATGTATAGCAGTATCGTCACTGAACTGTAGATCAGTGTATGTTTTGCTTATTTCTCTCATGCCTTGATGTTCTCTCACCTAGATTACTAAATACCCTCAAGGTATCTTTAATCTTCTGCACAACTGTTAGGAAATGCAACGTTACTATAAACTATAAATATATTTTGTTTGTAAGCATTTTGAAATTTCTATGAATGATTGTATAATTTTACTGCAATTTGAAGGGGAAAATTATATAAACTTAATGTAAATTTCTGTTTTCTAACAAATTTATAGAAGAAGGAGCTGAAAGTAGTGAAGAAGAAAATGTAGCTAGTCCTGGAACAGAAGGCAGGTAAGATGATGTACTGAGCACTAAAGCATATTGCAACTTTATTCAGAAAGCTGATAAGCTCTATTTGTTAAAAATAGAGATCTTATAGATGATTTATGATCATCTGTGTATGTATTTGGGTGAACAATGAATGAATGAATGAATGAAGATGTTTTAACTTATTATCAAAGCTGAATAAATTTAACATAAAAGTATAACTTTGAGGATATAAATTAGTTTGGAGACATAAATTGCTTCTATTGCTGACTAAATTTTGGAGCAAATTTGACAGCTGGTGAAATTATATCATTGTGAATCTGATAACATTTTGGAACTTTTGATGGCCAATTCTATTGACTTTACTTTACACTTTAGAGATACTACGCGGAAACAGGCCCTTTGACCCACCAAGTCCACGCCGACCAGCGATCACCCCATGCACTCGCATTACTACACACTGGGGACAATTTACAATTTTACTGAAGCCAATTGACCTATAAACCTGTATGTCTTTGGAGTGTGGGAGTAAACCGGAGCACCCAGAGAAAACCCACACGGTCGCAGAAGAATGTACAAACTACGTACTAACAGCATGCGTAATCCATTATTGACACTTGCATTATTACCATTAGGGTATTATTAACTTAGGAATCTTTCAAATTGTCATCTCCCCTGATTTTATTTTAAAACTGTTGCATCACTACAATTACTTGTTTCTCCAGTTTCCTAATTCTCCCTGAAATGCATCAATTCGATTTTATTAGCCTTGCTTTATTTGATATTTGCTTTTTTCCTTGATTGACAACCCATTATTCTGGTTAATATTGATTTGCTTTTCGCATTGATACAAATTCAAACAGTGGTCCCTTCAATTTACCAAATCCTTTCGTTGGTTCGCTTTCCTTATTTATAATTTTAATGTTATCTTATTCTGGATTTCTTTATCGCTTGGTTAGAAAAAGGAGATTTGAACTTGTACTGCTCACTGAAATAGTAGTAGTTTGCAATGGTCATTTAATTGGATGTTAAATTTCTTATTAAATTAATAAATGATTGCCGTTAAATTAATGGTCAGAATAAGTTAAATGCACAATTTGAACACAACTTAATTGAAATCGTAATCTAGTAAGGTTTATTCGTGTCTTAGTGCTTTTACCTTTTTATTTCCACAGCTCACTGACTTCTGATCTTATGAGAGTAGCAGGTGACATCAAACCAAAGGATAAGGTATTTGACCCTTTTATACTTTCCAGCATGACTAGTGAGAGAGCCACTGGTGCCTAGTATGAATCATTAGAAAGTCATTGGGATGCAGCTGCCGACTGGAGAGACCACCTGAACAACAGTTTTTTTAAAGAACTAGAATATTATCAGCAATATTGCCTGTCAGGTTCATGTACAGCTTTATAATAATTAGTATTTGCAGTAAAGTCTGTTGTTGGTTCATAAATTGCTCCTTGTTGTTAATGCAAGCATGTCTGACTAGTGATGAATTGAATCCACACTGCCAAGTCGATTGAATATTACATGCTTAGTTTAAATCTAATAGTTATTTATTGTGGTTAGTTGAAATTACCATTTACAATCAATTTAATTGTATTCTGCTGAAACTTGACCTTGAATAATGCATTGAAATGTAAATGTTTCTGCACATTATTGTACAGGCACGGAGGAGGACAGCTACACAAATGGAGTTGCTTTATGCTGACAGTAGTGATTCTGCCTCAGACATAGTTACAGGAGATCTTGCTCGGCCTGTGCCATTAATGCCTGTCGCAGAAGTGCAAGAAATTGAGAAGGACCTTGGGACTTTGCAGGCTGATGCTGCTTCATCTAGGGAAAAAGAGATCATACCATCACCATCTGGCTTGCCCCTTAGACATGGCAGTAGCATGTAAGTTCTGCCTGACGTGCACTAATTACTCAAGCATGTTGCATGATGCTGCATCAGTCTACTATGGCATTCCTGTCCTTTTCCTTAATTGTTATTAAAATAATGTATTCTATGTTCAACATAATTGCATGCATCCCACACTTAAATAAAAATCCTTGATTTACAAAAGCTTCACAACTCTTACAATTTGAGATTCTGAGAGTTTGACCTTGTCCAAAATTCCCTTTGAATATTACAATAAATGTAGTCATTGAGTATGAAATCTGGCAGCACATTATTAATTTATATCCAATGAAAAATATTAAGGCAAATAACAGACACTGCCCTTTCCTGTTGAAGTTATGTAAAGCTAGTTTAAGATAAGAAAGTTTGCTCAAGTATTGGAATACTTTTTTTATAAATTGCCCCCCTCCCAACCCACCCAAAATCAGGTGCTTTTATTCCCACTTAAACTCTCCAATGAAAATGCACAGTACTCCTGCTTATGGTTAAAACCAACTGCATCATTTTTTCCTTTTGCCCATTATCTCGATGCACCTTTACATGAAAAAAACGGATGGATATCTTTGGCATCTCGGTATCCTTTCATCTTGCATTAGTTTTGGTTTTATTTTCATTTTATTTGTCCTTATCCTTCATTCATTTGGGCTAAACAAAAAGATGAGGACATAAAGTTGTTTTTCAATATTGTTCAAACCTTAGGATTGGAACAATATGGATGGAAATCCAGTTTTACCAATATCTCTGGAAATCTCCTTTGTCTCTTAGCTGGTCTTTTTGAATTGCTTTACTCATTTAAGAATGAAATCAATGATACCAGTAATAAATCAATGCCCTGTTCTTATGCTGATCTGTGCCCTAATCATTATTTAGTTTAGATATACAGTATGGAATTGGGCCTTTCTGCCCAATGAGTCAACGCTGACCATTCACCCAATTCACCTAGTTCTATGTTATCCCACTTTTTCATCCACTCCCTGCACACGAGGGGCAATTTGACAAATGCCAATTAATCTGCAAACTCGCATCTTTGGGATATGAGAGGGTGTACCTGGAGGAAACCCACGAGGTCACAGGGAGAACGTCCAAATTCCACAAAGACAACTCCCGAGGTCAGGATTGAACCCAAGTCTCTGGCACTATGAGGGAATAGCTCTACCAGTTGCACCATAAATAATCTACCTAAACATCTCGTGTTTAATCTTTTTCCTGCTGCACTTTTTCCAGTTGTTTGCCAACATAGAAACATTTTTTTCATTTTATCTCGGTACAAGTGACAATAATAAACTAAACTAGAGCAGTACAGAACAGGAATTGGTCCTTTGCCCGCAATGTTTATGCCAAACGAGTTAAACTGATCTTATCTGCTTGTGCATGATCCATATTCCTCTGTTCCCTGCACTTCGAAGTTCCTATCTAAGAGCCTTATCACATGCTTATCGTATCTGCCTCCACCACCCCTGGCAATGTGTTCCTGGCCCCCATTACTCCATGTAAAATAAAAACTTGCCCCTCCCATCTCCATTAAACTTTCCGCCTCTCACCTTACAGCTATGTCCTCTAATGTTGAATGGGCATTTGCACCCTGGGGTAAAAACGTTCTGACTGCTTCTCATAAGTTTATATATCATAACCACTCATTTTAGCGATCCCCTTAATAATGGATTTTGGTTACAGCAGGCAGACCTGCCGACGCCACCCAGGCTCGTAAAGTGCATCAGCAAGCCCTCCTTCAGCCACCACATGCTCCAGGTGACACGGCTGTTGTTGCTGCTCATGTTGTAGCCGCTGGAGACGGCTCTTTATTCAGGCTCGGCTACCGACAGGATGTGTTCAGTCACAGTGGGACTCCCTCCCCTCCCATCAGCTACAGCTGTTTTCTGTTGGCCATTGATTTGTACACTTCTTCCCCCACCACAGCAACCACCTTCTCCTTTTCTTGTTGCTTTGTCCACTTTGCTGCACTCTCCTCAATGGCCACCTCCCCCTTCTCCCGTCACTCTGTCCACTCGTCCTCTTTCCACCCCCCTCCACCGCCGCCTCCTTCTCCCCATGACGCCGACATACTATACCTTGGAAAATTTCAGCGACTAGGGGATGAGGAGGTGGAGGGGGATCGGACAAAGCAGCAGGTGAGGGGGAGTGAGCCCCCCCCCGGTGGCCAAGTGCATCCTAAAGAAAGCGCGTCCTATAGGGGGCTAGAACATGAGCCTCATCTACAGTGAAGCAGGGCTCGCTGGTGCAGACCAGCGGCATCGGCGCCTAGTTTTAAGATGAAGCGACACATAGTACTGGAGTAACTCAGCAGACTGAAGACGGGCCCCAAAGTCACCACTTCATGTTCTCCAGAGATGCTGCCTGACCCGCAGAGTTACTCCGGTACTGTGTATTAACCATCATTTGCAGTTTAACTGCAAACAATGATAATACCTTACTTGGTTATAGCAGACGATCGGCAATAATGGACATCAATACCCCCTTCCCCCCACATGGTCCGTTATAAACAAGGGTTTACTGTACATCTATCAAGTCTCCCTTCAACCACTGAAGTTCCAAAGAAAACAATCCAAGTCTATCCAATCTCTCCCTGTAGCTGAAACACTCTAAACCATGCAATATTCTGGTAAACCACCTCTGCACCCTCTCCAAAGCCTCCACATCTTTCCTGTAATGTGGTGACCAGAACTGTATGCAATACTCCGAATGTGCTCTAACCAAAGTCCTATAAAGCTGCATCATGATTTTCTGACTCTTGTACTCAATGTTCGTAGCAGTGAAGGCAAGCATACCATATGCCTTCTTTTCTACCCTATCTGCTTGTGCTACCATCTGCAGTGAGCTATTAACTTGAACTCCACGAACCCTCTGCACATTAATACCGTTAAGGGTCTTCCATTAATTGCACATGTTCTCCTTGCATTCAACCTCCCAAAGTGCAACACCTCACATAAATGCCATCTGCCATTTCCCCGATATATTGATCTTTTTCCCGCTGCATCTCCTGGCAGCTTTCCTCACTGTCTGCAACTCCTCCAATTTTGGCCTCGTCAGCAAACTGACTCACCAACCCGTCTACATTTACATCCAGGTCATTAATATATATCTCAAGCGACAGAGATCCTTGCACAGGTCCCCGCTCGACTTTATTTGTATATTGTCTTTCTGCTGACTGGTTAGCACGCAACAAAAGCATGTACACGTGACAATAAACTAAACTGACCTGGACTCCACTCGTCTCAGACGTCCAGCTAGAATACCTTCCACCACAACCCTCTGTCCTCTATAAACCAATTCCGAATGCATACAACTAAGTCATCTCCAAGATAGACACAAAATGTTGGAGTAACTCAGTGGGGCACACAGCATCTCTGGATAGAAGAAATGGATGGCGTTTTGGGTTGAGTTCCTTCAGACTGAGAGTCAGGGGAGGGGGAATCGAGAGATGTGAAAAGGCAAGGTGTGAAAACGAGAGATCAAAGGAGCCGAGGATCAAGGAAAATGTAGGAAAAATGTAGATAATTGTTAGCTCTGGGAAGGTGTCAACGAGACATACAATGTAAAATTTAATAAGGAGGACAGTCAGACTGGTCTGAGAACTTGGATGGGGAAGAGATGGAGAGAGAGGGAATCCCCAATCTTGCTCACAGCCTAGTTAGCTTACGTTAAAGAATTTTTGCATCTTTTGCCAAGTCGTCTTTCTGTTCCATCTTTTTCAATTATTATATTACACGTGATTATTTTAATACTCTTCCAATTATTCCCATGACTCTTGTGACTTATTTTCCCTACCTCATTATCTATATTTTTCCATTTTGTGTTTCACATGCTTGTCTTTATTGTCCATTCTTTTCTTTTGCTTCCATCGTGTTATTTTAATCTGAATCATCCCTCATCAGAGCAGAGATAATCACCTTGCACATGTTACACCACTGATATTGTGGAAGCACCTTGCACTCCAGTGTTGATATAGTACAGCATAGGAGCAGGCCCTTAGACCCACGATGTTTGTGCAGAAGATGATGCCAAGTTAAACAGATCTCAACATGATCCAAATCTTTCTATTCCCTGCACCTCCATGTGCCCATCTAAAATCCTCTTCAACAGCACTGTTGTCAGAAGTATTGCGAGTTCAATTTCTGATCCAGTTATTTGTCTCTGATTACTTTATCTTGAATCCTGATTTTTTTTTCACTTGCTACAGTTCAGCTCAGAGGAGCTGCCTAATAGATTTGGAATTGTATCCAAATGTGTAAAGTTGATTTTTGCTTGGAAAAATGTTGCTTTACTCAAATTTTCTTCTTTGTAGTAGATTACTGGATTCATAAGTAATTTAGTGAATAATATTTGCTAGCCTGCTCTGGAATATATTTAACCTGGTCCAGTTCCTGTATCATTTTGGGGCGCCTGACACTTAGTTTAGTGATACAGCATGGAAACAGGCCCTTCAGCTGACCAAGTCTGTGCTGATCAATCACCACCCATACATTATTTCTATCTTACACACTGGGATCAATTTACAGAAGCCAATTAACCTACAAACCTGCACGTCTTTGGAATGTGGGAGGAATCTGGAGTACCTGGAAAAAAATCACCCGTTCTTTTGGAGAATGTACAAACTCCGTACAGATGGTACTGTAGTCAGGATTGAACCCAGGTCTCTGATACTGGAAGGCAGCAACTCTACCGCTACATCCAAGACACTTAAGTCAATTTGAACAGTAACTTTGATGAAAAAATCCAATTGATCATAAACTAGCAAGAAGGTAGCATTATTTTAGGATGGAAAAAGTTATGCCAATTGGGTTTTCTCATCAAATGCATCTTCATCCCAAATTCCTAATGTTCTCACTGATCCCTTTTAATATTTGGTTTTTGACTGCTAATTTTTTTTTTAAAGTAAGATTAAGATGCAACTCAAATGTGGTTCTGTATTCCACAAACCAATTTCTTGTATGTATTTTGCTGTCGGATGAATGATTAGAGATAATTGAAGATCCGTTTTAGCTTTTCATTATGTATTTGTTAACATTGCCAGAACAATAAAAAGGTTTTGGAGTATTGAGGGAAATCAGATTGTAGATTCTTGTACAACTTGGAGTTACTTTGCAAGGTTATCATTAGTGAAAAAAGTTTGATCAAGAGAATGTCCAGTGCGTTACTTTATTGGTATAAAAGTCAAATTTTTATGTGCTGCTAAAGAACATAATTTTCACTTTATTCTAAGTGTAAAAACAAGTAGTGTGTCTACTTCAGTGTTTTTTCTAACTGCAGGATTATCATGAGATCTCATCAAAGCCCAATAACTCCAGTATTTTTTAAATCATTTATGTAGTAAAATGAAAGTATGAGCAGGATCACAATCTAGCATAAAAGTATATTTAGATTGAAAATTCAATTTTAAATATAATTAATGTTGGCCATATGTCGATGGTGTAAGTTAATTTTCATGAAATTGATTTGGAAAGTTGATTAGACTTTTTTGTTCCTGCTGTTGAAGCCTAATTTAATTTTTGTAGCGTTTCTTGTTATTATTTCCTGTTTAATTTTGAAATGAAGATGGTGTAATCATGCATCCTTTTAGGTTTAAGTTTATTATTATTGTCACATGTACCGAGATGGAATGAAAAGCTTTAACTTGCATGCTATCCAAACCATTCAGATATACCATACATAAATACAATCAAGGCAAACTCAAGCACAATAGATGGAGCAAATGGGGAAGATACAGAGTGTAGAATATAGTTCGCCACATTGTAGCATATCAGTTCAATCAACAAAATCCAATATTCTCAATAGGGGATGAATTGGACAGTATCCGAGCTTATGGAAGGTCCGTTCCAAAGCTTCATAACAGAGGAGAAGCTGTTGTTCCTGAGTCTAATGGTGTGTCCTTTCAAACATTAGTACCTTCAGCTAAGCAGGAGCGAGGCGAGAGAAGACGGAACGGCTGGGGTGGGATCCTGATAGATTTCAATGAATACGTTGAGTAATAATTGGCTCTCTCTTGATTGTTTACAGAAAGTTGCAATTCCCATTCTGCATTGTAATAAATTTAGCAAAGTAGATGAAGTGAAATTAAAATGAAAGCTAAATTTAGATGATGTTTTGGAATAGAGCATTTGTTCCTAGTGTTTTATAAATTAGCTATTTTAGCTATTATGTTTCCAGTCCAATTCTTTTCTACTGGAGTCTTACTGCATTTGGCTTAAATTATGCAGAGCTTCTTGCATGTATTACTGCAATAATTAACTCTGGCTTTATGATGGTCGCTCTCGGCATTCTGCTGTTTTGAGAGGCAGATGATGGTGATGAAAGGTAGAGGGCATCTATCTGTGTGATATTTTAGGTCCAAGAAGCTGGTTTGTAGAATAAAAATACAGAAATGATCCCCAATCCTTGGAGCATCCAGTACAGATTTTGACTTGGAACCAAATCGAAGGTAAAAAAAAAGTTTCCGTAACACTATTTTTTAACTTGCAATATAAATTGTGATAAAGTCCACTAATAGTCTATTGAAGACACGAAGAGAAATACCCCAAAGAGAATTATTATTTAACTTTCTTGTGCAACTTTCTTGATTCATTTTGCAAGCATCTTAGAAGCAGGATAGTGCTAAAATATAACTAGAGCATCACAGTTCATTTGCGCTTTGCCAATTGCTATTGAATTTTCCAACTTGGATGATATACCGAATAATGATATTATAGTTTATAAAGTCTGGTTTTGTTTTAGTTCTCGACCATCATCAGCAGCAGAAAGAAAAATACCTGAATCTTCACCATTATCCAGGAGGAAGTTGTATGACAGAGGTAACCTGGCAGGAGAGAAATTGAAGGTTAAAGAACAAAAGCTGTGAGTAATATGATAGAGTTCAGATGAATTCTGTACTTAATTTTAGTGACAGTTCACTTTTTCTGTTTGCAAATGTATGACCGTTTTGTTACATAGCTTTATGTTTTTTTTATGAAAGCAGTTGTTTAATACTTCACTTTGATGATTTAAGCAATAGTGTACAATTCAACCAAGAATATGTTGCTGCCCATCTTGGATATCTTGTATTTGTTTCCAATTTATTCTCAGGACTCTAATGCTATAGAGTGGGGTGGGGTATACCTCGTTGCAATATGATTCGAAGTTGGGAAATAATTGAAGAGTTTATTGTGCAGCAATTTGAGTTAAATTTAATTAACATTTTCGTACCATATAAATGCTGTTATAGTCCCGTGAAAGCTTGGGTTTTTATAGTCGTAATGTCAAACAGCATGGAAATGGGCTCTTCAGCCCAGACATTAAATACTAATCCTGCAGCCTTCCATACCTAGATGTTTCATTTGCTTCTCATGATATCACTTAAATGTGAGAGTACCTTGCCTCCTCCATACCTTCAGCTCATGCAATTTGGATTATCCACTTCTCTCAACTCCCTTCTGAATTTCCTTTTATTTTGTATGTCTCAATTTGCCTTTCATTGTCATAGAGTCATAAAGCACAGAAACAGGCCCTTTGGCCCAACTTCTGCATGCAAACCAAGATGCCCCATCTATGCTACTCCCATTTACCCGGGTTTAGCCCATATTTCTCTAAACTTTTCCAAACCATGTACCTATCCAAAAGCCTTTTAAATGTTGTTGTGGTACATGCCTCAACTACTTCCTCTGGCAGATCATACTATACACCCACCACATGCGGTGTGAATGAGTAGCCCCTCTGGTTCCTATTAAATCGTCGCCCTCTCACCTTGAACCTTTGTCCTCTACTTCTTGATTTATCCTACTCTGGGTAAAATAATCTGCATTCACCAATCTATCCCCCTTATGATTTTATACATCTGTATAAGTTCACCCCTCAACCTCCTGTAGTCCAAGGAATAAAGTTCTAGCCTGCTTAACCTCTCCCTATAGCCCAGGCCCTCGAGTCTTGGCATCATCCTCGTAAAGCTTCTCTGCACTTTCTCCAGCTTAATGACATCCTTCCCAAAGCATAGTGACCAAAATTGAAAATAATGCTCCAAACGTGACATCACCAACTGTACATCCGTAACATAACATCCCAAATTATTTTTCCTGACTAATGTACCAAAAGTATTCTTGACAATCCTATCTACCTATTACACCACTTTCAGGGAACAATGGGAAAACTTCCAGATCTTCAACACTCACCAAGCCCCTACCAGTCACTAAAAGTCCTGCCCTGGTTTGACTTCCCAAAATGAAACACCTCGCACATACCTGTATTAAACTCCATTAACACATTCTCACAAAATCATTGATATAAATCACAAACAGTAATGGGCCGAGCACCCATCTCTGAGGCGCACCATCAACATTACATCAACAGTCTCTCATCAGTAGCATTCAAGGAACCACGTACCTTGATCCTACTCCTAGATCCCACCGCTCTACAACACTCCCTGGATCCCTGCTGTGTTGGTCCTGCCCTGATTAGACTTCTTGAAATGCAACCCAGAATTTCTCTATTAAACTCCATCAACCATTCCTCAGCCCACCTGCGCAACCGATCAAGACCCAGCTTCAATTTTTGACAACCATCTTTGCTATTTGCATCACCACCCATTTTAGCATAATCTGCAAACTTACTAATCATGCCTTGTACATTTTCATCCAAATCATTGATTTAAATGACAAACAGCAATGGGCGTAGCACTGAACCTTGAGTCTAATCACAGGCCTCCAGTCTGAAAAACAACCTTCCACCATCACTCTCAGCTTCCTTCCATTAAACTAATTTTTCTGTGCAGTCAGTTAGCTCTCCTCGAATCCCTTGAATGTGATCTGACCTGCCAGAGCAGCCTACTATGTGGAAATTTGTCAAATAATAATAATAATAATTCATTACATTTATATAGCGCTTTTCTAAACACTCAAAGACGCTTTACAGGGTTTACTAACACATAGAAAAGAAAATAAATAGATAAATAAGTAAACGAACAGAAAAGGAGAAAGAAGGTGAGGTGACGGTCAGTGGTTGAAGGCAGTGCTGAACAGGTGAGACTTCAGTGATGTTTTGAATGTGGTGAGTGAGGAGGAGTCTGACGGTTTGGGGTAGTGAGTTCCAGAGTGTGGGAGCAGCGATGGAGAAAGCCCTGTCCCCCCAGGATCTGAGTTTGGTCCGGATGGGGGGGGACAGGAGGTTAGCAGCAGCAGAGCGGAGGGTGCGGGTGGGAGTGTGTCTGTGGAGGAGGTCAGTCAGGTAGGATGGGGCCAGGTTATGGAGGGCTTTGTAGGTCATGAGGAGGATTTTGTACTGGATTCTCTGGGGGGTGGGGAGTAAAGGACGGGGGTGATATGGTCACGGATCGGGGAGTGGGTGAGTAGACGGGCAGCGGAGTTTTGGATGTATTGGAGTTTATTGATGATTTTTGAGGGTGAACCATAGAGGAGGCTGTTACAGTAGTCCAGATGGGAGGTGATGAAGGCGTGGATAAGGGTTTCTGCAGCTGTGGAGGAGAGGGATGGGCGGAGACGGGCGATGTTTTTGAGGTGGAAGAAGGCTGTCTTGGTGATGTGTTTGATGTGTTTGTCGAAGGAGAGGGTTTGATCAAAGATGATTCCAAGATTCCAGATGTGAGGGGAGGTGGATACTGGGAAACCATCAATATTGAGGGTGAAGTTTTGGGTGGATTTGGTGAGCGTTTTTGGACCAATGATGATGATTTCAGATTTGTCGCAGTTGAGTTTGAGGAAATTGGATTGAAGCCAAGATTTTATTTCAGTGATGCAGTTTGTCAGGGTCGAGTGTGTGGTGGTGGAGATTGACTTGGTGGAGATGAGGAGCTGGATATCATCGGTGAAGCAGTGGAACTTGAGACCATGACGGCGGATTAATTGACCAAGGGGGAACAGGTACAGGATGAAGAGGAGGGGGCCAAGAACTGAACCTTGGGGGACACCTTGGGGGATGGGAGCGGTGGGGGATTTGCAGTTATTAATGGAGATGAACTGGTGCCTGTCGGAGAGGTATGATTTGATCCAGGATAGGGCTGTGCCGGTGATGTTAAAGGTGGTTTCAAGTCGGGTGAGGAGGATGGAGTGATTTATGGTGTCAAATGCCTTGCTGAAATCCATATATACAATTTCTACAGCTCTGCCCTCATCAACCTTTTGGTCACGTTTTCAAAAAACTCAATCAGATTTGTGCGACACGATTTGTACCCTGGAAGATTAGCCAGGCCCCTCTCTTAACCAGGTTTCTGTAATGGCAACACCATCCCGGTAGGCGTGTCTATCCTCTCCCCAAGTTCATCTTCCTTACCTGTTGGGCCTCTTGCATTAAAATAAGTACAATTCAACACAACAGTCCTTCCCAACTCTCTGCCTTTCTCCTGCGTATTCTGACCAGTGACCTTTCTTTCATCACCATCCATATCTTTACGAATTTCTCAAAATTTCTACCGGGCGGCACGGTAGCGCAGCGGTAGAGTTGCTGCTTTACAGCGAATGCAGCGCCGGAGACTCAGGTTCGATCCTGACTACGGGTGCTGCACTGTAAGGAGTTTGTACGTTCTCCCCGTGACCTGCGTGGGTTTTCTCCGAGATCTTCTGTTTCCTCCCACTCTCCAAAGACGTACAGGTATGTAGGTTAATTGGCTGGGTAAATGTAAAAATTGTCCCTAGTGGGTGTAGGATAGTGTTAGTGTACGGGGATCGCTGGGCGGCACGGACTTGGTGGGCCGAAAAGGCTTGTTTCCGGCTGTATATATATGATATGATATGATATGTACAAAAGAGGTTATCTGTGGATTTTACTTGAAATTGTGTAGCTTTGCTACAAATTGTAGGTACAAATCAGTGCATCAAAATTTTGACCATTGCATTCAAATAAAGTCATAATCATACAGCACAGAAATGGGCTCCTCAGCCTAACTAGTTAATGTCGACCAAGATGCCTTATCTAAGCTAGTCCTATTTGTCTGCATTCGGCCTGTATCCCTCAACTGTTCCTATCCATATACCTAAACAAGTGTCTTTTCAAATGCTATTTTAGTATGTCTCAATTACTTCCTCTGGCAGCTTATACCCACCATCCTTTGAGTGAAAACGTTGCTCCTCAGGTTCCTACTAAATTCTTCCCCTCTCTACTTAAACCTATGTCCTCCTCTTGCTTTTCCCTACCCCGGATAAACACTCTGCATTTGCCCTATCAATTTCCCTCATGATTTCATACACCATTTAAGTTAAACTATATTGCCATTTATGCGATATGGAAATCTTTGAGGCCTGTTGATATTGGTAGATTATAACAAATTCATAATCTGCATTGACAAACTGAAATATTTTTTACACACTTGATCTCTGAGGACTTGAGTAATCCATAATGTACATTGCTGGTAATTTTGGTATTAAAAATGCTGCTGAAATGGGGACCTAGCCTCAAGTTCTGTGATATTATTACACACTTGTATGTAAATTACTACCACTGGTGGCAATAGGTAAATAAGATCTGATGGTTTATAATGTCTGGGGCTTTGTTGGTTTGTACAGGTTGAAACTGAATGAGGAGTATTTGACTATTTAATATTTTTTAATCTTATATTCTCCTCACAGTTTAGATTTTATTCCCCATTTTAACTTTGTTACTTGAATATCGTGTATTGGTTGTGAGCAAAATGGGTTACTGCCAGCCCTACTGAATTTCAATTTCGAGTTTTGCCATTAGATGTCAGCCTTGACACAGTGACAACACTTATGCTTTTTGAATTGCAAGATTGGAGATTCAACCTATGTTTCAGAACATTTAATGTGAAATGGAGGATAGTGATGCTTTGGGGCATGAAAGTAAATTAAGCCCTATCTGACTCCTTAGAATATGTAAAACATCTTTAAGCATTTTCATCTTTGGCCAACATTTGTCTCTGGGCAAATATCATGGGGGCGGTGAATGAGGGGGGAGGAGTGGGGGAGGGGAGATGGGTGTGGAGGACGGACCTGCAGTTAATTCATTTTCTATTTACGGTAGAATTCCGCAAATTGTACCGTGCTCCCTTAGCTGTAGCTCCTCCATCTACCTTGCTTTGTCCTTCAGGCCAAAAGCTTTAAGAGCTAAAATAAAAGAAAAGCTGTCTGTACCATTGCAAGATTGAGATAGCTGTTTTGTGGTGGTTGAACTGTAGATCGTCCCAGCAGTTTTGGGGAAGTAGCCTTTTCAATCATCATTTGGTTCCTTAATATTATTGTGCTAGTCTGTTTATTACCACCACAGAGAGGATCTGATATAGATCAAAAAGCTAGATCAGGACATTCCTTCAAGTTGTTTGTTGTTGTTAGGCCACGTTTTGAATATTAATAAAGATCACTTTAGACTTGTTTTTTTCCCCAATTAAATTAAAAAGCTGCTGTGTGTGGTGTAGTGCAGTTTCATAAAACCTCGCCTCTGAGCAGAATTACTGGTATTAGCAAACATAGTTTCAAATGTCCAGTTCATCAAATTGGTTTCTTTCTGAAATTCTGTTATAATGAAATCTGATACTGGTGACTTTTTTTGCCCCTGAAGATAGTGCTTTGTATTTGTCCCTTTCCTTGATTTCCTTTCTCTTTCTCCTTTTTAAATTTATTTTCCTTTCTCTTGGATCTTGGTATTGGACTCTGCAGCACTTAAAAATGAAATGCATTGATGTAAATGATGCATAGTTTGTTTTCCAAAATAAAGTAAATCGTAATTAGCAACGAGAGTGCTACGTTTCAGTAATGCAGAGTTTAATCTACTGACATCTCCTCTTTTGTATCTTTCCACAATTCCATCACTGTTTTATTGTAGGTCAGATGAAAGCGACTCCTCTCTTTCGGAGGTACAAAGGTATACCATTTAAGTTGTCGCTCAGAGTAAACAGATAATTACAGTGGTGTTCATTGCTTCTAATATATCTTGCATGCTACTGGTGCTATTAACGGTTTTATGTCGGGACTGAAATATTGTGGGTGGTTCTTTGCAAATTGGGTGTTTTTGTGTCAAGCAAAAAATCGGTTTTGTCGCTCTCTTGGATGATTTACCTGCTTTTGGTGTTGCTTGCCAAATTTAGTTTTACTTTGCTTTGTGCACTAATTGGACTTTTAAATACTTTGTTTGCTGAAGAGTAATGTTGGCTTTACCCATTCATAGCTGCTCAAGCTTTTCCTCTGTTACTAAAAGTTTAATGGTGTGGTGTGATGTCACACATAGCCGTGCATGTTATTTAATGATACCAACAGAAGAAAAAAAACTGTTGGCTTTCGAGCTGAAAAAGAATGAGCGAAATTTGCTGCAATGATGGAATTTTTGAGAATTAAAAATCATTGTTTAGTTGGTTAACTTTAGAGTCATGCACACATGCAGCACAGAAACAGGCTCTTTTGACCCAAATCGTTCATGCTGACCAAGGTGCCCCACCTAAGATAATCCCATTTGCCCATATCCCTTTAACCCTTTCCTATCCATGTACCTATCTAAATATCTTTTGAAATATTGTTATGTGTCTACCTCAACTACTTTCTTTGACAGCTCCTCGTTCCATATACCTACCACCATCTTTGTGAAATAGTTGGGAGGCCCTAGAGTTTATTTTGAATCTTTTCCCTCTGACAAACCTATACCCTCTATTTCTTGATTCCTCTATTATGGGAATATATCTCTAGGCATTCACCACAAAACTGAACGCATATTCCAAGTGTGGCCTCACCAATGTCCTGAATGACTGGAATATACATTGTAATATCTCCTCAAAACGGTGTTTCCAATATGGCCTCCTTTACATTGGTGAGACCAAGCGTACACTCGGTGACCGTTTCGCTGAACACCTGCACTCAGTCCACCAAGCCCCAGTGGATCTCCTGGTTGATAACTATTTTATCTCCTCTTCCCAGTCCCACATTGATCTTTCTGCCCTGGGTCTCCTCCATTGCCAGGGTGAAGTCGCATACCAACTGGAGGAAGAGCATCTCTTATTCTGCTTGGGTAGCTTTCAATCCAATGGCATGAACCTTGAATTCTCCAATTTTCAGAACTCTTCCCTGTGCCCTACTTGGATTCACACCCATTTCTCACCAACCCCTCCCCTTCATTCCTGCTTCTGGCATCACGATTTGCTGGTTCCACCTCTACCCTTGTCTCACACCTTTAGTAGTTTTATCTATGACCTTAGTCCAATCATCTGCCTATCAACCTCCGTCAACCATCGCCTGTATATATCTACAACTTGCTAAGTTTTGTCCTGCTCTCTTCTCTTCCAGCTTTTATCCACACCCCCTGGATGTGGATCCAGCCTGAAGAAGGGTCCTTGCTCGAAGCATCACATATTCATGTTGTCTGACCCGTTGAATTACTCTGGCACCTTGTTTCATTTTTGTAAACCAACATCTGCAATTCCTTGTTTCTACTATCCTAGTTTCTATATTCATTTTCCTGATGATGACAGCTAGTGTACCAAGAGGCTTCTTCACCGCCATATCTATCTGCGGAAACACTTTGAAGGAATCATATATTTATAGTCTCATCCCTCTGGTCGTCGACATTCCCTAAGAGCCCTGTTGTTCCCAGTGAAAATCCTTCTTTGATTCGTTTCCCAAATTACAAAACCTAACACTTAGTTAAATTAAACTCCATTAACCATTACTCAGCCAATTTGGCCAATTTGGAAATGGGATTATCATAGATGGGGCACCTTGGTCAGCATGACCGATTTGGGTCAAAAAAGCCTGTTTCTGTGCTGCATGTGTGCATGACTCAAAATGCTGCAAATTCTTGATAACCACTTTCACTGTCGATTATACCATCTATTTTACTTGCCTGCATCATGAAATTGATGATTGATATACTGATTACAATGGTCTATAATTTTGAGGTAATATCCTTGTTTGTAACAACCCGTTTATTCTCAACCACAACCCTTTTAAATAGGGTTTAACCCATTACTATAGTAAACCCATTACTATTCCTGTTGCAAATTGATGGCAGCCAAATAAGAAAAACAGAGAAAAGAACCAGTGACATTTACCTGGAGGGTACTCCATGAAATTGTAACCTGCCACCAGCCACGGTCTTAATGAGAAGAGGCATGAGGGGGAAAAGTGAAAAGAGAATGTGGCCTACATCTTGAAAAAGATCATTGAGGCACATCTTAGCTCATCAGTCGCCTTGGTAAAATGATAGAAGAGAAGGGCTGATTGGTCGGTCATGCTCATATTTTTGTTCTGAAGTTCATGCTTGTTGACAAATAGGAAAATTGACATATTTTGGTAGGAAATTTCCAAAAATAAGCAATCACACTTCAGTAAAGTGGAAAATGACTGTTATATTTAATATGTGCAAAATGTCCATCTGATTTTAGGTAAAATAAGATTACTGTCCAAGATAACTTTTTGTTTCATTTATTAAAAATGTTAACAGTGGAACTTTTTGCCACTTTTTACTGTTCTTAGCTTCTATGATTATGTAATACAGTTAACCCTCGTCATACCAGACCATTGGGGGGTGGGGGGGGGCAGTGGTGTCCATTATTGGCGATTGTCTGCTATGACAGAGTAGTCAATGGGGTGGTTTTGGAAGATCGGCAAAGATCTCCAAAACCAGCCCCTGTGTCAGAAATGGGAGAGAAGCTCGATTCAATAAAGTTGTGCTCTCAGAAGATAGACAAAAAAGCTGGAGTAACGCAGCGGGTTGAGACCCTCATCCCGTAACGTCACCCATTCCTTCTCTCCAGAGATGCTGCCTGTCCCACTGAGTTACTCCAGCTTTTTGTGTCTACGGTTTAAACCAGCATCTGCAGTTCCTCCTTACACAAGTTGTGTTCTCAGATTTGGCTTAGTTTAGAGATACAGCATGGAAACAGGCCCTATCAGCTGTGCAACTGTGTCGCTCCACAGATGGATGAATCTCCCGACTCCTGAAGCCTTGGATCCCATTTTTCCGTCACTACCTGCTCCAGGGAGAGAGGCCGCCCACCAACTTTAACATTAAAGGATGATCAGCCAATTTGAGTTCATTAAACTAGAAGCAAAACCAAAATATTTATTGTTTCCAAACGTGAATGGTGTGTTCAGGCTGAGCGACCATTCAATCCATAAAATGCCAATGTTTCCTGACCCGCCCGATGCAATCGGAAGCCTCCATTCCAACAGATCTCGTCCACTGTAACAGACATCCATTATAAAGAAGTCTGTAATAACGAGGGTAGACTGTATAGCCATTTACTTACATTACTCAATGTGTTATCCTATCATTCTTTCCCTAGGGGTATAATTAACCAGTTTCCCAGCTCCAAAGCTAATAGGTGTGCACCTCTTTACTGTACTCATGTAGCTGAAGGCCACAGCAAAGCAGTGCTCTGTCTAGATGCTACAGATGATCTTCTTTTCACTGGAGCAAAAGGTAAGAAAAGATTGGTCAAACTGAAAGAAGAAATGGGTTACACTAAATTCATAGACCTTGGTATCACAACAGCACTGACCCTCTCCCAATTTTGATGCCTCTCAACCGCAAGCAATAGGTGAAAGGCATTGAAATTTTAAGAAAAGTACCATGATCGCCATCCCGTTTTATTGGATCAGACAGCCTGCCATTACAACTGCGATGCCTCATGAGCAAATGATTTGGGCTCATTTCGGCACACTCTCAAAACCTATTACAAACTCTACAACGGACAACCAGGATTCCAAGATTTTTGGAAAAAGACAGTGATGAAAGAATCGTGATCTGAATTGAGAAGGAATGCATCTTTAGTTTACTCTGCGCTTGGCTAAAAGGAGCAGGAAGGTCCTTGACTCGCTTCCTATCACAATGTTACTCCCTATCCAAAAAGCCATTCTTCCTGGGGCCATAAAGTGCTGAAGTAACTCAGCAATTCAGGCCGCATCTCTGGAGGACATGGATAGGTGACATTTCAGTTGGGACCTTTCATCAGATAGGTCAAAGGGCAGGAACCTGAAGAAGGATCCTGACCCGAAACGTTGCTCATCCATGTCCTCCAGCGATGTGGCCTGATCGACTGAGTTACTCCAGCACTTTGTGTTGTACACAAGATTGCAGCATTTGCAGTTCCTTGTGTTTCCAAGCCCTTCTTCCTGGGGCCTGCTATCCTGATTTTCAGGGACAAACACCAGGGTTGATGACCTGTGGTCCCGACCACTTATAGGACTGTCTATCATCCTCCTTTAGCTGCTGGAAGGCAATGGAAAAGAAAATGTTGTCCTTCCATTAAATTTAAAAGGATTCACACACTCTAATTTTGTCAAGATTTTCTTGCACTTCCTAACACCTTACACTTCCCCAGGTAGATAGGGTCCACAGTTACTGTATTATATCATTTGAGCTGCTGCACCAGGAATTGGGTGTTTAATTTAAATAATTTGGCACCAAGTATGCAACTCTGTTTTATAAAAATGGTCTTGTTTTAGGAAACTGCCACCATTTTCTTTATAAAGTAGAATAATTTGAATTGTTATGTATGCAGAGAATCCTCCACCTGCTAAATGTCTGCCCAACTTTGGCGGTCCCTTTGGTAGATCGAATGATTGAAAACTTCACCTTTTGGAATTGAGAAAATGTTCTTGGAAATCCTTTCCACTCTCCAGTTCCTCTGCCGTTTGTTGCATCAGTTAACCCCACTCTTTAGTTCTGTTTACTCATCCTGTGACATTGACCCTGAACTTCAGTACTCCATTATATTCCCACTCTGATATTTATTCACAGTATTTCCTATTTTTCAGCTATATATCTGCTAATTTTTAACATATAAAAGAGATGGCAAGCTGACTGCATTATTTTTTTTCTACAAACTTTTAACAGATCGGACGTGTAAAGTATGGAATCTTGTAACGGGGCAAGAGATCATGTCACTTGGTGGGCATCCTAATAATGTGGTATCAGTCAAGTACTGCAGTTATTCTAGTTTGGTATTTTCTGCTTCTACATCTTATATTAAGGTGTGGGATATCCGAGATTCTGCCAAATGTATCCGAACACTGACGTAAGTATCCATTCTGATAATTATTAAGACTATATTTTAACACAAGTTGACTTAATTTTTAAAAAGATTTTTTTGATTAGAAATTGTGTTTAAAATAATTTATAAATACCTTGCTGTCTTGAATATAAATTTTGAGGTACTAATATTCTCTGCAAGGTTCTAATGTGTAATGTTGAATCCATCTTGAGATTTTGGACAAATGATTTAAAGTTTTTGGCCAGGTTATTGCATTTTGACAATTTGACCCTGAAGCAAAACCAGAATTGTGCTATTTGTTGGAGAGGGGAGGGTGGTTACAGCCACAAAAGCTGTGCCTTCGTGTTGCATCTTTTGAAAGTTCGATTGCCAAATGGCAATTTAGTAAAGAAACAAACATAGTTATATACAAAGAACATAGTGACACTTGAGAACTGGTGTCAACATTTGGACACTGCAGTGCTCCAACCTACAACATTTTGTAAATTTGGCAGTGCCATTTGTGGTGACTATTTGCATACCTTGGGTATGCAAGCAAATAATTTCACTGTGCCTTGTCACATGTGACAGTGAAGTATTCCATTCCAAGTACTGCAGAGCCTCACTGTTCAGTCATATTTGTAATAAAATTTAAGGTAAGAGAATTCTGCAATTTAATGTAGTATGAAAAATATGTTTTTTGTTTCTCAGGTCATCGGGCCAGGGGTCGATGGGGGATGTTTGTGCAAACACTAAAAATAGAACAGTTACCATCTCACCTGGAGAAAATCAGATAAACCAAATTGCACTTAACTCCACAGGCATGTTCCTCTATGCTGCTTCTGGTAACTCTGTGCGAATGTGGGATCTCAAAAGGTATTTTATGTTCATTTGAATTCTATGTTTTAAAGTTTTGTCGACAATTTCAACAGAACATTAAAATAAATACCTGTACATTCACTGTAAATTGTCCTTAAATATTTGAAAACAAAAGAACTGCTATTGTTGCAAATTTGAAATGGAAACAGAAAATGCTGTTTATATATATATATATATAGAGAGAGAGAGAGAGAGAAATATATATATAGAAAAATAGAAGTGTCATTTTGCATCTCTCGGTCTGAAATAGTATCTCCGGTCATCTTTTCAATGTTACAACCCGGCCAGTAGAATATTTCTAGCAATTTCTAACTTTTATCTATTTAGGGTTGCTGGAATAATGTTAAATTAGCACAAAACTAATTCACTATGAATGTATCCAGTCAAACTTGATTTATTAAAATCTGTTTTCATGACCTGATGTAGAACGAAGATAAATCAATCAACAAAATATACAGGTTTAAATTATGATTATTGGGTCAACAATTTTATTTTGCCAGTGAAAAAAGGCAATCTAAATTTATATCTGTTAGCTGAGAAAAATATTATCTATCTTCTTGTCAGTGGGAGGCATGTGAATGCTGCTTATAAACATTTCACCCAGGGAGTGTGTGCATGCAATGATTATGGAGCATTTTTTTCTGTTTTCAGGTTTCAATCAACTGGAAAGTTGACTGGACATTTGGGCCCAGTTATGTGCCTTACTGTTGACCAAACTGCAAATGGACAAGATTTGATTATTACTGGGTCCAAAGATCACTACATCAAGGTAATATTTTCACAATGAAAATAAAACTACAGCAAGCTTTAAATTTTTACAACTACTCTTGCAAAATTTGACACAAAAGTAATATTGGGCAGATTTTGCTGCCTGCTAGCTAGCAGTTCCAGAGAGTAGAACCAGCTGACAGCATGACATACTCAACTTCCATGTTGCAGTAGGCACAAAGAGTAATTCCTGGCTCTCGGTTCCTATTGCAACATAGAAGTTCAGAACAAGCAGGATTTCAGGTACAGTAAAATCTCGTTTTTATGGACCTTTTCATAACGGAGTTTGGTTATAGCGGATGAGCCTACCGAACTTTACTGTCAGGCCAGACTGCTGACTCCATCCCCAGCCTGCACCACTTCCCCGGCCGCTTCCATGCCAGACTGCCTACACCAGCTCTGGCTGTTTCCACACAGATCTGCAACCATCCTCCATGGCCATTTCTACGCCAGACCTACGCTCCCTCACAGCCAGGCAGTGAACGAAGGCCCGACCGTCTCATCGGCTACTCCCACCCTGGATCTACTGCTGCCACTGCAGCCCCACACAGCATACGTGGCCCCATCCAGAATACCACCGCCGACCCTTACCTGCACTCCAGCTTCTCGCGGGCTGCAATTAATGATTCCGCCGATCCTCACCTCTTTCCCCCCCCTCCCCCCCCACCTCTAGCAGAGTCTAGAAGGGTCCTGACCCGAAACTTTGCCTATCCATGTTCTCCAGAGATGCTGCCTGACCCGCTGAATTACTCCAGCACTTTCTGCCCTTTGAGTATTAACCAACATCTGCAGTTGTCCAATACTTGGAAAATGATAATCCCTTACTCTGTTCTGGGAAGCACTCAGCAATAACACACACCATTCACCCTCCCCCACTATGGTCCATTATAACGATGTTTGCTGTATTGAGGAGACCGTGGAAATTCGGCATGTCTCCAGTGACTCCTATAAACTTCTACAGATGCACCGTAAGGAAGCGTACTGTCGGATTGCATCACAGCTTGGCTTGGGAACAGCGCTGCCCAAGGTCACCAGAAATTAAACAGCCAACATAATCAAAGATCTGCCCCACCCCAGTTATTCCTCCTTTCCCCTGCTCCTGACTGGTAGAACGTACAGAGGCTTGACAGAGTGCACACTCGGATTCGAACACCACCTTACCCTCTGTTACCAGGCTTCTGAATGGTCCTTCCAAAAGCTAGATTCACATACCCCATTGTGGACATTGGACTTTGTCTATGAACGGGTGCACTACAATGCTGAGAATTATATTCTACACTGCGTCTTCCCCTTTGCTCCATCTATTGTACTTGAGTTTGACTTAATTGTATTTATGTGTCGTATTTGATCTAATTGGATACCATGCAAAACACAGCCATTCATTCACAATCAAAACCGATTATTTCTCAGTGCATGTGATAATAATAAACGTAAACCTATACATTGAAGGCTTTAGATGCTGAGAATATTAAAGACTTGAGCTCCAAATTTACCCATGCCTCTGACTAAGCTGCACCAATTGCACCATGTGGAAAATATGTCCTATCTCCAATGCATCTTCTCCCCAAAAAGAACAGCTCCCATATGACTAAATAATGTCCAATCTGTTTATGGGAACTGAGGGGGAAATTTTCCACTGGCAGACATGCCTCAAAGACAAAATTGTAGCAGGTCATTCTTCTCAATACTTGGGCGACTCTCCTGGGACGTTATTATAGGCATGTCTTTGGCTGTTTCAGCAATTAACCTCCCTTCATTTTTAAATCAGAAGTGGAATTATTTGTGGTTTGTGTAGCTTACAGTTCTCTTTGCAGTTCCAGTAATCCTGTTTGCACCTGCCTACCGGCAGGACCACAGAGGAACCAAGCAGTGGCAATCTTCAGCAAAAGACTAACCACTTCCTTTTGACATTCAATGACATTACCAGCATTGAGAATTCCATCAAACTAACAATGCTTAGAATCTTAATTCGGTGAATACTGTGGCAGCAGAAGCATGTCAAAGTTGTATTTTATGTGGTTGGTGACTGACGTCATGCGTGCCCAAAGCTTTTCTGCCATCTCTAAGGCACACCCAAGAGTGTGCTGAAACATCCCTAGTTTTCCTAAACATTTGCACTATCCATAAGATGCATTGTAACAACACGAGGCTTCTTCAACTGCACCTCTCACACATGAGTTCTGCATCTAGAAGGACGAGGGTAACAGGTGCACAGGAACATCACAATAATTTACCCCAAATGAGAATGCAGCTTTTGTACTCTTCCACTGTTGTAACCATATTAGTAGAGGCATGAATGATACCACCATAAACTTTATTTGCAGAAAAGGTGAAAGGAATAGAAACAACGTGAAGTGAAGAGTGGGTCTCATTTGCAGAATCATCTTAAACTGTATTCTTCATTGAGCATTTAACCATATCCATCACCTATCCTCATCCCCATTTTACAATTGTGAACTAAATAATCTGAGGTGTTCTCAAGGTTTCAGTCAGTTTATTGTCACATGTACCAATTAAGGTACAATGAAATTCGAATTACCATACAGCCATACTAAAAAAAGAAGCAACAAGACACACAACTGCATAAAAGTTACATAAACATCCACCACAGCAGATTTCATGTTCCTCACTGTGATAGAAGACAATAAAGTCCAATCTTCCTCTTTTATTCTTCCGTGGTCGGGGCAATCGAACCATCCGCAGTCGGGGCGATCGAAGCTCCCGCAGCCGGCAGTGGAAGCTCTCGCTTTGGGGCGATCGAAGCTCCCGCAGCCGGCCGTCGAAACTCCCGCATCGGGCCGTCGAAACTCCCACATCGGGGCAGTCGAAGTCGGACTCAATCAGAGGCCGTGAGCTCCGTGATATTAAAGTCTGCAGGCTCCCACGGTTGGAGCCCCAAAGTCGACCCCCGACAGGGATCGCGAGCTCCGCAATGTTAAGTCCGCAGGCTTCCACGGTGGAGCTCTCGAAGTCGGTCTCCAGCAAAGGCAGCTAACTCCTCGACGTTAGGCTGCAGAGCAGACGGAGGGAGATATGATACAGAAAAAAATCGCATCTCCGTCAAGCTAAGAGATTAGAAAAAGTTTCCCTCAACTTCGCCCCCCACATAAAGCAAGCTAAAGAACACTGAAATCATAGATTAAACACATACAAACAAACAACAAAGAAGGAAGGGGCAGACTGTTGGCGAGGCAGCCATTGCTGGCCCCACCCAGTGGATACCTTTCGTAATCTTGTATGTGTTACCCTGCACCACTTTCTTTCCAGATGTTTGAAGTAACGGAAGGTGCCATTGGCACTGTCAGCCCCACACATAATTTTGAGCCACCACATTATGATGGAATTGAATCGCTCACGATTGTAGGCGACAGCTTGTTCAGTGGATCAAGAGATAATGGAATAAAAAAGTGGGACATGGCCCAGCAAGAGCTCTTCCAGGTATGAATACTGAGCAGCGTTCATGTAAGTTACATGTCCTAACAAAAGGAGAAAATCTTGATTACTCTTCCCTCTACTCTTGCTTCAAAACTCTGGTCTCTTTGTCTCCTCCATGATGGTCTGTTTGGCGAGACTACAATATTTCTGAACACCTCCTTGATCAACATCCTTTTCCCAGTAAGGTGCATAGAATCATACAACACAGGACCCTCTCGTTGAAAGGTTTATCCTATTAGTCCGCTTACCTTGTTCTGTTTTCTATAACCCTTAATACTTCCTTTCCAAAGGGCTTATCACTTGTTTTCAAGAGAGAGTTAGATTGGGGAAAAAGCTGATTTTAGGTGATCATCCATGATCGTACTGAATGGCGGTGCTGGCTCGAAGGGCCGAATGGCCTGCTCCAGCACCTATTTTACATGTTTCTATCAGCATAATCAATTAGATCATTTCAAAATTGTCTTAATCTCCCTGCTTAAAAACATTATTTTTAACCACTCTATTCCTCCCTAGCTATTAAATCCCCAAACTTCCCTTTCTCTCAAATCCGGTGATGTCTTTCTCTTTCTAGAATAGTGTGAGATGAGAGTGGCGCTTTCATTCCTATTGTTATATGATCAATTTGAGGAAATTGAATATCTTCAGGATGTTGTGGGATGGGAAATAATTTTTTTAAACTCGGCCTTGGAATCTACGTGAAGAAAAGTAATGGTGTGATGTACTGCACCGAAGGTCACAGGCCAAGAAGATTGGACTGGATGGGACTTTAACATGGAACTGTGTGAAAAGTCAATTTGGAAATGGAAGATTAGAATAAGGAAACACTAAAGCTCCTGTATTGAAACAAAAGCATGGATGTAGGGGTGCAGATTTTAATGAAGATAGATCCAGTGGGTATTTCAGTGGCCAGGATGCTAGTGAGAATTGTTTGTGAACTCCGTGTATTGCTGGTATAAGAAAGGAAATGTTATTGTGCCAGCTTCAACTACTTCCTCTGCAGCTCGTTCCATGCTCGTTTCACCCTTCAGTCTGAAGAAGTGTCTCGACCCGAAATGTCATCCATTCCTTCTTTCCAGAGACGCTGCCTGACCTGCTGAGTTACTCCAGCATTTTGTGTCTACCTTCGATTTAAACCAGCATCTGCAGTTATTTTTCCTACCCACCACCCTTTGTGGATAACATTCCTCCTCGAGTTCCTAATAAATCTTTACCCTCTAACCTTAAACCTATGTCCTCTGCTTCTTGATTCTCCGACCCTGCTACTTTTAGAAGCAAAGATTTTTTATTTTAAATAGTAGAAGATTTTTAAATGAGAATTAGACACCATTAAAAATAAAAGTCGTTTTTTAGCTGAAGAGCTTATTGCTAATTATGTTTTAGGAAATACCTACTCACTGACCAAGGTTCAAGTTTTCAGCTTGTCTGCATAGAATTCACTGTGGCACAACTACTAGTTAGACCGTAAAAGTTACTATAATACAGCAATTAGAGGAGTAAGATCATTGAAACGAACTTATTGATTTTGGAGTTTAAATCCACATGTGTGCACCCTACATGTTCCTGTCAGATGTCCTCCATGATGATATGTTTACTCCTCTTATTACATTATTGTTAATTCCAGCCCTTTGTGCCGGCTCATTTTTAAATTAGTTCAAAACCATGAGTACATTCCAAAATCATATATTTAAGAGATTTCAAATTCAAAGTCTTGGCATACTTTTGTTTTTTTTAGCAAGTTCCAAATGCTCACAAAGATTGGGTGTGCGCCTTGGGAATTGTCCCAGGTCGGATGTTTCTGCTCAGTGGCTGCAGGGGTGGCATCCTTAAGCTTTGGACTGTCGACAGCTTTTCACCACTTGGGGAGATGAGAGGCCATGACAGTCCCATCAATGCCATTTGTACCAACTCTACTCACATCTTTACTGCTTCAGAGTAAGTACAAACAATGGCTGTGACGATTTCCAGACCAATCTTTATCATTGTATAGACAATTCAAACTTTAACAAAAATATTCCTTGTACAGAGTAATCAAAACATTAATAAATTATTTCTATGAAAACTTTCTTCCAGTGACCAAACAGTGAGAATTTGGAGTACTCCGAGACAATCAGATGGACAGATGTTGGAAACTGCAGAAATAAACGATGATGTTAACAGCAGCTGAACACTACAAAAAGCAAAGCAACACTGGCCATTGGTGTATAGCACTTTTACTGTGATTGAGGAAGCAGTTCCAACCGGCCTGAAGCCACCTGGAAGCTCTAGAGTGTTTAATTGGTTCTCATCAGTCAAATTCATATTAGCATCACAGTACCATCAGAGAAAAGAGCAACTCCATAAGATAATCTACCTAGCACTTGACTGATTTGTGTTGTGTGAATAGAAATTGTGAAAAGCTTTTCATTCTGCAGAGCTATTTTTAATGTATTCAGTCTGCAGGAGGTTTCCGCAGCAGTAAGGTTTGCATCAAATAGCATGTCCAGCAAATAGTTCTATGCAGCTAATGGGAATCGTTATGTACTTTGGTATTTCCCCAAAAGGTTTGTGCAGATTTTATTGATGCTGCAACCATGTCTGTTCTTGTATATGGAGTTCATTTCTAGTTGGAAATATTGCTGTTGCATTACTTTAAAGATGGAATTTAGCAATATCTATTTATACAGCAGTATTCTCATTCTAGCACTAAATCTTTGAAGTAGAATTTGTCTTGCACTGTTTGTGGCATACTCCCATTGTAGCATTACTGTGTTGTCATTCACTGTTCAGTCTACACTCTTAATCTCATCAGCCTGCTTTCCTTTCCAGAGGAAATTGCCTTTGCAGTTGAGTCGGTAAAATGCTGCTGTACTAATGTTGAGAAATATGTGCATAAGTTGCATTCAGAGTTAACTGGAAAATTTCATGTGGAATGGAAATGCACTGTATATAGTGAGTTTGGGATGAACGTGTTAAATTGTACCTGGTTTATTTCCAGAGATTGTAGAATGTAGATAGCTAAATGGGGATATATTTTATTTAGCTTTAGATTTTGAATGATAGTGATTTTACCAAGCTTCTGAAATTTTATGTAAATAACCAACTTGAAACGGATTTAGGTTTTATTTGCTATCTAGGGCTGCTTGTAAACAAATAGCCAAATAAAGAAATGTGTGCTCAATTTGTTTTATGTTATGATATGACATGAATTAAAAGGAAAGAGTTGTGCATTCAAGTCCACAAAGTTACGCCATGTGCTAAACAATGTTTATTTTTCAGATAGACACACAATGCTGGAATAACTCAGCAGACCAGGCCAATTATTGGCTAGGGATGGTGAAATCCCAAAAGGGATACATAGTTGCAAACTGTGGAACTAATTAGCTGACTATTAATTAATTAGGTAGAGGGGGGGGGGAGAGAAATGAGGGGAGGGGAGTGTATGTAGAAGTTACTGAAAATCAGAGAATTCAATGTTCATGCCGCAAGGTTGTAAGCTTCCCAAGCAAAATCTGAGGTGCTGTTCTTCAAATTTCCGTGTGTCCTCTCTGGCAATGGAGGAGGCCAGTATGGGGATGGGAAGGGGAGTTATTATGGTTAGTAACCGGGAGATCCAGAAGGGCTTGGTGGATTGGGCACAAGTGTTCACCGAAATGGTCGCCGACTCTATGCTTTGTCTTACAAATGTACAGGTGTCCACATCGGGAACGCCAGTTGCAGTAGATGAGGTTAGAGGAGGTGCAAGTGAACCTCACTCACCTGGAAGAACAGTTAGGGTTCCCGGATGGAATTGAGGGAGGGGTATAAGGGCAGGTCTTGCATTTCCTGCGGTTGCAGGGGAAAGTATCAGGAGGGATGGTTTGGGTGGGAAGGGTTGAGTGAACCAAGAAGTTGCGGAAGGAGCGGTCTCTGTGGAAGGCGGAAAGGGGTGGTGATGGGAAGGTGTGATTAGTGGTGGGATCACATTGGAGGCGGCGGAAATGTTGGGGGATGATGTGTTGGATGCAGAGGCTGGTTGGGCGAAAGGTGAGGCCGGGGAACTGTGTCTTTGTTGCGCATGGGGGGAAGGGGAGCGAGTGCAGAACTATGGAACACAGACATACGAGGGACTCACCTGTGACAGAAGGGGGGAAACCACATTCACTAAAGAATGAAGACATCTCGGATCTGCACCTGCAGTTCCTTTATATTATGTTTTATTTATCATGGTCTTTCCTGAATTATGATGCTGATTAGTTAAGTCACTCAACCAACTTCACAGGTGAAATGAATCATCCAATAATAAGTTGTCTTTTTGTTGCAATGAATGGTATTAATTTTTGCATCATTATATTTTCTCAGTATTAGTTTATAGTACAAATCTTTAAGGAATTTACATATGAGCAAATTTGTGTGCATGCTTGATTTGGTATTGCCTTTAACAATGGGCATTGCAATTGGCATTGCTATTCATGGTTTCAGAGGGAATGTTGCTGTGGATTTTCATGCTGATAATTGTTGTTCAGTAACTTCTGCCAGGGATTGGCCAGCGGGAAGAGTAAATTAGAACAATTTTAGATTGGTTGAGCAATGATGAAACAAGGTACAGTGCCCTCCATAATGTTTGGGACAAAGACCCATTTATTTATTTGCCTCTGTACTCCACAATTTGAGATTTGTAATAGAAAAAATTGCATGTGCAGACCTCCCAACCCTTCCGAATTTGGCGGAAGGTTTCCGCTTTCTTATTTCATTTCCGCCATTCCGATTTTGCCTCACATTTTTCTGCAAAACACATGCCTCGCCCCGCCTCACTGCTCGCCGGGCCCCGCCGGGCATAGCGAGGCCTGTTGATGTTGAGGGGGGATTGGGGGGGGGTCGGGGTTGGATGTGGGGGTCGGAGGGGGAGAGTGGGGATCGGAGGGGGGGAGGGAAGTGGGGATGGGGGGGGCAGAGGAACGGAGTGGGGTTGGGGAGTGGAGATGGGATGGAGGGGAGTGTGTTGGGGGAGGGGAGGGAGGAGTGGAGGTGGGGGGAAAGGGGAGAGAGGAGTGGGGAGCCTAGTGGGGGGGACATGGACCGTTGTGATTTGCTGTAGAAGACCACTGGAGCAAGTCTGTCTTCAATTAAATTAGGTATGTGCAGTTTTAAATTAAACTTTTTCTTCATAACTTAGTCATACATTTTACAACTATTGTTCTTTTATTCAATACCAAGAGAATTGAGATGTGTAAGGAAAAAGCAAAATAGAAAAAAAAAATAAAAAAAATATTTGTGTTGTAAAAGGTATTGCTGTTCAATAACCTTTCTATAAATAGCAGAATATACTCATGATAGGCCTGACATTGTACATGTAGTCCACGATTGATAAAATACATCTCTTGATGCTCCTGAACAAATCATCAGTGATGTAACCTGAGGTCATTGGGTGTTTCGGGTCTTTCAGGCCCGGGCGACCAAGCCGTGATTGATCAGACCACGACTTGTGTTCAGGTGGCATTTGCTCCTCCCCATGGACCTCCTCTCCTGATCCAGAGCCATCTCGAGGCTTTCTCCACTGCCTCTGTGGTGTTCTTGATTCCTCCTCTCCATTCCAGTGATGCCCAGTGCACTCAAGGCTTTGTAGAGCAATTGCCCTGCAAAACCTCTACAGCCAACCTCGATGGGCATACACTTTGCCTTCCAGCCCTGCTTACGGCAGTCTATGACCAAGAACTACAGACTGTTGGAAATAATAGTCATTTTTCACACATGAATGTAGCACATTTGGCGTGCATTTTTCTTTGCTGAAAAGTTGCATTACGCGCCATATTATGAATTTTGATGTAAAATTCTGAATTTTGGACATCAAAATTACGAATTTGTAAAATTAAATGTTGGGAGGTCTGCATGTGGTTAAAATGCACATTGTCAGATTTCAATAAAGGCCGTTTTTATACATTTTGGTTTCACTATGTAGAAATTACAGCAGTGTTTATACATAGTCCCTCCATTTCTGTGTGGAAATTATTAATTTTATCATCTTCACAACTATACCCCTCTCTCAAATTCACTTGAACCATTTCCGATACTTATGTCGCTTTTCTGGATCTCTCCATCTCATGGGAGACAAACTCTCCACTAATAAATACTATAAATCCACTGAATCCCAGAACTTCCAAACTGCACCTCATTGTATCCTATCTCTTGTACTGATGCAATTCTAGTTTCTGTGTCTCTGCTGTATCCACTTTCAAGTTGAGGCCTTCCGTTCCAGGTCATCTGACATTTCGTTTTTCAGGAAATGCGGGTTCCCTCCTACCATTGAAAGAGCCCTTTCTCACCTTGCGTCCTTTTCCTGGATTTCAGCTGTCAACTTCCTCCTTCCAAACAGAACAATGGTAGTTCCCCTATCCTCACCTTTCATAATACTAGCTTTGCATCCAGCATATTATCTTCCGTCATTTCCACCAGCTGGGATCCCACCAATTGGCATGGTCTTCCCCTTTCAACCATCCGCAGGGACCACTCTGTGTGACTCCCTGGTCTTATCGCCCCCCCCCCACCCATCCCTCCTTGAGCCTGGACACTCACTCTTGCATTGTAGATGATGCAAATCTTGTACTACTGCTCTTCCCTCATCACCATCCAGAGACTTAAATAGCCCTTTAAGATGAGCCGGTGAATAACAGCACCAACTATAACCTTGTGTACTGCATTCAGTGCTCCTGATGTGACCACCTTAACATCAGTGAGACCAAATGTAGACGAGGTGACTAGTTTGCAGAGCACATGGGCTCTGTCAGCAATGACAGCAAGCTCCCCATTGCATGCCATTTCAACTCCCATTCCCATGTGGACCTATCCATCTGCCAGGGCGAGGCCCGGTGCAACTAGAGGAACAACACCTTGCATTCTGCCTGAGCAGTCTACATCCATCTCTCTGCCATTCTCCAGGTTCCATCTATATACTAAAATGCATTTCATCCACCAGATCTCCTACCCCATCTGGTGTTCTCTGCCCCTCATCTCTCCCTTGACAATTTCCAATATCACTTTCCTGCCATCAGATTCTATCACCTTTGTGTACCCACCTATCACCCAGCCAGCTGTGTCTCCCATCACTCTTCCTCCCCAACTTGCTCAATCCTTCACCCCTCCTTGGTCCACCTATCACTTCATGGCCTCTGCCTTGCTCTCCGCCCCTCTCGGCATACTGGTTATATTTCTCCTCCACACTCAGTCCTGTTGCAGGTTCTCGCTTGACCTGAAACACTTCCTGCACAGATGCTTCTCGACCTATTGAGTTCTTTCAACTATTTGATTTTTGTTCAAGATTCCAGCATCTGCTTTCTCTTGTGCCACTGTTTAACTTCTAATTTTCTTTACTAGTTGAGTTGTGAGCCACTATCTATAAGAACACCTTCTTGCCTTCTGTGCATCAATAAAACATTTAATGGCATTTAATAACTTCACTAGTTTGTCTTTGTACTTGGTAATTTTTTTATAGAGCTTTATTTATACATCAAACTAATTTCATTTAAGCATTCTATATTGACTTTTCATTTTGAGCTCTTAATGATAGCGGAGTCAGGGGGTATTGGGAGAGGGCAAGAACGGGGTACTGATTGTGAATGATCAGCCATGATCACATTGAATGGCAGTGCTGGCTTGAAGGGCCGAATGGCCTACTCCTGCACCTATTGTCTATTGACTACTATATAACCAAGACAAGGCCTACCTGTGAACATTAGAACATGTCATTTTCTTTCAAACTACACGATTGACTGGAGTAAGATTGCATCTCAAAACTGCAGTATTCCCTCAGTATTACACTGAAGTGTGTATCTCAGCTAGAATGGTTATTGAATCCAAGGCCATCTGACTTAAAAACAAAATATTAACCGAGGCAAGTAGTCGGCATGTTTCAACTGTTCCATTAATTTTCATCTCATTCTTTTGATATTGTTTCAAAAATATTATGGTTGTAAATATTCCTTCAAGTACTGAGATGTGAACTGAATACAAATATGAATTCACATTAAACGTTTTTGATAGAAAAACAAATTGAGATCCTGTTTGCAAAATAAAAATCTTCAGTCAAGCTTCTGAAAGGCCACTGAAACCTTGAGGCTATTTGTCCTTAAAACATTTCATGTACAATGCAAACATCTGCCCTGAAAAAACAAACAGCTGGCACCATCAGAAGTCATTTTCTATTCGAAATAGTAGTGTGGAGAATTTAAGCAATAAGGATACAACTGTTAATTATACATTTTTTTATATGGAATTGCCTTGATTTTAATAAAATAAGACACAACAGATTGCATCAAAATATAATGTACATCTAGTTCCAGGTTACCATGTTCCAAGAAAAATTGCAAATAATTATGCCAAATTTCTTTTTTCCTTAAAGCATTCAACGCTGAGCTGGAGTCTATAAACAACAGCCTGACGTATGTGTTTTTATTGTCCAAGTGGTCCAGTGAGATTGCATCCTCCGTTGACCTGTTGTGGTGGTAGGCAAATTGTAATGGGTCATGGTTTTTGTTGAGTTGATATGCGCCCTAATCAACCGCTCAAAACATTTCTTCACCACGGACGTTAGTCATTGAGGCATGTCACCTTACTCTTCTTGGCACCACTACAGTTTTTAAGAATACGACCAGGTCTACCATGAGGTTCAAACGCTTTCCGTGGGTTCACTCTCCCCCCCCCCCCCCCCCCCCCCCCCCGAAGCATTAAGGTAGGTCTACATGGATTTTTAGGCATTTGATAAAGCCCCATATGCTATCCAGAAGATTAAGACACGTGGGAGCCACGGTGAATTAGTCACTTAAATTCAGAACTGACTTACTCAAAGAAAGCAGAGATTTATGGTAGAATTCTGGCAGGAGGTCTGTACTGGAAAAACCATGTTTGGACCTTTCATGATGTATATCAATAACTTGGATGTAAATGGACTGGTTGGTAAGTTTGCAGATGGCATTGAGATTGGTGTAGTTGCAATGACTAAAGATGTCACAGTATACAGAGGGATATACATCACCTAGTGAAATGGATGGAGAAATTGCAGGTGGTACTTAATCCGAGCAAGTGTGAGGTGTTGCATTTTGTGAGGTCGAATATAAGGGGAAAGTATATCACTGATGGCAACACTTCAAACAGTTGATGGACAGAGGGATCCTGGCTGTACATCCAGACCTCCTTGAAATTGGCAACACAAGTAGATAAGAGTGGTTAAAAAATACATACATTGACCGTCATGGGTTGGGGCATTGAGTACAAGAGTGGGGAAGTTATATTGCAGCTTTATAGGACTTGGGTTACGCTGGATTTGGATAATTGTGTGCATTTCTGGTCGCCCTATTCTAGGAAGGATGTGAAGGCTTTGGAGAAGGTACAGAAGAGGTTTACTAGAATGTGGCCTGGGATTAAGGGTATTAGCTATAAGAAAAATTTGGACAAACATGGAGTGTATTCTCTGGAGCTTTGGACCCTGAGGGAAGTCCTGCTAGACAATTAGTGCTTTTTACCCAGAGTCAAGAATGAAAGGGCATAGCTTTAAGGTGAGATGGGCACATTTTTTCAGAGGGGGCCTGGAGTGCACTACCAGGGTGGGTGGTGGAGGCAGATGCAATAGTGGCATTTAAGAAGCTTTTGATAGGCACATGAATATGCAGGAATTGAGCAATGTGGATTATGGGCAGGCAGAAGAATTTGTTTTACTTGGCATGATGTTGGTATCGGCATTGTGGGCCATTTGGGTCTTCCTGCGCTTGTCTGTTCTATGTGGTAAAGACAAGGTCTTAAATAGGGGCAAGGCTTGGCAGAAGTCGATTTGAGAGAGGCTGTTTGCAGGTAAAGGGAGACTGGCAAGTTGGAGGCTCTCATGGTTTGATAGCAAGAGAACGGGGGCAACATGTTCCAGTTAGGTTGAAGGACAAGGCTGGCAAGTAGAGGAAATCTGGTTGGTGAGAGACGTTGAAGCTATGATTAGGAAAAAGGAGGCTTCCGTTGCAAACAAGCAGTCAGGATCAAGCAAATCATTTCATAAATCTACAATGTGTTATGGTCAGAAAGCATAGAAACATGCCCTTTGGCCCATGCCCACGTGCTTGCATTTCGATCCTACAGTTAATCTGTATCTCATGGTCTGGACTGTTCATTTCCTTCAAATTACATGATCAACACTTGTTCAATGAGGAGCACATAAGGGCATGCAGGAACCAGAACACTGAGTGCTGAACATTACAAACACCATCTGATAGAAGAAGCTGAGCAATCCTGGTAAAACAGGCACTGCTTGTTGGAACTAACACGACTAACTCACTAAATAGGGCTCAAAAATTGCCCCAATATTTGAATGTGAAAGACTAGGCTGAAGCATTCACCATCATCTTCATCCAGAAGGGTTTCAATGTCTATATAACTCTATCACCTACCCCACAGCCAACAATAGACCATTGTGGGCTTCACCTCTCTTTGATTATCATTTGCTTTTTGCATATCTTTCATTCATTTGTTCTATTTACCTTCTATATCTGTCATTTCCCATTTACGCCAGACTCTGAAGAAAAGTCTCGACCTGAAACATCACCCATTCCTTTTCTCCAGAGATGCTGCCTGACCAGCAGAGATACTTCAGCTTTTTGTGTCTAGTTTCAGAGCTAAATAAATCTTGGCTTCCTCCTAAGATACCGATTAGAAAGCCAGGCTACTGAAAGTGTGATTCACTCCAGATAGTACTAAGAATAGCTGAGAGTACCAGATGCTTCCATGACAAAGCACATTGTAAACATCCTTATGTAAGACTGAGGACCTTTTCTCCAGATGTAGTTAGGCCTTTAACCACTCTGTTCCAGGACACTTACTACACAGGCATCTTCTCAACAATGAAAAATTGTCTCGGTATGTACTATTGACAAAAATTAAGATAAAACAAGTCTGCTTAATTTTAAAAATTAATTAAAATTTGGGAACCTTCTTCCGACTGGCTGCCTGACCCTGCTGAGTTACTCGAGCACTGTCTTTTTTGTAAACAAGCATCTGCAGCTCCATGTTTCTACCATCCACTTAATTGCTGCCCAATCTTCAGCAAATGATGCATGGTGTTTGCAATAATATTCAAGCATCACTTACCAATAATTTGATGTCTGCGTTATTTTTAACCCAATTGCTCCAGACCTCATCACAGCCTTAGTCCAAACATGCACGAAAGAACATACATGAAGTGCTGTTTATGATGTTTATATTTGCTGCAACTTGCCAAATCAGCACATGCCACACAGCAAGATCTGGACAACGTTAAGACATGGGCTAATAGGTAGCGGGTGCTAACTGTACCACAAAAGTGCTTGCTAATGACCATCTCCACAAAGTGAGTGCCTTTCTGGGACAATGACCCTGCCTGACAAACTGGCACTTGACAAACAAATGATACCTTGATTTTGCAGAGCCTGAAATCAAGGTGAATACATTTTCTAGCTAAACACAAGTGACCTAGTTTTTGTTGAATCTGCCCCATTTTCCCAGTAAATGTATATTTTAACAATGCAGCAGTCTTAATGTTATCTGGCATATTATTTTTGTCTCATTTACGTCGGTATGGGGCCTAAAATAACATGCATGCATATATAATTATATGTTTTCTGGTATAATATGTTTTATATATATATAAAATTAATGATATATTATAATAAAATAAGTAAATAATGTGCATGCATATACATAATTATAATTATATGTTATATAAGCACACGTGTTATTTTAGGCCCCATACCGAGGTTAATGAGACAAAAATAATATGCCAGATAACATTAAGATATATATATATTTGGCTTCTTAAATTATTATATCATGATCCTTTCATACCCATAAAATTTTAATAATCTCCCTCACCTTTTTGATCATATATGTGATTTCTTGGATGTTGTGATTTTCTTGGACTAAATATGCCAAATGTGAGCACATAGAACTTGCTTAAATGGAGTATGTTTGGCTACACGGACAGGTGGTGCTAAGGGTCTGTTTCTGTGCTGTATGACCCTGACACTATACTGGGAAGACTGAAGTCATCAATTCTATACCATTGACATTTATTTCATTTATGTCACTTTAACAGGTTAAAGTACCAATTCAACAATAATAGTATAATCCTCGTGATCTCTGTTCGACTGCCACTAAAACCCTAATTTGTGCAATTGCAGCCTCTGGACTCAAATATTTCACTTCTCAGTATACTAATACACTAATATCTATCCTCTATATTCTGTAAAATATTAAATCATCCAACACACTGATGCAATATCCTAGCCTGTGCTCTGTTTTTTCCAGCCATATTTTGATTCACTTTCAATAGCCCCCTTGTTTGTGAAATTCCTAATTTAAAATCTTGTTAACAATCCAATAATCGTGCCCCTTTTCATCTGTCTTACTTTTGCCATTTCTAATCAAGACTCGTCACATAGACACCAGTAGCTTATTATCTTCACCGTTCCATTCAGCCTTGTGGAACCTACTTGCAGCACTTTCACCAGCATAACCAGCTCCAACATCAATAAAGGAGTACTTCATTGAAGCATAAATTTACAATAGAAGTCATTCCTTAAATTCTTGAGTGATACCAAAATTCAGCTTTTTAATCAAAACTGCAGTAGATTTTCTGTAAATTTCCTGTATTTTTACAAGCTGAAGAAATGTAATCTTGGAACAGGTCAATATTGATTCTTTAATACAACGCATTATAACACATTTGAACCATTGGGTTGCACTCAAAACCTATTTCCATCAAGTACAATTCCTAGCAATCCTAACAATGCTTGTGACATTATATTTTACTCGTTATACATGACGGCAGCAGCACACAATGATAGGAAGCAAACAAAATAAGCAGCTAAATTAATAAAAAATGATTGCAGGTTTATGGTTCTGCGGTGTTCAAAGGCTTAAATGTTAAGTTGCAAAAACAGAAAATGGTGGAAATGCCCAATGTATTTACTGCGCTGAGAACTGACAAATAAAAACATGAGGGGTTCACTGATCACTGAATCAAGAAAGGGGGAAGATGTGTTAAAATACCAATTAAGCCATTCAGAAGAAAATCATAAGTCTTTCCTGGACATAAAGAACAACATAACAAAATCTGAGATGGATACTATTTTTGTTACTGTGATACCAACCATCAGGTAAAGATTGGCACAATGGTTCCTATTTAACAATATATGCACCAGTCTCCAGTAAACATGCATCTTGAGGTTAATATTTGAAAAACCATCGCTACAAATCAGATGTTCTGTTCCACAATTAATACATCAACATCTAACCTCTAAAATATTTGTAATTAATAACTTTTATTTAAGACACTTGATGATGAGAAAGTGATGAAAAAAATATTAGTCCGAAATGCTGAAGTAGATTTTTTTCTGTAGGAAGGAATCGCAGATGCTAGTTTATGCTGAAGATAAAGACAAAATGCTGGAGTAACTCAGTGGGTCAGGATGCATCTCTGGAAAAAAGGAATAGGTGATGTTTCAGGTTGAACCCTTCAGCCTGATTTTTAAAATTTAATTTAAGGCTATAAAGGAATGCTTGCAAGGCCAACTCTCTTGGCTATCCCTAAATGCCCTTGAAAAAGTAATAAGTGTGTCTTGAATCATTGTATTTCTTGTGGGAAATTGGTGAGTAGTGGGAATGCGGTTAGAGGGGAGTGCAGGGTTTAAACTCAATATTGAGGAAAGGCAAAATATTTCCAGGTTGTCATGATGGGAGATGGAGGAGATCCTCTTGATGGTAATGTTCCCATGTGCTTGCCATCTGTGTCCAACTTGGTAGGAGAGTTGTGGGTTTGGGAGCTGCTGCTTGAGCATAATTGAGCAATTGCTGTGCATTTTGAAGGTGGTACATTTTGCAGCCACTGTGCCATACAACCCGAGGGCTTCTCACTTCACCAGATGAACCATATGGTGTCCTTGAGCAAGGTTAGAGGTGGAATGGTCTGCTTCCTAATGAACTTCTTGTGGTGCTCTGACTTGGCTGTGAGCTCCTGCTCCCTGTACCTCTCATGGTAAAGTACTGTCCCGACTACCTGCTGCAAGAATACACCTCGGCTATCCTGACAGCAGTCTACATCCCATCTGTGCTGATGCTAGGCTTGCACTGGATGAAATCAACACTACTATCAATAGCTTTGCAACTAAGTACCTTAAGGCCTTGTTCATAATAGCCGGGGACTTCAACCAGGCCAACTGCAAGAGACTACTACCAACATACTATCAGCACATCTCATCCACCAGTGGCCCAAACACCTTTGACCACAGCAGTGCTACCAGCACAGACACCTACTGCTCCATCACACTAGATCCATGCTAGACGCCATCTACTTGGCCCTACGCTCATCGCTGGAGCATTGAGATAACAATGTCAGCCTCTTATTTATTGACTAAAGCTCTGCCTTTAACACCATAATCCAACCAAACTCCTCTCAAGTCCAACACCTAAGAGTCAGCAGCCTCTCCAGCCACTGGAATCGTGACCCTGACCCACAGACCGCAATCACTGAGGATAGGTGACAATTATCCTCCGTGATACGTCTCAATGCTGGCGGCCTCCAAGAACCTTTTTCACCTGATCATCTCTTCTCCCCTCTTCTGTCGGGCAGAAGATACAAAAGCTTGAAAGCATGTACCAATGGATTCAGGGACAGCTTCCCTGCTGTTATCAGACTGTATTGGTCCTCCCATTAGCCAAGGTGTAGTTTCTATCTTTCAACCTTCCTCAGTGCAGACCTTAGACCTTTTCTCCGTATAACACCGTGGTGCTACCACTGTTTTCTGCACTTTGATAATGTTCCACTGCATCACCTGTGCAGATTTGACAGATGCTTTTAACTGTGCCTAGGTACACATGATAATGATAAACCAATACTAGTGGTACAGAAAATTAATATTGAGAATGATATGACAATCCAATGGGCTTTTTATCCTGGTAAGGATGTTGAGGTTTTTGAGTGCTATTGAAACTGCATTCATCCAAGTGCATGGACAGAATACCACTGCACTCCTGATTTTTTTTTTCCCTGTGGAAAGTCAGGAGGTGAGTAGTTCCAGAACACTCAGCCAATATAGACCATTATTCCCAAGAAAGAAGGATTATTTGTCAAATGTAAAAATAGATCCTGGAAAAAAGAGGGATAAAATACTACATGATTGGAACAGAGAAACAATTCTCTGATAAATCTAGAGTAACACATTTCATAGAGAAATATCAATAACATTCAGTCACACAATTATAACTTACAGACGAACAGCACCTGGAAAGAAACTGCATCTAATCACAGAGAGAGGGATAATATGACTGTAACAGAAATAAAAACATACCAAAGAATTGTACAGGTATTTACATAGTTTCCCTTGCAGTCATTGGACGTCACAAGCTGATTTTGCCAGTGAAATATTTCTGGAATGCAGTCACTGAAGTAGAGCAGGAAATGTAGCCAGTTTACACATTGCAAATCCACATAAATGTGATTAAAAACAAGACCAACTGCTAAATAACACAACATGCCAGGTAACTATTTATCTGGGTATCAGGAATAACTTGTTCGTCAGAATTCTGCCATGGGATATTTTGCATTGACATGAAAGAGGAAGCCTTATCCAAATCACACTCCCCTTGTGCTACATGCCCTCAGCATTGCGTTGGAATGTCAGCCTTGACTTTGTGATCAAATCTCCAAGTGGAAATGAACTTGCAACATCTTGTCTCAGATGAGAAGATTACCATGATCTATAAGGAAACATCACTGAGCAAGGAACAGAGGAGCAATGGAGACATGAAGATAACTCTCTTTTAGTCAGAATAATACTCGGCAGGAAGCAGAGAACATTGATGTGAATAAATAAACTTTTCTGGGAATATCGAGACTAGAATACAGTAGAGACATTAAAATGCATATAAAAGAACAAATTTCTGGCAGGAATATCGTTTATAGTGTCTTGGATACATTTATTTATAATCAGTTCAGGTATCATAATAACCCTCTCTTCTACAAGACAGCCTTGATCCCTTGTAGTATGCCTACCATCGCAACAGGTCAACCGCAGACATCATCATCCTGACCCAAAACTCTTCTCTGGAACCCCTTGATAACTGGGTCGTCTATGTCCGGCTCCTATTTATTGACTATAGCTCCCCCTTCACCACCATAATCCCATCCAAACTTGTCTCAACATCTCGACCTGGACCCAGAGGAGCCTCCCTCTGCCACTGGACCCTTGACCTTCTGACCCTAAGATTACAATTGGATACTCTATCCGAACTTTTTTGTGATCCCGAATGTTTACCCTTTCCTGATCGGTATGACCTCAGTCTAAAATCATCTTCATAAACAAGTTTGTTCCCTCTCCAGTGCTTCCAAATTATTTTAATAATTTAGTGATCATAACTGAACAGAGTATTTCAAATGTGGTGTAACCAATGTTTGATACAAGATTTTATAACTTCTATTCTTTTCATTTCTGTTGCTATGGAAACAAAGATCCATGGAGTTGTTTTTACTTATGGCCTTATTGACTACCATTCCAACTTATATTGCTTTGTGTATTTCTGCTCTCTCCTGTTCAGCTCTTATATTCCTCTTACACAAGCATGAGTTATTAGATTTTAGTATGTAGAAATTGATTTGACAATTATATAGCCATTCTGCAAGTTATTTATGTCCTGTGATATGTTGCAGTTGCCCTCAGTGTTGATAATCTTCCCAATTTGCAGGCTGCTGCAAATTTAGAAACAGTAATACTTTTATTTCAAAATTTTCTTCATACAAATTGTCAACAGCAGCCAATTAATTATTTGGGAACACGGTTTTCTACTTTCTGCTACATAGAACTGCTAACCTTTACGCCTACTCATTGATTTCAGGCAGAATGAAGGCCCTTTACCTAGATGAGAACAAAATAACTATTTTCATCCACTCATGATTTTATACACCTGTATAAGTTCACCCCTCAGCCTCCTAATTTTCCGATTGTCAGCTCTTTAATTCTCCATTCCAGTTCCACTCCCATTCTGAGATCTGTGTATCTAGTTCCTTACACAGTTCAAAAGAAATCCAATGTGAACTCAAGAACCGTACTTCATCTTTTCATTGGGCACTTTCTAGCCCTAAAGACTCAACATAATTTTAACAATTTAAGATAATCAGCCTGCACTGTTTGTATTAGAGCAGAACAATTCCAATCATCAACTTCTGGTTCCTATTAAATCTTTCCCCACTTACCTTGTCTATGCCTGCCAGTTCTTGATTCCCCATACCCTGAGGAAAAGATTCATCCTATCTCTTCCCCTCGTGATTTTATACATGTCTAAGATCACTCCTCAACAGGCGCTCCAAGGAATGAAGTCCGAGCCTGTCCAAATCTCTCTGAAGCTTTCTCCATAGTCTTCCCTACATTGCATATCTTCACGGCATCTTTCCTATACCAGAACTGAGCACAATCCGACAAGTGCGGTCTCAATAATGTTTTGTAATACTGTAACATAACTTCCCAACTTCAATATTTAATTCCAACATGCCAAAAACCTACTGCACCACCCTATCTGCCTATGATGCCATGTTCATGAACCTATGTACTTGTACTCTTCGATCCTTCTCCTCGATAATACTCCCCAGCCCCTCCCATTCCCTGTAAAGGTCCTGCCTTGGTTTGATCTCACATTCATCTGAATTTAACTCTTTTTGCCATTCCTCAGCCCACTTGCCAAGCTAATCCAAATCCTGCTGTAATTGTCGATGGCCACCTTCACTGTCTACAATACCACCTATTCTGGTGCGATCTACAAAGTTTAATAATCTCGCTTTGATATTTGTCATCCAAATGATATTGATGCCAAACAGCAAAGGGCTCAGCACTGATTCAATTGGCATACTACTAGTCACAGGCCTCCAGTCCAAAAAAAACCATTTTAATAATATTCAATAATGTAAATAATTATTCATTAATAAATAATAATCAGTGTAACTAGCAATCTTAAAAGAAACAGTAATGTACTTGTATGGATTGAGAGCTACTTAAGTGATGATTCTTGTCGAATGAATAGGTTCTTGTCAGTTTGGATATCTGTGCCCATTAGAGTACCAGAGGGATCAGTGCTTAGACCCTGGGGACACAAAGAACTGCAGATGCTGGAATCTTACATAGAACACAGTGCTGGAGTAACTCAGTGAGTGAGGCAGTATCCCTGGAGGACATGACTAGGTGCCGATTTGTGGTGGGACCCTTCTGAAGAAGTGCAGCTTCAGTCTGGCAATGGAGGAATTCCAGGGCAGCATGGTCAGTATGGGAATGGGAAGGAGAGTTGAAATGGTTGGCAACCGGGAGATCCCATGGGCACAGGTGGACCAAGTGTAAGTGTTCAGTGAAACGATCGCTGAGATTATGTTATCGACAATTTGAACAAAACAGCAAAGATATCTTGTCACAAATATATTAGGCACTGGTGAGATCATGCATGGAGCATTATGTACAATTTTGCTTTTCCAACCTAAAAGAGGGATATACTTTCTATGGAGGGAGTACAGCAATGATTCATCAGCCTGGTTCCTTGGGTCTTTGAGAAGAGACTGAGAAATCTAGGTATTTGGTCTCTTGATTTCAGAAGAATGAGAGGGAGCATCATTGAAATGAACAGAATTGTTGAAGGGTTCAACAGGGTACAAGCAGACTGAAAGCTATGCCCTCTGGGTTTTTGACATTTTCACCCTTGGAACAAGGATCTGACTGTCTCCCCTCTCTATGCCTCCCATAATTGGAATACTTCTATCAGGTTTCCCCACAACCTTCAGCGTTCCAGAACGAACTATCTAAATCCATCCAACTCTCTTTATAGCTCAAATCCTTGAATCCAGGTACCATTCTGGTAAATTGATGACTCATTCTTGTACAGTGGCTTCTTTGTTTTGCACTGCCAGACCCTCAGGCTATGTCATCTCCAGCCAATTGTCAATCCAGTTAAAAAGTAATCTGTGTCAATTTGATCATTGCATTCTGTTGCTATACTCTCAGTGATCTTCTAAACTGCAGAAAAGATAGGCTTTGTGTATTAAATTTCTCCCCCCCCCCCCCCCCCCCAGCCCACCATTCATTCAACCCACCTCATAGGACACATTCCACAAGCCAGAGATTAATCTCATGATTGCACTCTCTTGAATTCAACTATATCCTCTCTGACACAAGGAAACCAATGATATATAATGCTTCATGTGTGGTCTCACCAAGAGTCTGTATAATTGCAATATAATTGTGTACTTTTATATTCACTGATCTCTTTGTCAGGAAATACAATATAAAAACATAGCACAAAAAGTAAGGAAATTTGTGTTTGGTAGATTATTTCTTTGTTGTAATAATGCTTCTTGGCAATAAATCTTATACCATTGGAAAGCCTGTTTATTTCCCTTTTAAATGGTGCCACATTTGTAAGGAACATGCATTTGTGGGATGAGCAGCAGAGCTGAGTATATGGGTTGCGCCCATGAAAAATTTGCCAAATCTTCTCTGCCAATGCCAAACAGCTTATTCTGCCATTGACTCTTGTTCGGTGTTGTTTGGTGGATTGGATGATTGAAGTCTGAAGAAACAAGACATATTGGCAATTTAACAATTTATTCATTTAATAAACAGGAGCCACAGTAGCGTGTGGAAGAACCATACACAGCCATAACAGCCTGGCACCTCCTCCTCATGCTGGTCACCAGCCTGGTCACACACTGTTGTGGGATGGCATCCCATTCTTGTCAGCACCTGGGGGTACCAGAAGCTCAAAACAAGAGTCAATAGCAACAGCAGAATAAGCTGTTTGGCATTGGCAGAGAAGATTTGGCAAATTTTTCATGGGCGCAACCCATATACTCAGCTCTGCTGCTCATCCCACAAATGCATGTTCCTTACAAATGTGGCACCATTTAAAAGGGAAATAAACAGGCTTTCCAACGGTATAAGATTTATTGCCAAGAAGCATTGTTACAACAAAGAAATAATCTACCAAACACAAATTTCCTTACTTTTTGTGCTATGTTTAGTACTATGTTCCAATGACTGGTTATACCAACCTGTTTGTTTTTTTGTCTGAAAATCCACCAATTCCAAGTCTCTCACATCTTAAAATAGATTCTGCTTTTCAATTTTTCATACCAGAGTAGATTATTCCATTATTTCATATATATTGCGCCTGCCTTTTTCATGCCTATTCATTTGATTGCAATATATCCTTTTTCAGCCCCCTCACTCCTTAGTTTCCTACTTTAGGGTTGTAAACAGACTTTCATTATTTCTTTTGTTTTCCTCCCCTTAGTTTTTATTATATAGTAAATATTTGTGGCCTATGCACTGATCTTTGCGGTAGTGCATGGGTTATAACTTGAAAATGATCTGTTTATCTCTACTCTCTTTGCCAGCTAGTCATTTATCAGATAATCAGAAGTCTGTGGAGGCCAATGGATAGTGTTAAGGCAGAGATAGATAGATTCTTGATTAGTACGGGTGTCAGGGTTTATGGGGAGAAGGCAGGAGAATGGGATTAGAATGGAGAGATAGATCAGCCATGATTGAATGGCGGAGTAGACTTGATGAGCCGAATGGCTTAATTCTGCTCCTATTACTTATGACCTTATGATAATTTCTTGTACAAATATTACTCCCACTCCAATGATTCCTTGATTTAACAATGGCCTATATACATTATCAGATGCCTTTAGAATCCAAATACAACCCACTCATTTCACCCATTCCAACCTACTCCTCACAACCTCTAACAACATGAACAGATTTGGTGTGTTTGATTTCTCTTTCAAAATCTCTATCCAGTCATTCGGATATAAAAGTGCCTTCTTACTTGCTCCTAACAATAGATTCTAGAATTGCTTACAACTGAAGTCAGGCTGATTGTTTTATTCGAAGATAGACACAAAAATCTGGAGTAACTCAGCGGGACAGGCAGCATCTCTGGAGAGAAGGAATGGATGACGTTTCGGGTCGAGACCCTTCTTCAAACTGGTTAAGGATAAGGGAAACAAGAGATGTAGACGATGATGTAGAGAGATAAAGAACAATGAATAAACAATATGAAAAGAAGTAACAATGATAAAGGAAACAGGCCATTGTTAGCTGTTTGTTGGGTGAAAAAGAGAAGCTAGTGTGAGTTGGTGGGGGAGGGATAGATAGGGAGGGAATGCCAGGGCGACCTGAAGTGAGAGAAATCAATATTCATACATCTGGGCTGTTAGCTGCCCAAGCAAAATATGAGATGCTGTTCCTCCAATTTGCATTTAGCCTCACTCTGACAATGGAAGAGACAATAGACAATAGGTGCAGGAGGAGGCCATTCGGCCCTTCGAGCCAGCACCGCCATTCAATGTGATCATGGCTGTCATGACCTCGGACAGGAAGGTCTGTGTGGGAATGGGAAGGAGAATTAAAGTATTTAGCAACTGGGAGAGATCAGGTCGGTTCAGGTGGGCTGAGTAAAGGTGTTCAGCGATATGATCACCCAATCTACGTTTGGTCTCGCCGATGTATAAAAGTCCTCATCTTGAACAACAGATATAGTAGATGAGGTTGGAGGAGGTGCAAGTGAACCTTTACTCTTTCTTTTTATTGAATAACAGAGTTTTGTTTTCTGACTTTAAATCTGCAAAGTATTTTCTGAATATCTAGGCCATTCTGGAAACTCAAAACCATTGCATCCTCCTATTTTTGCGATCACCTCAATTAAAATATATCATGTAGGCCATTGTGCCCAAGTTTTTGGTGCCATTGATGGGATTTCTTTATTAAGAAATTCTTGTTAGCCCTCATTAAGAAAAGAGTGTGAGGGTAGGGCGTATTCATTGAAATTAGAGAATTCAATGTTCACACCTTTGAGTTGTAAGCTACCTGACAAGAATATGAGGTGCTGCTCCTCCAGTTTGTGTGTAACTCCACTCTGGCAATAGAAGAGGCCATGGACAGAAAGGTTGATATGGGAATGGGAGGAAAAAGATCCAGCAGGCCTTAGCAGACAAAGCACACTTGTTCAGCGAAATGGTCGCTCAGTCTATGCTTGGTCTCACTGATGTAAAGGAAAGCTGTTCCTCCAACTGACAATGCATTTAGTATTTTATAGGTAAATGAGGACAGTTAGAGAAAAATATCCAAAAGAATTTGTTGAATCTATGTGATGTCACATTTCAATTATATTGTTGCAAAAGAGTGTTGATTTTATAATGCCTTTGTTCCTTTCACTCATTCAAGCACCCGAGTCAGAAAAGCTTTACTACATTTCTAAGAATTCTACCCCACTGCTATTTTTATCCAAAGTGTTACCATTATCAATAATTTTATATTTTTCTTACCATATTTGAAATTACCCTTGGCTTCACTCTCCCACTGCCTTTTGTTAGTTTAAAGCATCCATATCAACCTAGTCATTCAATTCACCACGTCACTAAGATGATAGTTAAATTGATGGATATCCCAAAGGAGGGAGTCACTCTCCCTCTCCGGAAGTGGTGTCGGTTCCCATGAAAATAAATCTTTACTTCAGAATCAAACTTTCAGCTGTGCATTTAACCATCTAGCAAGACTGCCCCATGGCAATTATCTGAGATAACATTTTGAAGATTATTATATGGGAATTGCCATATCAATATGGACCCCAGCTTCTTGACCTTTCTCAGCAGAACCTCACTCCTGCAGGACACAAAGTGCTGGAGTAACTCACCAGATCTGGCAGCATCTTTGCAGAACGTCTTCTGACATTTCCGTCACCTCCAACGAGATCCCACCACTAGTCACATCTTCATAGCTCCATCCCTTTCCGGTTTCCACAGAGACCACTCGCTCCACAACTCCTTGGTTCACCCAAACCACCCCTCCCCCAAGGGGAGACAGCAGGAGATGTAACACCTGTTCCTATACCTTCTACCTCTCCTCCATCCAGGAATTCCAACACTTTTCAGATGCGACAGAGGTTCACCTGCACCTCCTCTAACCTCATCTACTACATCCGGTGTCCAAACGTGGACTCCTGTACATTCACAAGGCCAAGCATAGACTCTGAGACATTTTACTGAACACTTGCACTTGGTCTGCCATCGCCGACTGGATCTCCTGGTTGCTAAACCATTTTACTCTCCTTCCCATTCCCATACAGACCTTTCTGCCCTGGGCCTCCTCCATTCTCAGAGTGAGGCAACATGCAAACTGGACAACCATGCCTCATATTCCACTTGGGTAGCTTACAACCCAACTGCATAATAATTGAATTCTTCAATTTTAGGTAGCCTCTTACCAAACCACCCCACACCCCCCATTCTCCTCCACAAACCCCCTCCCTCCATATGCCCCACTGAGACTCCTACCTATTCCTCCCCCCCTACTCCTGCCATTTTCTTGCCTAGCCTCACTATTCTTAACTCTTCAACCATATCTTGCAACTTCTGCTTTTATCCCTGGCCTTTGTTCCAACCATCTGCCTATCAATAAAACCTGATTCGCCTGCATCCACCTATTACCTGCCTGCTCTGCCCTACCTCTCCCCTCTTGTGGCTTTCTTCTCTCCTCCCTACAATCAGTCTGAAGAAGGGTCTCGACCCGAAACTTCACCTTTCCATGTTCTCCAGAGATGCTGCTTGACCTGCTGAGTTACTCCAGCACCTTATGACCGCGGGCGAGGACAGCAGGAGAAGGGAAAGACATTGTGGCCTTCCATCACAGTGAGGAGTGAGAGGACTGGAGGAGACTCAGTGTGATGGATGTTTCTTTGATGGATGTTTCTTTTTTGTGTGTTTTGGGGTTGGGTGGTTTGAGTGCCTGTTTGATGCTTTTATTGTTGGACTGTGTTTTTGGGGGTTTTGGGGTGTGTGATTTGAATGCCTATTTAATGCTTCTATTGTTGGACTGTGTTTTGGGGGGTTTTTGGGGTTGGGTAATTTGGGTGCCTGTTTAGTGCTTTTATTGTTGGACTGTGGGTGATTGAATTAACATTTTGTTCAAGATGGCCGCGCCGTTGTGTTTTGGCTGCCTGCCACTGTATGTTTCTTTTTTTCCTAGTCAGATGTGCAGCACTTTGGTCAACGTGGGTTGTTTTTAAATGTGCTATACAAATAAATTGACTTGACTTGACTTGACTTATGTCCTCTTGTGTGTTAACCAGCATCTGAAGGTCATTGTTTTTACATTTCACTCCTAGATTTATCCAAGTTATTTTACCCACCACTACCTGTTCTTACACAAAATACTAAAATGAATGGGAAGCCAATTTATTCAGGACATTGGACGTCAGAGGCAGTCGCCTGTTCCTAAACCTGGCCCAAGAATATTCCAACTCCAACTAATGTGAGTGGTATGCGGCGCTATTCGAGTTAAATTGAATGCAGTCAACATTTGAACCATTTTTGTTACCATAGCTGCATCTGACAAACACTTTGTTTTTGCATATCACCAACTAACAGGAACGAGTAATTGAATGGCCAATCTTTGGTCTGCAGTTTGCTTTGACTGATTGCTCAAGAGATAAGCCTACCAGCCTGATTAACTACAAACATTTCTTAGCGTTTGTTTTGGAACACGTTTCCTTCCATATTTCTCGGATGCAGCCACAGACAGCCGAATGTTCTGACAAGTTTTGGAAATTATTCTTGTCATCTGTAAATTTCTTGACTCAAACTTCAATAACGGGCATCAATAATCTCAGAAGATAACAAAACAAAGTAGCTGCATAGAAAGGAACTGCAAATGCTAGTTTACACTGAAGATTGACACAAAAAGCTAAAGTAACTCAGTGGGTCAGGCAGCATCTCTGGAGAAAAGGAATAGATGACGTTTCGTGTCGAGACACTTCTTCAGATTGAGAGTCAGGGGAGAGGGAACGATAGCTACAGAAGGAACATAGAACAAATGAATGAAAGATATGTCAAAATGATTAAGGTAAGGTGGAGCCCACGGCGGGTTGGCTTGGGGAAGTTCATAACCAGTTATACGAGGGTATGGGAGAGACAGAGAGAGATGGAAGGGTTACTTGAACTTAGAGTACAAATTAGCTGTTTTCGAAAAATGTACTTACTCCCGGGCTTCTAAACAATTATTTTGCTTGTGCATCACTTTTCCCCATATTCCACTTCTATCTGTGAAAACTCGCTTTTTGGTCGCCAGTCATAAAGAAATAGACATTTGCGACATGTTTCCAGCGAGCTCACTGAGTGTGAAGGAGATGTGTGATTGCGGTGCACTAAATAAATCCTCATTATTGTTTTGCACGAAAGTAGTCTTAAATTGACCTTGGAGGAGGTGCACGGTGTTAAAAAGGCCAAAACACGACAAAAACTTAATTTTATTACAGTTGATCTCAATCGGCTTAATTCTTGTTATTTTCCACGTTGAATCATTTGGTACAAAATGTGGCCAGATAAGCAACGCATTGTTTTACATCTTTGTTGATATTAAAATAATTTTACCTGCCCCAGTTCTTTGTCGTTAGTGATCTCCACGAGAAGGTATTTCCCCGTGGACCCTTGGATAACCCCAAGCCACCAACCGAATGTGGACTGATGTTGTTTGTCTAACTTCTTTCTAAAGTCTACACCATCAGAGCCACGGAGATGGCAACATATCTAACCATTGACCCGAAATACAGCGGCAAGCACGGTCTTTTAAAATTAGGTCTGATATTCACTACAATAATATGGAGTGGGTATAATGAATGTCTTTAAATAGCTTTGTAACATCAATTTCTGGTCGAGTGGGCTTATGATTAAAAACTTTCAACAGTGCATACCGAACACTCCGTTTAAATATGTCCTATATTGTTTGCGAAGGTGCCATCTGAATTGTTCCAAAACACTTTGAGATTATAATTTAGTTTCACATCCTTTCTTTAAATGTTCTCGCAATCGCCCGCCTCCATGGTGAGTAAAATGCATGTGAGCGCCCCTCCTCTGAGCCGAGTCGGTTGGGGAGTTTTGGTGCAGATACAGCTCGCTGCTGATGCTCCACGTCCACGTCCACATCTCTCTCTCTCTCTCTCTCTCTCTCTCTCCCCCACATCCCCCTCCCACCTGCGGACGTTTCCCTGTGTTTGTTATGAAGTGACATCACTCGGGTCCACGCCGAGCCGAGCTGAGCCGAGTCGAGTGTGGAGCTGCTCGTTGCTCGGGTGGGAGACGTCGTGCAAAGCTTGAGTAATATGGCGTCCATAGGAGACTTCGATCCTCTCCACGCCAACATCCCGGCCACGAAAGTGGAGATCACCGTCTCCTGCAGGCAAGTCGCATCCTACAACCCTACAACCCAACCTCCCTCCCTCTCCCTCTGGTGGGGCACTGGGCATGGGGTGTCTTTCGTGATCCACCTCTCCGGGCGGCTGAGTACCCGGGCAAAGTGGTGGTCATGACTTGGACAAAGTCGGTGCATAACTCTCTCTCTCTCTCTCTCGCTGCCTGCCTGCCTGCCTGCATCCACAGCGAGCACGGATGGCTGTCAGAGGTTCCCTCGGGATCTCCAGCAATCCGTTTCCCCTGGTGCCTTCCCGAGCGACTGCTCTTGGAAGTTGAAGGTGTCAAGCTGAGTCTGGGAAAGTTGGCAGGAAAGTATGTCTGAGATGTCGAGGGAAGGGGGAAAGAGACGTTAACTTTACCCATAGGATCCAGGATATATATTTTTGATACGACTGATTATAATAACCCGTCTCATTACCGTGAATGCAGCTCCTGTAATTGAACGTGACCGGGAGGGGGAGAGGGAGGGAGGGAGGGAGGGAGGGAGGGAGTTGAGGGGTGCGTGTTTGTTTGTCCGTCGGGGTGTCAGGCTGGGGAGGGGATGAGGTGGGATGTCCAACCCCCCCTCCCTGTTGGGCATCAATCTGTGATCGAGGCACTGAGGGGATCATCCAGCAAGCGGAGGAATTTCCCTGTTTACAATATTAACCCCTACGCCGCCGGTCTCGCTTTCAAAAGATTAATCGATTTTTGAAATTAAACACATCAGCGTTAAAGTAAATAGGTTGTCAAATTTTAAAAAAACATTTCAACCACCGTGGGCCGGGGTCGTGTAGGGAGAGGGAGAGGGGGGGGGGGGGGGGGCTGTATTTGCAGCGTGAATCAATATTGTCGGTGTATTGCTTCGTAAAGGTGATCTCTCGCACTGATTGTCCCTCGCTGTTTATTTACATGCACGGAAATTATATTATAAACACTTTTTATTAATAATCTAATTATGGCGTACACTGATTTTAAATTCAAAATTGACGAGGAGACATCAAATTATTAATGTAACCAGAATCCCTGATCATTTCTAGTAGGCTTTGGAAGCTGAAGGCTCCCAAATATTGATTTATTTCACCCTAACAATAAATCTGTTAGAAAATCGTCACTTTTTGAAGTCATTGCTTTCTCTGAGGTGGCTGCTCGCTTATGCCCAGGTCAGTTTTTTCGTTTTTCAGACAATAACTTAAGTCAGTTCAGGGAGTGAGGAGAATGAATGGTTGAATGAACTTTACGATACTTTATATCACATGTACCGAGGTACAAAGAAATGCTTTGTTTTGCATACAACCAAGTAAAAATCACGTAGCAGATCTCACCGAGATAGTACACAAGTGTTGCCACATATTGTCGCCGACAAAGGCTGTATCTTTACAAGTTGATGTAACAGTTTTTGATTCTTGTTTCTGCAAGAGTTTGGACAATGGTTCTGTAATGAGACTGGGTTTGGGCTTTATACTCCCTTATCCTGTTAACGAATGCTTGACGATTAGCAAGAGCTACTCCTTAAGCAATACTGGGTCCAGGCCAAATGCAAGTCACGCACCAGTTGGCATAATTACATTTGTAACAGTCACACACCTTCCAACTCTCGTATCGGTTTCACAGACAATGCAACTTTCAGTGAAGAAATTGGTGATCTAAGAATAAATCATTGAAATAATATTTTGTAATTGCAATTAGAGTACCTGTGTATAGTTGAGTGAATCATTTGCATTGCTGAAATACCAGTTTATTATTGAGTACACTCCCTAAATGTACTGCTTCCACTTTACACTCTTGATTTTGTTTGCCAATTGAAGATTTTAATTTACCTGTTCAAACCATCACAATTCTTCAAATGAGGATGCTTCTGGTGCAAAAAAAAAATGTGTTGGAGGAACTCAACCGGTCAGACAGCATCTGTGAAGGGAAATGGGCAGACAACGCCCTGAGTCAGGACCGGAACAACCTTTGTCCATTTTTCTCCAAAGCTGCTGTCTGGCCCACTTAATCTTCCAGCATCTGCAAACCCTTGTGTCTCCAAGTGGGTGGGGAGTTCCAGGACAAAGAAACAGTGAGATTATTTATAGGTCAGAATCTTTTTTGACTTGGTTGGTATTTGCAGGAGATGGTGTACCCATGTGCTCTGGCACATCTTGGTGGTCAAGGTTGTGAGCTTGGGAGATGCTGTGAGAGGTGAACAATTCACAGTGAACATCAGATCCTGGGAAGTGCTATAGTGCAGAGGAACCCAGGAGTGCATGGTTGGCTGTAAGTTGTGTTGCAGGTAGATAAGGTGAAGAAGGCTTTTGGTATTCTGGCTTTCATTAGTCAATGAATTGAGTATAAAAGTTGAGATGTTAAGTTGGTGTCATACAAGATGTTAGTGAGGCCGCACTTTGAGTATTGTGTTCAGTTTTGGTCAGTCTGTTACAGGAAAGATGCCATTAAGCTGGAAAGGGTGCAGAGAAGATTAATGAGGATGTTGCCTGAAGCTAAGAGCCTGAGCTATAGGAGAGATTGAGCAGGCTAGGACTTTATTCCTTGGAATGCAGGAGGCTGAGGGGTGATCTTAAACAGGTGTATAAAATCATAAGGGGAATGGATAGGGAAAGTGAAGTGTCTGCACAAGGGCATATGTTTAAGGGGAAAGATTTTATTGAACCTTGAAGGGGCAACATTTTCACAAAGAGAGTGGTGGGTGTATAGAACGAACTGCCAGAGAAAGTAGTTGAGGCAGGGACAATAACAACATTTGAAAGACATTTAGACAGGAACATGGTTAGGAAGGTTTTGAGGGATATGGGCAGAACATGGGGATATGGCGGAACACGGGAAAATGGAACAAGCTCAGATTGGGCATTTTGGTCAGCATGGATGTGCTTGGCAAAAGGATCCGTTTCTGGGCTCTGATTCTATGTTAGCAACAACGGTGCATATTGTCAGTGGAACACAGCAACCATGGTGCTGTCGGGAAAGAATGTTTTGTGCGTTGGACTTGGAGCCAAACAATTGGCTGCCTTGTTCCTCAGGATTTTGAGAGTTGTACAGTGTTTTATTATTAACCCTGGGATACTTGTGATCTTTTTCTTAATTGTAGAACTGCGTGGCATGAGGTCAACACCTACCCATATAGCTGAGATTTAGACAAATTATTTAAAGTGTCAGATCACAGGCACATATGACCTGCTGACAGTGGCATGGGGTTGCAGTGCATCTCATGGGATCAGTGTATTCAAAAGATGCGTTGCATTTATGAATAATGCAGCTAATTTTAATTTCTAACTTTTAAGCAACGTTCATCATTTTGACAATCTAACAGGAAAATGTTTGCCTTTAGAATGATAATGGAAGCACACACACAATGTAACCCGGATGATAAAACGACCTAAATTGTTTGTTGGATTTGGAGTTATATTTTTGTGCAGCATTCTTAAACATATTTGCAGTTCAGAAACAAAGTTAATGGATCCAAATAACTTGCCAACATTAGGCGACAAGTCCTATGATAATCTTGTCCAATCACTGTGTTAGGATGGGTCCAGTTTGGTATAAATGGTCAATGATGAACAGAATAAAACAAAGAGCAAGAAACGGTAAATTGTCAGAAAGTTGATGTGCAGCACTCAAGCCATAATTTCATCAGCTTGCTGAGATGATATCAGGTACCATAAAGGTTATTTCAGTTTTTGTAAAATTATGCTGTACAATCAGTTTTCCAAAGATATCACAAACTATATCTGCACAATGTTTTGGTGTGCAAGACATGGTGGCATTGAGTGGTGAAGGTGTGTGAGGGTATGTGGTTTGTAAATGTAATATGTTACCAATCTAAACCATGCTGCCATCATCAGTGAGCCATCAACTCGGACTCCAAGATCCCTCTGCACATCTATGCTGTTAAGGGTCTTGCCATGGTCTACTCTCCCCTTACATTCCATCTCCCAAAGAGCAACACCTCACACTTGCTCGGATTAAACTTCAGCTGTCATCTCTCCGCCCAATTCTGCAGCTGATTTACATCCTGCTGTACCCTCTGACAGCCTTCCTCATTGACTGCAACACTTCCAATTTATGTGTAATCAGCCAACTTACTCTCCAACCCATCTATATTTACATCCAGATAATGATAATGAATGAAAGTTAAGACACAAAAGCAGCATTAACCCCTTGCATTTCTGTTGCCTGCTCTGCTGTTTAATTACATTGTGGCTGATCTTTAACTCCTTTCTGGTATTGGGAAAACCCCATGATGTGTGGCTGGTATCTGTTTTTTGGAACAAAACAAATGTGAAAGAATTCTTAGATTGGTGAGAATGATGAGGATACTGATCTCAGCCATGACTCATTACTGAGAATGTACCAATTCGGGATTGTAATCTGTGTGTGGCAAGAATGTGTTCTGAAAATTAAATAGCTCCTTGAATTATTAAATGCTACATTGGTCATGGACTTCATTTGATGAAGTGTCATTCTCACAGTTTATCTAAATTGTGAGAGGCAAAAGGAGAATCACAGTAAAAGGACTAGCTAGGTCCTCTGCTCTACAACCCCAGAGCCCTGCCATTCACTGTGTAGGTACTGTCCTGGTTTGACTTCCCAAAATGCAACACATTGCACTTCTCTGTATTAAACTCCATTAACCATTCCTCAGCCCCCCAGACCAACCGATCAAGATCCTGCTGCAATTTTTTGACAACCATCTTCGCTGTCTACAACACCACCCACTTTAAAGTAATCTGCAAACTTACAAATCATGCCTTGCATGTTCTCATCCAAGTCATAGATATAGATGACAAACAGCAATGGGTCCAGCACCGAATCCTGAGGCACACCACGAGTCACAGGCCTCCAGTCCTAAAAACAACCTTCCACCATCACCCTTCAAATGTTTTAATTGCACCCGCCTTCACAGATTCCATTGGCAGCTCGTTCCATATATGCTCCGCCCTCTGCTTAAAGAAATCCTCCTGGTGTACGCCTCCTTGTCACCTTCTCCTAGCTAGGTAGAATGATCTATTCTACATTTTCCTTCAGCTTCGTCCCCTTTGATCTCTTGTTGTCACACCTTACCCTTCCATATTTCTGTGAGTCCTTATCCCCGGACTCTCAGACTGAAGAAGGGTCTCAAACCAAAATGTCACCCATTTTGCTATCCAGAGATGCTGCCTGTCCTGCTGAGTTACTCTGGTTTAGTTTAGAGATACAGCACAGAAACAGGCCCTTCGGCCCACCGATTCCGCACCGACCAGCGATCACCGCACATTAACACCACCCTAAACACACAAGGGACAATTTTACATTTACCAAGCCAATTAACCTACAAACCTGTATGTCTTTGGAGTGTGGGAGGAAACTGAAGATCTTGGAGAAAACCCACATAGGTCATGGGGAGAACGTACAAACTCCGTCCAGACATGCACCCGGGTCTCTGGTGCTGTAAGGTAGTACCTCTACCGCTACGCCACTGTGCCAGGTTTGATTAAGAATCCAGGTATATTAGTTGCTGCAAGGCTTTCACACGTCACAAAGCCTTTACTCAATGAACACCCATATCATTCTGGCTCAGAATGGCAGCATATTGGAATTGTGGGCAATCCTTACAGATCAGCAATGTAAAATAAGGTTTCTCTCCTATTGAGGGAGAGGCGACTCAGTTTGCTTCTAGAAATTCTTTACTCTGTTTAAATCTGAGGCAGCAAGACTTCTGGCTTTACTGAAGTGTATGCTTTCTCTTTATTCATGAAGTGCTTCGGATGTTGACTTTGCCATGAGAAACAAAGATGCAAGTGGGATAATCTGAATGTGAAAATGTAGTCAATGATTACTGTCATCACTGATTTTCTTTATGAGCATGAATGCCTCAGAGATGCAAATTGCTTTCTTGGTCCTTTCCAGAGTTTTGTTGACTCAACGTTAGTTTATGAGGGAAATAATTTCATGGGAACATTTCTGTGTGAGCAGCAACATCTTTTTCAGATAACTTGCCTGTTTGGTTGATCTGATAGCTTTTCCTATTTAATTGTACCTATTTTACTGGCGCTGAGTGAATTTAATTGGATTGCTCTTTGAAATCTGGCACTTAAGATTATCCGTACTCAGTGATCAGATAGTCTGATGGTTCTGGGATCACTTTTACATTTATTCCTTGAATTAATTTCTGTTTTAATTATGTGATCATTCAATCATTGACAAATATAAATTGATAATTATTCTCGCAAAAACTTATTGCGGGATAAATATTTATTTTTACTTTCAGTCTGGTGACCGCATTTCTAGTGAAAAAATTGAAGGTTTCTGGACTCGGCAAAATTTTAAGCCTTTGCTAAAATCCACCTTTAATTGACTGGGGTATCTGGAGCCATGGCTGTCTATTAAAGACTGAGATATGAAGGAATTCCTCCTTGTATTGGATAGTAAACCTTTTATATGGCATTGGGTTCAAGCTTGGTCACTGAGCGTATTCCAGACAGAGATGGGTAACTTTTTAGATATTAAAGGAATCTTGGTACAGGTATATAAAGTTAGTTCAGGAAAATACTGCCTATATAAAAGTTTATCCATGTTCAACTTTATTTTGCACGAAACGTTATTCACATTATTCCCTTTATCATGTACCTGTACACTATGGTTGGCTCAATTGTAATCATGTATTGTCTTTTGGCTGACTGGTTAGCACGCAACAAAAACTTTTCACTGTACCTCTCTACGTGACAATAAACTAAACTCAACTTGAATGGTAGGCAGATACAAAGAACCAAATAATCTACTCCTGCTTTGCTTTTTCACATTCCGGTCGGTCATGCTGGGAAAGACAGAGAAGCGTCTTTGATTCTTGACATGACATTGCTTGTCACAGGTTTGCACTGAGACTGGATCAGTTGTGCATCCGTTGGTTAGTGTCATGATTTACATGTCGTCATAAAGCAGATGCAAGACGGAAGTGAATTTTTGCAGACAGCCAACTTTGTAAAGAGGATTTTCCACAATCCCTCTTGACTGATTCAAAGCCTTGTCTTGAAAATGGTATGTATTGTGGTTGATGCTGGTCTGTGAGTTTCTTTTGGAGTTGATGAGCAGTGAGGTTCATGTCGACTGTGCTTCTAGATGGGCAGAATCTACATTGCAATTCATAGAGCAGCTGTTTGGCAAATTAGTGGATGCAGTTTTGGAGGACTTTGGCAATAGTTTCCCCCTTGGCAGCAGCATGGAGAACTTTCCATGACCACAATTGCATTTGTCTCTTTTCCACATCCAAATGATTACAACATTTCTATGGTCACTGATACATTCTTCTCCTTCCAGAATGGGAGATGAGGCTGTGAGGCACATGGCTGGGATTGGGTGTGGAGGTGGTGCTGGCTCGAAGGGCCGAATGGCCTACTTCTGCACCTATTGTCTATTGTCTGTTGTCTATTGCTGGGAAAACCATGCTCAGCCAAAGCACACTGTGGAAATCTCAGTTCTGGAGAGTGAGGGAGGGAGGACTGGGGAGGTTGGTGAAATAGGAGCAGAGAAAATGGGGAAGGCAGAGAGCAACAGCCAGAGAAAAGAGAGAGCAGGAGGTTCCCAGTGCAGGAAGGGAAGGTGGAGCAGAGACACAGCAAGCTTCAGTGTCCTAATTTTATTTGTGTTTCTTTGTTTATCTTTGATTAATCCTTGCTGTAATTTTTATATCAATAAGTAAGGTTTGAGGCCGCTATTGTAAGAATCCTTCAAGAAACTGGGTTATCTCCAATTTTCTACCACAAAGCATATATATTTTTGTCATTACAAACAACTTGATGTTGGACATTTCATTTCATGAAGCGAGATATATTTTTTTGTGTTGAACAAGGGAATCTTCTCAACAGTCTTTCTGAATACCGGATATAAAGATGTTATTAATAACATGCTTAATTTATATTTTCCAGTAGTTTCAAATATATTTTTAGCAAGTGATTACATGAAACACCAGCAATTGCATTAAAGATTTCACAGATTCTGGCAGACTGAGAGTCCCGAATGAACAAATACACTTGATGTCAAACTGTCCTTGGGTTAATGATAGTGCCCGCTGCTGTTAATTCCTTTATTCATAAATCTTAAACTGTGAGCAACACAAAATTGCATTCATCTGCTGTTTCAAGCAATGGAGAGCAAGCATATTAACCAGAACCTTTTTTGAAAGAGTTATAACCAGGTATACAAATAAAGATCGGCTAATGCCTATTTTCGGTTGGAAATATATACCCAATTTGGAATGATGCAGGAGTATGGTAAATGGATTTTAATGTCAGTTAACCCAACAACCTACCCATATTGTGATGTAGGAGGAAACCAGAGCTTTACCGTATGGACACTGAATTTTCTAATTTTCGTAACTATCCTACAAACAACACCCCCTCCCTTCCTGTCCCCCACCCATTTAACCATCTCTTCCCTGTGCTCCACGTACATTTGCTCCTAGTTCTGCCCTCTGCTCGTCCCACTCTCTTCTACATTCCTTCCTCCGGCTTCACAATTTGCTCCTCTTCTATCCTTATCTCCTTATCTCACACCTTTTGTCTTTTCTGGCCTCTGTCCAACCACCTGCCAATCAAAAACACTCCACACATGTATCCACCTATCACTCGCTAGGTCTTCTCCTCCCCTCACTTTTCTTCCAGCTTTTTTCAACGCCACATAATCAGTCTGATCCAAAGCGCCACCTATCCATGATCTCCAGAGGAGCTGCCTGAACGGTGGAGTTACTCCAGCACTTTGTGTCTTTTTTTGTAAACCAACATCTGCAGCTCCTCGTATCGCACCCAGAGGAACCGTGGTGGTCACTAGCGGAATGTGCAAACATCACACAGACGGCCCAGGTGGCCAGAAGTGGACACTGGAGCTTCAAGGCAGCAGCTCTGTTAACTGTGCCTCTGCTCTGTCCATAATCTTTAAGTTTACTCTGCTATTTACATACCATGAAGCCATGGCCCAAGATTTGAACTGGATATAAAAGATCTATAGCACTTCTGAAACAGAATAGTTGAGCTGGCCCAGTCTCTCCTGCCAAATATTTATCTGTTGGGCAACAGCACAGAAACATATTATTAGGTTTTGATAATATTGTCCTTTGTGGGGAGCTTGCCCTACAAAACAAAACAGCATTGTTTTTTTTATTACATCAGTGAGTGTATTTCTTTAGAAGCACTTAGTAGACTACAAATTGCTCTGGGATGTCTTGAATTTGCAAAGGATATTATATATTAGCGTGTCCTCCTTTAATGCTGTGATTATTAACATGGTGACCCAAATTGAGTTGGCTGCGCGCGGTGATTGTAAGGGAACCTCCAGCATTTGGTTGCCTGCAATACGTCTGGGATATGACTTTGTCTGTGTGGCACTATTGTAAACCCAGAATGTGTTGAATGACAGATGCTGGCACATCTGCTCTGCTCCGCTCCATTACAGAACGTCACATGCTGGGGATTCTCCAGTGATCACACAGGGGAATGCAGCCTGACATTCCCATGTCAGCCAGACCTGGGGTGGGATGGGAGTTCTCGTTCTCTTGAGTTAGAATTCTTGACCTTGGGATTAGATAGAAAAAGATGAATGCAGTTCTAGGAAGTCCATTTCATATGGTGGGCATTCTACGTGTAATTAAAATATTCTCAATATCAATCCTGGTACTACCTTTAACAATGAATTTCCTCAGCTCTAACTAGTTACATTCCACATATGTTTAGAGAGATACAGCGCGGAAACAGGCCCTTTCGGCCCACCAGGTCCATGCCGACCAGCGATCCCCGCACATTAACAGCATCCTATACCCACTAGGGACAATTTTTACATTTACCATTCCAATTAACCTACATACCTGTACGTCTTTGGAGTATGGGAGGAAACCGAAGACTTTGGAGAACACCTACGCAGGTCAAGGGGAGAATGTACAAACTCCGTACAGACAGCACTCGTGGTCGGGATCGAACCCGGGTCTCTGGGGCTGCATTCGCTGTAAGGCAGCAACTGTACCGCTGCGCCACCGTGCAGCCCATATGCAACTTCTATTTCCATAACAGCTCAAACAAGTCTGACCCTCGCCTTTCCTTTGGGTGAAAAATCCATGTTCTGCCTGTCCTTGTAACTTAAATATTTGATGGTTCAGTTCTCCAGACACTTTTCCACACTACCTTCACTGTTTGAAAATCTCTCATGCCAACCAGATCTGTTTACACTATTCATGCGTGATCTCTGCTTCCTCTGAATTGTATTCAGCTGTTTTGGCCGTGTTGTTCGACATTTTGCCCTTGTTCATGCTTTGCATTTGGAGAACATGGTGGGCATTAGGTTTCTCTGTTTCCATCTTACTTCATATTGCACCATTTCAACACTACATCGCTCTTTGTGAAGTGTTCCACAGGCGACCCCCATGTTATAGGTATAGCAAATTGGGTATAGCAAATTTGACATAACACAATCCAAAAATCTCAAATATGAACATAGAAACATAGAAAATAGGTGCAGGAGGAGGCCATTCGGCCCTTCAAGCCAGCACCACCATTCATTGTGATCATGGCTGATCATCCACAATCAATAACTCGTGCCTGCCTTCTCCCCATATCCCTTGATTCCACTAGCCCCAAGAGCTCTATCTAACTCTCTCTTAAATCCACCCAGTGCTTTGGCTTCCACTGCCCTCTGTGGCAGAGAATTCCACAAATTCACAACTCTCTGGGTGAAAAAGTTACTTTTCGCCTCAGTTTTAAATGGCCTTCCCTTTATTCTAAGACTGTGGCCCCTAAAATGTCACTCTCACAAAATTCATATAAATAAGTAAATAAAAATGTCTTCATACATGTGCAAATAATGTGATTTTGTGTTATGGGAAATCGCGATATCAATAGTCAATCAATCCGCTTACTAGGTCAGGTCTGGACTAGATATGGTCCGCTTACTAGGAACGCCGTCCACTTGTCATTATGGGGTTACTTGCATTTTGTATCTACCTCTAAATGGGATAATGTAGATTGTATTTTCATTTGATTAGCTCATTCTAAAATTAGTAATCAATTCATAGTTTGCAAAAACAGATTAATTTGTGTTTTGTTTCTGAAAGTCATTTTAAACATTGTCATTGTTTCCTATCCTTCAGCCAATTTCTTAATCATTCCCAGCGTTTACCTCAAATCCCCAAAGCCTTGAGCCTTCCAATTTGAGCTCTATCAATTTGCACAAGGAAACTCACATAGAATCATACAGCATGGAAACAGGCCCTTTGGCCCAAATTGGCCATGCCAATCAAGATGCCCCATATACCTGTCCAATTGCTTTTTAAAATGTTATTGTTCCTGCCTCAACTACTTCCGTATACCGTCTCTCGTTCCAAATACCCATAACCATTCATATACCTGTCCAATTGTTTTTTTTAATGTTATAGTTCCTGCCTCAACTACCTCTGTATACCGTCTCTCGTTCCAAATACCCATAACCCTCTGTGTGAAAATGGTACCCCTCAGGTTCCTATGAAATCATTCCCCCCTCACCTTAAACCTATGTGCCCTGTTCTTGATCCCCTTACTCCAAGTAAAATATGTGCATTTACCCTATCTCCCACACAATCTAATACACCTCTATAAGATCCTCCTGTACTCCAAGGAATAACACCCCATCCTGCCCCACCTCTCCCTATAGCTCAGGAGCTCAAGTCTGGGCAACATAAATCTTCTCTGCTCTCTTTCTAGCTTCACACATAGGCCCCATTTCTTAAATGGGTGAGGTGTTTCCTCATTGATGCATTGTGTTGGTCATTGATGAATATGGAGGCAAGGACTCAAGAATGAAAAGGCAAAAACAAAGCAGGAACTGGAAATCTGAAATGAAAATATTAAAAATTGGAAGTACTTAGCAAGTTGGGGAGAATCTGTGGAGATAGAAACAGTTAACACTTCAGGTCAATAACCTTTTCATCAAAATAAATACTGCATGACTTTCAAAGGATTTCAGTATTTTCTGTTTCTATTTGAGGAGGAGATTCCCATAGAACATTTTAACATTTGTGATGCAAGAGTCATTGAGTCATGTAGCATGGAAACAGGCCCTTCGGCCCAACTTGTCCATACCAATCAGGATGCCCCATTTAAACTAGTTCCACTTGCCCATGTTTAGCCCATATCCGTCCTAACCCTTTTGTACCCATGTACCTGTCCAAGTGTCTTTTAGATGCTGTTCTACTTCAATGTCCTCTGGCAGTTTGTTTCATATACAGATCATCCAAAGGGTGTTGAGAAATGAGTAACCTACAAGAATAGTGTTTCCAGAGAAATGCTGTTGATCCCATGGTCCATAATTCCAGATCCAGCATCTGCAGCCTTTTATATCCCAGAGATGCTCTTGCTCTTATTGTACTGATTCCATCTTGTACTTCCAGCAACTTACGGGGCAAATGGTTGTTATTTAATTAAAAGGTAGGTACGTCTCAGCTAACTGTTTTTTTACAGATCTGAACAATCGTGCACGTTTCAGTCATGTAAAAGGTTAATGACTAAAGCAATTATCTATGTTGCTCAATGCAAAATCAAGGTACATTTATTAAATTTTATATAGACACAAAATGCTGGAGTAACTCAGCGGGATAAACGGCATCTCTGGATAGAAGGAATGGGTCACTTTTTGGGTCACAACCTTTTTTCAGAGTGAGGTCAGTCTGAAGAAAGGTCTTGACCCAAATCATCACCCATTCCTTCTGTCCAGAGTTGCTGCCTGACCCGCTGAGTTACTCTAGCATTTTGTGTCTATCTTCAGTATAAACCAGCATCTGCAGTTCCTTCCTACACATTTATTAAGTCTTACTTTAGTTTTGGTGCTGTGTAAAGAACAACATGTTTCTGGCACATCTTTCACTCTGCTTCACTATATTTAGTAAATATTTAAAAAATAATTGCAGGATACTTCAAAAGCTTTTGAATACTTAATTAAATGGTAATCTACTCACATCAGCGGTAGGGAAACTATTGCAGAGAATTAATCGAGATAGGATTTATTCCCAATTAAAAATAGTCAACATAGCTTTGTGTGTGGCAGGTCATGTCTTACTAACTTGATTGAGTTTTTTGAGGAGGTGAAAAAGGAGATTGATGAAGATAGGGCAATGTATGTTGTATACACGTGGATTTCAGTAAGGCTTTTGATCAAGTTCCTCGTGGTAGGAGGATCTAGAAGATGAAGATGTATGAGATTCACGATGACTTGGTCATATGGATTCAGAACTGGCTTATTCATAGAAGATAGTGTTGTGGTGAAATATAAATAGTCTGGCTGGAGGTCTGTGACCAGTGGAGTTCCACAGGGATCTGTGCTGGGACCACTGCTGTTTGTGATATATATAAATGACCTAGAAGTAAATGCAGATAGGTTAGTGAGTAGGTTTGCTGACGACGCCAAAATTGGAGGAGTTGCAGGCAGTGAGGAATGCTGTCAGAAGATACAGCCGGATATGGATCAGCTGCAGAAGTGGACGGAGAAATGGCAGATAGAGTTTAATCGGATCAAGTGTGAAGTGTTGCAGTTTGGGAAGTTAAATGTAAGGAGAGAGTATATAGTAATGGCACGACCCTTAACGGCATTGAAGTGCAGAGCGATCTTGGAGTACAAGTTCATGACTTATTGAAGGTGGCAGCACAATTAGATAGGATGGTTAAGAAGGTGTATGGTTTGCTTCCCTTCATTGTTGGGGCATTGAAGATAAGAGTGGGGAAGTCATGACGCTGTTCTTTAGGACTGGATAGTCTGCAGTTCTAGTTGTCTCATTACAAGAAAGATGTGAAGGCTTTGGAGAGGGTGCAGAGGAGGTTTTACCAGAATGCTGCCTGGATTAGAGGGTTTCCGCTACAGGGAGAGGTAGGGTAGACTTGGATTGTTTTCTTTGGAATGGCGAAGGTTGAGGGGAGAATGTAGACTGTAGAGATACAGTGTGGAAAAAGGCACTGCGGCCCACCGGGTCTGGGACCACCAGCGATCACCCTGTACACTAGTACTATCCTTGGCACAACTGTACACTACTACAAACTTGGCACAATTTTGAATTCTACAAACCTGTATGTCTTGAAGAGTGGGAGGAAACCGGAGCACCTGGAGAAAACCCACATGGTCACAGGGAGAACGTTCAAACTCGGTAAAGACGGCAGCAGTGGTTGGGATTGATTCTGGGTCTCTGGCCCTGTAAGGCAGCAACACTACCGCTGCTCCATTGTGCCGCCCTATTACTACAATATAGGGCAATATAGGACCATGACTTGATAGAATTATATAAAATTATGAGAGACATAGGTAGGGTAGATAGTCAGAAGCTTTTTCTTAGGGTGGAAATGTCCAAGTTTAGGGGGCATAGCTATAAGGTGAGAGGGGGAAAGTTTAAGGGAGATGTGCGAGGCAAATATTTTTACATAGAGCGTGGTGGAGGCATGGAATTCATTGACAGGGTGTTTGTGGAGGAGAGATACAATACTGGCATTTAACAGGCTTTTAGAAGGGCACATGGAAGTGCAGGGAATTGAGGGATATGGTCATGTGCAGGTAGGTGAGATCAGTTCAACTTGGCATCATGTTCGGAACAAACATTGTGGCCAAAGGGCCCACTCCTGTGCTGTACTGTTCTATGCTTTTTGTTCTATGTCCTGCACTATGGTAATCTACTTTATGCTGGATCCACTTCAGGAATGTGCTGAGAACAGTTGCCCCCTTTAGTTTACTCTTTGGTTCATCACACATCTTTTCATTCTCTGTGGAGGTAATACTGTAAACCAACGCACAAATTGCTGAAATACTCAGCAGCTCTGACTGAAGTTCTTGGCTTTGTTTTGCATTCTTGATTCTAAGTAAAACAGATTCAGAATTTAAGTAGCACTTTAAAGAGTTGAATACATAATCCAAACTCGCTTTCCAGGGCAGTACCAAGAAGAATGCTGCATTGTGTTTCAGTTGAAACGTTAACCCGAAGCATATCGGGTATCATGTATGAGCATAAAAGATATAATGGCAATGATGTAAATATAAATTAGTTGCTGCACTTCTTACAGTGGCAATGTTTCATATATCTGGCTCTGAAATTCATTGTGCCCTGCGATTGTGAAAGGTGTTGTTTAAATCAGACTTATTTTAAGGATTATTGGTACTTGCTGTTGAGATGTTGATTTATCCTTTACAATATGGACATGGTAAATTTAATCAAATTAATGGCACAATAGGTTTTTTTCTTGGCTGTTGCTGATGGTAATTATTTTGTCACAATTGATGGTGCAATTATCAAATCTTTGTTCAGAGTCGACCATAAATAACGTAATGCAATGCAACAACTGGGGCTGTGAGGATGTGCCAGACCTCCCTCCAGACATCTGTAAACGTTGCAACGTAGGAGTGATTAGGAAGTCTCTTAAAATACTCATTGAAATTAGCACATTTCTATTTTTTCCTCTTTTGTACAGAAGGACTGTTATGAAACAATCAGGACCTTAGGGCAGCACAGCAGCACAGTTGCTGCCTTACAGTGCCAGGGACCCAGATTTGATCCAGAGTTCGGGTGTTGTCTGTACGGAGTATGTACATTTACCCTGTGACCGCGCGGGTTCTCTCCGGGTGCTCTGGTTTCCTCCCACATTCCAAAGACGTGCAGGTTTGTAGATTAATTAGCTTCTGTAAATTGTCCCTAGAGTATAGGATAGAAATATGTATGGGGTTAGACAATAGACAATAGGTGCAGGAGTAGGCCATTTGACCCTTCGAGCCAGCACCACCATTCAATGTGATCATGGCTGATCATTCTCAATCAGTACCCCTTTCCTGCCTTCTCCCCATACCCCTGACTCCGCTATCCTGAAGAGCTCTATCTAGCTCTCTCTTGAATGCATTCAGAGATTTGGCCTCCACTGCCTTCTGAGGCAGAGAATTCCACAGATTTACAACTCTCTGAATGAAAAAGTTTTTCCTCATCTCGTTCTAAATGGCCTACCCCTTATTCTTAAACTGTGGCCCCTGGTTCTGGACTTCCCCAACATTGGGAACATGTTTCCTGCCTCTAACATGTCCAACCCCTTAATAATCTTATATGTTTCGATAAGATCCCCTCTCATCCTTCTAAATTCCAGTGTATACAAGACTAGTCGCTCCAGTCTTTCAACATATGTCAGTCCCGCCATTCCGGGAATTAACCTAGTAAACCTCAAACGCCCTCAATCGCAAGAATATTCTTACTCAAATTTGGAGACCAAAACTGCACACAGTACTCCAGGTGTGGTCTTACTAGGGCCCTGTACAACTGCACAAAGACCTCTTTGCTCCTCTACTTAACTCCTCTTGTTATGAAGGCCAACATTCCATTGGCTTTCTTCACTGCCTAATGTACCTGCATGCTTCCTTTCAGTGACTGATGCACTAGGACACCCAGATCTCGTTGTACGCCCTCTTTTCCTAACTTGACACCATTCAGATAATAATCTGCCTTCTTATTCTTACCACCAAAGTGGATAACCTCACACTTATCACATTAAACTGCATCTGCCATGCATCCGCCCACTCACACAACCTGTCCAAGTCACCCTGCAGCCTCATAGCATCTTCCTCACAGTTCACACTACCACCCAGCTTTGTATCATCTGCAAATTTGCTAATGGTACTTTTAATCATTTCATCCAAGTCATTAATGTATATTGTAATTAGCTGCGGTCCCAGCACCGAGCCTTGCGGTACCCCACTAGTCACTAGTCACTGCCTGCCATTCTGAAAGGGACCCATTTATCCCCACTTTTTGCTTTCTGTCTGCCAACCAATTTTCTATCCATGTCAGTACCCTAACCACAATACCATGTGCTCTAATTTTGCCCACTAATCTCCTATGTGGGACCTTGTCGAAGGCTTTCTGAAAGTCGAGGTACACCACATCCACCGGCTCTCCCCTGTCAATTTTCCTAGTTACATCCTCAAAAAATTCCAGAAGATTAGTCAAGCATGATTTCCCCTTCGTAAATACATGCTGACTCGGAACGATCCTGTTACTGCTATCCAAATGCTCCGCAATTTCGTCTTTTATAATTGACTCCAGCATCTTCCCCACCCCTGATGTCAGACTAACTGGTCTATAATTTCCCATTTTCTCCCTCCTCCTTTCTTAAAAAGTGGGATAACATTAGCTACCCTCCAATCTACCGGAACTGATCCTGAATCTATAGAACATTGGAAAATGATCACCAATGCGTCTACAATTTCTAGAGCCACCTCCTTAAGTACCCTGGGATGCAGACCATCAGGCCCTGGGGATTTATCAGCCTTCAGTCCCATCAGTCTACACAACACCATTTCCTGCCTAATGTGAATTTCCTTCAGTTCCTCCATCACCCTAGGATCTCTGGCCACTAGACCATCTTGGAGATTGTTTGTATCTTCCTTAGTGAAGACTGATCCAAAGTACCGGTTCAACTCGTCTGCCATTTATTGTTGGTCGACGCGGACTCGGTGGACCGAAGGAACTGTTTCCACGCTGTATCTCTAAACTAAACCATGGAAATATCTGCTACGGGGAAACAAAGGTTAATCTATGTCCTTGTAATCCATTGCATGTTGTTCAGGTGACTGGCATGACTGGGATATTCCAGTGAAGAATTATCAACGCATTTGTAGTTTGTTTCCTCATCAATGATAGCATTTTACTATAAATCAACGATGAGCCTGCAGCTGTTTGGCCCAGATTCCGAGTCTGCATGTGGTAAAGTCACAGATGCTGTAGCTTAATATTGTCTCTCATGAAAACTGTGTTAAAGGCGTAATTTAAGGGATTATTGTCCTGGCAATGTGTAGATTTTTACCTCATGAAAAAAAATAGACGCTATTTCATGTAGATGTCATGAATATCATCTAACATTAAATTTGTAGGAAAGGTCATTAACAGCGGACAAGAGGCTGATGGAATGGTAGAGGCGGGAAAAGTCTCAAGTAATTTTGAAGGGATGTTTGCACAACGAACGATAGTTTAAGAACAGACCTGCATTGGCATACATGTACACGGCCATTCAATATGGCCGTGCCCGACATTGTGGCCTTTAATAATGGTAGATGGAATTTTTAATTTCTGTCCAGACACATAAAATACTGAAACAAAAAGGAAATGTTGAACACCTGCAAGAGAAGATTAGTGGGCAAAATTAGAGCACATGGCATTGGGGGTAGGGTACTGACATGGATAGAAAATTGGTTGACAGACAGAAAGCAAAGAGTGGGGATAAATGGGTCCCTTTCGGAATGGCAGGCAGTGACCAGTGGGGTACCGCAAGGTTCGGTCCTGGGACCCCAGCTATTTACGATATACATTAATGACTTAGATGAAGGGATTAAAAGTACCATTAGCAAATTTGCAGATGATACTAAGCTGGGGGGTAGTGTGAATTGTGAGGAAGATGCAATAAGGCTGCAGGGTGACTTGAACAGGTTGTGTGAGTGGGCGGATACATGGCAGATGCAGTTTAATGTAGATAAGTGTGAGGTTATTCACTTTGGAAGTAAGAATAGAAAGGCAGATTATTATCTGAATGGTGTCAAGTTAGGAAGAGGGGATGTTCAACGAGATCTGGGTGTCCTAGTGCATCAGTCACTGAAAGGAAGCATGCAGGTACAGCAGGCAGTGAAGAAAGCCAATGGAATGTTGGCCTTCATAACAAGAGGAGTTGAGTATAGGAGCAAAGAGGTCCTTCTACAGTTGTACCGGGCCCTGGTGAGACCGCACCTGGAGTACTGTGTGCAGTTTTGGTCTCCAAATTTGAGGAAGGATATTCTTGCTATTGAGGGCGTGCAGCGTAGGTTCACTAGGTTAATTCCCGGAATGGCGGGACTGTCGTATGTTGAAAGGCTGGAGCAATTAGGCTTGTATACACTGGAATTTAGAAGGATGAGGGGGGATCTTATTGAAACATATAAGATAATTAGGGGATTGGACACATTAGAGGCAGGAAACATGTTCCCAATGTTGGGGGAGTCCAGAACAAGGGGCCACAGTTTAAGAATAAGGGATAGGCCATTTAGAACGGAGATGAGGAAGAACTTTTTCAGTCAGAGAGTGGTGAAGGTGTGGAATTTTCTGCCTCAGAAGGCAGTGGAGGCCAGTTCGTTGGATGCTTTCAAGAGAGAGCTGGATAGAGCTCTTAAGGATAGCGGAGTGAGGGGGTATGGGGAGAAGGCAGGAACGGGGTACTGATTGAGAGTGATCAGCCATGATCGCATTGAATGGCGGTGCTGGCTCGAAGGGCTGAATGGCCTCCTACTGCACCTATTGTCTATTGTCTATTGTGCCACAATTGAATGATGGTTTAAATTTAGCCAGTTCATAAAAGTAGAGGACTTCAAGGAATAGATGGACCGTGTTTCGAGATACAGTGGGGAAACAGAGCCTTCGGCCCGCCGAGTCCACGCCGACCAGCGATCACTTTGTACTCTAACACTATCCTACACATTAGGGACAATTTACCGAAGCCAATTAACCTGCAAACCTGCACGTCTTTGGAGTGTTGGAGGAAATTTTAGCACCCAGAGAAAATCACATGGTCACGGGGAGAACGTACAAACTCCGTGCAGACAGCATCCATAGTCAGGATCGGAATGTGTCCCTACCCCTACGCCACCTTGCCGTCCTTGCATGTTCACTGGGATGTAGCTGTGGAAGCCAAGTTAAAATTATAAAGAGAGACTTATAGTTTAGTGCATGTGACTGTAACAACATGTTGCATTAATGTAACAAAATAGCCCAAGGCGCTACATGGAGTGTCATCAACAATATTTGATACAGTGGTAAATCAAACTCATTGACAGTTGGGCCAGATTCTCAATTTTTTACAAATAAATCCCTTCCCCCCCTCCCCCCACCACTCCCTGAACCCTGGCTGACCTTGCATTCCCCCCCCCCCCCAACCAAAGATCCTTCAGCATGCTTTACAGTTTGCTTCTATGTATTTCCTTTGGGCACCCACCTGCTTCTATCCAACAATCAGCTGATCAGAGAACCCCTTCACTTGAGGTCATCTGTTGCCTGGCGTGATTTGTCCGCCTCCCCCCCCTTCTCTCCCAGATTGTTTCCACTCTTCCCCCTACATTCAGTCTGAAGAAGGGTCTGAGACGCCATCTATCCATTTTCTCTAGAGATGCTGCCTGACCTGCTGAGTTACTCCAGCATTTTGTGTCGATCTAAGGAGAAAAGAGGAGCAGGTTAGAGTGGTTCGGGAAAGGTGGTGGAACAGTGGGGGTGCTCCCAGGCTGGGGAGGGGGCATAGGAAAGAGAGGGGGGAACAAAGAGGGGGCTAGCTAAAATTGGAAAATTCAATGACCATAAAATTGGGTTGCAAGCTACTGATGTCCACTATAAACCCTTTGGCTCCCACAGTTATCACAACAACACCTCCAGTGTAGGGCAGCACTGAGGCGTAGAGGTAGAGCTGCTGCCTCACAGTGCCAGACTATGGGTGCTGTCTGTATGGAGTTTGTACACATTCCCCCGTGTCTACGTGGGTTTTCTCTGGGTGCTCCGGTTTCCTCACACGCTCCAATGACAGACCGGTTTGTAGGTTAGTCGGCTTTGGTAAAATGATTGTACATCGTCCCTAGTGTGTAGGATAGTGTATGGGGATCGCTGGTCGACGCGAACATGCTGTGCCAAAGGGCTTGCGCCACGCTGTATCTCTAAACTAAACCTCCTCCCACACTACCTCTTGCCCCACCAGCTCCCAGGATGAGGCTTCCCCCTTTAGGACATCCGAGATGCCGTCTTTCTTTAGTAAACGTGGTGCACTACCTAGTGTTATGAATTAATCATTACCCATGTCTCCTCTGTGTCCCGCAGTTCTGCTCATTCTCCCCTCCCCACCGGACGTAACAAAGATGGAGTTCTCCTGATCTTGCCCTGGTTTGACCGCAAAGTGCAACACCTCACACTCATCTGCTTTAAACTCCATTAGCCATTCTTCAGCACACCTACCCAGCTGATCAAGATCTTGCTGTAATCTCTGATAAACATTTTCACTGTTTACAATGCCTACCACCTACGTTAGTGTCATCTGAAAACTTACATATCAGGTCTTGTACATTCTCATCTAAATCATTGATATAAACCACAGATAACAATGGGCACTGATCCTCGCGGCCCACCACTAGTCATAGGCCACCAGTCAGTTAGATATCCCTGGATGCCATGCCATCTCACCTTCCAGAGCAGCCTACCATACAGAACCTTGTCATCTACAGCCAGCCTTTCTTGGTTCCTTCTTCGTAAAACTGAATCAATTTCATTCTCCCACGTATAAAACCATGCTGAGTAGTTCCCAGGCTTTTCCTTGCAGCCCGTCTTAAATAGAGGCACAACATTAGCCACCCTCCAGTCATCAGGCACCTAATCCGCATCTAACGATGATTCATACCACTCAGTCAGGACTCTTGCAATTTTTTCTCTGGCAATCTATTAGTGATTTCACCTTTTAGCAGATTGCACTACATCAGCTGCCCAGATTCCAGTATTGCCTTTCCTTCATGTGCAATGAACAGAAAAATTGTTAAGAACGATCATCATGAATAACCTGAAACAATTGCCAGCCATTAGACTGTGGGAGTAGCTTTGCCTATTACACAATTTGAGTTCAGTCAGTGTTATCTGTCTCATGTTGCCATTAGTCCATTCAAAGTAAACTGCAATCCATTATTTTGAAATACAACATAATCTCAATTTAAGGCAATTTATGTGCTGTTTTGTCGTTCAGCTGCCTTGCTAGCATTGATTTGTTCTTTTTATGCCTTTCATTCTTTTGTTCTTTGTACCTTTTCAAACCTCTAGTTTCCCTCTTCCTGACTCTCAGTCTGAAGAAGGGTTTCGACCTGAAACGTCACCTATTCCTTTTCTCTGGAGATGCTGCCTGACCCGCTGAGTTCCTCCAGCATTTTGTGTCTATCTTTGGTGTATACCAGCATCTGCAGTTCCTTCCAATGCATACTTCATCTATTTTGTTATTGCCCATTACTACCTCTGTTTAGAATAAATCCTCGCCCACAATCTACTTGGCTAACAAGAAAAAATCATCCCAGGCCATCACCCTCACCTCTTCTCCATTGTATACAAGCTGGCCATTGGAATGATGGAACAGCAACTACATTGCACAACGACCAGCATTACAAGGCAGCCCCACAGATTCTTACCCAAGTGAAGAATCAACACCTGTGTTACTAAAACCCATTGCACTCCAGAAAACATTATTATGATGGCCTGTGTAGTCCAGCTGGACTCTTGCTCTGAACGAACAAATTAACTTTGGTGTGAGAAATGAAACAGAAGTGAATGGGATACTCAGCCTTTGTATCCAATGAAAGTAATGACGGGTAGAACATTGAAAACATGCTGTTCCTATCTCCAGTAAATTAACAAGACTGCCAACACTCTTAATGTGTTCCAACAATGACATTGTGTTCATTTTGCTGTGAGGCAGCTTGGTTGTGGTGATCTTGTGAGTCCCTCTTTCCTTATTCCCAATGATTCAATGATACTTTATAATCACGTGTACGTAGGTACAGTGAAATTCTTTGTGTTTGCATACAATCCACAAAGTGCACAAAGAGTCACTGCGTTTCTGGCACTGACAAAGTTAGTGTCATTAGAGTCATGTTGGTCCCTCTTTGTTCTCAGCGACTCCCCCCTCTCTGGGTCCCCCTTTGTTCTCAGTGACCTCCCCCAGTCTCTATTTGTTCTCGTCATCCCCACCCCCCCTCCCGCACCGAGTCCCTCTTTGTTCTCAGCCCCTCCCCACACGGCAGGTCCCTCATTTTTCTCGGCGGATCCCCCCCCCTGCAGTTCCCGCCTTGTTCACAGCCGCGCAGCCCGACCGTCCTCAGCCCGACCAAAAATGCAACTTCCCTGGGTGGGCCAACGTCCCAGTATTGCAGACTATAGTTTTCCTGAAATGCAAACTGTTATCTTCCAGCTTTGAAGATCCACTGATGAATGAGGTATTCTAGGTTAAGTAACATCAACCATCAACGTTAACCTCCTTAGAGGTTAAAGACCACAACCATCTTCCAGTGACCAGACGCATCGCTGCGTGGCCATTTCTAAGGCCTCCCCCAATCGCTGCTTTTGCTCTAGAACATTTTTATTCGTTCATAGGATGAGAATGTCGCTGGCAATGCCAGGGTTTATTGTCCATCCACTGAACCGGGGAGGCAATTAAGAGTCATGTATGTTGGTGGGTCTGGCAGTGCAGCTAGACTGGATGGGTGAGCACTACAAGTTTCCTTCTGAAGGACACAATGCAAACTGGATTGGAATTTATGACCTGATTTTTTATTCCCTAAACACCCTGTTTCAAGCTCTTATTTCCAAAGTAATGGTGCAGCTTGCCGTATACTACTTCAGTGACATTACTGTTATGCCACTCCACCCAATCTGTATATTTATTTTGGTTACAAATCTAATTCTGTTTTTATGCTGTACCACAGAAAATAGAATTTGTCAGACGAGGACTTTATTTAATTCAAAGATCTGGTGTTATCAGGTTTATTGACAATGGGGGCATTGTGAATGACTGGGCATGGTGGACAGAGAATGAATGAATGAATACGTTTATTGGCTATTTATTCACAAAATGCTGGAGTAACTCAGCAGGTTAGACAGCATCTCGGGAGAGAAGGAATGGGTGAAGTTTCGGGTCTGAAGAAGGGTCTCGACCCGAAACGTCATCCATTCCTTCTCTCCCGAGATGCTGCCTGACCTGCTGAGTTACTCCAGCATTTTGTGAATAAATACCTTCGATTTGTACCAGCATCTGCAGTTATTTTCTTATAAGTTTATTGGCTAAGTATGCAGATACAAGGAATGTGCCTTAGTGCTCCGCTCACAAATGACAAAAATGAATTGCTTTCCATATAGGTGGTTAATTTAATTTGATCAATGAGCAGTGTGTGGAATTGTATTGATATGAGTATATTGCCTTTGCTTATGTACAATGTACAATCTAAACAAAACTGAGCACATTATTTCTTGGAGTCCTTTCAATTTTTCTGCAGTTGAAATGAATCGAAAATAATTCTTTATTTTGTGCTTACCCCATTATTTTCAAAATAGGTATTCAAAGGGAACTACAGATATTCATTTCCTCCCATCTCCAATCTGACTCTATTTCCCAGGTATTTTGTACTACAGGGACAGGCTTTTCAGATTCACCATTATTCCATTGCTGTAGTTGATCTGGAGAAAGTTTGTTTGAGGATTTAGTTACATAACAATTCTTAAAACACTTACTAAAATAATAACATGAGAGATATATAATAATAGTTTAAAAAAAGTAATTTAAATCTGTGGTAAAACTTTTATCCTTATTGTCATGATACTGGAAACAGTGCAACTTAGAAAGCTTAAATTGGAAATTCATCCAAAGTGGCTATTTTGCCAGCTGTTGACGATCTTTTCTGGACTTCACAGACAGGAATAATTGTGACATTGTGACTCTGGAACAGCCAGATCTTAAAAAACAGATTTGAGAAACAGTATAGTGTTTACATGGTTGGACCAGCGTTTTGATACTTGGAAAAGGTTAATTATTTTTTTACATAGAGGGAGGAGGGATCAAGGATCAGGGATCCAGGATCCAGAGTGGTAGGTCAAAAATTAGAAGGAGTGATAGGAAGGCAGAGGTTAGGGCCGGTAAGTCTCAAAGGAAAGGCAGACAGGGAGAGGTGAAGGAATATGGTGATGCCGATCAGCTGAAGAGTCTTTATTTCAATGCAAGGAGTATTGTGGAGAAAGCTGATGAACTTAGTCCAAAGCACTGATCCAGGCTCTCTATGATGCTGTGGCCGTTGCAGAAATATGGTTGCAAGATGGACATAACTGGCAGCACAAAGTTCCATAGTTTTGATGTTTCTGACGTGATCGAGAATGAGGCAAAAGAGGTGTGGAGTTGTGCTATTAATCATGTAGACTGTCAGAGGGCGGTGAATCTGTGGGATTCGTTACCACAGAAGGCTGTGGAGGCCAAGTCAACATATATATTTAAGGTGAAGATTGATAGGTTCTTGATTAGTGAGGGTGTCAAGGGTTATGAGGAGAAGGCAGGTAAGTGGGTTGAGAGGGAACGATAGATCAGCCATTGATGAATGGCAGAGCAGGCGATGGGCCGAATGACAGAATTCTGCTCCAACAACTTATGAAGTTATGAAATTATGACTGGGACTTACTCAGTGCCAAAGGCTTAGAAGGAGCAAAATCTGTGAGGTGTATTCAAGAGGGTTTCTTGAAACAGCGTACGGATAGTCCAATATGAGAAGGAAACGTGCTGGACATTGTTTGGGGAAATGAGCCTGGCCAGCTGACTGGTATTTCAGTGGAAGAGCTTTTTGGGGATAATGATCACAACTCCATAAGCTTTACGATTGTTTTGAATAAAGAGCAGTCTGGACCTTCAGGGAAAGTACTAAATTGGAGCAAGGCAAACTACAATGTTATTAGGCAGGAGCTCAGAAGGTACAAGGGGAGCAGTAATTATTGAGTAAGTCCCCATGGGACATGTGGTTGTTTAAAGGTCAGTGGATCAAACTTCTGAACTGGCACAATCCGGTAAGGAGGAGGGATAAGGATGGCAAAGTAAGGGGACCTTGGATGAGCAAAGAGGTTGTAAATATAGTCAAAAAGAAAAAGGAAGTGCATTGTGGGCCGAAGGGCCTGTTCTTGTGTTGTATTGTCCACTGTTCTACAGAACATAGAACAGTAACAGGTCAACAAATAGGGCGAAGATGATGTGAAAACCATCACTTATTTACATGCACATAACCCATATCTCTCCATTCCCATCTTATCTATATACCTCTCCAAAAATTATCTGTAAATGCCACTATCATATCTGCTTCAACCACTGACCCCAGCAGTGTGTTCCAGGCACTCACCACCCACTTTGTAAAAAAAAAAAAACGTGCCTGCACATCTCCTTTAAATGTGGCTCCTCTAACCTTAAAACTATGCCCTCTAATAATTGATTTTCCATCCTGGGAATAAGATTTTGACTGCCTACACCATCTATGTCTCCTAAATTTATATACCTATATCAGGTCTCCCCGCAACCTCTGGTATTCTGGAGAAAATAATCCACGTCTGTCCGACCACTCCCTGCAGCTAATACTCCCTAACCCAGACATCATTCTGATACACCTCCTGTGCACACTTTCCAAAGCCGCATCCCACCTGTAATGGGGCGACCAGAACTGCGCAGCATGCAGTACTCCAAATGTGACCTAACCAAAGTCCTATAAAGCTGCTTCAGGACTTCCTGACTCTTGTATTCAATGTCCCTACTTACAAAAGCAAGCATACCAGATGGCTCTTTATTGTTCTATCTACTTGTGTTGCCACCTTTAGGGAGGTATAGACTTGGATCCCAAGTTCCCTCTGTACATCAATGCTGTTAAGGGTCAAGCCAATAATTGTATGTTTTTGATATTTAATGTTAGTAGTGGGTAACTGGAATTAATTATTTTTTAAAAAGCTCTCGAACATTTAGCTGAATCTAAAGGAGTAAGCATAGTGGCAAGGTTATTTGATAACTATGCATTATGAGGAAGTGATTTCAAAGCATAATTTACTTGGGCAGGTAATCGGTGCTCCCCTCTGTTGTCCAATTTTCTTCGCTGAATAGATTACTTCTGCCTTGTGGCTAATTTGTAAAATAAATTCCACTACACCAAGGTTATGGGCCAATGTTAATACTTGAGTGAATGAATGGAATTAACACTGCTGCACTGAAGAGTTATCAGCTTCTCAGCTTCTAATTAAAGTGTGAGTATTTTTGGCTGTTATGTGGGTTGTCGGCAGGAGGGGGGCAACTTTCTGAGCAATCGTCTCGTTAAGCCGTTTCAACAAATACTCTCTTTGGCATTTGAGTCATAGAATCATTTCGCATAGAAACAGACCCCTCAGCCTGACTTGCACACACCGACCAACATGCCCCATCTGCACTATTCCCACCTGCTTGCGTTTGGCCTATATCCTTCTAAACCTAAACTATCCATGTACCTGCCCAAATGCTTTTTAAACATTGTGATAGTACCTGCCTCAACTGCCTCCTCTGGCAGCTCTTTCCACATAACAACCAGCCTTTGTGTAAAATAAAGTTATCCCTCTGGTTCTTCTGAAATCTTTCTCCCCTCACCTTAAATTTGTGTCCTTTGGTTCTTCATTCCCCTACTGTGGATAAAATACTTTGTGCATTTACCCTATCTATTCCTCTAATGATCTTATACACCTCTATAAGATCACCCCTCATCCTCCTGCACTCCAAGGTCCTGGAGCCTCTGCAATCCTAGCCTGCTCAACCACCCCCTATTGCTCAGGACCTCGAGTCCTGGCAATATCCTTGTTAATTTTTCCTGCACCCTTTCCAGCTACACACTTGAGACAATTTACAGAGGCCCATTAACCTGCAAACTGGCATGTCTTTGGGATGCGTGAGGAAACCAGACCACCCGGAAGAAACCCAAACGGTGAAGGGGATAATGTGCAATCTCAACACAGACAGCACATGAGGTCAGGGTCGAACCCGGATCTCTGTTGCTGTGAGGCAGCAGCTTTACCATTGCGCTGTATTTGTCTCTGGAACTATTGTACTATAATGCTGAGAACTATATTCTACACTCTGTATCTTTTTTTTTGTTCAACAAATTGTACTTGACTTTGGCTTGTTTGGCTTTATGTATAATATTATCTGATTTGATTGGATAACATGCAAAACAAAGATTTTCAATGTACCCCTGTACACGTGACAATATAATAAACTAAAAACTAGCTCATGCCTTTGTGGTCCCGTTCATCACCATCCAGCAGCTTTCTCTACCTTCACCCTACTCACTCCTCCCCTGGCTTCATCTGCCCCCTGCTCCTCCTTTCCTTTGTTTTTGATCACTTGCCTGTTTCTTCCTCTCACCCACTTGCCTCTGTCTCACTGTGGAGTATTTTTCTTCCCTCCCCCAACAGTCATTCTACACCCTTTCCATGGTCCACCTATCATCTACCATCCCCTCCCCATCACATCATTATACTGGCTATGCTCCCCCTCCACTCTAAGTCTTGAAGCAGGACGCCACCTCATAAATCCCCCCTCCCCCCTCAAATGCTCAGATGCTTCTTGTAACCCTGAGTTTCCCTAGCAGTTTTTTTTTTTTGCTCAGGGGTGCACAGTGGCGCAGCGATAGAGTTGCTGCCGTATAGCGCTAGAGACCCGGGTTCGATCCTGACTACGGGTGCTGTCAGTATGGAGTCTACACGTTCTCCCTGTGACCGCGTGGGTTTTCTCTGGGTGCTCCGGTTTCCTCCCACATTCCAAAGAAATGCAGGTTTGTAGGTTAACTGGCTTCTGTAATTTGTCCCTAGTGTGCAGGATAGAACTAGTTTTCTGGTGATCACTGGTCGGCGTTGACTTGGTGGGCCGAAGGGCCTGTTTCCACGCTGTTTCTCTAAACTAAACTAGAAACTAAGATATGCTAATTCTTTTCTTTTGAGTGCCTGGGAGATTCAATAATCGTACACAACCAAAAGGAGCCGCAACAAAGTGAGCAGTTGTTTTTTTTATGGTCCCTTTAAAAAGGTAAAATGTCACTATGATTGAATATAATTTGACCTAGATCTACAAAACGAGGCGCCAGGGCAGATGACCAGAGGAGATGAGGCAATAAAAATAGACGTTCAATAAACTGGAAAATTTATATTTAAATCTATACCTATCCTTTGTACTAAATCGAATACGCATCACATGTAACACAATGAAGCCATCTTTCACGATACAGTAAACATACCACTGATAAAATAGGCTGGTATCTATAAGAATAAGTAAACTTTAAAGTAACATTGGAAGCAATAATTGCCACTGAAAATTACCCTGGCTATGAAGAAATATTCTTACATAATTTGTCAGTTCGTCCAAGCCGACCAAGATACCCCATCTAATCGTCCCATTTGGCCACGTTTAGCCCATATCCTTCTAAACCTTTCCTATCCACCTAATTGTCCAAATGTCTTTTGAATGCTGTTTCTTTACTTGCGTCACCTTCTTCCTCTGGCAGGTCGCTCCATATACACACCACCCTCTCTGTAGAAACAATTTTCCCTCAGGTTCTTATCAAATCTTTCACCTCTCACCTTGAACCTATGTCCTCTCGTTTTTGATTCTCCTACCCTGAGAAAAAGACAATGTGCATTCACCCAATCTATACCCCTTTTGCTTTTATGCGCCGCCATGAGGTTACACCTCAGCCTCCCGCGTAAAGTGCTAGCCTGACCAACATCTCTCGGGGAGTCCTGGTGACATCCCCATAAACCTTCTCACTTTTTCCAGCCTGATAGCATATTTCCTCGAGCAGGTTTACCAAAACTGAACAACGCAGGTGTAGCCTTGCCATCTTCGTTTACAACAGTAGCATAACATCCCACCTTCTATACTCAGTATAGAGTGTGAAGACCAGATGACTGATGAAGGCCAGCATGCCAAATATCTTCTCCAACACCCTATTTACCTGTGACAATGCTTTCAGAGGACTATGTAGTTGTCCACCTAGGTTCCTAGATTTTTCTGCTCTACAACACTTCACTTTGAAGGTCCTGCCCTGGTTTGACTTCCCAAGATGCAACAACTCACACTTATCTGAATTAAACTCTATTTGCCATTCCTCAGCTCATTTACTCACCTGATCATGTTCCTGCTATGATTCTCGAAAACCATCTTCAGGGTTAACGATACCACCTATTTCAGTGTCATCTGCAAGCTTACTAGTAGAATTTTTGATTACAGATGACAAATAGCAGTGGGCCCAGCACCAACACCTGAAGCACACCATTAGTCACAGGCCTCCACTCTGAAAAATAATCTTCCACTGCGACATTCCATGAAGCCAATTCCGTAAGCAATTAGTCAGTTCTCTGCAGATTCCTTGCAATTTAAACCTCCGGAGCAACCTGCCTTGTGTCTTGCGTTTTCAGTTTGTTTTTCATTTAGACTTTAGAGATACAGAAACAGGGTCTTCGGCCCACTGAGTTCAGGCCGACCAGTGATCATCCTGGACACTAACACTATCCTACATACTAAGGACAATTTTTTACAACTTACCGAAGGCCAATTAACCTCCAAATCTTAACGTCTGTGGAGTGTGGGAGGAAACCAGAGCACCCGGAGAAAACCCTTGGGGTCACTGGAAGAACGTACGTGCTCCATATAGACAGTACCCATTGTCAGGATGGAACCCAGGTCTGAATCGCTTTAAGGCAGCATCTTTACCGCAGCGCCACTGTGCCGCCCTATCTTTTCTTTTGTACTTAATTCCAATGAACATCCCAATTTTTAATCTCATTTTCAATACAAGATTTAAATATAATTTGCTTTGGCTTTTCTTTACTTCTTGTTTGTATTTGTGGTACCCTGGAAAGCATACTTCAGTCTCACTGGGTGAACAAGACTGCTATTGCTTTCTCTGTTTAGAGATGTCAGATCAGTTTTGAGTGCATCGTGTTGGGTTAGGTAAATTATGTGAAATTTATCTGGCAGCGAGAAAAATGAAGCCGATGAATAACTCATCTTGTAATAGAGTCATACAATGTGGAAACAGCCCCTTCGGCCCAACTTGCCCATGCCAGCCAACATGTCCCATCTACACTAGTCTTATCTGCCTGCTTTTGGACCATATCCCTGTAAACCTATCCTATCCATGTACCTGCCTAAATGCTTCTTAAACATTGTGACAAATAATGCCTTGGACCCTTTGAGAAGTATCAAATGACTGAGCCTCATTTACTACCTGATCAATTAAGAATGATTCACTGTCGGCTAGATTGGCAAAGCGGTCAGAAGTTGTGCTACAGTAAACAGTGATGAGTTAGATTGAAGGTTATATTTGTGCAATTTAAATAATATTTTTCAATCCTTATTTCTCTTTGCATCTGAGAGTATTTTTTAAACATGCAGGATAATAGTTGATGGTTTTTCTTCATTCAAAAAGATGCCACAAATATAAATGAATTTTATTCAAGGCAGTGGAAAAGTCATGTTCCATTTGGGCCACGATTTTATACTTACTTTGTTAGTAGAATATGTTGACTATATATATCAGTGTTCTTTTCTCAAAGTTGGCCTCAATCTACGGTGGACATGGAGCAAATCAATATGACTTTTACTAATTTGCCTTCAATACTGAGTGTTAAGAGCAAATTAGAAAATGACATAGCTTTTGAGGATAAGCAGAATTTATTTTAATATTCCAAAATCATAGATGCGATTTATGTCAGTAAAGATTTGTGCCCCAGACCTAACTGTAAGAGATATTTTTCTTTGCAGCAGGAACAGAGGTAGAGTATTTGACAAATTTCTTCCAGCTGCTAATGGAGATGCTTCACTGCACTGCATTAGCTGCTTTGTGCAATAATTCAAACGGACTGGAGTAAACCTAGAAACGCAAGGAACGGGAGCAGAAGTGGAACATGTAGCCCTTTGAGCCTATTCCAGCATTCATAAGGTTATGGCTGATGTTTTACTTAAACACCTTGACATGTTATTCTTTGACTTCTTTCGTAGCCTGAGAAATTCACAGGTCTGTCTTCACCCAACATAAATGAATGAACATTTATGCTCTTCAGATGCAGGATTCCCAAAGTTTGCAATCCTTTAAGGAATTTCTCCTCATCTCAGCCAGCAGGCAGAGTAGAACCTGCCATTTCACAGGACTGATAACCTGGCTTCCATCCTGCCCTTTGGCCTGTGATGAGATCACATGTGACTGTGTGGATTTGGCTAGAATCAAGTCAAAAATCTTTAATGCTGCCCCACCGGGACTTGGGTCTATTTCTCCTTTCCCCTTCTACATTCCTGCCTCTAACTTCATAATTCACAACTGTTCAATCGTTTTGTCTCATAACTTATGTCTTTTTCATCGCTGGCATTTGGACACCATCTGCCTGTCACCCGACCCCACTCCCCCCCCCCCCCTCACACACACATCTGATTCAACATATTAGCTGAAGAAGGTCTGAAGAAGGGTCTCGACCCGAAACGTCACCCATTCCTTCTCTCCAGAGATGCTGCCTGACCTGCTGAGTTACCCCAGCATTTTGTGTCCATCTTCAACATATTAGCTGCTGGGTTGTGTGTTGTCTCTCCTTCCCCCTCCTTACAATTAGTCTGAAGAAGGGTCCCAACCTGAAACATTACCTATCCATGTTCTCCAGAGATGCTGCCTGACCCACTGTGTTACGCCAGCACTTTGTGCCTTTTCTTGTAAACCAGCATCTGCAGTTCCTTGTTTCTAATGGGCCCGTAAACTGTCCACTCAAGGGAGTGGGTGGGACAGAGATAGAATGTAGTTGGAGGCAATAAGACTGGTGGGAGAACTGGGAAGGGGGAAGGGATGGAGAGAGAGGGAAACCAAGGACTTTTTGAAGTTAGAGAAGTCAATGTTCATACCACTGGGGTGTAAGCTACCCAAGCGAAATATGAGGTGCTGTTCCTCCAATTTGTGTTGGGCCTCACTCTGACAATGGAGGAGGCCCAGGACAGAAAGGTTAGATTGGGAATGGGAGGGGGAGTTAAAGTGCTGAGCAACTGGGAGATCAGGTAGGTTAAGGCGGACTGAGCGGAGGTGTTCAGCGAAACGATCGCCGCGCCTGCGCTTGGTCTCACCGATGTACAGGAGTTGACACCTGGAACAGCGGATACAGTAGATGAGGTTGGAGGAGGTGCAAGTTGACACCTGGAACAGAGAGGAAGAAGCTGTTCCTGAGTCTGGTGGTGTGCGCTTTCAAGCTTCTGTACCTTGCCTGATGAGAGCAGGAAGAAGGCGTGAGAAATGTCTTTGATTATGTTGGCTGCTTTATCAATGCAGAATGGTGATCATGCAGTCAAAGGTAGGGAGTCTGGTCTGTGTGATACACTGGGCTACATCTATAGTAGAGTTGTTGGTGTGCCTTCTTGCCTGTTGCTTCAATGTGGTTGGTCCACGACAGATCATTGGTAAAATTTACAGCAAGGAACACTGCCTCACAGTACCACCACAGCCCTATAAAAATGTCTATCAATTGGAACATTTAACTAACATCCATGTGTACGTGTCAACCTCATACTCTTCTCACTGCTGCAGGCATCACACTCTTGATGCTGGCACATAGTGCTATGCAGCTGGTTGAACAGCTATACCCAGCATCATTCCTTGCCACTATTGACACACTTCCTTCTCTTTTGTTGCAGAAAGTAGTGGATAATTATGGTTGGAGTAGCCAACAGGCAGGGGAAAGCAAATCTGCACTGCTCTCTCATAATGTAGCATTGATTATACAACTGCTGCCTTTCTGCCACTGCCTTTGGTGCTGTCAGTCAGCTGAGTCTGCCACTATTGCCGAGATACTGCAGATCATCTAGACCCAGAGCTAATTGAGACCATATCATCTGTGTCCTTTTGCATTGTGGCAATGCTTGGGCAGGGAAAGATGATCACTGATGGTGCACAAGAATGTTGTAAAGATGGTATACTTTGACTGTCAGTTTTGATTTGAAATGTTTACTTCATGTTGGCTTTTGCCTTTTGCATTGTGGTCAAGTAGACCCTGATATGCAACAGCAAGGAGATGGATATATGTGAGTGTTTTCTGAAGGCGAAATGGTGCAGCAATTATGGCTGTTGTAGTTGGATGAGTTGTTCCTAGACGCAAAGGGACTTATCTTGGTTGCATCCTCCTCCTCCATTCATATGCGAATATGACAGAAGAACTTCATGATGCGGGCCAGGATACATTTGGCTCAGCTCCACGATTTTACTCACATTTAAATTAGCTTAGTTTGGGTATACAGCGCGGGAACAGGCCCTTCAGTCCACCTGGTCTGTGCTGACCAGCGAACCTCACACACTTACACAATCCTACACACACTAGGGACAATTTACTATTATACCAAGCCAATTAGCCTACAAACCTGTATTTCTTTGGAATGTGGGAGGAAACCGGAGAACACCCACGCACGTCACGGGGGGAACGTACAAATGTTAAATTACGTTAAATGTAACATCTCCAAGTTTGCGGATGACACAAAGCTGGGTGGCAGTGTGAGCTGCGAGGAGGATGCTATGAGGCTGCAGGATGACTTGGATAGGTTTGGTGAGTGGGCAGATGCAGTATAATGTGGATAAATGTGAGGTTATCCACTCTAGTAGCAAAAACAAGAAGGCAGATTATTATCTGAATGGTGTCAGATTAGGAAAAGGGGAGGTGCAACGAGACCTGGGTGTCCTTGTACATCAGTCACTGAAAGTAAGCTTGCAGGTACAGAAGGCAGTGAAGAAAGCAAAAGGCATGTTGGCCTTTATTGCAAGAGGATTTGAGTATAGGATCAAGGAGGTCATACTGCAGCTGTATAGGGCCCTTGTGAGACCACACCTGGAGTATTGTATGCAGTTTTGGTCTCCTAATTTGAAGAAGGACATTCTTGCTATTAAGGGAGTGCAGCATGGGTTCGTAGGTTAATTCCCGGGATGGCGGGACTGACATATTACAAAAGAATGGATCGACTAGGTTTATATTCACTGTAATTTAGAAGGATGAGGGGGGACCTTATAGAAACATATAAAATCTTTAAGGGATTGGACAGGCTAGATGCAGGAAAAATGTTCCCGATGTTGGGGGAGTCCAGAACCAGGGGTTACAGTTTAAGAATAAGAGGTAGGCCATGTAGGACTGAGATGAGGAAAAACGTTTTCACTCTGTGGAATTCTCTGCCTCAGAAGGCAGTGGAGGTCAATTAACTGGATGTATTCAAGAGAGAGTTAGATATAGCTCTTTGGGCTAACGGAATCAAGGGATATGGGGAGAAAGCAGGAACGGGGTACTGATGTTGGATGATCGGCCATGATCATATTGAATGGGGGTGCTGGCTCGAAGTGACGAATGGCCTACTCCTGCACCTATTTTCTTTGTTGCTATGTTTCTTAACTCCATACAGACAAGCACCCATAGTCAGGATCGAACCCGGGGCTCTGGCGTTGTAAGGCAGCAACTCTACCGCTGCACCACCATGCCGTCCTATAGCAGGTGGCCGTTGAGAGATTGGATGTTATCCCTGTACGAGTATGTTGGAGATGAGATGTTGAGTGCAGAGCAGCATACTTGCAATTATATCTCCACTGTAGTTCCTGTTTTTGAGTTTGTCCTTTATTTTCTGAACTCAATTTCATAATATAAAATTTCAGAATTTCAGAAATGGATTCAATTTCTCAAACTGTCACTACATGATAAGGTTGAAATGATGTGGTTCACAGATGGTTCATGGAAAACTATATTGAATGTATGTTGCAGGATAAAGTGAGTTACAGTGCATTGACAATCTCATTTATTAAATCGTCAAATAAGTATTGACACTTTTGGAAAGCAAATATATGATTTGGTAAGAAATTCTATTTATTAGATATGAGTTGCTTTGACAGTTATAATTCTGATGAGATGCCAGTGATTTTTAAAATACGTTGCAAACAGTTTGCCAAAGATATCAATTTTAACTTTGCTGTGCCATTTTAGTCGTATTTTCACCACAGTTGTATTTTCACCTTGCTAATGAGACGTTTCCTTACTAGGAATATCTCAATTTAGGCTTAATCCAGCAATGCTGATAGAGGTTACTTCCATTTTAATTGCATAACCTTTTCCATCTTCGAAAACTTTATAGATTCTTGTTGCCAGAAAAATTCATAATTGGTTTCAGACTCAATGTATGCAACCAGAAAGTCCCTGTGATGGCTGACAGCTAAAGATTAACTTATGCTTATTTTCATGCACTGATTTGTGCATTCCATCAGCAATATCTTAAATGTCATCTTTGAAAGCAATTGCCATTCCAAGGTGGCTGATTTCATTTTTTTTTTCTTCACTCCCTACACTCTCACTTTTCTTATTACTTGGAGTTTCCACAGCCTATTTCTGTGTGGGTTTTTTGTGGATAACTTATTCCAAGCTTCTGAATGGCTCTGCTTGATGGACAAAGTAAGCCCCCACTGCTCCATTCACAGAAACCTTATCCTACGGTGAAATTGAATCAATTTTTTAAAATAAAGGGAAAAGTGACTTTCAGTTCAATAATGTCCTTTAATAAAAGAAATGTAATTTTACTTGGCCAGGTTTGTAACTCTAATCCCACATCTAACACTAGCAGTAAGAGTGCCGTCATCACAGATACAGTAGTGGTCCTGGACCGAAGGACACTTGATGACTGATAATGAAATTCGACCAAGCTAATGACACCCACCTCCACAGAATGAATAGTACTTTTTTTCTATTCAATTATGGTGTACCACTCAGCTTGGTACCTTTGGAGGAAGTTGTCTTACTTATCTGGCTTGTTATGAATCATTACATTTTGTGAAGGTTGTCATTGTTGTATCTGGAGAAGGAGAAAAGAGCAGGAACCAGAAGTGGTCCGAAGGTAGTCAGTGGATGATTGGGGATGTTGAGATGATGAGAGGGATGCAAGGGTTAGGAGATTTGAACAATGATCACCCATGACTTGAGCTTAATCCTCTAGGAATCCCTTTAAACGAGAGTTTGATGCCTTCTTCAGATATGGGCACTGCAAGGCTCTTTCACTTTTTTTTTTGCTTAGATTAGTTTAGTTTAGAGGAACAGCTCCTTCGGCCCTCCGAGCCTGCGCTGCCCAGCGATCCCCGCACACTAGGGACAATTTATAATTATACCAAGCCAAGTAACCTACAAACCTGTAGGTCTTTGGAGTGTGGGAGGAAACTGGAGCTCTCGGAGAAAACCCATGCAGGTCACAGGGAGAACGTACAAACTCCATACAGGCAGCGCCCGTAGTCAGGATCGAACTAAGACTCTGTTTAATAAATTGAGACAAAGTCATACAGAGTGGAAACAGGCCCTCTGGTCCAACTTGCCCACACCAACCAACATGCCCTTTTTTTTTAACTCGTTCCACCTGCCTATGCTTGGCCCATAGCCCTCTAAACACATCCTATCCATGTATCTGTCCAAATGGCCCTTAAACGATACGATAGTACCTGCCTCAACTACCTCTTCTGGTAGAGGCTTGTTCCATACACCCACCTCCGTTTGTGTGAAAAGATTACCCCTCAGGTCCCTATAAAATCTTTCGCTCCTCTCTTTAAACCAATGCCCCCTGGTTCTTGATTCCGCTACTCTGGGCAAAATGCTCTGTGCATCTACCCTATCTATTCCTCTCATGATTTTATACACCTTTATAAAATCACCCCTCATCCTCCTGCATTCCAAGGAATAAAGTCCAAGCCTGCGCAACCTATAGTAAGTCAGATTGGGTGGGTCAAAGGACCAGTAATGGGACTGGGTATAACTATCCAACCAGCTGTCTAGCAGTGTGTGCCAGCTGTGAGTCAAGAGTGTGATGCCTACAACAGTGCTAAGAGTATGAGGATGACACACACACACGTGGATGTTAGATAAGTGTTCCAATTGATAGATATTCTTTATAGGAGATAAAGGGCCTGAGGTTCAAAGGGCCTGTTCCTGTGCTGTATGTTCACAGCGCCAGAGACCCGGGTTCGATCCTGACCACAGGTGTTATCTGTATGGAGTTGATATGTTCTCTCTGTGACCGCGTGGGTTTCCTCCGAGTGCTCCGGTTTCCTCCCACACTCCAAAGATGGACAAGTTTGTTGGTTCATTTGCTTTGGTAAAATTGTAAATGATCCCTAGTGTGTGTAGGATGGTTTTAGTATCTGGGGGTGATCACAGACTCGGTGGGCTGAAGGACCTGTTTCCACACTCTATTTCTAAAGTCTAAAGCTGTTTTTTAGTTTGAGTTACACAATTAATTTCCCCGCTGCTTCTTGATCTTTCAGTAATTTCTAGTGTTCACTTGCTTCCTTATTTTGTGCCCACCAACTGATACCACACACTGCCTGTGTCTTAAATGCCATGGAAATGTCTCCATTGGTCCCCTTAATGATACTCAGCCCTACCTGCACCATAGGCTTTGTGTCCACATCCTAATTCTACGCTTTGTGTCCACATGATAATTGGGCAAATGTTTGCTGCTGCTTCATGCAAATTTTACCTTATTTTGTTGTACCACTGGGTGAAGTTGACAGACCACAATCCAGATTGACCATGCACTTCTGAATAAGGCCATTACCAGCAATTAACCTATTGTGGAGGAATCTGGTCTGGATGTAAACTGGCTGGGGTGTGATGATGTGACAATAAAGGTTTTTTACATTTACATTTACATGCCTGCATTATAAATACTGCTTCCTGGCTCGTCAATATCTTTCAATTCAATTTCTCTTTCTCATTGCAGCACGACTCTTCTGAAAATAGCCCTCATTTATATTTTCTGAAGTGCAAGGGACACAGGCTTAGATGAATATTGTGAACAAACAGCTTAACAATTCATTGCCAGATCTGGATCGAGCTCACAAAATGTTAGAAGGGCTTGGTCTCATCTGTACAAATATTGCAGGATCAAAAATAACCTCTGGGCTTTTTTTCTCTGCTCAAATCGTCTACATAAAGCCCGCCACTAAATTTAATTCACTCTAACAGCCAACTCTATACGTGAGGAACTTGTAAATTTCACCATCTAGGTCAAGAGCATCTAGTCAGCTCGGTGCCTTGCTTCCTTCCTACCTTCCCTGAGGATACTGGGCCAAATTTCCAATGTTCTCTCAAGCTTCATTACCAATCCCAGCTTTGTCTAATTTCTTCTTTGTTTCTCCATATGCCATTTTAAAGCGCTTTCCCCCCCCCCCTCTGAAATCTATTTATTATTCCTATGTTCCTTACTTATTCTTCCCAGTAGACTTCAGACTAGCCTTCATACTTTCCTGTTCTCCTTGTTAATTGATGTCACAGTAATTCTGCTTGCGTATATACTTCTCATTCAGGTGCTCTATTAAAGACCGAAAGGACATATACATGGAATAGGAAAGGTTTAGAGTGATGTGGTTCAAACATAGGTAAATGGGACTAGCTTAGATGGGGTTTCTTGGTTGGCATGAGTGGGTTGGGTCAAAAGCCCTGTTTCCGTGCTGTATCAGATTGACTCTCTCTCTCCCTGTGACTGTTATCATCATCCTTCTCTTTGAAACTAAAACAGCCATTGACTCTACTGTCTGTGGATTAAATATGGGGAAGATTGGAACTATACTTTTCTGTTAACTCCATAAATATTCTTCCATGCACCTGACTTCATCCTTCTCCTTGGCCACAATATGAAACTGAACCAGAAATTGTACTGAATTTAAGCCGGCGATGATTATTATTAAGATTGTTAAGATTGTCAGTTTCAACCTCCTGTTGCATTGCCTGACACTGCTTCTCCCACAGTTCTTCTGTCACTCTACATTTGTTTAATCCACACTCCTGGCTGCTTTGTCTTGTAACCTCCAAAACACTGCTGCCTACTTGCTGCCTTGCATTATGTACTGTTTACAGCCACCTTGTCACCTTCCACACCAACCTCAACACAATTCATTCTGTGGCTGTCAACCTGCATTTATGGGCAACAACTTTGCTCTTTTTGTTTGGAAATAATGCTAATTTCTGTCTTTGTGACATCAGAGCTATGCAATGTTTCAGGTTTCCTGTGATCCTTTAGATCTGACTTCTTGAAATTCTCCTTTACCTTTTAGCGCCCATGGCTGCAAAGGTCCTGAGCTCCAGAATTCCCCTCTGAGCGTCTCTATCCATCTCTCCTTTCTTTTCTCAGGTGCTCCTTAAATCTATCTCTTTTGATTCAGAGCCACATTTTATCTGTTAGTGCATCAGTGAAATGCCTTGGGATATTTTGTAATGTCAAGGGTGATATATATATCGTCGTTATTATTTTTAGCACAGTCTCTTCCAGAAAACACCTTTCACACGTACATCCTCCCTTTTGACAACATTCTCAAAAATGGAGTTTGCTGCCACAGGGAAGCTCTTCCCTGTCTCCCTCATGGATTCTGAACATGTTAATATATCTTTCTTACTGACTCCAAGGTTTGTTGACTTGTACATTCCACCAGTCTAAATTTAAGTAATCCAAAGGCAGCTTTTTTTGTTTTCCATTTTGCCTGGAGCTAATTAAACACTTAGGCTGTGAGCTGATGCTGGTTAATAATCACCTTGACATTCTCCACACATCTGCTTAATTCCTAATTCTGCTTTGTTTTTAGATCTGTCCTCCAGCCCACTCCTTCCCTTTAGCCAACCCAAATAATAGTCCATGCTTTCACCACCCAAATGATCAATTGCTCCAGTGAGCTCCACAAATTGGTGTGGACATGGTGGCGGAATAGCCTGTAGCCATGCCGGATGTAATTCTATGTAATTCTCAATTCCAGTTAATGTGTGCACAAGATGAATTACATAAGGCGTTGTGCCTCATTGTTCCCGAGCTCCAATTCTGTGAAGGGTCTCAACCCGAAACCTCTCCCATTCCTTCTCTTCAGAGATGCTGCCTGTCCCGCTGAGTTACTCCAGCTTTTTGTGTCTATCTTCTTTGTCCTGGGCAGCTGTCTCTCCCTATATTTCATAAGATCTAACCTTTCAGAGCAGCCTACTGTGTGGAGCCTTATCAAAGGCTTCGCTGAAGTCCATTTAGAAAACGTCTCTGGCTTTGGCATCGTCAACTTTTCCTGATTACTTTTTCATGAAGCTAAATCAAATTCGTAAGACATGATCTCCCATGCTGATTGTCCCTAATCTGTCCTGTGTATCCAAAAGCATATACATCCTATCCCTCAGATTCCACTCAGAAAGGGCTGGAGAGGACAGATCTAAAAACAATAACTTACCAACCACAGATGTTAGACTCACTGTTCTATAGTTTTCAGAATTTGACTTGACTTGACTTGAATCCCGAGCTCAGCTCCACGCTCGTTGAGCACAGTCCAAGTCATTGATGTTTGAGATCAGCCTCACATGTCCTTGTGAACTGAGATCTGCCATGACCTCAGGTACAGCCTGTGGTGGGTCACTGATGGCAATGACTATTTTGTTTGCAAATAGTATATTTCTGAGCTATCTCACAGTATATATGCTACTCGCAGTAGAGAGAGATGTTTGTTGCCACCTTAATGCTGTAATGCCAGATTTCTGTGCCAGAGAGCTTCATGCCTTCACAAGCGATTGAGGTTCATCTGTTAATTTGGGCATCGGTGAATCTGTGCTTTGCAGGCAGAGGAGCGTGTTTACTGCAAAAGGCACAGGATCTGAGGCTTACTGACTTTCTGATACAGATAGAAACTCAAACCTGTGCATCCGCTGCTCTAGATGTCAACTTATCTATATCGGCGAAACCAAGCGCAGGCTCGGCGATCGCTTCGCTGAACACCTGCGCTCGGTCCGCATTAACGCAACTGATCTCCCGGTGGCCCAGCACTTTAACTCCCCCTCCCATTCCCAGTCTGACCTCTCTGTCATGGGCCTCCTCCAGTGCCATAGTGAGGCCCGCCGGAAATTGGAGGAGCAGCACCTCATATTTCGCCTGGGCAGTTTGCGGCCCGGTGGTATGAACGTCGACTTCTCCAACTTCAGATAGCTCCTCTGTCCCTCCTTTCCCCTCCTCCTTCCCAGATCTCCCTCTATCTTCCTGTCTCCACCTATATCCTTCCTTTGTCCCACCCCCGACATCAGTCTGATGAAGGGTCTCGACCCGAAACGTCACCCATTCCTTCTCTCCAGAGATGCTGCCTGACCTGCTGAGTTACTCCAGCATTTTGTGAATAAATCGATTTGTACCAGCATCTGCAGTTATTTTCTTATACCTCTGTGGATACTGGGCTCAGATACTTCCATGGGTTTACTTCCAGACTTCCTGTCTGAAGAAGGGTCTCGACCTGGAACGTCACCCATTCCTTCTCTCCAGAGATGCTGCCTGTCCCGCTGAGTTACTCCAGTTTTTTGTGTCTATTATGGGTTTACATAGATTGTGCCGTGCAGTAACAGGCCGTTGGGCCCAATTGGGTAGTGTCTAATAATTTTGTAGCGTAGAATAATTTTGCAGAGGACTCTTTATTGGAGGTTTTCCCGTGTATACACTATGTATTTTATTTTAAATGGATCCATTTTGTTGTACAATTTCAAATATGAAGTTCACAAAATGGAAAGGTAACGATGGTAGCTTTGAGAAATAGTTTGCTGATTATTTTGATGCACCTTTACTAGGTTGTATTGGAAGTTAACATACCTGCTTTTTCAGTTTTTTTCTGATTATTTTTGTCTGAGGCTGGGAATACTACAGGGAATACTACTGGGAATAATACTGGGAGTAGCTCGGTGGCACAGCGGTAGCTGTCTTATAGCGCCAGAGACCCAGGTTCAGTCCTGACTCCGGGTGCTGACTGTATGGAATTTATATGTTCTCCCCATGACGTGCGAGGGTGTTCTCCAGGATCTCCGGTTTCCTCCCAAACTCCAAAGACATAGAGGTTTGTAGGCTAGTCGGCTTGGTAAAATTGTAAATTGTTCCTCGTGTTTATCGAATAGTGCTAGTGTACGGGGATCTTTGGTCGGCACGGACTTGATGGGCCGAAAGACCTGTTCCGTGTTGTGTCTCTAAACTAAGCTAAACTAAACTAAGAGTGACATAACCTGACACCCCAGAGCCTTTCCACCATATTCAGTACAAGTTGGGCGATTTTCGCACTGGAGGTCTGTGATTAGTGGTCGGCCTCAGGAATCGGTGCTGCCCCGTTTGCTGTTGGTCTTTTTATATTAACAATTTGAGGAGAATGCATAAGGCCTGATTAATAAGTTTGCATATGTCACTAAAATAGACTGTGAAGATGCTTGTCAAGAATTGTCGTGGGATTTTGATCATCCAGACAAGTGGCTATTGGAGTTTAATTGAGATATGGTGTTGCATGTTTGGAAGTCAGACCAGTGCCGGACATTCACAGTGAACGGTAGGGCCCTGAGAAATAGATCACTCTGCTCTAGGAAAGATTCCGTGAAGCTGGAAAGTGTGCAGAGAGGATATATGAGGATGTTACCAGGATTCAAGGGCATGAGCCATAGGGGGAGGGTGGGCAGGCTCTGTCTATTCCTTGGAGTGAGGGAGACTGAAGAATTATGTTACAGATGCGTATAAAATCACGAGGGGAATAGATAGGGTGAATGCAGTCTTTTTCCCAGGATAGGGGAATCAAGAACAGGCATAAGTTTAAGGTGAGAAGAGAAAGATTTACTTGGAACCTGAGGGGCAACCTTTTCACGCTGGGTGATGGGTATATGGAACAATCTGCCAGAGGAAGTTGCTGAGGCATTTAAAAAACATTTGGACAGGTACATGATAGGAAAGGTTCAGAGGGAAATGGGTCAAATGCAGGCAGATGGAACTAGCTCAGATGGGGCATCTTGGTTTGCATGGATGAATTGGACTGAAGGACATGTTTCCTTTCAGTATGACGCTATGGCCCGATGTGTCTGACATAGAAATGTGACATAGTAAATGGGATATATAATATTTCTGTTAATAGAACAATTTTGCATATAATTGTCAAACTCTATGCCATTGCACAAAGAGAATATAAGGCCTTGTGTAGAGTTTAAACAAGGCAAATTAGAGAATGGGGGGGAAAGTGCAACATGGTTGTGTTTCTTGGATAAAGGTGTTCACTCTGCCCTTATTCTAGAAATGAGTATTTATAGTTGCCAGGAAAACCATTCAAATTTAGGAAGCAGGAAGGAACAATAGAAGATTTTCTCAAAAGTGTTGGTTGAGGAACTGCGTGAAGCTAAACCGGGATATCAGAGTGCCACCACAGATGCATTAATAAAATTGCAGTCTGCTTTTAAAGTGGGCATTGAAATTTACTTGTGGATGAGGAGCAGTAGTTGGTCAATTGGCCTCTCCAGTCTGCGCTGACATACAGTAAGATTATGGATAATCTGATTGTAACCTACATTTTACATTCTTGCTCATCACCTTTAACCTTTTACTCTGTTGCTTACCAACAATATTTCTACCAGTGCCTTAAAAATACTCAGACTTTGTTTCCTCTGGCCTTTAAGGAAGAGAGTGCCAATGATTTATAGCCCTCAGAGAGAAAAACTGATTGTCTTAAATGGGTGACCTGTATTTTTACGCACCGAACCCTGGTACTAGACTCTCCCATCAAATCCTCTCTTGCTTTTCTAAACTTCAGCGGACCAAACAAAGCCTGTCTGCCCTTTTCTCATAAGGTAGCCTGGCCATTCCCGGTATCAGTCGTGCACCTGATCCTGTGAACTTGAACCTGACCTGTCTTATTAACTGCATCCACACTGTTTCTGTTCTTTCTGAAATAGTACTATACGTTATAGAGTCAGAGTCATGCAGTACAGAAACAGGCCCGATAGCACAACTCACCAATGCCTGTGTAGATGCCCATCTATGATACTCCCATTTTCCCTTGTTTGACTTGTATCCCTCTGAGCCTTTACTATCAATCTTTCTGTCCAAATGTCTTTTAAATATTGTTATTGCCCCACCCCTAACCACTTCTAATCGTGCCACGTACATTCTCATTGAAATCATTGATATAGATGACAAACAGCAATAGGCCCAGCACCGAACCCTGAGGCAAACCACGAGTCACAGGCCTCCAGTCTGAAAAGCAACCTTCCACCATCATCCTCTGCTGCCTTCCAATTTTCTATACATCCAGCTAGCTCTCCTTGGACCTCATGTGATCTAACCACCCATGTGGAACCTTGGTGAATGCCTTGCTGAAATCCATTTATACAACGTCTACAGCTTTGCCATCATCAACCTTTTTGGTCACATCTTCAAAAAACTCAATCAGATTAGTGAGACACAACCTCCCAGGTACAAAACTATGCTGACTATCCCTCATCAGCCCTTGTCCATCTAATTTCCCTGATTCTCCTTAATCTTCCCAGCCAATGCTACTCATGTTCTCTTTTTGCCCTCTTGATTTCCTTCTTCAGTATACTCCTGCATCCATGTACACATAAGGATTTGAGCCCAGCACCTTGTACAAGACCCATGCCTCATTTTTTCTGACCAGAGCCTCATTATCTCAATATCCGCCTAAGGCCAACACAGTGGCATAGCAGTGGAGTTGCTGCCTCACAGCGCCAGAGACCCAGATTCGATTTTGTGTTGTCTGTGCACAGTCTGTACGTTCTCCCCGTGACCGTGAAGGTTTTTTTCCATGTGCTCTGCTTTGCTTCCACACTCCAAAGACGTGTAGGTACATAGGTTAATTGGTTTCTGTAAATTGTCCCTTGTGTGTAGGAAGCGAAAATGGGAGAAAATAGAACTTGTGTACAGGTGGACTCGGTGAGCACGTTCCCATGCTGTATCTCTAAACTAAAACTAAGCGAAATCTTTTGACACCCAGTGTTCCCAAACCCTGCCGGCGATGCTGTTCACTTTAACAGGGACATGCAGACCTTGAACTTTCGCATCTGAATTTGAAAAGCTTCCCAATTTCCAGATGTCTCTTTGCTCACAAATATCTTAATTTGTAAACTCCTGTCTAATACTTTCAAAATTTGCCTTGCCCCAATTTACAGCTTTGTGGACCAGTTCTCTCATTTTCCATAATGATTGAAAATCTAATAGATCTATGGTCACCAGTTCCAAAGAGTTCACCCACTGACACCTCAGTCACTGGCCCTGCCTTTATTACCAAGAGTAGCTCAAGCTTTGCCATCACCCTGGTAGCATCATCTCTGTATTGTCTGAGGAAAATTTCCCTGAACATGCTCAATAAATTCCAGCCCATCTAAGCCTTTGGAGCCCATGCTAGAGAAGTTTAAATCTCATACTTTATCAATCCTATTAATCTTTTAACGATCTGCAATCTCCCTGCATATCTGCTCCTGTAATCCCTGTTGACTCACCCAAACATGCCCATACTGACCAACATGCCCCAACCATGATAGGAGAGAGGCTGCGTGGTGGAACACACCTGTGTACTTGCAAATCCCTTCACGGCTCCCTCCTCCCATTGGTAAACTGCCTCAAGGCTTTCTTCCTATTCATCTTGTACTTTACCTTGCACCCTTTATTCTAAACCCTCTTCATACTTAACCGCACTCTTTCAGGCTCCCTTTAAAAAATGCTGCTCTGAAAATGATTCTAAGTCAAGAAATGAAAACCATGTGCCTGCTATTTTTCAGTTTGTAATTTGTGCTGCTTCAAAAAAAAAACAGTCGATGTTTGCATGAGTTGTAAGGAGGGTAATGTGACCATTGAAGGATTCAAAGCCCAAGGGATGCCCAAAGGAGTCTGTTTTCAACCACTACTGGATCTGAAATGAAATATTTACTGTGCAAACATGTAGCTTCATATGAAGTGTATGATAATCCTAATTAATACTTTATCCATGCATTTATTAATTACCTAGACGCACATTGTATTCAGGTGTCAAAGCTGTGGAGAAGGTCATTATAATTGAAGAGTTTATTTGGCCAATCTTTAACATTGGCTGTCTGCTATACTACTAATGATGATGATGTTCCATTTATTGCATTCATTTTAATAACTGAAGTAGTATTTACATCAGATTTTGCTGTCAGCAATGGCTGATCAATTAGTGTCAGGCAATATCTAGCTGAGTTTTGCCAAGTTCCAATTGGAACTTCTGGCGCTCAGCTGTTTGATGTTTTGGGCATCTGTAGTTCTTCATGCCACATCTGTCACTGTGCTCAATGTGGACTTCATGTGGAGAAATGTTGGTTTCCCAGGCCCAATCAACCTTATGTACAATATGAAACCCCATTTAATCTAGACCATTAAGAAGCAAAAGGGAAAGTAAATTATTTTACACTTCTGTTTGCTGTGCACCAGGCTCTTTGTAATGGATTGGATGTATCATATCATTGTCATTCATTGGCTATTGCAGGTGTTGATAGAAATATTAATTACAAAGCTGTGTAACAAATATAAAATATCCTGCACTGGATTTCCAACGTGCTTTATATCAAAGGTGCAGACAGAGAATAGATGGGTGAGCACCAGGAAAAAGAGTAGGAAAAGAGTTCAGGAATTCCGCATGGCCATTCCCCTACAAAACAGCTGTACTACTTTGGATATTGGTGAGGGGAATGACCGATCAGCGCAGAGCAGCAGCAGCCAGGATTGTGACACCAGGTCTCAGTGGGGTAGTATGAAGTCAGGCAGAGCGACAGTGACAGGAGGTTCGATAGGTTCATTCCGCATTGTCCGGTATTGGCTGTGTGGTGTTTGTACATTCTCCCTGTGACTGCGTGGGTTTCCTTCCAGTTTTCAAAGAAGTGTGAGTCGGTAGTTTAATTGGCTCCTGTAAATTGTCCAGAGTGGCTCAGTGAGGGTTGGAGTCTGGGGAAATTTAATGGGAATGTGGGGATAATAAAATAGGATTATTATAGATGGGTGCTTAATAGTTGGCTTTGACCGGGTGGACTGAAGGGCCTATTTCGGTACTGTGAGATGCATTGATAACTACAATAACATGCCGCTGCTTCTATAATGTAATGTTGTATGAATGGCAGGCAATATTGTTGATGAGAGTTGAGAGGCAGTAGTCTAAATATTTTCTGTGAAGAAAGGTATTTTTATTAAATCTAGATCAGATGAATAAGGTTAACTTTAATTCTGATTCATGTGATCAAGATGAAAGTTAGTTTATTTCTAACTTAATGAAAAATAACGAAATTCTTAACGAGAAATGGAGATGTAATTGGACAAAAACTAGTAGCAAAATGGCAGAGAATAATTCACCATAAGTGATGCATGTTAATACTACCTCATGTTTGCCGATTCTAAATTTATCAAAGGGCTCTGCAGGAGTGCCTTAACGTTGTGTGCCATTTCAGCAAGACCATACCACTGATACTAGGTTGGTCAATAGTTGTATAAGAAAATAACTGCAGATGCTGGTACAAATCGATTTATTCACAAAATGCTGGAGTAACTCAGCAGGTCAGGCAGCGTCTCGGGAGAGAAGGAATGGGTGACGTTTCAGGTCGAGACCCTTCCGAAGGGTCTCGACCCGAAACGTCACCCATTCCTTCTCTCCCGAGATGCTGCCTGACCTGCTGAGTTACTCCAGCATTTTGTGAATAAATCGAATGGTCAATAGTTGTTATCCTTGCTGGAAGCGCTTAAAATTCGAATCAATGTATTCACTGAAGAAGACTTCATAAAGTTATAATTTTCCAGTAACATAATATCATGAATATATTCAATACATAATATCTTGAAAGTGTTGTATCATTAGAGACCAATGACAAATATGAATATTTATCTGTTTAGGAAGGAACTGCAGATGTTGGTTTACACCGAAGATAAACACAACATGCTGGAATAACTCAGCGGGTCAGTCAGCAGCTCTGGAGAAAAGGAATAGGTAACGTTTCGGGTCAGGTCTGAAGAAGAGTTCCGACCCGAAACATCACTTATTCCTATTCTCCATGAATATTTATATGCTGTGATTTGAATGTGGTTGACCTCGCTAATTATATTTATAAAATAAACAAATCTGTATATGATCTGATGCCAAATCTTGTTACTACTTGACCTGTAAACTTTGACTTGAAACCGCTAGACTAATGAAATAAAAACCTTCTTGATTTGTATCCAAAGCAATTTGCACAGCAGTAAAAGCTTATAAATAAATATATATTTCTCTTTGCCCAATTGATCATGTTCATAATTAATTTATATCCATCACATGATAGGCCATTAGTCGTAAAAAGTGCCTCGAACCCTTTTTACATATGGATTTACCTAATATGCCAACTGACTCATCATTTATCTTAATTGGAAGCTGGGTAGCTTCTTAGACCAAATTATAAGGTTTGCTTTGATTGTCTTCACTGTTTCCTATCACATGAGTCTTTCCAACAATTCTGTCTGACTTTAGTCTTTGGAGTCAGTCATAGAGTCATACAGCATGGAAACAGGCCCTTTGGCCCAACTTGCCCATGCCGACCAACATATCCCATCTACTCTACTCCCATCTGCCTGTGTTTGGCCTGCATCCTTCTATCCTTTCCACATACCTGTCTAAATGTTTATTAAACATTGCAACAGTATCTGTCTTGAGTACCCTCTCCAGCAGCTTGTTCCAAATACCTACCACCTTTGTATAAAAAAAGTTGCCCCACGGGTTCCTATTAAATTCTTCCCCTTAATTTTTCATCTTAAACCTATGTCATCTGGTTCTTGATTACCCTACTCATGGTAAAAGACTCCGTGCATTTCCGCTATCCATTCATCTCGTGATCTTAAACACTTATATAACATCACCCCTCATCCTCCTGCGCTCCAGGGAATAATGTCCTAGCCTGCTCAACCTCTCCCTATATATAGCTCAAGCCCTCAAGACCTGGCAAGATCCTCCTAAATATTTTCAGTTTGACAGCATCTTTCTGAAAACAGCGTGACCAAAACTGAACAGAATACTCTAAATGTGGCCCACCTATTTCTTGTACCACTGTAACATGACCTCACAACTTCAATACTCAATACTCTGATGGTTGAAGGCCAATGTGCTAAAAGCCTTCTTGACCATCCTATCTACCTGTGACGCCACTTTCAAGGAACTATGTACCTGCACTCCTAGATCCCTCAGCTCTACAATACTCCCCAGAGCCCTACCATTCACTGTGTAGGACCTGCCCTGGTTTGTCCTCCCAAAATACAACACCTCACACTTCTTTTGTATTAAACTCTCTGTATTAAACTAATTTGTCTCTCATTGGAGTCATAGAGTCATACAGGATGGAAACAGGCTCTTTCACGCTATATGCCCATGCTGATCAAGATGTCTCATCTACACTAGTCCCACTTACCTGTGTTTGGTTGCATCGCCATCTTAAACAACTGCAACATGACCTCCTAATTTCTATACCCATAACCTGACTGACAAAGGCCAATGTGCCAAAGGTCTTCTTGTACATACCCTATGTACCTGTGATGTCGCTTTCAAGGAACTATGTACTTGCACTCCTAGGTCCCTCTGCTCTATAACACTACCCATGTTGATCTGATTTGTTTTTTCAGTTTAATTTCCATCTTTATGAGGTCCCTAACATTTCAATTTTTCCATGAATATTTTGTTAATTCATCAAGCTGAAAGATCTTGCTGAGGCCTGTGTAGGAGAAAGAAAGTATGCTTTGTGAAAAAGTAATAGGTCTGTCTGGTGGTTTGTCTGAAAACTGGCCTTTAGGGATGCAAAGTTCAAATACATTGACACCATAATTTAAAGCAGAATTTCATGCATATGTGCTTGAAGCTCAGGAGAATTGACGGGATGTTCTTTTTTTGACTATTTAAATATGAAAAAAGAACTTTGTATTTAATGAGACGTTTTGTTTCCCCACAGAAATCTTTTGGACCGAGATACATTTTCTAAGTCAGACCCAAGTAAGTAATTGGAGATTTCAGTTTTCTGTCTGTTTGTATGAGGTACATAAAAACTAGTGTATTCACCATACACAAAGGCATGTCCCATTATTAGTAGCATTATCAACAAATTCACTTTCTTAAAAAGTAATGATCTTTAAGAAGGCATGTGTTTTTTAATCCGTTAATACATATTTTTCAAATTTCATCTGAAATTAAAAAGAGAAGTTGGATGATGCATTTAAGTTATTCTGTTATTTGAAAAGAGTCACATGAAAGGTGCATAATGAATATTGTTGAAATGGAGTTGGGATAAATAGCTGAATGGATAATAGATTGGCTAAAATATGGAAAGCGAGAAGTGGGAGTAAAATGTGTGATGCAAGCATTGTTATCAATGGTCTTCATTGAGGCAGATCTTCAGTGCTGTAGACATGGGTCTTCAGCCAACAGCTAATATCCTCTCCCTGCATGTGATCCGTATCCCTCTGTAGGAAACAAATGGAGGTTCAGCAGCCCTATGCAAGCACCCTTGCCTGGAATGCAATGCTCTGCAATGCTGCTTTATAAGGAGGCAACATAATCTTCAGGACCTCTAGCTTCCCTGAAAGTTGCAATGCAAGTAGACAGAGTGGTAACCAGGGCATATGGTATGCTTGCCTTGAAGTGATGGGTGCCTGGAATGCACAATATGCACACCCAGGAATTTGAAGCTTTTGACACTCTCCACCATTGTCCCATTGATATAGACGGGTTTATGGGTCCTCATCCTTCCTCTTCCAAAGTCCACAATCAGTTCCTTGGTCTTACTGATATTTAGAGCCAGGTTGATGTGCTGGCACCATTTGGTCAAATTGATCAATCTCACTTCTATACTCTGACTCTTCACCATTTGTAATTCGTCCAAAAATGGTGGTATCGTCGGCAAACTTGAAGATGGAGTTGGCACTGTGTTCGGCTACACAGTCATGAGTGTACAGTGAGTATACAGTGAGTATACAGTGAGTATACAGTGAGTATACAGTGAGTATACAGTGAGTGAAGCAGGGGGCTGAGTACACAGCCTTGAGGTGCTCACGCACTGATGGTTAATGAGGAAGAAGTGCTTTTGTCAATTTGAATAGACTGTGGTCTGTTGATCAGGAAGTCGAGGATCCAGGTGCAGAGAGATGCACAGAGACCTGTACATCTTTGGAGTGTGGCAGGAAACCTGAGCACCTGAAGGACACCCATGTGGATACAGAGAGAACTTACAAACTCCGTACTGGTAGCCCCCATTGTAAGGTCTGAGCTCAGATCTTTGGCGCTGCAAGGCAGCAACTCTACCGCTGCGCCACCATGTCACCCACACGATGTCATGACCAGGATCTTCTTGAGCGCAGGCGATGTCTTGGAGGACTGAAGAGTGGCCAATATTGTTTCTTTATTTAAGAAAGGAGAGAGTCCAGTGAACTGTAGGCCAGCTAGCCTCAAGTCAGTGGTAGGGAAACTACTGTAGGGAATTATTCAAAATAAGGTTCACTCCCATTTGGAAGAGAATGGGCAAAATTGGGAATTTGTCCATTTTGGAGAGCACGTCCATTATGCATGTGTGCGGTATCCTGTCAAAGACTTACTTTTCATATAGGCTGACAAGGCAGATGTCCACCCCTCTGTCCTACGAACTAAGAATTGTACAGCACAGGAACAGGCCCTTCGGCCTACAATGCTTGCATCAAACATGATGCCGGGTTGATGTACGTGATCCATATCCCTCCATTCCCTATACTTCAATATGTCTATCTAAAAGCCTCTTAAATGCAGCTATCATATCTGCCTCCTCCACCACCCCTGGCAAAGTGTTCCAGCCCCCCGCTACTCTCTGTGTGAAAAAAAAACCCCAGCTCTGCACATCTCCAGTAAACTTCTCCTCTCGCCTTATGGCAATGCTCTCTAGTGTTGGACATTTCCACCCTGCGAAAAGATTCCGACTGTCTACCCTATCTATCCCTTTCTTGATTTTAGATTCTAGGTGATGGGTTTGATGTCATAGAAACATGAAGATCTTCCAGCATAGAAAAATGTAATTTGCCTATGATGTTTATGCAGCTAAGAAGGAACTATCTTGCATTTCACCACTCTAATGCATTTTCCAGTCTAATGCTTTTCCAAATACTTTTAAAATCTGGAATGTATTTCTGCCTCAGTCATCCCCAGAAGCAGTGTCTTCCAAATCCTTTAGGTGAATTTTTTTTTCGTAACTGACCCTTAATTCTATAACTCATTAATGCCATTCAACAAATTACAAAATGGATGCATTCCAGGAAAATGTTTAGTTAGGTGGTGCAACGGTAGCATTGTTACCCTCCAGCGCTTGCAGCACTCCGGGTTCGATCCTGACATACCGTTGCTGGCTGTAAGGAGTTTATACGTTCTCCCCGTGACCATGTGAGTTTTCTCCGAGATCTTCGGTTTCCTCCCACATTCCAAGGAGGTACAGGTTTCTAGATTAATTGGCATGGTGTAAATTGTCCCTAGTGTGTGTAGGATAGTGTAAGTGTGCACAGATCGCTGGCCGGTGCGGACTCGATGGGCCGAAGGACCTGTTTCCCCGCTGCATCTCTAAACTGAACTAAACTAAACTTAAATAAAATGTCATGGGCTTAATAAGGCTGAGTGAACTACATTACATTTTATTTGAGATTGTGTATTCCTTTAGGTGGAGAGTGGAGTGCTGTTAATTATAGCAAAAAATATATTTGTAAATCAAAGCCAAGATCCCAATAATGGAATGATCGTAAAAGTTTATATAATCAAACATTTGTATTCAAGGAATATCTGTACTTTAAATCTGTTCCTTCATTAACTTCTCTGCCAAGGGAAATAGGTCACTGGACTCTTAACAATCTTGTAGACTTTGATTTGAGGGCAGATTTAAATGAAACTAGACCAAGTGGACCCATTGGGCCCAAACCTCTCCTGCATTGGTGCAGCACCTTCTCCTCCCCACCTCCCCTCTCCCCTCCCTCCCTCCCTCCCCTCTCCCCTCCCTCCCCTCTCCCCTCCCTCCCTCCCTCCCCTCCCTCCCTCCCCTCTCCCCTCCCTCCCCTCTCCCCTCCCTCCCCTATCCCCTCCCTCCCTCCCCTCTCCCCTCCCTCCCTCCCTCCCCTCTCCCCTCCCTCCCTCCCCTCTCTCCTCCCCTCACCCCTCCCTCCCTCCCCTCTCCTCTCCCTCCCCCTGCCCCCTCCCCTCCTTCCTCCCCTCCTCCTCCGCCCTCCCCTCCCCCTCCCCTCACCCCTCCCTCCACCCCCGTCCTCCCCCATCCCTGGCCCCATCCCCTCCCCCATCCCCACCCCCATCCCCACCCCCATCCCCTCCCCCTTTCCCTCCCCCTTTCCCTCCCCCTTTCCCTCCCCCTTTCCCTCCCCCCACTCCATCCCCCTGAACCCCCCTTATCCTCCCTCCTTCCTCCATCCCCCCCTCCCTCCCCCCTCATCCCTCCCTAGGAGATAGATTTAAACTTTAAAATGTGAATAACTTTAAAAATATAACACCGATTTCAATTAAACCTCTTCCGTTAGCACCAAAGGGATGACGGTGAGTAAGGTGGGCCTAAAATTGTCGTGCTATCGTGTACTGTTTTGGCTGTAGTTCAGGAACAAACAAACAAACAAACGAGACTTTTAGTATATAAGATGAAACAACCCCAGCCTATCCATTGTTTGCTCATAATTGAAAACTGTCAACTCTGACATTCTTTTTAAAGCTTTGAATCAACTTTGAGTATTGTGAGCAGTTCCAATTGCCACATTACAGACAGGATGTACAGGCTTAGGAAAGGGTGCAGAGGAGGTTCACCAGAATGATGCCTGGATTAGAGGGTATTAGCTCCAGTGAGAGGTTGGCCTGACATGGATTATTTTTCCTCCTTTTTTCCTGTAGTACTTTTGCCCAGGCGTGGTATACATTGATTGCATTCTAGATCGAGTTGAAGGTCAAGTGTGTTTAATTGTTCAACGTAACAACAATGGAACAATTAAATTTATATTTGCAGCAGCTTAACAGGCCCATAAATGCAATGCACACAGATAATGAATAATACATTTTCAAAATCAATAAGTAAATAACTGTGATATGAGTACAAATACTGACATCCTAAGTGTAACCAAAGATAGTCCATAGCAGTTCATAGTTGCTTAGTTTAGTGGTGTGATGTTTAAGAGCCTGTTAGTTGTTTGGAAAAAAAGCTATTCTTGAAGCTGGTGGCATAGTTTTCTGACTTGGGGGTAGGGTACTGACATGGATAGAAAATTGGTTGACAGACAGAAAGCAAAGAGTGGGGATAAATGGGTCCCTTTCGGAATGGCAGGCAGTGACCAGTGGGGTACCGCAAGGTTCGGTGCTGGGACCCCAGCTATTTACGATATACATTAATGACTTAGATGAAGGGATTAAAAGTACCATTAGCAAATTTGCAGATGATACTAAGCTGGGGGGTAGTGTGAATTGTGAGGAAGATGCAATAAGGCTGCAGGGTGACTTGGACAGGTTGTGTGAGTGGGCGGATACATGGCAGATGCAGTTTAATGTAGATAAGTGTGAGGTTATTCACTTTGGAAGTAAGAATAGAAAGGCAGATTATTATCTGAATGGTGTCAAGTTAGGAAGAGGGGATGTTCAACGAGATCTGGGTGTCCTAGTGCATCAGTCACTGAAAGGAAGCATGCAGGTACAGCAGGCAGTGAAAAAAGCCAATGGAATGTTGGCCTTCGTAACAAGAGGAGTTGAGTATAGGAGCAAAGAGGTCCTTCTACAGTTGTACCGGGCCCTGGTGAGACCGCACCTGGAGTACTGTGTGCAGTTTTGGTCTCCAAATTTGAGGAAGGATATTCTTGCTATTGAGGGCGTGCAGCGTAGGTTCACTAGGTTGATTCCCGGAATGGCGGGACTGTCGTATGTTGAAAGGCTGGAGCAATTAGGCTTGTATACACTGGAATTTAGAAGGATGAGGGGGGATCTTATTGAAACATATAAGATAATTAGGGGATTGGACACATTAAAGGCAGGAAACATGTTCCCAATGTTGGGGGAGTCCAGAACAAGGGGCCACAGTTTAAGAATAAGGGGTAGGCCATTTAGAACGGAGATGAGGAAGAACTTTTTCAGTCAGAGAGTGGTGAAGGTGTGGAATTCTCTGCCTCAGAAGGCAGTGGAGGCCAGTTCGTTGGATGCTTTCAAGAGAGAGCTGGATAGAGCTCTTAAGGATAGCGGAGTGAGGGGGTATGGGGAGAAGGCAGGAACAGGGTACTGATTGAGAGTGATCAGCCATGATCGCATTGAATGGCGGTGCTGGCTCGAAGGGCTGAATGGCCTACTCCTGCACCTATTGTCTATTGTCTATTGTCTATTGACTCCTCTTCCTTCTTTCCGATGGTAGGAGTGAAATGAGAACATGGCCAGGGTGATGTGGGTCTTTGATATTGGTTGCCTGGTGGGGAGGTCAGTACCTTTGATGGTGTGGTGGTTTAGGTTTAATTTTATTATTGTCATGTGGACTGAATTACAATAAAAAAACATTGTTATACATGCTATCCAATCAAATTAGATAATACTGCAGATAAATACAATCAAGCCAAACTCAAGTACAGTAGGTAGAGCGATGAGAAAGCTACAGAGTGCCGAATATGGTTCTCAGCATTACTGCGTAACAGTTCCAGGGACCAAGTACAATGTACGCAATGAGATGGAGCAGAATCGGACTGTACCCCAGCTCTTGGAAGGACCATTCAAACACATGATAACAGAGGTCAAAAAGCTGTTCCTGAGTCTGGTGATGTACACTTTCAAGCTTCAATATCTTCTGCCTGATGGGAGCTGGGAGAAGAAGAAATGAACGAGTGGGAAAGTCCCAGATTACTTTGTAGATTGAGTCGATGGTGGGTAGTCTGTATGATGGACTGAATGACATCTACAACTCTCTGGAATTACTTATGGCCTTGGGCAGACCGGTTCCCAAACCAAGTTGTGATGCCATCTGACAGTATGCTTCCTATGGTACATCTGTAAAAGTTTGTTAGAATCACTGGACACATGCTAAATTTCCTCAATCTCTTGTCGAAGTCAAGGCATTGGTGTGCCTTCTTGGTCCACCAAGTCCATGCTGACCATTGATCACCGTTCACACTAGTTATATGTCATCCCACTTTCGCATCCACTCCCTAAACACTAGGGGCAGTTTACAGAGGCCAATCAACCTACAAACCCGCACGTATTTGGGATTTGGGAGGAAAGTAGATTACCTGGAGGAAACCCATGTGGTCGCAGGAGAATGTGTTCTTAGTTCCTTAGGTCAGGATCGATCCTGGGCCTCTGGTGCTGTGAGACCGTGTCTCCACCAGCTGTGCCACTGTGCACCCCACTACGCAACGGTGCTGCCCACTTGTCTGATTTAAATCAGCATTGATAATTGACTCCATGTTCATCACAAGCCTCATTGTCCCTGATTTATTTAAGTGCATCCTGTAACTCTTCCACTGTATTAGTTCACATTGTCATAAAAAATGATTATATTTCCTAAACATTTCTTGCTGAACATCACAAATTTACAAAACAATCTGTGCAAAGGTTGGCGCTGCTATTTTGCATCCACTATTTTTGCATTATTCATTGCATATGCTTGTTCTAGTTTTCCTGTTTTTGCTTTGTTTCCCTTGCATGCACAGCCACACCCTGGTCTTCTTGGCCTGGGAAGCCTTAGACGCCTTCACCACTGTACAGTGTTCTTGCATGTAGGTAAACAGCTAACAGCACACAGGACTAACATCGCCTATGTCTATGGTCTCCTTATTTCTTTTAGTGTGCTTCTTCCAAGCTTCCTTCATGGTTTCTTTAACATTCCTTATCTATTACCGGGGTTTCTTTCCGTTTGCGAACAATGTCTATTGTAACTGTTCATTACTTTAACCTGATTTGTCCAAATACATTATTTTATACCCTGTAACATCACTATTTTCTTGCTTACTTCAGTGCTTGTCTTTCTTCAGTGGCCTTATATCTGCTTGTATCATTCCTCATTCTATCCTGCCATTTTAGGGATTTAACATACATTTGAAGATCCCACTATTCTACTTCATTTATCGGTATCTTGCTATTTATTTATTCACTGCTTAAGCTCCAATCTTGTATTTTTTTGACTGATTTGTGCTGATCAAATGCATTATGTATACTTTCTGATTTATTTGTCCTGGCGTATTTTATTGTTTCAGCGAGAACCTTTCACATCAATTATTTGTTAAAAACATAGAATGTCTTAGATCTACTACAATTGGCACTCTCCTACATAAATATTAAACAGAAACCAAATCTTAGTTTTTCCATTTTCCTAAAAGATGTGTCCTTCTCAAGCATTTAAATGTTTAACTTCATTTTATTTAGAAATCGAAATATATGCTCCTTGTTTAACATTGAGAAACCTACTCATTGCATCTTTGCCTTATCTCACTGGATCTCATTTTATTAATCATAAGAGTATTACAATAGTAAATACTCATTTACTATTTTAATGTTCCTATTTCCACATTTGTCTTATCGTCTTTCTTAGTTGTGGTCTTTGCTTTCACTTTGAAGTGACTGCCTTTTAATATCTATCATTTGTTTTCCCCATTATACTTTGTTCTTCCTGATCTTGCCCTTGGGAAAGTTTGGTGACAAGAACAAGCAAAGTACCCAAAATAGACAGCAAGTCAGGTGGCATCTTTGAAGAGAGAAACATATTGAAGCTTGTGTTTTGACTCAGGCTGAGGTTTGAAGTGCAGTTGACAATTCAGGTCAAGGTAAAGTTTTGACTTGGTGAGAGGATCACTGCCTGAGGGTCAGCTTTGCTTGGTAAAAGTATTGTGGCTTGGCTTGGCTCTTGTCCTAGGCTGGTTCACGGTATCAATAATCCGCCCTGCTGAGCAGTGGGACTACGCATTCAGAAGCCTGCTTTGGACTGTAGTAATCTGGAAACTTGGATGCGAATGGCTTAGACCTGAATTAAACTGTTTGGATTCTTCCTAGCAAAGGTTAATAATCTGTAATGTCCATCTTCAGAATTATTTAAAATATCTAAAATATTTTCATTATTACGAATTGAATTTCACCAAAGATGACATTTCTGGATTTCAAATTTAGGCCAACACCTTATCAAGACCAGGAACAAACATTGCGAGAACCAAAAAGATATTTCCCTTTAGGGAAAAAAAGTTACACCTGAAATGAAAGAAATTCATCACATGCACATTCCCCAATTTTTTGTGTTCTTTTGGTTTTTGTCTTTAAATAATCTTAATATTCTATTTTTTTAAATTACAACGTTAATATTAATTATAATATGACACAATTGTAATATTAGTAATCAATATTTTGTGATATATACAAACGTTTTCTCGTGAACATGATCTTGCTGTTAGTTCTTTTTTTCAGTATTATGTTTCTGTTGAAGCATTTTTGTGATTGAACCCCCAGGAGTTAGTCATCTAAACTTGAATAATATGATGAATGCACATCAGACCTCCTTCTGAGCAAAGCTATTTTTGAGAGGCTATCAATAGTTACTTTGTGGAAGCCTTGCTGTGAAGGAGAAGAGAATATCTATCATATATCTTGTCACTTATCTCATGATTTAACTGATCAAGATAGTTTATTTTCCATTGAGACCAACTGCCTTGCAGAGTAGATGCTATCAAGCCTCAAATGAATGTTCTGTGTAGGCTGAGCGTGTAATGTTGATGAGCAGAAGGAAATTATTTTAAAATGTAGGAATTGGAATTGCAAAGTATATTTGTTTTTCTAGTTATGGGGTCTGAGATTTTGTAGCAGGCAGCTTGGACACCATTTTAGATAGATGATATTGTGTTGCTTGGGGCATCCAGCCAGTGTGGGATGTACATCACTCTGGCCCTTTATAAACCACACAGCAGCACATTAGAGTTGCTGCCTTACTGCGCCAGAGACCCAGGTTCGATCCTGACTCCAGGTGCTGTTTGCGCAGAGTTTGTATGTTGGGCCCGTGACCTTTGGGCCCGTTTTCTTCGGGATCTCCGGTTTCCTCCCGCACGCCAAAGATGTACAGGTTTGTAGACTAATTGGCTTGGTATAATTGTAAATTGTCCCTAGTGTGTGCAGGGTAGTGTTAGTGTGTGGGGATCGCTGGTTAGAGTGGACTCGGTTGGCCGAAGGGCCTGTTTCCGCGCTGTATCTCTAAACTAAACACAATGACAATTCCAGTAGGGACTGCAGGGGAAGCCTTATTGCTGGATTGCTGGCTCTACGACTACCTGTGCCACTATGCAACATGTGTTCAACCAATGGCAAATACTTTCAACGAAACAAAAATAATATGGACTGGATGTTCTGGATGGCTGCTGTTAGAACATAGAACAGTACAGCACAGGAACAGGCCCTTCGGCCCACAATGTTTGTGTTGGAAAATAATGCCTAGCTGAACTGATCTCATCTGCCTGCACATGATCCATAACTCTGCACTTCCATGTGCCCATCTAAAAGTCTTTTAAACACAACTGTTGTGTCTTCCTCCACCACCACCCCTGGCAATGTATTCCAGGCTCCCACCATCCTCTGTATAAAAAACCATGCCCGCACATCTCCATTAAACTTTCCCCATCTCACCTTATAACTGTGCCCTCTAGTGTTGGACATTTGAACTCTGGGGAAAATGATTCTGACAGTCTACCCTATCTATGCCACTCATAATTTTATATACTTCTACCAATTCTCCCCTCAACCTCTGATATTCCAGAGAAAACAATCCAAGTTTATTCAACCCTGTGGCTGAAACCATGTACTCCAGGCAGCATTCTAGTAAATCTCCTCTGCGCCTTCTCCAAAGCCTCCACATCTTTCCTGTAATGGGGCGACCAGAACTGCACTCAATACTCCAAATACTGCATCAATACTCCAAATCTTTTGAGATATCTGTTCTCGGACATCAATACCAAGATCCCAAAGAAGGATAATAGAACTGACATCTGTTCTCCAATGTCCCATCCGTTGCTGCCTACTCTAACGATTCTTGCTTCTATCTTGTCTTTGGGTGTTGTCTGGGTGTGTTTCCACTGGGTGCTTGAGTTTCACATAACCCAGAGATATACTTGTAGATTAATTAGTGACTGTAAATCACCCCTTAGTAGCAATTGCAATCAAGGGAGGTTGAGGGGGAGTAGAATGCAGGGAAAATGAGAGAAGGAATGGAAGCTATGAGTTCCACTGGGAGCCAATGCCACTCGAACAGCTGAATGGTTTCTTTCTCCCCCGCAATAAGTACAAAATGTGCCGTCAACTTCAAATAAGTACTGGCAGAATTCCAAAAGTCTTCTCCACACCCTTCCCATTGTTGGTGAACATGTTACTTATTATATTATGATTTGAATAACAGGAAAAGGTTATTATTTTCAACTAGATATTTACGAGGATGCCAGGACTAGAGGGTCTGAGTTATTGGGATAGGTTGAATAGGCTGGGACTCTGTTCCTTGGAGTGCAGGAGGATGAGGGGTGATCTTATTGAGGTGTATAAAATAATGAGAGGAATAGATCGGGTAGATGCACAGTCTCTTGCCCAGAGTAGGCGAATCGAGGACCAGAGGACATAGGTTTAAGGTGAAGGGGAAAAGATTTAATAGGAATCTGAGGGGTAACTTTTTCACACAAAGTGTGGTGGGTATATGAAACAAGCTGGCAGAGGAGGTAGTTGACGCAGGGACTATCCCAATGTTTAAGAAACAGTTAGACAGGTACATGGATAGGACAGGTTTGGAGGGATATGGGCCAAACACAGGGAGGTGGGACTAGTGTAGCTGGAACATGTTGGCCGGTGTGGGCAAGTCGGGTCGAAGAGCCTGTTTCCACACTCCATGACTCTATATTTGCAATTGTTAGTGAAATAGAAAATACCCTTAAACACAGACACTGAGTTGATGATGTGTGTCTGATTCCAATCAGTCAGATTGGTTTGATGCAAATGAACAAAATGAAACTAGGTATTTTAGAACTTTAATTAACATAGTCCCATAAAAACATAATAATCTCAGAAAGATCTTTATTTCAGATGTTTTTACATTTGGAACAGATTATTAGTTTGAGAATTTGTACGAAGCCTACAGCAATTGCAGGATAAAGAATGTAAAGTAATGCAGCTTTCATGATATAAATAATAATTCCACTTCTCTGGAACTGACCTGTTATTTTTTAACATTATTCAGCAGTTCACTCCTTTAATTAAAAGGCATATCAGCAGCAATATACTGTTTGCTTTGTGGTGCTTTCAAAGACTAATTCATTAAATAGGTGCATTTCAGCTCTGTACAATTTATTTTTTAGCATGTTTAATTTGCAAAACAAAAGTATTTAATTAACAAAGCAAAGCTAAAATATAGCTTGAAGATAGACACAAAATTGCAGGAGATTGTTAATTGCAGACTGCAGAAGGGTCTCGACCCAAAAAGTCACCCATTCCTTCTCCCCAGAGATGCTGCCTGTCCAGCAGTGTTACTCCAGCATTTTGTGTCTACCTTTGATTTAAACCAGCATCTGCAGTTCTTTCTTTCTAAAATATAGCTTGGTGTTTAGTCCTTTAGTGAATCTATTCACATTTAATAAGCTATTAGCATTTTTATATATTTAAGGATAGTATACAAGTACAATTTCATTATGTCGCTATAGATTATTTATTTAGATCTGTATTTGTCTCATTTCAAAATAAACTTTTGGCTGCAGTCATTGCCTTTCTAAAATCATTTTTATCATTGTATAATATTTGACCATACTCTTGTCTCTTCTTTACATATTGCAGATTTCAATATCCTTATTTCTAATGCAGTTTGGTCTTGTCTAGCATTGTTTTATTCTTGTCAGTGAGTCACAAATTATTTGACAAAACATCTCTAATTCGGTTTACTCCAGCAACTGATGGTTAAATCATTGAAATAATAAGTTTAAACTTAGCGTAAACATTCAAAGAAATTACACATTTCATATCAGATGTTTCTATTCAACTGTTGTTGTTCTTTAATATCATCATGAATTTCTTCTCATTGGATCATTAACCTTTTTCAAAAGCCCAGCCCTCCAGTGAATGAGTTTAATTTGAACCACATGCTCAACACTTTCAATCATAGCTGTGTACCCTGGGCACATTGATGTTTGCTCAACTTTCCAACCTATTTTCCTGTGCTTCCTTCCTGTGGAGGAACAAGTTAAAAAAAATCTGTGAGTCAGTGTGTGTTGGTTTGCTTACTCTTTAAAAAGTTGTATTATCAAAGCTCTTCCTTCAGGCATAACTCATTTACTTCATGAACAGGAGAGCTTGTGATCCATTTGTAATGGTGGCCGCTTGTTCACTGTTGGCAATGGAAACAGAAATTGTTTATGGAAAGCTGATTTGTTTATCGTCGTGGAAACTTCATTCAACAACACCTCTGAGCTAATTTTTTACCAGGTTAAGATATAATCATTTAATATGGCATGTTTAATTCACTAAATATGTCTAGCCTAGATATTTAAATGTGTTGCTATGTGTTTGAAAATGTATGTTTCTTAGAGTGGAAAGTGGAATACTTTGACTTCTGGATCCTTTTGTGCATTGCACATATTTGATTGGTGACTTCTTGTCATGAATTGCATTGGTATTGATAATCCTTTTTCTTTGACTGGATAGCACGCAAACAAAATCTTTTTACAGTACCTCGGTGCACGTGATAATAGTAAGTTAAAGTAAACTAGTGTGGACTCGATGGGCCAAAGGGCCTGTTTCCACCCTGTATCTCTAAACAAAAATACACTAGATTGGTCATGCTTGTTTGGAGCATTAGAAACAGAAAGTTGATTTGTGCTGTGCAATGTTTGTTTCTGTAGACTCTCAACATCATGATTTAAAGTGGGCCTCGCTCTGGTTGTTCCCGGCCCATCACTGGGAACCTAACTAGGGTGGGCCCTCTTTAATTTATTTACTTAGCTCCCCCCTCCACCTTTATCCCTAGTGATTGCTTCAAATACAAAATTTTGTTCTACCCTCTAACCTACCACTTTAAACAAAATCCCTGCATAGAAAAACTGCAGGGCTAGAAATCTGAAATTAAATGTCATTGGAATGGAACCACTCATCAGATCTGGCAGCGTCTGGGGTAAGACAAATAGTTGAAGTTTCAATCAAAGATAATAGAGCAGAGCAAGATAGACCACTCGACCCTAAAAATTGTGGTATGTCATGGCGCCATTTTAGTAGGCAGAAACTTGTAGAAACATTTTAAAAGAAAAATAACAAAAATCTGTGAATTGATAGATTAGATATATTCTGTATTTTTATGGTGTCATCACACATACTGTTCTCCCAAAACACTGATTACACTGCGAGAGGCATAACGGACGGTGGGTTTTGCCTACTAAAATGGCTCCTTTGCGTACTACACTTCAGTATAGGTGATTTCGACGGAGTGGTCTATCTTGCTCTGGTCTATTATCTTTGGTTTCAACTCTGATATCCTTAACTATAGGATGGGGTTCTCCCAGTAGATTAGTGCTGATGGCAGACGGTAGATGTGGTAGATACGTTGGTGAGCTTGAGAATCATTTGTGGCCAATAGAACTGAATAAAGTATGTGTGTAAATGCTACTGATGGCAAATGTCACATGTCACAGTCCCATGTAAGAACACAGCCAAAAAAAACAACCACAAAGGTGATTTAGTTGCTTCTGGAAGTGGCTGAAGATATGAGACATTGGTAAGCTCGGGCAAGAATTTGTATGAGCACCTGGGGAAAACCTAGTTAAAATCAATGTCACAAATTTTATAGATTTACCAATTTGACGCATGCTGCCCGGGTCAAGTGGAAATACTAAATATGTTCAGGCTAAACACAGTGGCAAAAATGTGCAATTAACGATCCTTTAAGGTCGTGCATTACAGGACTGTTTAATTTAGGATTGACCGATGAGGTGACTTAAATCAGTGGACATTTATTGGAGTGCTTTGGGTGGTTCCCAGGATAGAGGGACATCTTTAAAATTTAGAACGTTGCTCGCAAAAGAAAGAGAGCAGCTGGGGGAATTTAGTGGGTCAGGCTGCATCTGTGGAAGGAAATGGACAGACAATTTTTTGGGTTGAGATCCTTCATCAAGACTGAAAGAATAGAGAAGTAGTGGCCGCTAGCCACAGGCCTTAAGTCTGAAAAATAACTTTCCATCATGACCCTCTGGTTCCTTTCATGAAGCCAATTCTGTACCCAGTCAGCTAGCTCCCCCTGGATCCCACACAATCTTACTTTTAAGAGCAGCCTACCATGCAGAACCTTCTCAAAGGCCTTGAAGTCCATGTAGACCTTTACACTTACCATCCTGCCCTCGTTAACCATCTCATTTACCTCTTCAAAAATACACAATAAAATTTGTGAGACATAATCTATACAAAACTCTGCTGACTATCCTTAGAAATAGTGGAAGCATTGGAGATCATTTTTCAATGTTCTATAGATTCAGGATCAGTTCCTGTGGATTGGAGGATAGCAAATGTTATCCCACTTTTTAAGAAAGGAGGGAGAGAGAAAACGGGTAATTATAGACCAGTTAGTCTGACATCAGTGGTGGGGAAGATGCTGGAGTCAATTATAAAAGACGAAATTGCTGAGCATTTGGATAGCAGTAACAGGATCATTCCGAGTCAGCATGGATTTACGAAGGGGAAATCATGCTTGACAAATCTACTGGAATTTTTTGAGGATGTAACTAGGGGAGAGTCAGTGGATGTGGTGTACCTCGACTTTCAGAAAGCCTTCGACAAGGTCCCACATAGGAGATTAGTGGGCAAAATTAGGGCACATGGTATTGGGGGTAGGGTACTGACATGGATAGAAAATTGGTTGACAGACAGAAAGCAAAGAGTGGGGATAAATGGGTCCCTTTCGGAATGGGAGGCAGTGACCAGTGGGGTACCGCAAGGTTCGGTGCTGGGACCCCAGCTATTTACGATATACATTAATGACTTAGACGAAGGGATTAAAAGTACCATTAGCAAATTTGCAGATGATACTAAGCTGGGGGGTAGTGTGAATTGTGAGGAAGATGCAATAAGGCTGCAGGGTGACTTGGACAGGTTGTGTGAGTGGGCGGATACATGGCAGATGCAGTTTAATGTAGATAAGTGTGAGGTTATTCACTTTGGAAGTAAGAATAGAAAGGCAGATTATTATCTGAATGGTGTCAAGTTAGGAGGAGGGGGAGTTCAACGAGATCTGGGTGTCCTAGTGCATCAGTCAATGAAAGGAAGCATGCAGGTACAGCAGGCAGTGAAGAAAACCAATGGAATGTTGGCCTTCATAACAAGAGGAGTTGAGTATAGGAGCAAAGAGGTCCTTCTACAGTTGTACCGGGCCCTGGTGAGACCGCACCTGGAGTACTGTGTGCAGTTTTGATCTCCAAATTTGAGGAAGGATATTCTTGCTATGGAGGGCGTGCAGCGTAGGTTCACTAGGTTAATTCCCGGAATGGCGGGACTGTCGTATGTTGAAAGGCTGGAGCGATTGGGCTTGTATACACTGGAATTTAGAAGGATGAGGGGGATCTTATTGAAACATATAAGATAATTAGGGGATTGGACACATTAGAGGCAGGAAACATGTTCCCAATGTTGGGGGAGTCCAGAACAAGGGGCCACAGTTTAAGAATAAGGGGTAGGCCATTTAGAACGGAGATGAGGAAGAACTTTTTCAGTCAGAGAGTGGTGAAGGTGTGGAATTCTCTGCCTCAGAAGGCAGTGGAGGCCAGTTCGTTGGATGCTTTCAAGAGAGAGCTGGATAGAGCTCTTAAGGATAGCGGAGTGAGGGGGTATGGGGAGAAGGCAGGAACGGGGTACTGATTGAGAGTGATCAGCCATGATCGCATTGAATGGCAGTGCTGGCTCGAAGGGCTGAATGGCCTACTCCTGCACCTATTGTCTATTGTCTTAATCATCCCGTCTTTCCAAATGCATTTTTCCCCTGCTATACTTAATAACTGTGGATTCTTCAGGATGGACTGAAGGATGTAGGTGATAAGGCTGCAGATTCTGGAATCGGGAAGATGAAGAATGGAACTGAGGTGGGGTAATGGCTGGTGGGAACAACAAAGAGAGGGGAGGGATCAGCAGGAGGGGATTGAGATTCAGTTGTTGGGATTAAATGAAACCGTGATAGGGGGCTGGGGAAAAGGTGGTGTGGTGTCATGTCCCCTTTAAGATCGCTCCTCTTCTGGCCACAGGTAAACGAGCCACAGCCATGTCCAATTAAGGGTCATTGTGGACCAATTAATCTAATCCCAGCAATCCAGTCCAGAGGGGAAAAGAACAGAGGAAGCTGTAAGGATGCTTCTCGACCCTTTATTTTTGTCTCTAGAAATAAAGCCATTGGGTGAGTTCACCTTGCTGTGTCCTCCAGGGTATTCATTATTGATCCGGCATCATGACCGATGCCACAGTGGGAAGGAAGAATGAGATGAAGTTGGAGCATGCGCATGTGAATTGTTATGGAATCTGGAAGGGTAGTTTAGTTTGTTGGACAGATGTGAGGGAGGCGGTGCAGGGACAAGTGTTACACACCCTTTGGTCCTATATGAGGCAGTTTCACTTGAGCGCAATCTTGAGCTGCAAGCCATGAACAAGCACAAATAGAATAGTAATGATGGTACGGTCATTGTCTTTGAGTATTAGATTTGGTGGGAAGCCACATCAGTGTAAAAGGCAGGAGACCCTGTTGAACAGATTATCGGAACTGGTTGGCCTTTGTCCTTTCAAAACCGCGTACTGTTTCATAAGTCATAGGGTGAAGCATTTTATGTTTAAAAATCATTTGAACAGATACCTGGACGGTAGGTTTAGTGGTATATGGGCCAAACGCAGGCAGATGGGACTAGTGTAAATGGGGCATGTTGGTCGGCATAGGCAGGTTGGGCCGAAGGATGTTTCCATGCTGTGTGACTCCTTGGTAGTTTCTGTACAAAAACAGAAAATGTTGACAGCACTGAGGGTCGGGCAGTATCAATGAAAAGAGAAATATTCAATGTTTTGACCAGACCCTTCTTTTGAAATTGAAAAGGCCAAGGAAATTCAATGTGGAAATTTTATTATAATGCCTTTGCACAGAAAATGTTACATGTTATTGTTGTACAATTTGTGGCAAGATTATGCAACAGGTTCGCTGGGGAACCATGCAAACAGATAATGGGACGCAGAAACAGGACTGTTTTGTAGCGACCATAGAGAGTGGTCCTAGTAGTCGAACCCTCAGATTGGCCAGCAAGGTCACGTGTGGGTACGACCGTAGGGATTGGTCCAGAGAGCGACACCGCTGATTGGACAGCGTTGTCATGTGCGCTTTTGGCACCCGAAAAGAGTCAGTTCGGAGACGTCTTCGAAGAGAACAGTTAGTTTTAATGATTGTCTGTAATCTTGTTAAGAAAACTTTGTAATCGAATATTGCTGTCGCAATAAACTTCTTCAACAAAGAACAAGTTTCCAGACTCGCCATATTGGTGACCCCGACGTGATCTGGGCGATCACCGACCATGAACGAACACGACGCCCCGTTGTTGGCTGCTGCGCCCGACACACCGCAGCTAAGCGCGGTCAGCGTTCACCTTCCGTCGTTTTGGACACATCAACCACAATCTTGGTTTGTCCACACCGAAGCCCAGTTTCACTTAAGAAACATCTCGGCAGATGCGACGAAATACTACTACCTCGTCAGCGCTCTATCGCCGGAGACAACCACACGTGTGATGCGGTTAATCGTAAACCCTCCCGCGGAAGACAAGTACGAGGCCATGAAGGCACAGTTACTACGAACCTTCGGGTTCAATAGGCATGACTGAGCTAAGAAACTTCTGCACCTACCGGATCTCGGAGATCGGCTGCCGTCCGTTCTCATGGCTGAGATGTTAATGCTAGCAGGTGAACATACGGATTGCCTCATGTTCGAGCAGGCATTCCGAGAGAAGCTTCCCGAAGATGTCAAACTTATGCTCACGGATTGTTCTTTTAAGGACCCCGTGGCATTTGCAGAAAAAGCTGATGCGCTCAAGATGGCGCCGCGTCTCCCGCCATTTCTCCAAAAGCCCGCCAAAAGGATCCGCACAAGTGCGGCTGGTGCTATTACCATCTACGATGTGGTGGAGAATCCCGCAACTGCCGCTCACCTTGTACCTTCTCGGGAAATGCCTCGGCCGATCGTACATAGGGGCAGTTACGATTGGCCAGAACCGACGCCTCTACGTCCGATACCGATTCACGGACACAGAATTTTTGGTGGACACGGGAGCCATTGTCAGTATAGTACCGCCGACCGACCTTGAGACCAGATCGGGTAAGACAGGTCCTACCCTCATCGCGGTTAATGGCAGCCCCATCCGCACATTTGGTACGCGGAAGATGTCCCTGGTTTTAGGCCTCCGCACGTATGAATGGCCATTCATTATAGCAGACGTCAGCCAAGCGATCCTAGGCGCAGATTTTCTCTGGGCCTTTTCACTGGTCCCCGACGTCCGCGGTAACGACCTCCGACCCTCCGCCAGCAATGAGCCCGTCGCTCCGACAACCGCCACCCCGCCCAGCCCAACCCAACCGTCCAGGCCGTCGTCGCGGCCCCCGACTCGTATGCTGAGATCCTGGCGGAGTTTCCAGAGCTGCTCATCCAGCGTTTAGACGCCCTTTTGGCCAAGCACAGCGTTGTCCACCACATCCGCACCAAGGGCCCCCCGTTTTCGCTCGGGCTGGCGGTGGCGCGGGAGGAATTTAGGAAGATGGAGGAAATGGGAATTGTCCATCAGTCTTACAGCACGTGGGCCTCGCCGTTGCATATGGTCTCCAAAGCATCTGGGGGGTGGAGACCATGTGGCGATTATCGGCGTCTCAACGCTGTCACCACGGCTGATCGCTACCCCATACCGCACCTGCAGGATTTCTCGTCTGGGCTGGAAGGTGCCGTGGTGTTCTCCAAGATCGATTTGGTGCGGGGATACCACCAGATTCCTGTGCGGCCGAAGGACATACCAAAAACTGCCACGATCACTCCGTTTGGGTTGTTCGAATGGTTGCGCATGCCTTTCGGTTTAATGAACGCGGCACAGGCTTTCCAGCGACTGATGGACCGTGTGGGTCGGGGTTTACCTTTTGTGTTTATTTATTTAGATGACATCCTGGTCGCCAGCCCCTCAGTGCAGGAACACCTGGTCCACTTGCGGACTGTATTCCAGCAGCTCCAAGACCACGGGCTCATCATCCAACCCTCCAAGTGTCAATTCGGCCTATCTTCTCTCGATTTTTTAGGGCACAGAATCACCCCTGCCGGTGTCACCCCTTTGCCCGAGTAGGTGGAGGCTATCCGTGCATTTCCCTCACCCACCACAGTGAAAGGTCTGCAGGAGTTCGTAGGCATGGTTAACTTCTACCATAGGTTCGTCCCGGCAGCTGCGCGGGTCATGCGCCCGCTCTTCCAGTGCCTTGCGGGTAAACCTGTAGAGTTGATATGGTCCCCGGCCGCGGAGTCGGCTTTTGCAGCAGCTAAGGCGGCTTTGGCAGACGCCACCATGTTGGTCCACCCGAGCGCCTCCGCCCCCACGTCCCTGACGGTTGATGCGTCTGACGTGGCGGTGGGTGGGGTTTTGGAGCAGCAGGTCGGTGCCCTTTGGCAGCCCTTGGCGTTTTTCAGCTGGCATCTGAGTTCGGCTGAGCTGAAGTATAGCGCCTTTGACCGAGAGCTTCTGGCCCTCTATTTAGCTGTTTATCATTTCAGGTATTTCCTTGATGGCCGCCCATTCGTGGCCTTTACAGACCATAAACCATTAACTTTTGCTTTTTCCAAATTGTCCGACCCATGGTCGGCCCGCCAGCAGCGGCACCTGCCTGCCATCTCCGAGTTTACCACCGATGTCCGTCATGTCGCGGGTAAGCTTAATGCCGTTGCTGACGCCCTGTCTCGGCCTGCTTTTCCCCCATTTCGGCGGTGGACTGCGAGGTGGATCCCCAGGAGCTTGCGGAGGCACAGCTTCTGGCGGATACCGCCTCGGTATACCAGTCCACCACTTCGGGGTTGAAGTTGGCTCAGGTAGCCTGCGGGCCAGAAGGCACAAAAGTCTGGTGTGATGTTTCCCTTCCCCGTCCCAGGCCGGTAGTGCCGCCCTCCCTTCAACGCCGGGTTTTCGATGCCATTCACGGGCTGGTGCACCCGTCCATCCGCTCCACCTCTACCTTAGTAGCCGCTCGGTTTGTGTGGCATGGCCTGCGTAAACAGGTAGCTGTTTGGGCTCGTTCCTGCATTCCCTGCCAGACCGCTAAAGTCCAGCGCCATGTCCAGCCCCCGGTACAGGAGTTTGAGGTCCCAGCGGACTGTTTTTTCCACATTCACGTGGATTTAGTCGGGCCCTTGCCTTCCTCCCGGGGCTACACCCATCTCCTCACGGTGGTGGATCGGTTCACCCGGTGGCCAGAGGCTTTCCCATTGTCAGATACCTCTGCTGCCTCTTGTACCAGGACTTTGGCCCTCCATTGGGTGGCACGTTTCGGAGTTCCGGCTGTTATTACCACTGACAGGGGGCCACAGTTCACTTCGACCCTCTGGGCCACGCTAGCAGAGCTGTACGGTTCCCCGTTACAACACACCACAGCGTACCACCCCCAGGCTAATGGGCTTGTGGAGAGGTTCCACCGTCAACTCAAGGCGGCCCTCAGTGCGAGGCTAGAAGGCCCGGACTGGGTAGACCAACTTCCCTGGGTCCTTCTGGGCATCCGGACTGCTCCTAAGCAGGATCTCGGTGCTTCATCCGCGGAGCTAGTATATGGCTCGCCACTTCGAGTACCCGGGGATTTGCTTCCGGACCCCTCCGGCCAGCTGCCTCCAGTCCCGTCAGTCTTAGCATCGCTCCGGGCACGCGTGGGTTCCCTGGCCCCGGTTCCGACTTCACGTCATGGGTGTACTATGGTACACGAACCGACTGCCCTGAAGGACTGTGAGTTTGTATTTCTGCGTAAGGATGCCCATCGTTCCCCGTTGCAGAGGGTCTATGAAGGGCCGTTCTGGGTTTTGTGTAAGGGGACGGTCACCTTCACCTTAGTCGTGGGCGGCAGGAGTGAGCTCGTCTCGGTGTCCAGGCTTAAACCTGCGCACTTGGATCCGGACTGCCCGGTCCTGGCCGGCCAACCACCTCGGAGAGGCCGGCCTCCGGCAGTTCCGATCAGTCCAGGACCCCCCGCTCCGGCAGTTCCACCAAGTCCGGAATCCCCTGCTCCTGTGGTTCAGGTTGCCCCTCTCCTTACTCGTTCTGGTCGCGAAATCCGGCTCCCTGCTAGGTTCCGTACCTCGGGTTCTGGGGGGGGGGGGGCAAGTTTCCAGACTCGCCATAGTTTAATGTTAAATGAATCTAGTTTGCGTAATTCTGCAAATCACATCATGCAGCTGATTAACTGTACAGATTAATTTGTTCCTAAATGAAATATAGATATTTATTTGTCCTTTCTCTCAAATTTTATTTTCAGCAGTAATTAAAGACATAAATATTTTCTTTGTGACTTACGATTTTTAATTGCCAAATGCTCTTTGGATGTCTGAATAATGGAAGGAAAATTGATCATTTTACAATGATGAACAAAATCCTTTCACAAATTTGTCTGATTTATGGATTTTTTTTTCCCCAGAAGAGTTGTATTCCTGGAAATTGTGGTTTTGTGTAAATTGTAAATTGAAAAGGCCAGGGAAATTCAATGTGGAAATGTTATTAAATTTAATTATCAATTTATTTGCACATACCTTTGCACAGAAAATGTTACATTTGTTATAATGAAAAAATGAGTTGTAATTTGAGGACATATCATTTGTAATGATAGCAAAAGCTTTCATAGTTTTTCAAAGTTTCATGCATCGAGGATTCCTTGCGTATCTTTTACTGTAGCTATCTGCGTTAAGTTTAAGTAATTTGGGAGTTGATTTTTTTTATAATGAATTTTTACATCCGTCTGATTTTTTTTCTCACAGTTTGTGTTTTATACCTGCAAGGTGTTGGGAACAAAGAATGGAGAGAGGTATGTTATTGATGCAATTATTTTAATATCAATGTAAACTCTAGATTAAATTTGATTTATTATAGTAAACTGATTAAGTTTTAGGGGCAATTCCTCTGGTTGGTGTTACAATTAGTTTGACATTAAGGGCAGTAGTGTGGCACAACTGGTGGAACTGCTGTCTCACAGTGCCAGAGACCTGGGTTTGAACCTGACCTGTAGTGCTGTTTGAGTTTGCGCATTCTCCCTTTGACCTTTAGTGTTTCCTCCAGGAGCCCCATTACCATCCCACATCCCAAATACATGTGGGTTTGCACGTTAATTGGCCTCTGTAAATTAGCCCTAGCAGGGAGTGGATGAGAAAGTGGGATAACACAGAACTAGTGTGAACAGGTGATCAATGGTTTGTGGAGGCTCAAAGGCCTGTTTCCAAGCTCTAACTCTAAACTATAAGTTTATTGCTTTTAATAACCTTTCATGAGAGGGAATATTTGCCATTCTCCAACAGTCATAAGACATGGGAGTAGAACTAGGCCATTCACTCATTGAGTCTGCTTTGGACTTTAGAGATACAGCATGGAAAAAGGCCCTTGGCCCACTAAGTCTACTCTGATGAGCGTTCACCCCAAATACTAATACTATCCTACACTCCAAGGACAATTTTACACCTTACCAAAGCTACTTAACCTACAAACCTATAAGTCTTTGGAGTGTGGGAAAGAATGGGAGCACCCAATGAAAACCTACACGGTCACAAGGAGAACATAGAAACTCTGTACAGACAGCACCTATAATCGGGATTGAACCTGTTCTCTGACGCTGTAAGGCAGCACATCTACCTCTGTGTCACTGCCATTCAATCATGGCTGATCTATTTTCCCTCTCAACCCCATTCTCCTGCCTTCTCCCTGTTACCTTTGACACCCTTACTAATCAAGAACATATCAACATCTGTTTTAAAAATACCCATGGCTTGGCATCTGTGGCAATTAATTCCACACACTCACCACACACTGGCTAAAGAAATTCCTCCTCATCTCCAGTATAAAGGTGCGTCCTTTTATTCTGATTGCAAGAAAATGATTTTGAGACACGCTCCAAAGATTGCCATAGCCCAATATGGATTTAATCATTGTTGTGAGTTTCCACCAACTGTGCTTGTTTGAATTTGTAAAAATTGGGCCTTTGAGGTGCAAGGATAAAAGTTAGCATATTTTGAAAGGTTTTGTACTTGTTTCAGGATATTAATAAATATCTTGTTTAAAATGGACTGAATAAATTATTCCGGTCTATTTATGTTACTGTTGAGATAATACTTAAAAATCTCTAAATTTCACTAACATCATGCTTAATTTCAAGTTAAATCTAGTTTTTAATTAACCTCCACCTTTTGTGATCAGCATGAATTGTTTCATATTTAATGTTTAATGTATAATTTTAACAGGCTGTAAAATCCAAAGTGCACTACAAACATTTCTTGAAATTGTCAATTTTTTCACTGGAAGAAAAGTATGGTTCAAAATTAAACTTATGAACTCAGTACGTGCTCTTTATTCAGTGTTCTTGTGCTTCAATCTGTCTTGCACCACTTCATATTTATTATCATTTGCCATGTTGAATATGTCAGCAGTGAATTTATGGCACAACTTTATAAAATATATATTTTTCAACAGTATGGAAGAACAGAAGCTATCGACAATACTTTGAATCCAGACTTTGTGAGAAAATTTCTTCTTGATTACTTCTTTGAAGAGCGTCAGAATCTTCGATTTGATTTGTACGTAAATATGTTATGAAGCAAATGTGCATTTTATTGTTATAACAAGCAGACCCCGCCACCTCTAACAGGCATTTAATAAATGTGCCGATTCTCATGTTAGTAGGCCAAATATATAAATTAAATGTGAAAGCTTATTTGTTCAATTTGCAAACCTATTTTTTTCATTATATTAATCATTGTTTCATTTTCTTGCAATGCCAATCATTTCAAGGATATCAAAATCCAATGTATTTTCAGATATCCCCTTCACATGAGGCAACGTGCCAATTCTAATGCTATGTGATGCCTCGTAAGGGATCCTGGCAAATAAGTACTGACAAAATATTGTAACATTGGTCCAGAACATACCCAGAAAAATGTCGTCTCTCTGGTCACTCATTTAGAAAGGATGTGAGGGTTATGTTGAGAGGGCAGAAGAAATGTGCAAGAATAGTTTCAGGAATGAGCGAGACGTGTTGGGGGAAAAGATTGATTCTTTTTACAGTGAAAAGGCTTGACATGAGATGTACTAAGCATTAAAATCGTGGACTACACAAATTAAATAAAACCTGATCCCTTGGTGGGAATGTTGAGAAGCAACATAGAGATGAACGGTAAAGGCAACATGAAAGAAACTATTTTTGCATTCCCTAATTAACATCTGGATTGAATTGTTAGACCAAATGGTGGGATTTGATTGTATTGTGGCTTTCAAAAGGGAATTAGATTTGTTCATTAAACAAACAATTGCAGGACTGCGTGGAAAAGGAGTGGTTGGAACAAGCCACATTGCTCTTACATTTGTTGCCCCTAACACAAAGGACATAATCAGTCCACCTGTGCTACTCTAATTCTCTGATGTTTTAACATTTCAATTAATGTAACCATATAACCCTTAGTTTGTGTAGTCTCTCCTTATAGTTCAACTCTTGAGAATTTAGACTGCACTCCCTCCAGGATCATGTATCCTTTCTAAAGATATGTCAGCTGGAACTGTTCCAGGGCTTTGTTTAGCAATAGACCAATTTTGATCCTCCTTTTAGTGTTCTACAGATATCAATCCAGATTTTTATTGTCATGGGTACCGCAATACAGTGAAAATCTTGTTCTGCATCTATCCAGTCAAATCATACCATGTATGATATGTCCACTTCTGGAACAGCACGCAGAAAGTCATCATGTTCCATTGTAATATTGCCACCTCTAAGATATTGGATTCTATTTGTCATTTTGATAGTTATTTTTAACTTGTCCATTTAGCATTACAAACTAACTGTGCAGATCTCTTAGCCCCTCGTAATTACATCCGCAGATTTGTCATAGATTCCTTTATGTATTGTTTTTTGATTGTAGGTTAGTACTTGACCAGATGTGCCTTGAACCTTGGCTATCCAACTCATTTGGCAATAGCAAATCCAGTGAGCAACAGTGGCACTTAACATTTGGAGACCAGAACACTAAAATTGGATTTGGAGTAAATTACTAATTGATCTAATTTAAAATTGAATGTTATTTTCATCTGAATTGCACGTTGCATTTGTCTAATTTTTGTAATTTTTAAACTCCGTTGCATTCAAAGATGCAACTTTTACATATTTCTACACTAAAAAATAGTTTTTCTATTTTAGTGAAATATTTTATTTTAGGACTTCTTCTGTATCAAATTTAATACGTTTTACAAAGATATGGTGTACAATAATGAGAGAATTAATTTGTTGAGCTATTTCTTAGATCTGTGTATATTTACTACTTGTGTCATGCATAATGAGTCTGACGGTTTGTTTCTTTAAGGTATGTTATGTAATATCACACATTGATCATGAATATTCTAAGCTAAGGCAATTTGGGATTATTAATAGAATATAATTTTCAGTTTGCATGCTTGTGGTGCATTGAATTCATATTCTTAAGAACATTTTTTGAACCGCTGCAAATTGTCTATTGGGAACAAAATCTGAAGACGTGGACGAATGCATAATGGCGATAGAATATCAATGTTACGGGTACACGATATTTTCTCAATGATGTTCCATGAAATGTAAATCTGATTGCTTGGTAATTTCTGTTGACTGTGACCAGTTGAGAAAAATTGGGTACTTTTTTTTTAGCACTGCCTCTGATCAGTTCAGTTCTCACTGTTGGAGCTCTCTCTTCAGTTGCTGACTGTACGCTGGAAAAACACAGCACAGTCGAATGGTATGATTTCCAAAAGTGAGAGTGAGGCATGGGGCGATAGGAATCTTTGAGGCTGGAGTAGCATGGTCAAGAGTATTTGATCCACTGGTGCTGGAGGACATGCCATGGTGGTAGCTAAGAAGTCACTTCTTCAAACGAGTTTTGTTGTAGTCTCTGGCTATGATGGAAAAGGTGTTGGAGCACGCCATCTGGTGTTTGTTCACCATGGCATGCTCCAGTGCTAGCTGAACATCTGCCTGAGGTGGGATGTAGGCCAGGGTCATGCTGTCAGAGGTGAATTCCCTTGGTAGTTAAAAGGGGCTGCACCACTGCAAGATGTTATAGGTGTGGAGAACAGGAATTGGACAAGACCGTGCTGTCTGAGCACCGTGAAGAGTTTACCCGAAGCCAATAGCTGCCAGCTTTCATCTTACCCAATGACGCCGTTTGATCAACTGTGCCCCCATGCACACACGTAAATATTGAGCTGCCAGGATAATCCAGAGATTGCCAGCGTTGCCTTTTCAAGCCCCAAAGCTGAGCTGCCAGGATTAGTCTGGGGCTGCCAGTGCCTCCACTCACGGCACAGGTAAACTGCAGGGAGATCACCACACCTCCTCCAGGACAAGCCCAAATTCACCAGCATCATTGCACATGCACCCTGACAACAAGGGAGAGTGCCCCCATGTGGTCCTGGATTTCCTTGTCACTGTAAATAAAACATATCATGTAAGTTCACTCTTGTGCGAATGTTAGTTCAGTCATTGCCGAATCCTGCTTCAACTTCATTGATACAGGGTGGAGAAATTTGGGTAAGCCATGGGTAAGCCATGTCTCGGAAACATAGTCAACAATATTCCCTCGCATCCCATGCGAAGCAAATTTGTTCTGAGGTGCTCCATCTTATTTTCTCGGGATAGTTTTGGCCAGTGGGATCATAAGGGAGAGACGGTGCTGTCCATTATGCCTCATTCCTACTAGCAGCCCACCTCAATGACTGGGTTTCCAGGCACAATGGTGGCGGCCCTGGCTGTTCCAGGTACTGTACTTGCTGTTTATGCAGGTTGTGAGGTCGGTCATACCCCTGCTGACCGGGATCCCTTTGCCGTTGGGAACTCTATTGCCATTGCTAGGTCAGAACAACACTAATCCATTTAAATGGACTTGCAGCCTGTCTCTTTTAGATGAAATAGTTCAAAACAACCACAATAGGTTTTACAAAGTGATTACCCCAAGAACATCTCACCTAAAAGAACAAGGGCAGCTAGTTGCGTAGTGTTTCAACTTGGAAAATTGTGGCCATTTCTTGATCACTTGGCCAGAATTCTGGAACTGAATGCACTATGGGGGCATCATTACCACAAGGGTCAAGGATACCAGTGACCCAAGAGTACAACTTGCATTGAGATTTAGTTTTATCTTGGCATTGTGGCGGCTCCCAAGGGTCAGGCCACTCCCATATCGAACCTTCCAGCACGGTGATGGACAGGTCCGGGGGCGGCTCCCAGCTGCAGAGATAATCCGGGGGCGGCTCCCAGCTACACAGTTAAGTAGCAAGGATTTTGGCGCGATGCCAGTCTTCAGTCTCTCACTGAAGCGGAGAGTAGTGTGCTGTGTTCATTAAAGCCTCTCGAGAATTTGCCTGGCTCCTCGCCTTCATTCCGGCCTTTCTCACGCACCCGCTACACTGATGACCCTCGACGCTCCGTTACAGGTATGATGGAGCCAAACAAGAAGCTTGCCGGACCGTCCAACGCACTGCCCGCTGCGCCGCCTGCCTCACCAGCCGACCAGGCCCAGCTCAATGCGGTCACGTTAAAATGGCCCACCTTCTGGACCGCTCAGCCTCACGTCTGGTTTCAACAGGCGGAGGCCCAGTTCCAGCTGCGGGGCATTACTGCCACCCGTTACTATTATGTGGTCAGCGCCCTGGACCAGGAAACAGCCGGCTACGTTGTATTCTACCTGCGCGACCCCCCAGCCGATGGCAAGTTTCCTCGGCCTTAAGGAGCTCCTGCTCCACACCACGGCCTATCACCCGCAGGCAAACGGCCTGGTGGAGAGGTTCCACCGGCAACTCAAGGCCGCACCGAAGGCGCGGCTCACGGACCCGGACTGGTTGGACGCATTGCCGTGGGTCTTTGGTGGGCATTCGGACCGCCCCAAAGGAGGACTTGGCCTCGTCCTCGGCAGAGCTCGTCTACGGATCTCCGCTCACGGTGCCTGGGGAGTTCATGCCCTCGGTGTAAGGACAACAGGAGCCATCCTCGGCCGCCCTACAGTGCCTTCACGAGCGGGTGGGCAAGCTTGCGCCAGTGCCAACATCTCACCATGGGGCCTTTCGCCCTCGCGTGCCATCAGCTCTCCGGGACTGCCCTTATGTCTTCTTGCACCGTGACGCACACCGGACGCCGCTCCAGAGGCTGTACGAGGGCCCATTCCAGATGCTGCAACATGGGCCAACCACCTTTGTGCTGGACATGGGGGGGCCGGCGTGAGACTGCGTCGGTCAATCGCCTGAAGCCGGCCCATCTGGACATCGACCAGCCGGTGCAGGTTGCCCAACCTAGGCCGCGTGGGCGTCCTCCTTCTCGGCTCCCTCCACCTTCGCCTTCGCCGGCCCCTGCGTCGGCTGACCACCGCACACGATCAGGTCGGGTTGTGTGCCCGCCAGTCCGTTTCATGCCTCCGGTTCTGGGGAGGGGGGTCCTGTGGTGGCTCCCAAGGGTCAGGCCACTCCCATATCGATCCTTCCAGCACGGTGATGGACAGGTCCGGGGCGGCTCCCAGCTGCAGAGATAATCCGGGGGCGGCTCCCAGCTACACAGATAAGTAGCAAGGATTTTGGTGCGAGCCCAGTCTTCAGTCTGTCACTGAAGCGGAGAGTAGTGTGCTGTGCTCATTAAAGCCTCTCCAGAATTTGCCTGGCGCCTCGCCTTCATTCCGGGCTTTCACACGCACCCGCTACAGCATCATGTTCGGTCCAGATTGTGACCTGAAGGGCCTGTTCCTGTGCTGTACTTGTCCATGTTCTATATTTCTTCTAAGAAGTCTTTAAATAACAGTAATTATGATCATGGTTCATGCCATCTTCCTGTTTCTGCCTCGGAAAGATCAATTAAAGTTCCATATTTAATTGCTGGCATGTTTAGGGTGTGTGTGTGTGTGATGCAGATAGTTCCTGCCATGGTAGGACTTTCTCCTGTGACTCGAGCTTAGTCATCTTGTGATTGGTGGACCTAAGCAGCACATGGAATGGGAATACAGCAACCAAATTGTGTTGTGTTTACAATCTGAAAAGGTTGTCTGAAAAAGCCAGAACCAATGGACTCGACTTTGAAAAAACAGTGGATTCCATGAATAGTGAATCAATCCATTAAAGAGAAAATTATCTTGTGGGGATTATTGAAGAGAAAAAAACCCAATACTAATGCAGTTCAGAATAAGATAATCAATAGTGAAACGCATTTCCAAACTTTCATGTCTGGATTTGACTTAATAAAACTAATAATTGGGATACAAGAATATTGAAGAAAGGTTTCAACTACTTTTACAATCTTTTCATTGGTTTGTGTCAAACACTATTGATGTGAAGCGTAACACACTGACATCTAATTTATTTTATTTTCAGCTATGACGTTGATTCAAAGAGTCCAAATTTATCTGAACATGTAAGTTTTCTGCATGGTTTCGTTTTGTGGTTTAAGATGTATGTCACAATATGGTGCAGTTAAACTAAAGATTTGCATCGCCTGATCGCAGAAATTAGCTAGCAATTTTTGCCTTCAAGGTTTTGAGATATTCTCTTCAACAACTAATGCGGCTCTTTGTCTATTGTTGGATTTGAAATTATTATTGCCATTTGAATTCAGTCTGCATAATCACAATAAAAATGTCGAGTGAATTTTGTCAAGTTAGTCGCTGAGTCGAAGGATTCTGACCAACAAATGGCCATGCAAAGTTTGGGATTCATTCGGCCTTCTGACAGATTTTTAATAGACATTACTTTTCAGGATTTGTAAAGGTACTTATTTTGTCAGTCAGTTTCTCAATACAGAAATTTTGTGATCTTCACTTTCTAGATCTATGAAATCTGTACAAGATTACTGTTGACATTCAGTAGCTAGTGTGACAACATTACACCTGGAATTGTATTGTATTATTCAGACATGTAACTGCAGTGTTTCACAATATTGTTGGATATCTCGGATGAGGTAGCAAACTGAGATGATGACTTTGAAGGCAGGAATCATCTTCTATCCGATGATTGCTGTTCATTAAAATAGGTCATGTCTAGAGTCTGGTTGGAAAATATCTTAGATTTTTTTTGATATTCTCTTGTTGATGTTATCTTTATCTGGATCAAATGTCTAACCTGATCCGCAGATGGTGATGTCTTGTTCTGGACCCATCACTAGGGTACTTGTCTTCTCTGCATCCAGTCTAAATAGTCCTGCCAGAATCTTGTGAGTTTCACTGATATTCCCTCGTATTCTTCCAAACCTGTATAAATACAGCCGTGCCTTCCCTGGGATTGTTCAGGTGTATCCTTGTGGCACACTTTCTATGATAAGTATAGGAGTTCATCAATTATCAGAACCAAGTTAGGCCATTCAACTCATCAAGTCTACTCCACCATTCAATCATGGCTGATCTATCATTCCCTCTCAAGCCCATTCTCCTACTTTCTCCCCGTAATCACTGACATCCTTAGAATCTGTCAATCTGCTTTAAAAATACCCAAATGACTTGGCCTCCACAGTCGTCTGTGGCAATTAATTCACAGATTCTCTATCCTCTGACTAAAAAAATATCCTTTGTCAAGTCAGGAGACCAGAACTTCTTCACTTACCTGGGATCCACAAAGGATTGTCCACTAAGCTTGTTGGCTTCCAGCCCAGGACTGTCACCAATGCTACAGAATCCAACCACATTCCGATTGTCCTGAGGCTGGAAGCCCCACTACCACATCACTCTGTGCATCCAGGATGGGTCCCTTGATGCCATTTGCCACCAGAGCAAGCAGGGACACCGGGGCCAGTGACACACAGTACATCTGTCCCTGGGCTGGGCCCACCGATGCCACAGCCCTCATTATCTCCCCAGACGTCCCTGAGCCAGACCACTGACTTCGTTGGTCCTCGCCTCCTCCCCAGCAACCCACGGGCTAAGGTTGCTACCTTCCCTGGATCCGATGCCCTCCGTCCCCACCACATCCAGGCTGGGGGAGTTGACGATGCGACTCCCAACACCCCCCCTCCCCCCCCCCCCCAGTTAACTCTCCTAGGACCCGCTGCTCCCCCGGTTCCCTATAAATCAGGGCTCTTGCCATTGTTGCTGCTGGATCCTGCTGCCCTTCCTCAAATGTTAACCATGCAACTTCCCCTACACCACCCCGCACACCCCTCTCGTCTCTGAGCTCCCTCCATGACATATCCCCCAAGCTCCTCTCTCTGTCCTCATACCATTGGTCTTTGTCCCAACCGTATACTGGCACCATCCCCCAATTCTTTCTCCGCTATATTAATGACTGCATCGGGGCTGCCTCCTGCACCCGTGCAGAACTCGTTGATTTCATTAACCTTTCCACTAACTTCCACCCTGCTTTGAAATTCACCTGGACTATCTCCGACACCTCTCTCCCCTTTCTTGATTACTCTGTCTCCATCACAGGACACAAACCATCGACTGACGTCTACCACAAATCTACCGACTCCCAGTTATCTGGACAACATTTACTCCCACCTTGCCTCTTGCAAAGACGCCATCTCCTACTACCAATTCCTCTGTCTCTGCCACATCTGCTCCCAAGATGAGGCTTTCCATTTTAGGACATTTGAGATGTTCTCTTTAATAAATGTGGATTTCTCCCTGCTGTCAGAGATAGATCCCTGACCCACGTCTCCTCTGTGCCCTTAGTTCTGCTCTTGCTCCCCCCCCCCCAGACAAAACAAAGACTTTGGTTAGGCCACATTCAGAGTATTGCGTGCAGTTCTGGTTGCCCCATTTCAGGACAGATGTGGAGGCTTTGGAGAAGGTGCAGAGGAGGTTTTACCAGATTGCTGCCTGGATTAGAGAGTTTCAGCTACAGGGAGAGGTTGGATAGGCTTGGATTATTTTCTCTGGAACGTCAGAGGTGGATGGGAGGCTTGATAGAATCGATCTTCTCGGCATTTTGTAACATAAGAAATCTATGTCTTAATTTCCGAAAGAGATATTTTAATAATCTATTGTAACAGCAGTCATAGGATGACGAAATGTCTGTGCAGTAACAAAAAATGTCAATTTCTGCTTATGTAGTTATTTTGTTGATAAATGTTACAATGGGAGATCAGGACATGTAGAGGAAAATTCCAAGCACTTATTTTTTGTATTAAATGTTAGATCACATTTGTGCAGAAAAAAACTCATTCCACAATTAAAATTGATTGTCCAGTAGATATTTTAAACGATATTTATCTTGTTTTTTTTTCTCCTTCAGGACTTTCTGGGTCAAGTGTTTTGCACCTTAGGAGAGATTGTGGGTTCTCAGGGAAGCAGACTGGAAAAACCACTTGTGTGAGTAAAACACAGTCTTTATTGTGAATAAAGGATGCAGTTATCTTGGAGTTCCTTCAATTGTTTCCTTTTTAATGACTGAATGGATGATTAGCTTCAGATTTACCCAGGATCTTGAAACATGCTTTCAGGGGGCAAAGTTTTATCAGCTGATCAGATTTTATCAGATTTAAAAAATATATATAATCATTTAATCTGATTGCAGACACACAACAAACTCAGGAAGTTTCATTTCTGTCTGATGTTATTTATCCTTGATTTTCAATCTCCGCGTTGATGGGAGATTCTGAAGGAATGACCTTTGTATTTGATTGTGCTTGTATGGCCTTTTGGAAATTGATCTCTGTGTGTGATTGAATGTCAAAGTCTTGTGGCCTTGTCCTAAACTAGTGTTGGCTTCCTTAACTTTGTGTTTCGGACAAAATAGGAGTAATAAACTTGAAACTGAAATATTCTGATCAATGGTGAGAAATTCATAGCTGTAAATCCTTGTTTGAAATTGAAATGTTGGCATATAATATGTTAAGCTGTTTAAATTGCATATATTTTTCTACCTGTTTTGTTAAGTGTAATTAGACACTGTTGCCAATATGAGTCTCCATTGGTTCTCAGTAAAGGGTGTGGATGGGGTATGGTGCGTGAAATGCAGTGTGGATGATTCCTGCATGATTACATCAAGTGAAGAGTAATGGTTCCAAAGACTTGCATCCAAAACCAGACAGAAACATTGTAAAATGGGAAACAGACTGAGCAAATTTACATTTTCAAGCATTGATCATGCATGCTTTGTTTGGTCTTAACAAAAAAGTACCTACTCGTGTAAAAGTAAAGTTAAATGTTTTGAGGCATTTTGGATAATGACTGGTGTTCGTAAGTCTTTTGTATTTTTGAAACATGTATATATTTTTTTCACAACATCACTCTTTCCAGCGGGTGTTCCTGTGAGAATACTCCTGCCTACTGTGTAAGGAGCTGCCTGAGAGATTCTTATGATAAATGTGAACATGATTTTCTTTGAACAAACCACACTTTAGTAAATAATTAGCGACTCTATAAATGGAAATAATGCCAATGCATTGAGGAGTTTGCAAAATTATACAAATTTTCAACGAATATTCAATGTGACTAATGCATCAGCTGTTTTTTGCCTTTTGGATCTTTCAATTGCCTAGATTGCACTGGGACTAAATGAATCACTAAGTTTCAAGGATTCAAAGGACTTTTATTGTCACGTACCAATTAAGGTACAGTGATATGTGAATTACTATATAGCCATACAAAAAAAAAAGCAACAAGACACACAATTACATAAAAGTTAACATAAAAATCCAACACAGCAGATTCCTCACATTCATCACTGTGATGGAAGGCAAAAAAGTCCAAGCTTCTTCCTCTTTATTCTCCCGCGGTCAAACCATCGTCGGGGCGATCGAAGCTCCCGCAGCCGGCGGTCGAAGCACCCGTTGGGGCGATCGAAACTCCCGCGTCGGGGCGATCGAAACTCCTGTGGCTTGGTGTTCCTGAAGTCAGTCTCTGACATGATGTTAAAGCTCTGTGATATTAAAGTCCACAAGCACCCATGGTTGGAGCTCCAAGGACGATTCCTGGCAAAGGGATCGCGGACTCCACGATGGTAAGTCCGCAGGCTCCGCGGTGGAGCTCTCATCGATCTCCAGCAAAGGCCGCCAACTCCTCGATGTTAGGCCGCAGTGCGAACGGAGATACGATATGGGAAAAAATTGCATCTCCGTCGAGGTAAGAGATTAGAAAAAGTTTCCCCCAACTCCCCCGCCACCCCCCACATAAAACAAGCTAAAAAACACTAAAAACATACATTTAACACATACAATTAAACACAAAAGGAAAGAAAGGACAGACAGACTGTTGGCGAGGCAGCCATTGCTAGTGCCACCCGGTGGCTAACATTTGACTAACATTAAACATTTTCGAACATCGTCACAATCTATTACTGCCTGTCTTTCTACTCCTTTGATGTTGCGATTAATTTTTCTATGTAAAGAAAAAAGTCAAGTTCTTGCATGCAAAGTAGAGTCATTTACCCCCAGGATTGGGTATCAATAACAAGAGGGCATATGTTTAAGGTGAAAGGGGCTCGATTTAATATGAACCTGACGGGCAGCTTTTTCACCCCTCTGGCAGCATATGGAATGAGCTGCCAGAGGGGCCAGTTGAAGCAAATACTATTAACAGCATTTAAAAGACACTTGGGCAAGTACGTGGCTTGGAAAGGTTTAGAGGAATATATAGGCCAAACACGGACAACTGGCATCTCTGAGATGTGGGGAGAAACAGGAACACCAGGAGGAAACCCTCGCAGTCACAGGGAGAACGTGCAAACTCCTTACAGGTGGGTACTGTCTGGGTGCAGTTTGCACATTCTCCCTGTAACTGCGAGGGTTGATAGTTTAATTGGCCTCTGATACCCATATGAAGGGAAAACAATTTGATTAGATTTGTGTAAATGGATGGTTGATGGTCAGCATGGTTTCAGTGGGCTAAATGGTCTGTTTCCGTACCTATACCTATCTAAATCAGGGCATTGATAGGTATGAAGTGCTAGGAAGTTATAGCCAATATGGAAACCTGGTTAAGGGACAGAAGTGGCATCGTAATGTTTCAGGTTACGGATGTTGCAGGTGGGGGTAAGAGAGTAGGGAGAGTTGCTTTATTAATTAATAAGACGACCGTGACAGTAGTCTGAGATGACATTAGTGCCAAGGACTTGGGTGGGGTGGAATTTTTCAATTGTTCAGGAAAGTTTTCTCTGGGAACCTGTGGAGGGCCCTACAGGAGAGATGGCAAAGCTCAGCCAACTCATCATAAATTGGGCAAGGAAAGTGAATGCAGTGACAGTGGGTGACCCATTTGAGACCAGTAACCACAGTTCTATTTAGTTTAAGATGGAGGCAGAAGAATCTGCAGATGCTGAAATCTTGAGCAAAAAAACAGTGCTAGAGGAACTCAGCAGTCCAGGCAGCAACTGCAGACTAATTTTGGTTCAGGACTCTTCTTTAGATGGAAGAAGTGGATTGACTTGAAGTGTTGTCTGTCTATTCCCCCCACAATGCTGTCTGGCTCGCTGAATTCCCCCAGCACTTTGTTTTTTTTGCTCTATTAGTTTTAAAATATTTATGGATAAGGACAGTGCTCATCCTCAAATTAAAGTTCTATGCTGGGGCAAGGTCTATCTGGTGCTGGTGCTGGTGCTGCCTCGAAGGGCAAAATGGCCTCCTCCTGCACCTATTTTCTATGTTTCTAAGGTCATCTTGATGGTATTAGACAGGAACTTGCAAATGGTGATTGGAGTAGGATGTTTGCTGGGAAAGGGATAATTTATTTTACTAAAGAAGGAAATTAGGAGTGCAGGCAGGGAGTATGGGAGAGCATGGGCAGATATGCTCAATTAGAATCCAAAGAGATTTTATGTATATTAAGGAAAAAGGGTCATTCAAGAGAGGATAGGGACCCTCAGAAACTGAAGTGACTAAGTGTGGAGCATCTGGAAATGGGCAGTGTCCTGAATGAATTTTTCTCTTCTGTTTTTATTGTGAAGAAAGACATGCAGGCTAGGGAACTTGGGAGAGTTAGTGGAGATGTCTTGAAGCCAGTCTGTGTTACAGTCAATGAGATGCTGGGCATTGTTAGAAGTATGAAGGTAGGTAAACCCCCCAGGCCGGGTCCAGATACATCCAAGGACACTTGGAAGCTAAAGAAGAAATTGCAGGAGTCCTAACTGAGATATGCGAATCAGCATTAGATACAGCTGAAGTGCTGGAAAGTGGAGGGTGGCTAATGCTGTTCTGCAAAAGTGTGAAGTGTAGATGCAGTCCGTGGAAGGGAGGTTAGTTTGCGTGATGGTCTGGGCTACATTCACAACTATCTGCAATTTCTTGTGGTCTTGGATGAAGCTGTTCCCAAACCATGTTGTGACGCATTCCGATAAAATGCTTTCTACGGCGCATCCCTAGAAGTTGGTGAGTGTTTGTGGGGACATGCCAAATTTCCTAAGCCTTCTAAGGAAGTAGAGGCATTGGTGTGCTTTCTTGACCATTGCTTTAATGTGACTGGTCCAGGACAAATTGCTGGTGATATATATTCCTAAGAACTTGAAGCTTTCAACCAATTCTACTTCAGCAGCACCAATATGTACTGGGATGTGTGTACTGCTTCGCTTCCTGAAGTCGATCACAATCTCCTTTGTCTTGCTGACATTGAGGGAGAGGTTGTTGCCTTGGTACCAGGTTACGAGGTTCTCAATTTTCTTCATGTGCTTTGTCTCGTTATTATTTGATCCATGGCCCACAACAGTGGGGTCGTCTATGAACTCTTAAATTAAGTTGGATTGGTATTTGGCTGCATAGTTGTGAGTGTATAAAAAGTATAGTAGGGGACTGAGGGGCACCATTATTGTAGAGGATGAAGTGTCACCTATCTTTACTGATTGTGGTCTGTTGGTCAGGAGGTCACGGATCCAGTTGCAGAGGAAGGTGCTGACTCCAAGTTCCACGAGTTTTGCGATGAGCTTGGTTGGGATAATGGTATTGAAAGGGGCAGTATGCAGCAGGTTAATTGGCCTCTGTAAATTGCTGCAAGGGGGCGTGAAAGTGGGATAAAGTAGATCCAGTCTGAACGATGGTTGGCATGGACCCTAAACTGAACAAATCTCACATATTTTTGATCTTGCACAACTCATGGATAGGAAATGCTGCATTACACTTCAACTCTATCAAGCTTCCTGGTAGAGTGGGGAAATCTACTAGATGAATAGAAAATCATTCATCTTCTGACACCTCCCCTTCATAATGAAAGTTACTTCAACTTCAGTCTACTCCAGGTTGCAGTGTGGAGATGATACTTGCATTCATACACAATCCATTGAGTTCCAATTTATCATTGACCAGTTTGCAAAAACATGCAACAGAGTGGGCCTTATATAGAGCAACAGTAGGACACATGTCTTCAATCAACTTTGCAGAATTGCACAGAGATCAACCCTTAACAATGGAGGGCCACAATGAGACTCTGGGGAAATGTGTATATTATGTTCCATATCTTGACATCCGCCTCATGATGAAACCAGATGCTGATTAAGAAACCCATCACAGCCTCCAGTACCTCATTCTTTGATGATCTGAAGAAAAGATGTTTGAAGACAATGACCTCATGGTCTGCCAGTTAGCAGAAGAACTTCACCATCCTATATTTTTGCCAGCATGAACTGTGATTGATCAAATGGAAAAGGAACAGGTAAAAACAGAAAAAGCAATTCAGGTTATCCAGCAAAACGTTATCCATTCCATCCCATGGGATGTATTCCGTCCCACCAATGGCAGACTGTGTGTGTCCCACATTGGCCTCAGAACTGGAGTGGAAGCAAGTCATTCTTCAGGGACTGATAGAAAAAAAGAAGAGGAGGGAGAAAAAGACTAAGACTTCTTGAGCCAATTGTGTCAAAATTGAAGATGGTTGTGACTTTCAAACCAGGGAGAGTAATCCTAGTGAAATTTTAGTAGTTAAAGTGGGGAAGTGAGTTATGTCCAAAACCGGTGAAGCAGTGGAGACCAGCTCCCTCAAGCATATCCGTGTATCTTTCAAGCTGCCTGTACACCTGCTCTTTTGGGTCAGGTCATCCTGCCTATGATGCAAGTGCACCTGTGCCTTCTCACCTGGAACACCACAATCAACTCAAGCACAGCTGCGAGGAGAAAATATCAATGGATTGCCCATCATGTTGAAATAAATCAGTGAAATTCACTCAGCTGCTACACCATGGGTGGCATGGTGGCGCAGCAGTAGAGTTGCTGCCTTACAACACCAGAGGTCAGGGTTTGATCCTGATTATGGGTGCTGTCGGTATGGAGTTTGTACCTTCTCCCTGTGAACTCATGGGTTTTTCTCCGGGTGCTCCGGTTTCCTCTCGCTCCAAAGATGTGTGGGTTTGTTCGTTATTTGTCTTCGGTAAAATTATAACTTGTCCCTAGTGTGTAGGATAGTGTTAATGTGCAGGGATTGCTGGTCGGCATGGGCCTGTTGGGCTGAAAGTCCTGTTTCCGCACCGTATCTCTTTTTTAAAAGAAACATGTGGTAAGATGAGTTCTATGTGGAAAGATACGGTTCATTCAGGCCAACTCAGCCATGCATGTCCCATTTACCTATGTTTGGCCCATATCCTCTAAACATTTCCTATGTAGGCGCCTGACCAAATGTTTTTGAATGTTATTATTGTTATAAATATATATATACATATATATAGCTTCTTGCAAATCATTAAGATATTAAATGCCTAATGGACTAGTTTTCTTCAGTGTGATTATAATAATTTCTACTTTCCGTAAAACACTAGTCCCATTTAAGTTTTACCAAACACTAAACTCTATTAAAGATGATGTCAAGCAACTACCTGTTCTGTTGGATTCCTGAAGAATTTGAATTTTGATATGAGTAACCTATTGTATATTGACTCTTCTGAAAAATATAAGATTTTTGTGGGACAAAATAGGGCAGGTCTCTGTTCTATAAAACTTTGATCTTTGTTCACTGTGAGGCAGCACGGTGATGCAACAGTAGTAAAATTGTCCCTAGTGTGTGTAGGTTAGTGTACTGATTGGCCGCAGACTCGGTGTGCCAAAGGGCCTGTTTCCATGCTGTATCTTTAAGGTCTAAATGCATCTTTCTTTAGGTGCACAAGGCAGATATGCTGTTGTGGACCAAATCACTAGGGCTCTATGTAATTTCAGTGTGTGGACTCCTTTTTCAAATCCTTTTGCAATTTAGTCTACATGCCATTGACCTTTAGGACTGGGTGTACTAGGATGTCTACCTTGAGATTCATATACAGGCACACCCAGTTTTTTTCTGAACATGTTTTTCCACTTTAAAAACCACCTGCTTTTCTGGGGTTTTTTTCTATCAAAAGTGACGACTTCACATTTTTCTGCATTAGATTCATTATGCCGTAAATCATGGACACCCATGCTGAAACTGAGACACTTATTCCTCTGTACTCTTTCTATGAACCAATTTTCCCTCTGGGCCAGTATATTATCCTTAATTCCCAGTGCTCTAATTTGGTTTTGCAACCAAGTGTGGCACCTTACCAAAAAATTTTGATTGAATTTTGCTAAACAGATGAAGTACATGGTCACAGTACATGGTCTTCCCCAATCACAGCAGATGGGAAACAATTATCACTTTGCAGCCGGGAGGAAAACAACTGCTCTCCGGACCGCTGATGAATTCAGTGGCCAATAGCTGCACTGACGCCCTCCATATCTGACCGTGAACTTCTTTTCCACTGACCCCTTGCCTGAGGCTTGCTTGCTTGGTGTCTACATCAGCTTCCAGGTCAGCTGGTAAATGTGTATGGGCCAGGACTTGTCAATGGGCCATGCATTCTGTCAATGGGCAATGAATAGTTGTTCAGGCTGAGTGGATACATGCCCGGTCTTGCTGGCTTTCAGGCTCATGGGAAGGTCTTCTATATCCATGGGTGAACTCGAACAAATATGTAGGCTACATCCATCAAAGTAACCTATAACTTAAATTTTTGTGAAGAAGTAATCAAGAAAGCAGATGAGGTCAATGCTGTAGATGTAAGCTATATGGACTTCAACAAGGCCTTTGAGGTGTCTTCCTAGAACGCTGCCGTGAAGCAACATAGAGTATAACATAGAACAGTACAGCAAAGCAACGTGCCCTTTGGTCCATATTGTATTTGCCGAACATCATGCCAAGTTAAACTGATCTTATCTGCCTGTACATGATCCAAAACCCAGCACTTTAGTTTAGTTTGTTATTATCACATGTACCGAGGTACAGTGAAAAGCTTTTAGACAATAGACAATAGGTGCAGGAGTAGGCCATTCGGCCCTTTGAGCCAGCACCGCCATTCACCGTGATCATGGCTGATCATCCACAATCAGCACCCCGTTCCTGCCTTCTCCCTATATCCCTTGACTCCGCTATCATTAAGAGCTCTATCTAACTCTCTCTTGAAAGCATCCAGGGAATTGGCCTCCACGGACTTCTGAGGCAGAGATTTCCACATCTTCACACCTCTCTGAATGAAAAAGTTTTTCCTCATCTCCATTGTAAATGGCCTACCGCTTATTCTTAAACTGTGGCCCCTGATTCGGGACTCCCCCAACATCGGGAACATGTTTCCTGCTGCGTTTTGTTGCGTGCTATCTAGCCAAAGAATCGACAAGACGTGATTACAATCAACCTGGCCATAGAGTATAGATAAAGGGTACAACATTTAGTGCAAGATGAAGTCCGAAATGCTGTTGTTGAAATAAAGAGCAGAGCTATTGTAATGTATGATAGCAGATCCTCTTCTGTGACCAGCACGCAGAGAGTCACCACACCCTGGTACCATCTTACTACACTTCCATGCGTTTATCTATGTCTCTTAACTGCCACTATCATAAGTACCTCCACAACCATCAATTGGCAGTGTGTTTCAGACCCCTACCACTTTGTGTAAAAAACAAAACTTGCCCTGCACATCTCCATTAATCTTTTCCCCTCTCATCTTACACATATGCCCTATGCAAGACATTTCCACCCTGTGAGAAAAGCTCTGACTCTCCACCCTATCTATGCCTCTCATAATTTTATACACCTCTATCAATTTTCCCCTCAACCTCCGACATTCCAGAGAAAACAGTCCAAGTTTATCCAACCTCTCCCTGACGATGAAATCTCCTAATCCAGGCAACATTCTGGTAAATTAGGTATTTTGGGAAGTGCAGTAGCCTTTGCCTAGATAGTAAAGGAGGTATGATACTTCTCAAAATTGGGTTGACACGAATGCACCCTGTCATGAAAGGATATAAATAGTGCAATCACTGCAGAGTCTGATGTACATCGTTTCGCATAACTACCACACGTATACGTCCACATCCAGTTTTATATCTTTGCTCTTCAATTTATTTTTTTAACTTGCTTCTATTTCAATAGAAAGACTCAAATGAACCAAATTTATCCCAATTTAGTAGTGGTTAATTAATATTATCTTCAGCCTCTGACTTTTCTTCCTTCTTTGTTTGGGTAAAATCTTTCTTGGAACTGTTTACTGGAGAAAAATTTCATCACTGTACACAGAGTGAAGATAGAGTCCTGAATTATTTGTGCAGAGGTTTCCAGGGTTAATTTAATAATGTAATAGTAAAATTGGCAGTTCTGCGAATAAGCCTTATGTCTTGCCCTTTTTTGACAGCTAAATTAAGCTTTTGGCTCAGACTCCAAGGTAAATGATTCCTTCAATGATTTTACAGTTTCACAAATGCAGAAATGAAGAATGAGGTGGAAGCCAAAATTTCTGCATGGAATGGCTGTTACACAAACCTAATGATAGATCATCCGTAGATTTTTTAAATTCATTTCAAGATCTGGGCATCACTGGTAACACCAACATTTCTTGCTTAACTGTAATTGCCCTTAAGAAACTGTTGGTGAGCCGCCTGTTTCTACCATTGTGATGCTGGGTTGGGCATCCCAGGATTTGGAACAGCAATATTGGAGATGGAATAATGTGACTCGGAGGGGAACTACACACAGACAATAGTATTACCATGGATCTGCTTCCCTTGGCCACCATCTTTTGTAGGGGTCCTGAGTTTGGAAGGGGTTGTGAGAAAACCCATGAATAATTGCAAAGCATTTTGGAGATGCATTTTGCAGCCACAGTGGTAGGGGAAATAAAAGTTGATGGAGTGCCAACCAAGCTGGCTGCTTTGCTCTGCATTGTTTTGAGTTTCTTGAGAGCTGTTGGCACTGCATTCATTCATGCAAAGGGATAGCATTCTATCACTCACCCGACTTGTGCGTTTGTAGATTTTTTTGTTTGGGGAGAGACGGGAGTCAGGAGTACATAAACTTACTACATACAAACTATCTTTGTACTATTATTTTTATATATGCTTTGTTGCTTATTATGGGCTTTACAGAGTACTATGTTTCCATCTGTCGTGCTGCTGCATGTAAGAATTTCATTGTTCCGTTTCAGGACATATGACATAAAACACTCTTGACTAATATTTGGATCTGCCGATTTGTGTGTACATTGGTTGGACAACATCAAATGATCTCAACCTGTATGCTAGATAATGGTCTCATTTTAAATAGTAGTTAAATATTTTTAATCTTATCTTATTTTATGTACCGTATAATTTATCAGTGTCAATATGATATATGCCAACGGCTAGTATTTCATGGCCTCCAATAAACTCCCTTGGTGACTGTACTTCTTGCAACTTGACATTCAGTTTTCCAAATTGACATCTTTATAGTATTTTACAGATGTATTTCTAATTAGAAAGGAATTATAGGCAGTTTTTCCCCAAGCTTAATCCATCTCTAGTGGGAATCAAGTTGCTTCTTTAACAATCTCAAGTGAGGGAATTTATCCTCTTGATACTTTTTTTGGAGCAAGGTCCCAGATTTGAAAAGGTATTAATTTTCTCTAGGCCTCAGTACTTTATTCTGTTTCTTTAAAAGAGAAGGGAAGTTTGGTCCCAAAAACTAAGCTGCCACTGGGTTTGTCAGTAATTCCGAAGATGGACACAAAATGCTTCAGTCTGAAGAAGTGTCTCGACCTGAAACAGCACCCATTCCTTCTCTCCAGAAATGCCACCTGTCCCACTGAGTTACTCCAGAATTTGGTGCAAACCAACATCAGCAGTTCCTTCCTACACACTGGTAGGTTCCTTTGTTCAAGGCATTGTGAAAATCTCAATCAGAAATATTTAACTTGTCATTTTTTATTGTGGATGGAACACATATCAACACCAGCATTTTCTTTTTATTGCTTTGCAATCTTCAGACTACAATATTATATCTATGAAAAATGAAGTAGGATTTAATTCTTAAGTATACTATCATTCTCATTCCTTTGGAAAGTGTTCCTCAAATATGCAGTTGGGAAATTTGCACTCATTACTATAAAATAATGGTTGGCTAAAACGCCAATTCGATTTAGCTTTACGAAACATTAGTTGATAAGCCTGTCTTTTCCAATCTGTTATTTACCAACCAGTGTCGGGCTAATTAGCCTTTAATTTCCTTTATTTTGCTTCGCTCTCCTCTTAAACAGTGGAGTTGCATTTGCAATTTTCCAGTCCTCCCAAACCATTCCTGCCTAGTGATTCTCGAAAAGCCACTCTTACTGCCTCTACAATCTCTACAGCTGCCTCTTTCAGACCCCTGAGGTGTCATCCATCTGGCCCAGTTGACTTATCAACCTTCAGATCTTTCAGCTTCCCAAGCATCTTGTCTTTAGTAATAGTAACTGCACTCGCTTCTGCCCCTTGAATTTCTGCCGTGTTGCTGATGTCTTTCACTGAAGACTGACGCAAAAAACGTATTCAGTTCATCTGCCTTTTCTTTGTTTCCCATTGCTACTTCTCCAGTATCATTTTCCAGCTGTCCAATGCTTACAGCCCAGTAGTATGGATGTGAGTTCTCCAACTTCAGGTCACCCTGCCATTCCCTCTCTCGCTCTATCCCTCCCCCACCCAAGTCGCACCAGCTTCTTGTTTTCGCCCAACAACCAGCTAACAATAGCCTGTTACCTTTATCATTGTTACTTTTTCGCATATCTTACATTCATTGTCCTTTATCTCTCTACATCATCGTCTATATCTCTCGTTTCCCTTTATCCTGTACCAGTCTGAAGAAGGGTCTCAACCTGAAACGTCGCCCATTCCTCCTCTTCAGGGATGCTGCCTGTCCCGCTGAGTTACTCCAGCTTTTTGTGTCTATCTTCGGTTTATAACAACATAGTCTACGGCTATGGCCCTGCATTAACCATCTTAGGTTATTTCTTCAAAACAAAGCTCCATCAAATCTATGAGACAAGATCTCCCAGGCACAAACCCTGCTGATTGCCCCTCATCTATTCCTATATTTCCAAATGCATGTAGTATATCTGATCTCTCGGTCCTCTTTATTGTATGGACAACATTTTTGACAAATGCACTGCTTACAAAGTGTTGTATCTTTTGGTGGGCATATGTGCAATAGCACACAGGGTGATTTGATAATCGTGCTCTGTACTAAACAAAAGATTCAACAGCATAAATCTTTGAGTTGACGGTGCCATTGATAATTATATAATTAAGAGTTGTCCGAATATCTACATGGATAGGATGGAATAACGTTCTTTGTTAACGTTTTAATTTAGATTAATTTAGTGATAATGTTTCAACCTCTGAGACATACAGAATAGTGAAAGGCTTGGATAGAGTGGAAGTAGGGAAGATGTTTCCACTACTGCTGCGCCACCTCAAAAAGCTTGTGATTGAAATTGAAAATAGCAAAATCTTTGTGTATTGAAACAGACTTAGAGAGACAATAAATGTACGTCTTCTGTGAACGATGGTTGCAGACCTAACATTCAGATATTGCTATTTCTGGTTTTATTGGACTACAAAACTCAACTAGATTGAGTTGAGACATTTGAAAATTCCATTATTTGTTCTCAATTTGAGCAAGCTACTTTCTGCAAGTTAAATTACTATTGGATATTACCATTGGGGGAAAAAAATGGGAAATAAGTTCTGCCACATCAAAATGTTTCCCCTCTCCAGCATCACGACTGGAGAAACACACATTATTGTAGTGGCTAGAATGTTGCAAAGGCAAATGAGTAAAACTTAATTTAAAAATGTATTGCACATTTTTCACATCTGATGATCATATTTAAGGAACCTGTTTTTGCTTTCCCAGCAACCAAATTCTTTGTACCCTTTTTACAAAATGGGGAGGAGCATTTAAATTCTATTATAGGACTGATTTAAAAGAGATTACTGCTGAGTTCAGTTCGGATTCCTAAAGACTTTGTCACCCATTTCTTCTACAAAATCACTCGTATCTTTTTCCTGTTTCTATGTGCTTTTCATGATTAAAATTGAAGATTTTTGAACGGAACCTTTTCTTGCATTAAGCCTATGTTTTCTGACATTGGAGACTGTATGGGTTGCAAGGCAATCACTTATTTTATGAATTCTGGTGACAATATTGGAATCAAGTGTGCTGTGTTAATGCTATCTGAACCTTAGCAGGTGTGAAGTAATTTAAACACACTCCAGTTCCACTTAGCGTAACCTATCTTTAGGTATGAAACTGCTATATTTCCCGCTGTAGTAAATGTCACCCTTGGCATTGATGAATTGTGAGCCCCTGTAATTGAATAAGGCAATTTAACAAGAAGTCCTTTGTGCAGTTTGATTTGAATTGCACTGACAGTGAGTTTGACTTTTTTTTTTGTTCCAGGTGAACCAGTATACCCAGTGCACAATATAGCATTGCAGTGTCTTCTGTGGTTCACTTCAATTTAGTGCAGAATTGTTTCCATGGCAATAAGGCTAAGTTGGAAATGCTGCAGTCTAATGAGCATTGGAGTGAAATACTGCAGAATTAAGCATGAAAGATACTGGAATTAATAATTTGCTACGTGGAACCAATGTTGTAATGAATGCACCAGGTCTGGATTTAATGGAGTGCAAGGGATCATCAGCCCAGCGTCCATTGCAGGATTGAATAGAATTGAATTGAATACTTTATTGTCACATGTGACAAGTCACAGTAAAATTCTTTGCTTGCACACCTTAGCAAGCTGTGCAAATAGTCGCCCATAAAGTGCGCTTACAAAGTTACAGATTTCCCTTCTCCCCGCCCCCCACTTCCCTCATGGCGGTCCTCCCACGCCAGGTCCGCCATTGTTCTTCACGGCAGTCCCCCCCACGCTGGGTCTCCATTGTTCTACCCCCCCCTCCCTCACGGAGGTCCCGCCATGCCAGGTCCTCCTTTGTTCCTTCCCTCAGCAGCGGCGTCCTCACTTCCACGTGGACCATCCTCGTCCGTCGATTGCCGTCCCCACCGACCATTGCACCGTGTATTCGGTGTCGGCGTACCTCACAACAGAAGAGGGAGGAGTTGAACATTTTGATAGCCACAGGGGAAAAAGGATCTCCTGTGGCATTCTGTACTGCATCTGTTGCTGAAGGTACTCCTCAGGTTGACCAATGTGTCATGGAGGGGGTGAGCTGTGTTGTCCAAAATACTCCGCAGTTTGAGGAGTATCCTCCCCTTCAAGACCACCTCCTGTTAATCCTGTTGGCGTTCACAGCCTTTGCCCTGCTGCTCCAGCATAAAACAGCGATGAAGATGGCACTGACTACCATAGTAGGGGAGACGCTGTAGTGTCAAAGATTATTATTGAATAGGGTGATTTCACCAGAGCCACTCCTGGAGAGAACAAAGCAGTCATGTTCCTTCAAGCAAACTGCTTAAACATTTTTGTTGCCAAGCCCCACCTCATTAAATCTGCTGCAGTGCTACCCAGCCCACCCCTTCATTTACTTTGAAGATAGACACAAAATGCCAGAGTAACTCAGCGGGACAGGCAGTATCTCAGGAGGGAAGGAATGGGTGATGCATTTGCTCTGCCCCCTTATGCTGTTTTCCTTTTCATTTTGCAAGCTTCCCACCTGACCATTCTTTCCAACCTTGGCTCATTTCTCTGTGATAGTTTTGAAAAGTCCCGAGTCCTCTATCCCCTTATACGCATTAAAATATTAAAGCCGCCTCTAGTCGTCCAATACCCAAATTGCAAAGTGACACTTAGGGCATGTTCTAAATCTGATATGAATGAAACGCTTGAGTTTTAAAAAATCAAATTATAATCTGATCCAACACCTAGATGATAAAACTTAATTATTCCTTTTTGCCAAATTCTATGGTAGCTGTTAGTCCAGAGTGGTAAACGTGATATGTGGATGATTGTCGCTCAATTCATCAACCATGTCACATTGTACTGGGTGATGTAGATCATTAACTAGTTTAGTTATTACTATGCGGTGTGGTTCATCAACTTCATTATTTATTACTAGGTGATGTCGTTCATCATCTGTATTTATTAATTTATTGATTTGAATTTTCTTCTTGCTGGTGTTATTCAAGTTTGCTTTCTTGAGATATAGCACATTAGTAGGCGTTCATTTAACATTAAAGGATAACTGTTAAAATGACTGGAGGGTACACAGTTGATCAGTATGCTGGAGCAGGAAGAACAATAAGTGAGGAAAGGACTGTCGGCAGTAAGTCATATAAACACCTAGGCCTTAACAGTGTAGTTCTCCTGTCTGAGGTTCAATGAGGAGCAATGGAAGAAGTCCGCATTTCATTGAGATATCTTTACTTTACCCTGCCAGCGGCTGCTGCAACCTGACAGCAAGCTGGGACTGAACTACTTGGCTATCGGGATGAATGGCAATGATAGCTTATGTCTTTGACTTCATTGTATCTGTGTGTACAGTGTCAGCAATTAAGGTGACAAAGATGTGTAGGAAGGAACTGCAGATGCTAGTTTAAACTGTAGATAGACACAAAAAGCTGGAGTAACTCAGCGGGACAGGCAGCATCTCTGGAGAGAAGGAATGGGTGACGTTTCGGGTCGAGACCCTTCTTCAGGCAAAGATGATCGATGAGGGTAGGCCGGGGGATATTGCCGACATGGACTATACTGAAAGTAAGGCATTTGATAAAGTCCCTCAAGGTAGGTAGGTTGATCTAGAAGATTAAAGGGCCTGTCCAAGTTGAGCGATTTTAAGGCGACTGCCGGCGACTAGGCTGTCGCCGAACGTTTGCCGGCATGATCGTGAGGAGTCTACAATGAATCGTAGCGGATCGCGGCGCGTCGCGGAAAAAAAATCCAAATAGAAATTTCTCGGGGACAGCTGGCTTGTCGCCAGGTATCGTAGCTTATTGCGGGCGCTGTCACATGCTGTCCCCAGGTTTGCTAGGTTGTCGCAGATGCATTTAGAAGCACGTAATATTAAATTAAGAAAAGGCATTTGAAGATACCAGAAGATAGTTTTGCTTAATCAATTTATTTACCGTCAGGACATTTGACAGGTAGATTGGATGCGACAGTTTGACGGTCAGGTAAGCGTGGGAATTTTGCGATGTTTCCGAAGACGGTGTAATCTCTTAGCCAGGTGCTAGTTTCACAAAAAAAGTAACTTGTATCAACCTGACTCGGCATTGTCGTAGGGTAAAATTTTGTCGATCTGCTACGACTTTGACAGTCGCCGGCAGTCACCTTAAAAATCGTGTAACTGGGACAGGCCCTTAAGATGCATGGGAGTTACAGTGACATTGTTTTATGGATTCACACTGGTTTACTGATAGAAGACAGAGGGTTGTAGTGGAAGAACAACATTTAGGCTGGAGGTCTGTGACCAGTGGAGTTCTGCAGGGATCTGTGCTGGAACCTTTTTTGGATGTGATATATATAATGGCCGTAAACATAGCTGGGTTGGTTAGTAAGTTTGCTGATGACACCAAGACTGTTTGATATTTGGGCTACGAGGAAGGTTGTCCAAGTATACAGTAGGACATAGATCAGCTACAGAAATGGGCAGAGAAATAGCCGGTGCAATTTAACCTTAGCAAGTCAAAGGTGTTGCACTTTGGGAGGTTGAATGTAGGGGGAAAATGTACAATTAACAGCAAGACCCTTAACGGCATTAATGTATAAAGAGATCTTGTGGTCCAAATCCAAAACTCCCTGAAAGTAGCAACACAAGTAGATAGTGATAAAGAAGACATATGGTATGCTTGCCTTGATTGGTCAGGGCATCTATCCGACACACTAGGGACAATTTACAGAAGCTAATTAACCTACAAACCTGCGTGGGTCACATATTCTGTTCTGTTGGTGGTTTATTTCTGGCCTATTTCCAGTTCAGTGATGTTTGCCTGGGGGCTGGTGTAGAGGGTGGGTGCAAAGATTGAGTTACATCAGCTTTTCATTGGTAAATCTGAACCTGCAGGCTTGTGTGCTTGCATTGTAATTGAGTTGGTCTTTCATCATCAGACTTGCTTGTTCATCAAGTAAAACACTTGCTTCTCTGTGCATCCAGTTTGATTAGTCAAGATCTGTGATATCACATCTCCATCTATACCCATGTTAATGCATGTTTAGTTTATCTTAAACTTGATTTACAAACATGCAGTAATTTATTTTGTCATATTCTGTCCAGTCAGCCTTAAACTTAAAATGTAAAATTATATAATGCTTATCGGTGAACCAGTGTAGCTCAGCAACAATGTAGATGATGGATGAATGGGACTAAGGGTGAGCTTGGAACAAATGTGGCACCGTTTTGAATAATTTCCAGTTTGTGAAGAATGGCATGAGGTGGCTTGCTTGGAGTGCTTTGGGAAAATATCAAGAGTAGAGGGAGTGAAGACATAGATGAAAGTTACAGTGTCAGATGAACAGCCATTGTTACACAGCTGGAGATGGGTGCACTCAATGATGACATGAACATGAGGTGATCCATTGATCTTGGGAGCAGTGACAATGGTAATACAATAAACCCTCACAATAATGCACATTGTTGTAATGGATTTCGGTTATAGCAGACCAAATCTGTTGTATCTGAGTTTGTTGTATCATGGAATGACCACTGGGTGGATGGTGTGATTCTTGGTCGAGTTTAGTATCGGAGATTCAGGTGCAGTGCATTAATATTGCTATGTTTCTTCTTTTGTCCTTAGTACTGTATTAATAAAAGCTTTTTGAGTACTTTGGATAGTATTTTTTAACTATTTTCACTTAGTTTAGTGTGGAGTTACAGTGTGAAAACACAAGTCCGTGCCGACCAGTGATCACCCATCCGTTAGTTCTATGCTACACACTAGGGATAATTCACAGTGTAGGACAGAACTACTGCAGTGGTTCTATCTTTTCTCCCACATTGCAAAGACTAGACATTGTGACAGTGCAGGTTTTTCCTCGGGTGCCGGATGATGTTCGCTGGTTGGTGAGGACTCGGTGGGCCGAAGTCCTGTATGTGTGCTGTATGTCTAAAGCAAAGTAAAACACATCTACAACTAATAGTAGATCACTGCATGTACCAGCTATCAAACAACGTTGATGAATGCAACACAATTCTTTATTGGTTTTGTACTTCCAGGTGTGACATTACTAATTGCATTAAAAGATAAATAAAGAGTTTTTGTTCTATGCAGCTGATTGCTCTGCTGATTAGTTACTCAGACTACTTACTGTTAGTTAAAACAAAGATACTGGAGAATTAAATTTATAGTTTACCTTCCATATTGTAACAACTGTCATTGGAGAGCAGAGTGCTGACCAAGACTAGCTTCCAGGGGTAGCAGAGAAAGATGCAGAGTGAGCTACAATTCCAAACTGTAAAATCCAAATTGCTTGCTTCAGTTTGGCTATAAAGTAACACTGGGTGATTGCCAAGAAGCCTGGGGGAAGAATGACTTGGTTGACCACAGCAAATGATAGAGCACAGCACTGAATAATCTCAGCAGTTCAGGAAAGAAGAACAGCAGATTAAATAAATGAAATCTTGCATTAAAATAGATTAAAAGATTCAACTATCGCTAATGGGAGGAAGCTGGGCCAATAATAATTACCATATTTGTCAAATTTTCTGGGACTGCTAGTTTTTGGTAAATCACGTGGATCAATATGGTGGTCATGGATTTATTTCACTGCACAGAGTAACAATGATGGTAGTTCACATGGGTTAATAAAATAATAATAATAGATTTATTTTCCCGTGTCAGGTGTTCATTTTTCTGCAGCACACCTCAGATCATCCATTTTCAGGGTCTTACTCCCCTGAGAGGAATAAAACAATTCAAAAATGAACTGAGAGGTTTTGTGATAATTTGGGGAATCTAATTTACTGTATAAATGCTGGGGAGCCATTTTCAAATATCACACCAATAACTTTTCTTCCTGGATCTTTTCCTTTTAGTTTAGAAGTATAATTTAATTAAAATATTTTCTTATGATAGTGGTATTGAAGAAGCTTTTAGATTGGCACATGGTTATGGAGGGATATGGATCTTATGCAGGCAGAGGAGATCATTTTAACTTGGCATCATGTTTGGCATGAACATTATGGGCCCCAGGGCCTGTCCTGTGTTGTGCTGTTCCATGTTCTAACTTATCTGGAAATTCAAACAGAACATTCATAAACCAATTTGCCTCAACATTTTTGGGAAGTAATTAAAATCAGAACTGAAATTTATACACCCAGAATTTTCCATGGCATATTATTTTGTTAATTGTTATGGTAATAAAATTCAATTTCTATTCCCACATGAAGTACATTCACATCTTTTCCCATGTGTAGCCCCTGTTAATTGACCAGACATTGTCACACTGTGCTCCTAATGTGATTTCTGCTTTGGCCGTAGGATGATGTCCGTAGGATGATGTTCCTTGTAAGCCTCTTGCTTTGGAATATTGTGGGGGCATTTGGACCACATTGTCCCAGGAGTGGCCATTACTGGGAAATCTCAGGAAGATCTAGTGTAGTGCCAGCTAAGGAATCCTGCCTGCCATGTAAATGTTTTAATTTTTCATCCATCGCTTGCCTCCAACCCCAATATTTTACTGTTTCTATTTCCTCCCCTCCCGCCAATCTCCATTCCAACCCATGATCTGAGTTGCTCCACCAAACCATCCAACACTCTACCATTGTGCTGCCTTGAATCATATAGCACACCACACCATCCTCAAAAGTCCATCAATGTGCCTCGCACCCACTTCCCTCTGTTCGTCATCCTTCCCACTCACCCAACCCTATCGTACATCGATTCAAGGTACTGCTGCCTTCCCCTGTGTTTGACTGCACAACTAGTCTGGTTGCACCATTGGTACCTTGGGATTGGGGCCTGAAGGATAGAAGGTAAGTAATGGGTCATGTGCCATTGAGACAGGTCTGTTTATCATTCTCCATTTCTGTTCACATTATCATGCTGTCTTTTGGATTTCCCCAAACAAATTGCTGGAGAATTGAGTAATGTGAAACTTGATAGAGTGCTATGTAAGTATTTTATTTTTGCGTCTTTTCATTTCACAGCCAATATAAAAACGTTATGATGTTGACTCAAAATATAAAAAGTATATGTGTATTTTCTGGAACAGAATGATATAACATGTAAACCACAGACCATTTTTGAAAATTGGGAGCTGTTTATGGTTCAAGCCATTAATTTGTGTGAAGTTAAAGTAGAAAGAAAAGTGAATACCATGTGAGTAATTATAATGATGATAACGGTATCTTTGTAGATATGATGATTGCAATGAGACAAGTTAGGAGTGTGGTCTGGATCAGGCTGTGTTACATGCTGTGTTACATGCAGGCATTTGGCAGAGACTATTGAGAAAACAGTAGATTTTAGAAGATGTTGATATTATTAATTCATGAAAGAGCAATTCATTATGTAATGTTATTGCTCATGACACATGATTCTAAGTGCACATTGGTTTGTTATTGTGTTTCCTTTCAGTAAACTGCTCCATTACAGCTACACAACTAATTAACAGAGGCTTTACACTTGAGCCTTGGGTTCAGCCATTTTAATTCAGGATCCTCTTGGCTACTGCCTCATGGGTATTAAATCCTCGGTACTGCGCCACAGAGCGTGCTATTCCCATAACATCCCCCTTTATTTACAAAACAGATATGTACAGGAACTTTACATGTATAGCAATAAATTAAATTCTTCCATGGCATCTTATTTCACTGAGTCCAACATGTCCATTTTCCAACATGCCTTTTACAATCCATTTCCGTGGTAGCTTCCAAATTCTCCTCCCTTGGATCTGCGACAGTTCAGTGCTCGGAATTATCTAAACTTTGAACAACACATGTCTGGTTCCTCATTCCCTTTACCTTCCCTGGATCTGGTTTCAGTCCTGCAGCATAGACTCTATGGCCTATGAAAGTGACTTCCTTCACCTTCAGCTTTGCCTTCTCTATGTTGAACCTCAGGTGTCGGTCATGACATCTCTCCATCAGAGCTTAAACCTTCCTGTCATGGTCTCTTTCTGCTTCCTCTGCTGTTTTTCCTTTCCCAAACACTAGGATGTCATCAGCAACAGACCTCACTCCTTCCAGGCCCTCCAGCACTTGGTTCTGTCGTCGCTGGAACTCCTCAGGGGCCGTGGACAGACCACACGGCATGCGTCTCCATCTATATCTACCATATGGTGCGTTAAATGTCGTAAGCGGAGAACTCTCATCATCCAGTTCCACATGCCAAAACCCATTCTTGGCATCAAACGTGCTAAAAACAGACCTTGGCATCATTCAGGTCGGTGAGGACATCTTCGATCGTCACCATTGAGTAATGACTTCTCTTAAGCCCCTTGTTCAGATCCCTCGAGTCTAGACACACTCTCAACTTCCCATTGGGCTTTTCTACACACACAAGGCTGGATACCCATGGTGTGTGGATCTCTATTATTTCCGCTTCTGTCAGTCTGCCTAACTCCTCTTTCAGCTTACTCCGTAAGGCTACAGGGACTCTTCGTGGTGGATGGATCACCGGCGTTATGCTGTCAGCTACCAGCAGATGGTACTTGCCCTCAAATTTACCTGTCCCTTCAAACACATCAGCATACTCCGCTATCAATCTTTCCTTGCTCAGAGGGATTTCACTGCCATTCAGTGTCACTATGTTCTCTGTACACACTGAGATGAGCCCCATCTGCTGGGCTGCCCTGCTCCCAGGATTGGAATGCAGTCTTCCTCCAGGACTACAAACTCTACTTTGTATTTCCTTCCATTCTTCGGGTTCACCAGTCTCACCTTGCTTTTCCCAAGAGGCACCACTGTCGTATTGTTGTACATGGACAATACTTGCTTGGTTTCATCCACATCCTTTGCATACATCTCGGGAATGATGTTACATGTGGCTCCACTGTCCACCTGGAATTTTACTTCCTTCCCTTTCAGCATCATGGTCGCAAAGATTTTCTTTGGGAATTGAGTCTCCTCAATCCTGTGTACACTTTCTGCTTTTCCTGCTTCTGGTTGCAGTTCCATTGTGTGAATTTCATCATCCTCTTGACTGTCATCATACTCATCACTGGAACTCTCCACTTCCACCACTGCATGCACAGGTTTTTTCCCTTTCTTTTCTTTCTTCTGCTGCCCCTGCTTTTCCGTGCATTGTGGGGCGAAATGATCTTTCCGATGGCATTTGAAACACTCCCTGCCATATGCCGGACATTTCTCCTTCTTTCTCTCATGTTTGTATCCACAGTATTTGCACTGTATGGTTGGCTGGTATCGTTTCCCGTCGTGTCTCACTGCACAGACATCTTGTCGCTGGTCTCCTAACAGGACATTAACTCTGGCCTTGGCCAGCACCGAAGCCTGACCTGCCTTCACACACTTTTCCAAGTCAAGTGAGGTTTCCCAGAGAAGTCTTTCCCACAGCATGTCATCCCTTATGCCGCACATTATCAGTGAATCCTTCAACTCTCTGAAACCACAATGAGCTGCCAAGAGCTTCAGTTCTATTAAAAAACGAATCAAAAGTCTCCCCTCTCTCTTGTCTCCTCGTAAAGAATCTATACCTGTCGATGGTCTCGTTCCTCACAGGTTGACAATGCTGTTCGAAAGCATCGAGAGCCTGCTCTAGCGTAACTTCTTGTACATTGCCCTCCGGCTTCCGTGTCTCTAGTGTTTGGTAGAGCTCTCTCCCTTGCGGTCCAACTAGTTACATGAGCAGTTTCCTCATTGTCTTGTCATCCTTCCCTTCCATGCTCAAATTAACATAGAGCTCAAACTCCTCCCTCCATTGTCTCCACTCCATTGGCAGGTCACTTGCCTCAAAATTCATTTGCCTAGGGAGCTTCAGCTGCTCCATTTTCCTGATAAATCCGCCCCTCTATCGATGGAAACAATGTAGGTCGCACAGTCGTCTCTCGGTAGTACTTACTCACAAACATCATCCGCTGTGGCCGTGCACCCAATCAACTCTCGACAAATCCTGAAACAGGCCCCACTTCTGACACCATGTTTTGTTATTGTGTTTCCTTTCTGTAAACTGCTCCATTACAGCTACACAACTAATTAACAGAGGCTTTACACTCGAGCCTTGGGTTCAGCCATTTTAATTCAGGATCCTCTTGGCTACTGCCTCATGGGTATTAAATCCTCGGTACTGCGCCACAGAGCGCGCTATTCCCATAACACACATCACAGATGATTCAAGCTATATAGTAGATAAGTGTTTGGTTCACGTTCAATAAACGTGGTATAAGTTAGGCAGCAGAAATAAAGCTCTCAATCTAAAAAAAACAGACCTAATGGTAAAGGCAGAAAATATTTATTTTATCAAGAGAGAATCTTTCTGCAGCGTTTATGGCTTCAGAATTTGAAGACATATCTTGATTTCCCCCTTTACCCTTTGAGGCATGAATTTATATTTGAGAGTAATAAAACAACCATAAAGCTTATTTGCCATTGTAATACCTTAAAATGTATAATTTCAGTTTAGCGAGGGTACTCAGCTGAAAATGCCCAAGAGAGGATATTGCCTCGTGACTCTAGGAAACTGCAACCAGTTAAAATGCTATTTCCAGCAGTAATAATGCAATGCAATTGAGATCGACCTGTTCAGAACACCATGTTTGAGAGACAGAAAAAAGATGCATTGATTTCAGACTCTAATAAAACCTGGAGAAGAATGTTGATATTATTTAACAACTCAGTGATCTTTTAAATTACCGAAGCATCCCTTTTTTCCTCCTTTTATTTAACTTCTGTTTATTTTCTCTTTTTCTGTTTGGAAAATTATCTTTCCTTTTTCATTTGGGAAAGTTATCTGCAAATGGCCTTGACAAGCACGACTGAAAATGGGCAGCTAGATCATCTATGGCAGAGTACCATGCTTTGAAAATGAAGATATTCTCTTTGCCACAGATTATTATATATTTTTATTTATGTAATACACATTATATTAGTGTAACACAGACACTGTATTGCACTGGTATTTAATTCCATATTTAACTGCCAGTCTTTAAAAAAAAAATTCAATCATGTTATCTTTTAAATATTTTATATTTTATGCTACAGTTCTTTCCATATTATCTTCAAGAAGTCATAAAATGTTGAGAGCAAAAATGGGGTGAATTTTTCATTACTTTCATCTGTTTTCCAAAAGCAATTGGCCATGACTGTGACTTCCTTATAATCTTTAACAGTTCACCGAGCCTTTGTGCAGAGAAATGAGAACATGTTATATGTGAACCAAATTGATTAGTTTATTTACTTCCCCATATATATCTAATTCTATTATTGTAATTAAAACCTTCTTAATAATTTAAGAATTTTATGGAAACCTCCCTCCTAAGTTCATTATTGACTTGGATCTTTGAGAATTTGATGAGCTTAAGTTAAACCATGGTCTTTGTACTTATTTTGTTTCTATTGCATGCATATTTGGCGAACATAAGCATTTACATTTAATGTGCTATTATATTTAAAGTTACATATATAAATCGGCCACAAGTTAAATTTCCATGTTATTTATCTCATCAATTTGGCCGACAAGAGCATTTATGCCCAACCTGAGCTTGCTCCCATTATTCCTCATCCAAACATATCAGAGTAACACGAATCCATACTCTATATATATTTGCCCAGAGGAACATAAACACTGGCGTACACTGGTTGGGCCAAATAGCCTATATCTGTATCAGATATTGTATTTAATTTCTGAATTTATTTTGTATCCATTCCATCAAAACCTTTTTGAATTTTAAGGATCTCATGTTGCACAACATCTAATCTCCCCCATCTATTCCCCTCATGATCTTATACACCTCTCACCCTCTTGCGCTTCAAGGAATAAAGTCTGAGCCTGTCCAATCTCTCCCTGTAACTCAGGCCCTCAAGTCCTGGCAACGTTCTCGTAAATCTTCTCTGCGCTCTTGCCAGTTTAACAGCTTTCCTGTAGCATGCTGGCCAAACTGAACACAATACTCCAAATGTGGCCTCACCAGTGTCTTGTACAATAACATGTTGTTATTTCCTACATGCTTATCATTTATTTAGTATACTTCAAATACTTGCCATAGTCTGGAGACAACCGCAGTTTAGATATTTTCTTAAGATTAGAGCTGGTGGTTTAGAGTTTAGAGATACAGCATGGAAACAGGCCCTTTCAGGATTTCAACGTTTCAGACATGATCGAGGAGAGATAAGAGGCGGAGGCGTTGTGCTATTATTCAAGGGGAATATCACCAGCACTCAGAGAGGACATATTGGTGGGTTCGTCCATTGAGGTAGTATGCGTGGAACTTAGAAATCAGTAAGGTGTACGCACTCTAATGAGATTGTACTCTCCCTCCCCCCCATTGTAAATCTGTTCCTCTAACAGATATGTAGACAGGTTACTGAAAGGTGCCAAAGAAGCAGGGTGTTCCTAGTGGGTGACTTTAACTTTTCCAATATTGACTGGAACCTTGATTGACCAAAGAGGTTGCATATTTGGTCAGAAAGAAAAAGGAAGTGCATGCAAGGTTTACGAGATTGAAATCAGACAGGGCTTTTGAGAAATATAAAGAAAGAACTCAAGTGGTGATTAGAAGAGCCAAAAGGGACTACGAAATAGATTTGGCGAGTTAGATTAAACAAAAACCCAAAGCTGTTCGTCCGTATATTAAAAACACGGGGAAAATTACGAAGAAGGTAGGATCGCTCAAGGATAAAGGAGGGAATTTGTGCTTGGAGTCCAGGGATTTAGGCAAGGTACTAAATGAGTAAGGGGAAGGATATGGAAGACAGTGAGATCAGTGTGGAGAATACTAATAGGCAAGGACTGTTTGAGATTAAGATGAAGGTGGTGTTGGGGCTCCTGGACCTGTTTTTGATGTTGACTAGCAGTACAATGCAACTGATATGTCCCTCTTCTTCAGGCAAGTGATTGAAGGATCCTTAGTACAACTGCTGTAAATTCTGATGAAGTGTGCTCTCTTGGCAGAATATATGTTGTTGGAAAAGGGCAGGATGAAAAACGGTTCCACTTTTCCCTTGAAGTACTATGGTGTTACAATGCAAGTGTCCACCTAGTGGGCCAGCTGTGAACCGATACAAAGAAGATAAAGAAAAAGGCAGCATATCTGGCCAAGGGCTTGTGCTTCCATAATATTTCACACAGAGATATGGTAATATCTGGTACATTTTATTGAAATGAACCAGTTGTTATTAGAGTCAAGAGTGTTTAATTGTCATATGTACCCAACAATAGAACACTGAGATTCTTACCTGCAGCTGCATAACAGGTCTGGAGGGCGGCATGGTGGCGCAACAGTAGAGTTGATGCCATGCAGCGCTTTTAGCGCCAGAGACCTGAGTTCGATCCTGACTATGGGTGCTGTCTGTACAAAGTTTGTACCTTCTCCCCGTGACCGCGTGGTTTTTTTTTGAGATCTTCAGTTTCCCTCTACACACCAAAGACTTACAGGTTTGTAGGTTGATTGGCTTTGTATAAATGCAAATTGTCCTTAGTGTGTGTAGGATAATATTAATATGCGGGGATCGTTGGTTGGCACAGACTCTGTGGGCCGAACGGCCTGTTTCTGCGCTGTATCTCTAAACTAAACTACACTAAACACAGAGAAAGGTATAATAAACAAAAATTCAATAAAATAAAAATCCCAATACTAGTGCAAAAAAAGTCTAAAGGCCATAGTACAACCAAAGACAGTCCATGGTTCATAGTTTAGTTTGTGGGATATATCTGTTTCATAGTTTAGTGTTGTGTAGATTTCAAGAGCCCTGATGGTTGTTGTGAAGATGCTATCCTTAAACCTGATGGTCACAGTTTCTAGACTCTTGTACCTAAACACTTCCTGATGATAGGAGTGCAGTGAGGGTGTTGGTCTTTGCTGATGTTGCCTCGATGTTTGAGGCAGTGCCTCCTATAGATCCCTTCAATGATGGAGAGGTCAGTACCTGTGATGTCAGTGTTCACCATCTTTTAAAATCTTTTTGTACCAAATCTTTCACCCACAGTAGGTGATTCAAGAACCAGAGGACATTAGGTGGGAGGGGAAAGATAGAAATCTGAAGGGCAACATTTTCACACATGTATGACCCTGTGACTCCTTCGTTCCCAGACATTTGATTTGCTGAATCAGGCTGTGATGCAACAAGCCAATATGTTCTCTACTGTATATCTGTAGATGTTTGAGGGGGTATTCATCAACATATTAAATCTATTGAATCTTCTCAGGAAGTAGAGGCGTTGACAGCTTTTTTTATAATCGCATCAATGTGCTGGGCCCAGGACAGATCTTCAGAGACATGCATGCCCGGGAACTTGTAGTTATTGGCTCTCTTAACTGCCAACCCATCAATGATCCTGATCGTTGTTCTTTGGTTTCCTTGTTAACAATCATCTCCTTGGCCTTGCTGATGTTGAGGGCAAGTTTGTTGCGCTGGCATCATTCAGTCAGATTTTTAATCTCCCTCCTATATTCTGACAGTGCTATTTGAATTGTTAGCAAAAATCTAAATCTGTGTTGTTCAGTTGCTTCATTGGCAGCAAGTCCTGTAATCCTGAGTGGCAGTTGTTGGGTTACATTACCCATTTACCATTGAATACATGGCCAAACTCTAAATCTGTCATTTTGACATAAAAAATAATGAGAGGTACTTGCATCAACCACAATGGAAAAGTATAATAAAGTATTTGTTGCAAAGAGTGATAATATTTAAATGGTCCTTTTATTGGTTCAATGGTGCTTTTATTACCACATGTGCAAACTCACAGTGAAATTATTTTCTTGTATACTGTCCAGTGAAGTATTGCCTCAGCACATCCCCGATTAATGGTGATCAGAAATAGTCTACTGAGCCCACATGCAAGAGGCGCCTTGTTTTTGATGCCATTTTCAAAGTCCAGTCAGTGCTCTGATCCAGGCAAGCCCAATCTGCTGCGGGCTTCCAGACATCGCCTTCCTTGGACGTGCGGGTCGACCTGCGAAGCGACATCCCTGTCCTCACAGGTCCACCTTTGTGCCCTGGGGGTGCCACCCGCAGTTGACCTTGAAGGCATGGTTGGCCAGACCCTCGTTCCCTCTCCTCTCCTACTGGCCTTGCTCCTCGCCCATCACGTCTGTTATCATTGTCGCCATCGGCTCCATCCTCCCGGTCTCTGGTCTGCGGGGACGAGCAGGGGCCAGCTCGGCAGGCTCCCCCCATGGGAGCTTCTTCCGCGCGGCAGGCTGGGAGCTTCTCTTGGTTTTGTTGATTTTAGTTTATTCACTTTATAAATAAACCAACAAAACAAGGGCGCAATTATGAAACGCCATTTGCAGATACACACGCCAGATTTGCACTTAGTATTGGCAATGGTCTTGGCTCCTTAAGATGGATTTCTTTTTCGGCATTGGGCTAAAATTATAATTTTAGTCAGTTCGTTGTCAGTGTTTTTAGGATCATTGTTCCCTTTGGCTAAAATGTGCCATCAGTACTGTGGAAAATACATGACAGTACAATGTAGATTATGTGTTGGGTGAAAACAGTTGGAGAAGGCTGCGATTAAGAATCTTCTAAAGTGACGTACAAGAGGATTTCATGCTATATTGGGCCTACGTATTCCAAGTGTCAAAGGAACTCTAATTAGCTATTTGTGCTTGGCTATTTTTGTGTTTGTAGTTTTGCACCTATAGTACTAATTATTTAAATTCCAGCATAGCAATTAGAATGCTGCCTCAAGAATATGCTTGTATCATTTAATATGGCATCATGTGGTTGAAATAATTGACCTGTAAAAACAAAGTATATATACAAGGAGGAGATAACAAATGATTCTTGGCAAAATTTGGAATATAGAATATTGTAGAAGAGGCTTGAAAGCCATATCAATCACATGATTTTTTGGGGAACTAGATAAATTGTCAAGGGGAGAAACCAGACTGGTATGAATCATTTCTAGCGTGCTTCAAATGAAAAAGAGGACTTAATTTTCTTTCAATTGCACGACATCCTTCTGCCATGGGCTTCCGTGTTTTCATTGACCAGCCTTTGTCCTGAGGATTGGTGGTTTCTATTTCATTTTGTCATTTGCAGCTGTATCCAGCCCCAATTTTAATGATGCAACCATTTCATTGTAAATGGAGGTTTCACTATATATGTGAATGAATGGATCTCAGACGGAGAGAGAACATGCTCAGAGGTTAGAGGAGGTGCACATCAATCTCTGTCTCACCTGGAAGGACTGCAGGTTCCTGGTCCTTGCTTTTCACTCCACCAACCTACGCTGCCAACATATCATTCTCCAGCATTTCCATTACCTCCATATAACATAATCCCACCACCAGTCACATCTTCCCATAAGTTCATAAGATGTTGGCCATTTGGCCTATCAAATCTACTCTGCTATTCAATCATGGATGATTTTTCATTCCTTCTTAACCCCATTCTCCTGCCTTCTTCCCATAACTCCTGACACCGATTGACTTGGCCTCCACGGCCTTTTGTGGCAATGAATTACACAGATTCACCAACTTCTGACAAAATAAGTTTCTCCTCATCTCCTTTCTAAAGGTTCGTCCTTTTATTCCGAGGCCATGACCTCTGGTCCCAGTCTCTCCCATGAATGGAAACATCCTCTCCACATCCACTTTATGCAGGCCTTTCACAATTTGGTAGGTTTCAGCGAGGTCCCCCCTTATCCTTCTGTACTTCAACGAGTTCTTGATCATTCTCTTAAACCTCCTCTGGATTCTCTCCAACGCCAGCACATTCTTCCTCAGATATGGGGAGCAAAACTGCTCACAATACTCCAAATGCATTCTGACCAGTGCCTTTTAAAGCCTCAGCATTACATCTCTGTTTTTATATTCTAGTCCTCAAAATAAATGCTAGCATTGCATTCACTTTCCTTTAGTACCGATTCAACTTGCAAGTTAACTTTTTAGGAATCCTGCATCAGCATTCCAAAGACCCTTTGCACCTCTGATTTCCGAATTCTACGCCTTTATTCCTACTGCATGACTCCACTCTTTGCTAGGCTGCATTCCATCTGCCACTTCTCTGCCCATTCTCCCAACCTATCCAAGTCCTTCTGCCGTCCCTGCTTTCTCAACACTACCTGCCCCTCCACCTTTCCCCCTCCATCTTCCACAGATACCACTCCCTCCACAACTCCTTGGTTCACCCATCTCTTCCCACCCAAACCACCCCCTCCCCAGTTACTCTCCCCTGCAACTGCACTATATGATACCTGTCCCTACAGATAACTGTCCCTCCCCTTCACCAGTCCTTCCAGGTGAAATAGAGGCTCGCGTACACCTCCTCTAACTTCATTGACTGCATGACTCCACACTTTGCTAGGCCTCCCGATGTGGCCTCCTTCACCTCAGTTACACCAAGCATAGACTCGGCGACAATGTTGCTGAACACTTGCGCTCGGTCTGCTAAGGCCTACAGGATCTCTTGGTTGCTCACATTCTAACTACGATGACTAGTCATACCCAATAGTACCACCCTAGTTGTCACACTAGTTTATCTGTCGTCCTCTTGATTTACACTGTATAACTCTTATCATCTACCCGACAGCCAACAGCTATGGGGTAGATGACAAGAGAACCCAATGAATCTGAATGAATGAATGAAGAGGCCCCCAAATAGTCAACGAGAATTAGAAGTGCAAATATGACAGGAGATTGCAGAAGTAATAAAGTTGACCTGGAACACTTCTGAGGAGAGAGACCAAAAATTAATGTTGTGAGATCTTTCTTGATTACAAAATACCCCAATTTTTAGATAAGCAGACAAATTTACCTATGACACTGCTTTTGATGTCTCGAGTGACATCTGAGTCTGGCCTGGAAACTTCCTTCATCTTTACCACAATGGTGTGGAATGACTTAAAGTGACAATTTTTGGTTTGATATCGGCTGATTAACATACCCCATTGCTTTGCATTCAACTGAGGCATACAAGAAGTTGTGGCTGTGTGAGTGGGCACATGTTTGTTTGCAAAACTGTCCTTTTAATTTCAATTGATTCCTATTTGAAATGTACTTTAGAACAACTTTTAAAAAAACTGGTTCTTGTTTCCAATTAATGGCTGTTACTTTTACATAATTATATAACTGAATAGTCCCCGACAAAAGGAACTTTGGATTACAAAAAACTGAATTTTTTTAATGTAAGATTTATTTTGTTTGGGCCATTATGTTAAATATTACACATCCCAACTGAAGCACATGTATTATAAATAGTCTTGGATCAAGTAAAATAAAGATTTATTCAAATATATTATATGTATAATGTATATAAAATATGAAAACTTAAGTATTTAGTTTTGTCTTTTTTAACCTAACAGAGGAATTCCTGGCAAGAAATGTGGAGCAATTATTCTAACAGCCGAAGAATTGAACAATTGCCATGTAAGAGCAAATTCACACTCTTCAAAATTAGATACAATTTTATACTTGACATGCCGTGAAAGTTTGAAATATTTAAACCTTGTGTACATTAACTATACTTTGACTTTGTCAAATATTGGTTGTTCCTTCCATAAGTGAAGAGCATTCCGGTGGATAAATCCCCAGGACCTGATGGGATCTATCCCAGGTTATTGAGGGAGGCAAGAGAAGAGATTGCAGGAGCCTTGACAAAGATCTTTGCACCTTCTGTAGCCACAGGCGAGGTCCCAGAGAGTAGTGGGAGGGTAGCTAACTTTGTTTCTTTATTTACTAAGGCAAGTGGAGAGAATCCAGGGAATTATTGCCCAGTGAGTTTCACCTCGATGGTAGGGAAGCTATTGGAGAGGGTCCTTCAGGATAGGATTTGCTCCCATTTGGATGAGAATGGGTCAATTAGGGACGTTGGAAAATAACTGCAGATGCTGGTACAAATCAAAGGTATCACAAAATGCGGGAGTAACTCAGCAGGTCAGGCAGCATCGAGGAGAGAAGGAATGGGTTGTAGGAAAATAATTGCAGATGCTGGTACAAATCGAAGGTATCACAAAATGCGGGAGTAACTCAGCAGGTCAGGCAGCATCTAGGAGAGAAGGAATGAGTCACAAAATGCTGGAGTAACTCAACAGGTCAGGCAGCATCTAGGAGAGAATGGGTCAGCAAGTCAGCAAGGCTTTGTACAGGGCAGGTCAAGTCTTACTAACTTGATCAAGTTTTTTGAGGAAGCGATCGATGGGAGGTAATGCAGTGGATGTGTTAACATGATGCCATGAGATAGCAGTAATAATCAGCAGTTTCCAGATTAAGATGATTAATTTGTCCATTAGTTCACGTCATGTACCAGGTAATAGAAGGAAGATAATATCTACTTTTTAGTTCTGTGCAGATAATGGCTTTACAGACCTTCAGCAAGGCAATAAAGTTGATGTGTACAAGATATCATTCATATTATTTTATTGCATGATGAAATTACAGTATGGGAATAATGTTAATCTTCAAAATACAAATTAATAAATAAAACAATTTTTTAAAATCATTTTACTGCTATTAATTTATTATTGGATTTTCCTGGACACAAAATTTGAAATTTAATTATCAATGTACATTCATAAACTCTTACTGTGATTATCGGATTATTTTATTTAAAAGTGACAAAATCAGCTATACAGTGAAACCATATGCTACATTGTATAGCAAATAAGCAGTGTAGTCCAAATAACAAATAAGCAGTGTACTCTAGAAATATATCCGATTACAGGCTATACTGATTTATGTTAACACATCACTATTGAAATGTCGAACATAATATCTATCTTTAAAATTATTACATTGGAAACCACTGGAACATTTGAAAAACTACTGTGTTATTTAATGTATTGATACACTAAGTAAGATTTTAGCTGATATTAATTGATATATTAGGTAGGAGCCTGGAATTTTCTGATGACGGTCCTTAACCTAAAATGCTAATTTCCCATTTTATGTGACCCTGCTGTGTACTTACAACATTTTCTGCTTGTTCCATATTTTCATCTTCTGCTTTTGTTTTGCTTCGGTTTAATTAAGTTGAATTGTTTGATTTGAGGAGAGTCAAGTTTTGAATGTTTGACTCAGAGTTGGCTAGAACTTTAAAAAGTTCAAAGTGCTGGAGTAACTCCGGGTCAGGACCTATCTTCGGACAGATTGTAGTAGCGGGGAGAAGCTGGAAGAGAGGTGGGGGTGGGACAAAGACTAGCAAGTGATAGGTGGATACAGGTGAGGGGGTTATTGATTGGCAGATGGCTGGACAATGGACAAAAATGAAAAGACAAAGTGTGAGAAAGGGATAGAAGAGGCACGAAATGTGAAGTCAGAGAAATGGGGATAGGTGGAAGGGGAAAGGGAAAAATGGATGCTCATCTAGCTGAGGCACAGGGAAGAGAAGGGGAAAAATGTGGGAGGAACAAGGGGAATATTTGTAGGTTAGCTACCTCACCCTTTTTTCTCCTCCCTTCCCTGTGCCCCACCTGGATGTGTCTCCATTTCCCCTTCCCCTCCACCCCCATTCCACCCCTTCCTCCCCTTATTTCACATTTTTGTCTTTTCATCTCTGGCGTTTGTCCAACCATCTGCCAATTTAAAAAAAAATCCCTCGCCTGTATCCACCTATCACTTGCCAGGTTTGCCCTGGCCCCCACTTCTCTTCCAGGTTTCTCCCCACTGCTACAATCAGTAAGAAGAGAGGTCCTGTCCCGAAATGTCTCTTCTCTCCGTGTTACCCAGAGATGCTGGCTGACTGGCTGAGTTACTCCAGCACTTTGTGTCTTTTTTAAATGTAAACCACCAAATACAATTCCTTGTGTTGACAAACAAGAACTATACCATGACAAAATAATCAATTTGTGTGTGATATTTTTCAGAAGTTATTTAATACAGAGATTTTACAATTTTGGTCACAAAATTGGACTGACTCAGAGTGCAGCTTTGGTTGAACTCTTGTATGTTTATTAAGTTTTGGTATGCTTTGCCAATTTCAGAAGCCTTGTGCTTGCTGAAGTAAGTGGAGAAGTGTGCAAACCTGATTCACCAAACCTGTGCATCACCAAATTCAATGTCAGTGATACAGGTAATATTCAACTCGCCTAAAGAATATAGTATTTAGCACCAGGAAAACTGCAGTGGAGGAGTGTGCACTCTCATCCTAAAGGGACCTGACACTCGTGGCATCCATTTCTTCGCCCATCCACATCTTGCTACCTGCATGGTGACTCAACATTTGCAAACCCCTCACTTGGCTTATTTGTTGGTGTCTGAGCTGATGGCTACAAATGTCAGCTAAAACCACAGTGCAGAAGTTGTGCAATTTCTGAAAGAAAAGCACGAAGGGGGAAAGAAAGAAAGGCACAATGCCAATATTGGGGTGAAGGACAGGGTGAATGTTTGCAATCAAGAGCTGAAAGTTTACACTGCAAATTGGAAGAGATATTGTGGTGAGGAGGAAGTAGAATGTAGGAAGAAAAAAAAATCTGGCTATTTGTGCAAGATATGAAAAGTGGGTGTAAAACTTGATGTGTACGAAGGAACAGCAGATGCTGGTTTTGAACCAAAGATGGGCACACAAAGCTGGAGTAACTCAGCAAGTCAGGCAACATCTCTGAAGAAAAGGAATAGGTGACGTTTTGGGTCGAGAGCCTTCTTCAGACATGCAATTAATTGGGATTCTGTAGGGCATTGCAAAATAGGATTCCAGCCCTGCTGGTTAGTAATAGTAGTTAGATAAGTGTACCTTTACAACAGATTGTGTCTTTAACTCTCGCCAGTGCTGTTTCACTGTGTATCAAAGATGTTTCTTGGGACACTCTTTAGGTTGATGTGTTCTCTCCATCACTTTATTCCATCTTCCATCCATGACTGTGCCATATTGTCTGGTTGCCTTATCAATCCCATGTCTTCCAGCAACCTATGATGGCTTGTGGAATGATGATTCCAGTCAGTGTGCATTTCCTCATTAAGAAGTACAGGCATGTCTTTAATCAGTAGCAATCATTAACTTCAGTGCTGATAGCCACTTGTGAAACAGGAACCTGGTGATTGTACATGAAAGAAGCACAATCAGTGCTGGCAATTCACAGATATAATTAAAAAATATATTGCACCAAGAATTCTACATTTGTTCTTCACCAGGTTAAATAACCAGTTTAGAATCCCGGGGGTTTCTGGAACAGTCTGAAGAAGGGTCTCGACCCGAAATGTCACCCATTCCTTCTCTCCTGAGATGCTGCCTGAACCGCTGAGTTACTCCAGTATTTTGTGTCTACCTTAGAATCCTGGGGTCTGTTTCCCAGTGTGACCCATTTTAGCCCCTTTACCCTTTTCTTTTGAATTAGATTGTATACATTTATATGTTATTTGTTTTTCTACACTTTTATTTATTTTTAATGATTTTGTCTAAAAAAGTTTTGAGGCTCTGCAAAATATATAATGCTTTAACCAAGTTTATTGACAGAGAATTATGTATTTTGTTAAAAGCCAAAGTGTTCAACATTTATGTCCTGTCTGTTCACTTCTGCCATCTGTGTATTTCCGTGCCTGCTTGTGGTGATATTTGTGGCGTGTTTTCCCCATGCCCTTCACCTGACTTCATCTACTGACCCATCACTTAATTCTTGACAGTATCTCAGTAACAAACTGTATCTGATCGTTTTATCAGCCTGTTGGGTGCCTTTTTGATTGCTTTCTTTCACACCTGATCTATTTCCCTTCTGCAGGAAATTATGATGATGCAGTTCTGTGCCAACAAATTGGATAAAAAAGATTTCTTCGGAAAATCAGACCCATTCCTTGTATTTTTTAGAAGCAATGAGGATGGGACGTAAGTGATCTATTGATGATATTGTTTTACAGTAGATTGATTCCCAGATATTGATATAAAATGCGGTGTTTACTTCTTGTCATAGTCTTATTCTGCCCAGTATTGGAAAAGCAATTAGCTTGGCAATCTTTACTTCTCAGCTTTTTATAAATGTTTTTGGTGCCTGCAAAAACTAAGTTTCCACAATGGCATTCAACAGGGAAACGGGTCCTACAGCTCAACTTATCCATGTTGACCAAGATGCCCCATTTAAGCTAGTCTCATTTAGCCCATATCCCTATTCATGTACCTGTCCAAATGTATTTTAGATGTTGTTTACCTGTCACAACTACCTCCTCTGACAGCTTGTTCCATATATCCACCATCCTCTTTATGAAAAGGCTGCCCCTCAGGCTCCTATTAAATCTTTCTCCTCTCACCTGAAACCTATGTCCTCTGGTTCTTTATTGACCTACTGCAGACCCTGTGCATTCATCCTATTCCCCTCATGATTTTAAGATCACCCATCAGCTGCCTGCCTTGGCTGCTGGGGTCCCTGGATGGAGGCGAGTGAGAAGATATAGGGACAGGTGTTGCATCTCCTCCAGTTGCAGGGGAAAGTACCGGGGGAGGGGGTGGTTTTCCTAAGAAGGGATGTGTGAACCAAGGAGTGGTGGAAGAAGCAGTCTCTATGTAAGGTGGAAAGGGGTGGAGATGGGATGTTATGACTGGTGGGTGGATAACATTTGGAGGTGAAGGAAATGTAGGAGGATGTGTTGGATGTGGAGGCTGGTGGGGTGAAAGGTGAGGATCAGGTGAACTCTACCTCTGTTCTATCTGTGGGGGAGGGGGGTGAGGGTGATTAAAACTGAACACAGTTGTGGCCTAAATGTGGCCTCACCAATGTTTTGGACAATTGTAACATAACCTCCCAACTCTTCATACTCTTGACTGATGAAGGCCAATGTGTTGAATGCCTTCTTGATCAATTTATCTACCTGTGATGCACGTTCAAGGAATTATGTACCTGCATTCCCTGATCCCTCTGCTCTACAACACTCTCCAGAGCCCTGCCATTCACTGTATAGGTCCTGCCCTGTTTAGACTTCCCAGAGATGCAACACCTCGAGCGTGGAATAAATCTAGTGGTACCTGGCAAATGAAGCTTATATTTGATTGATTGAAATATATGCTGGCCACTCCCTACACACTGAGGGCAATTTACAGAGGGACAATTACCTTACAAACCTACATGTATTCGGGATGTGTGATGAACCCAGAGCACCCGGAGGAAACCCACGTGGTCATGGAGAACGTGCAAATTCCACACAGACAGGATCACCCTTCGGTCTGAATCAAACCCAGGTCTCTGGCTTTGTGACACAGTATTTCAACATAATTCTTTTTTGAGTTTATGGAGGACAATTGTTGGAGCCTAACACTTGCTACTTATTCATTTTGACATTTTGATTACTTTAATCACAAAATGCTGGAGTAACTCTACAGGTCAGGCAGCATCTCGGGTGAGAAGGAATGGGTGACGTTTCGGGTCGAAATGGGTGACGTCACCCATTCCTTCTCTCCCGAGATGCTGCCTGACCTGCTGAGTTACTCCAGCATTTTGTGGATAAATATCTTCGATTTGTACCAGCATCTGCAGTTATTTTCTTATACTTTGATTACTTTAATGTTCTGTGATATGATTATGATTAACAAATGGAAAACTGATCTCCATAATTTAACTGCTGATTTCCAGTCTTGCCATGTGGAGCACTCTAGCAGAAGTACCATTGTAAATGTCACCAATTCCTTCTCTCCAGAGATGCTGCCTGACCCCCACTGAGTTACTCCAGCATTTTGTGTCTATCTGCGATATAAACTAGGATCTGCAGTTCCCTCCTACACATTGTCTATAAAATGTACAATTTGGTCTCGTGAACATTAAAAAATGGGAAATTATTACTGCTATTATTTCATTGCCATTATTTCAGACCATGTTTGAATATATTTATTTTTAGGTTTACCATTTGCCACAAGACAGAAGTTGTAAAGAACACTTTGAATCCAGTGTGGCAAGCCTTCACAATCCCTGTACGTACTCTTTGCAATGGTGACTTTGACAGGTAAGAAGAATCCATCGCATATTGATGCCTCCATTTTGCCGGTTACCATGGATACTTGAAAATAATTTGAAGTTTTTAAAGGTGACAGATATGAAACTGTATTTGCATAAATATTAAGTGCCAGCACGACAATTTCATCTGATGACAGGCACCTGCAGAATAATAAAAGATGAGAATACTTAAGCTTTTCAGTTTGAGATGCTGTCAATCCATTCAGTTTGCATTTCAAAAATATAGCTAATAAACAGATGGGAAATGTTGAAAAAAATATTGAAGGAAATAAAGTTTTTGCACAAATTCTTTGCCAGCTTTGTGTTGCATATTTATATATGGTTTCAATGACATTGCAACCAAGAATCCCAATGGCATGCATCAATGTACAGTACCCCAAGATACTTCCTGCACCTTTGTTTTGATGGTGGTGTTCATAAAAAAGGCTGATAAATTTCTCTGGCCAGTATTCAGGAATGCAAAATGTTTTAACCCTGTCAGTAATCTCGTCTCTGTCTGAGCATCTCTTTGAAATATTGCTATAATCAAAAACATAAATGTTTAAGTTACTCAGCAGGTGAAACAGGATTTCTGAAAATAGAAATAAAGTTAAAATGCAGGTCATTGACCTGAGGCATTAAATATTTCTGAGTCCACAGATGTGTCATGACCTGCTATTTCCTGTCATTGCAATATTCATTTACTGTGCTGCTAGGGTGCACCTCAGTTACATCCAGTAGATTTTGGATATGCGCAGGTATTATAAGAACATTTCAAAGACATTTGTTCAGGCATATGGATAGGAAAGGTTGATATGGATATGGGGAATTCGTGGGCAGGTGGGACTAGTGTAGATGGGACTTTTCGGTTGGCATGGGCAAGTTTCTGTCCAGGATGACGCTAAGTGGACCAAAAATGACTCCTGTAACCTATAACCGGAAATGGTTAGTTAAAAAAAATGTTTAGTTGAATGAAGGTCTAGAGAGGTAGCAAGTATTCCTTCAAATACACATGAAGCATTCTAATTTGGACCTTTATTACCCTTTCTCTCAGTCATATCCTATTCCTTATTTTCTCTACTGCTGCCCTTTAAGGGCACAACTCCTCTTTTTGTGTTTGCAGTGAGCTGATTCTTGAGATACTGAGCCAGTAATTATTTGCCCATAGAAATGGATACCAATATGACACTATTTGAAGAATTAAGCCTTTGTCCCACTGTCCTTTGCACAAGGACTCCATGCCCACAGCCCAGGTGTGGATTTGTGCATATGTTTTAGAACCACATTTCCCGAATCCTTAGCTTTAGGTCTGATTAATTTCATGAACGTTGGATGTTGTTGAAATAAACCCATTCTGACTAACATCAGAACATCTGTTCTTAAGAGGTAGCTGACCACTGAATCTAAAGATTATTTGAGATCAATGCAGTTTCTTAACTGCTGCTGGAAGAAATCATGGAATCATAGAACATGGACAATGTAGAAGAAGGCCATTTAGCCCATCATATTTTTGCTGGATGGAGAGGGGATAATGATTGGCAGGATCTCATGGACAAGATTAAACAGCAATATGGAGGACTAGCCAGAGAAATCCTCGTGTCAAAGTTGAGTCTTTCTTGTGGTCAAATTTGGTAGATGGAGCATTTATGCAGATGATAGTTTAGTAATGCTAATGGTTAGCAATTAGATCTAGGGGTCCAAGTCATTCTCAGACTTCACACAATCATACCATGCTCAACCATAGCATCCATTTCATTGTCCTGCAGGGAAAATGTTTGTTGTCACAATAGGAAAGTGGAACGGTGAGCAGAACCTCCTCCAAGACCAGTTCACATTCGGTTTGATGAAGAGTATTTGCATTGTGGGCTCCACTGTCACGGAGCTGGAAACATTGTGGGAGATCGTATCTTTCTGCAGTTAATTTCCCTCAGATCTACCTTCATCACATTATATTTTTTGAATGTTAACAGTGAAATAAAATCTTTAGCCGCCATCATTATACTCGTAGCATGCGTGCCCATTCACACACAACTTTATTAATTGGAGATGTGAATATTTTCAACAATAATTTGCTGCGACGGTTATTAATCTAATTGAACTAGTTTTCAACAACAGCTACAGCATTCATATTGCTATCCTGTATGGATAATTACATCGGACAATTTTTGTAATTCTGTGACTTATTATCATCATATCATATCATATATATACAGCCGGAAACAGGCCTTTTCGGCCCTCCAAGTCCGTGCCGCCCAGTGATCCCCGCACATTAACACTATCCTACACCCACTAGGGACAATTTTTTACATTTACCCAGCCAATTAACCTACATACCTGTACGTCTTTGGAGTGTGGGAGGAAACCGAAGATCTCGGAGAAAACCCACGCAGGTCACGGGGAGAACGTACAAACTCCTTACAGTGCAGCACCCGTAGTCAGGATCGAACCTGAGTCTCCGGCGCTGCATTCGCTGTAAAGCAGCAACTCTACCGCTGCGCTACCGTGCCGCGGTATGTTGTATTAAACATTATAACATTGACCTTTTAAAGTTTTTTTTACTATTGGTATTGGTTTTGGTATTGGTTTATTATTGTCAAGTGTGCCGAGATAAAGTCAAAAACAATGTGCCTGGAGTTCATGGTTAATTTAAATATTACTGGACCATGTGGACCCGTTGGGCCCAAACCTCTCCTGCATTGGTGCAGCCTCCTCTCCTCCTCTCCTCCCCCCTCCCCCCTCCCCTCCCCTCTCCTCCTCTCCCCCCTCCCCCTCTCCCCCTCCCCCTCCTCCCCTTCCCTCTCCCCTCCCCACTTTCCCTTCCTCCTCTCCATCCCCCTCAACCCCCCCCTTATCCACCCTCCTCCCCCCCACCTCCCTCCCCTCGTGTACCGTTTTGGCTGTAGTTCGAACACAAATAAACAAACAAACGAGAGTTTTAGTATATAGATGTGAATAAATTTCACTTTTGCTAGATGACAGCTATATGTAATTCTTGGAAATATAGGTTTACTATTCATTCAAGGTGATATAAATGGTTTTTTTTAATGCTGTTGACAGAACTATCAAAGTGGAAGTGTACGACTGGGAAAGAAATGGAAGGTAGGATAACGACAAGCATTTTTGCAGAATAAAATATTTTGAGCAAAATATTTTAGCTAGTTTTGCACTTTGCCCTGTAATCTGAAGTATTATCAGGACTCTACTATTTTATCTATAAGAGAGCTGGCAAATGAGCACCAAAGCAGAGTCCTGCTGTTTCTTCCTGACAGTTAAAATGGGTGGTATTGTAGATAGTGAAGATGGTCATCGAAAATTGCAGCAGGGTCTTGATTGTTTGGGCAGGTGGGCTGAGGATTAGTTGATGGAATTCTTTTATTCTGAATTCTGCAATTTCTTAGTTGAGTTTGGAGGCACCACATGGAAACGGGCCCTTTGGCTCAGTGAGTCCTTGCCCACAGACTGTACACCAGTTCTATGTTATCCCATTTTTGCATCATATACACTCGGGGCAATTTACAGTAGCCAATTAACCTACAAACCTGCACATCTTTGGGATTTGGAGGAAACCGGAGCGCCCAGAAAAACCCCACACGTTCATGCGGTCAAACTCTGCACAGAGGTTAGGATTGAACCTGGGTCTCTGGCGCTTTGAGGCAGGAGTTCTACCACTGCGACACTGGGCCACCCTCTTCGCAGTTTTATCTTGGGATGTCTAGCAGCTCCTCGACCATAATACAGATTGTCTTCAAGATATCTCCATTAACTGTCCCAAGTTCCCTTACCTTAATGATCCGTTGTTTTCTCTTTTGTTGGACTCAACCAATACCTTTAATTCATGGCTAACACTTTGAGTTTAGTTTATCGTTACATGTACCGAGGTTCAGTGACATTTTTTTTGTTGCGTGCTAAACAGTCAGCGGAAAGATTACATGATTACAATTGAGCTACCCACAGTGTACAGATACAGGATAATGGGACAAAAGGAATGCTAAACAAAACAAAGTGCTGGAGGAACTCAGCGGGTCAGACAGCATCTGGGGAGGGAATGATCAGGGTATATTTTGGGTCAGGACTGAATCAGACTCCACCAACTGCAGTTTGTTGTGTCGCCATGTATTGAATGCAGTTAATTGTGCTTGCCTTTGGTTCTGAGGACATGACAAAAGTTTAACACCACACGATCTCTTTGATATCCAGCCATGACTTTATTGGGGAATTCACCACCAATTACAGAGAGCTTTCCAGGGGACAGTCACAGTTCAATGTGTACGAGGTAAGTTCTTGATATTTTTTTATTACTGATTAAAATATTTGAGTTAAACAAATTTTGGTTCCAAGCAGTTGTAATTTTTATTGAAATATGATGTTGACCAGTAATATTATATTTTTCTTGTTAAGGAAAAATCCATATAACTCTTTGTTTAGCATAATCCTCATTCTGCATTTCTTCAGAAGGAAATACTTAAAACTGTATATTCAATCATTTATGTTGTGTACATCATAACCCTCTTTCCATATTTCACAAATCTTTTGGATCAAAAATCTGCAACTTTCCACGTTTATCAGCTTCCTAAAGATTTACTTTTTTGATGATGAATTCATCTTTCTGCATTTATCAAGACAAGATTCATTCCCATAATTCATAATTTTGAACATTTCTGTTATAGTCCACGAAATTTCATACTCTTCTTCCAACCCCCCCAATTCAAAATGAACAAACTTTCATACTTGAAATCCTTAATGGGTCACCTCTATTACTTTTGTTGTTTTTGAAAATATCTTTAGTCTTTGTCCTTCGCCATCAAACAGAAATAATATTTCACAAATTACCCTTTCAAATATCTTATAAACTTTGCTAGCTTCTCTTCACATTTTGTATTTCAGCAGAGAACAATAAAATTAAGACAGTCTTGCCAGAAATAACTGTCATTATCAGATTCCATTAAACACATTCTAAACCACCGTAGTAGAAAAACCTTAGATGTTTTTTAGAGGTTGCAGAGTTAGTGGACTTGGCCTGGTCCATCACAGGCATGGCTTTCCCTTCCAGAGAAAACATTTACATGAGGCGCTGCCTTAAGAAGCTAGTGTATATCATCAAGGATCGCCACCATTTGTGCTATGCTGTCTTCTCACTGCTACTATCAGGCAGGAGGTACAGAATCCTGAAGTCCCACACCAACAGGTTCAGGGACAGCTACTTTCCTACATCAATCAGGTTCTTACCTGGGGACACCCTTATCTACCTCAGCGTGTAATAGTATGGATCATCTCTTCCACTACCATGAAGTTGTTTTGTTTTTCTAATTATGTTTTTGCACTTACGTCTTGGGTTTTTGCTTGTCTTCTTTCCTTTAGATATTTTATCTGTGATTTCTGTATAATTTATGTGTGATTTGAGTTTATCTGAGTTTATGTGCTTGTGAGGCTGCTGCAAGCAAGATTTTTCATTGTACCTGTACCTCACCGTACTTGTGCTTGTGACAATAAACTCGACTTGACTTGACTTTTGATCTTGGTTTAATCTTTATTTACCATGTGGTAATTATAAAGCTAAGTTCACCTGGCAAGGAGTGACAGAGACGCATGTCACTGATAGCCAAAATATCATGTTGGCAACTGTGAGTGGCATTTGTTTTTATGATGAAACATTCCTGCACTCAGAGGCACCAAGTGCATTGGGGATGGCTTTCCTTTGCTCTGGATCTGAACAATTGGCATTCCCCACATACCAAGCAGAGACCAAAAGTAATGGAGTTTATTATATTCGATCTCCACCTTCGCTCAGTTATCCCAGCAATCCTGGCATCATTACTTGCCTCCTGCACCAAGTAGTATTGTTTTTCTCTGGCTGGGCTGATAATGTTTACATAATTGTAATGATATCTAGCAAACTCTTTTAAGGTTGAGTAGAATGTAGATTAAAGCCTCTTCCTTGACTAAATGTACTGAACTCTAAAACTTTTTATATATTTTAAAAGATGTGACATTGGAGTTACCTTGAGGTGGTTGCTCAGTGGTTTGGAAATCTTATGTTGAGAGTAATGGCGACATTAAAAGGGTGAGCTGGAACACGCAATAATTCATGGTGTGACACCTGTGGAGGCCTGATGGTGGGTGAATTATGTTCCAGACATCACCAGTTAGATAGGTTTTGCATATTTCATGAGATAAAAGTACTGTTATTTCCTTGGCTTCCTACCAACTTCATTAAGTATCAATTCAAGCAGAAGTTCTCTGAGATGACTTCACTTGCGGTGCAGTTCTTTTCAATAATGTAGTTTGTCAAAGGTACTTCACCCTGCATCCAGGAATGAAACTGACGAGATTTTCATTACTAAGTGCCCCACGCTTCCAGTAGATTTTGGAAAAGCCGTCATTGTCTCTTTAAGTAAATAGATGCTCTTGTTTAGGTTTCGGTTTATTATTATCGAGGTACAGTGAAAATTATTGTTTTGCAATCTATCCCAACAGATAGATAAATGTAATTAAGTAAAGCTCAAGTACAATAGATGGAGCAAATGCAAAGGTACAGATTACAGGATATAGTTTTCAGCATCACTTCCATAGTCCAATATCTATAATAGGATAGAGATTAATTGGACATTACTCCAGCTCATGGAAGAACTGAGCCTGATAACAGAGAGGAAGAAGCTCTTCCTTAGTCTGGTGGTGTGCGCTTTAATTCATTAAGTTATGTAATTTTGCTCTTAATGATGGAGAGAATTGTGAGGCCAATTGTATGCATATTTCACAGGAGAAATGCAAAAAAGAGTGATTTTCTTGAAGGAAGACTTTTGAACGCAGTTGTTTGTCACATTTCCAGGAAATACCACAGCTCTGTGGTGGATAGTCATTCTTATACAGACAAACATAGAAATGTTGCATTAAATTCTCCCATCCAACAAGTAACTGACCTTCTCACTTCAGACATGAGTGTCTGAAGAAGGGTCTCAACTCGAAACGTTACCCATTCCTTCTTTCCAGAGATGCTGCTTGTCCCTCTGAGTTACTCCAGCATTTTGTGTCTATCTTCGGTTTAAACCAACATAGGAGGTTGAGGCCAGAGTAGGTTTTGGATGGAGAATTAAAGAGGCCACTTTGGCCTCCATCCTATTCCCCTTGTTCGCTCTTCCCCCCTCTCTTTCTGAAACTCAAAGCATGCTTTAGACTTTAGAGATACAGCGCGGAAACAGGCCCTTCGGCCCAATGAGTCCGCACCAACCGGTGATCACTCTGTACACTAGCACTATCCTATACACTGGGGACAATTTATAATTTTTATTTTACCGATGCCTATTAACCTGCAAACCTGAAAGTCATTGGAGTGTGGGAGAAAACCTGAGCACCCAGAAAGAACCCACACAATCACAGGGATAGCGTACAAACTCTGTACAGACAGCACCCATAGTCAGAATGGAACCCGGGTCTCTGGCGCTGAAGGCAGCAGCTCTACCGCTGCGCCACTGTGCCACCCCAATCTGGGTTTTTTCCTGTTTTCTGTTCTTATGAAATCTCCACGCTGTTTCTGTTTCTGTTTCTGAGGATGTTATGTGTCCTGTTGAACGCTTTGATTATTTTCTGTTTTTATTTCCAGTTTAGTAGCAACTGTAGTTTTTTGGGTCGAATTACTGGACAAATTGTAGACTACTTTGGACCCCCCCTGTTTAATTTTTTTTTTGATTTTCTTAAATGTTATTTATTTATAAATTTGGCACAAATTTATTCTGTACCAAGTGTTTAGTATTGTAATTCTTTCTTTGACTTTTTAGTAGTCTGCATGGAATCAGATCACCTGTAGGGATTGATCACTGTAATAGATACTCCTGCTCAGCATGAAATGTCATTGCCACTGTCACAGTAATAGTGGATACCTTTTGCATTCAGAGTAGAGTCACACCATCTGTAAAACTCCAGAGCAGCCATAATTGATAGTTCCTGCAGAGTTTCAATCTAGTTTGCAGCTGGTATGTTGCGGCACTCTACTTGAAAGCTTACCGTTATCTTTGCAAATTGCAGCATCTGTAACATTATCAAATCCCATTGCAGGACTTCATAATGTAATCGGATCTGCCACTTGGATGGATGTTATAGACTCCCTGATGTTAATTGAAGTAAAGTGCAGAGTTCCCATGGAGTCTCAGCTCTTCTTAGAAATTGATGATTGCAGAACTCTTTGTATAGGACGTTGATATACTCCAGTTTTCTTTAATTCTCAAAACATGATCACAAATTGTGAATGTACCTAAGGGAATGTACCTGGGTAGAGTGGAAAAAGGGGTAGCCTGGCATGGACGAATGGGTTCAGTGAGTGCTATGATGGTTGAGCAGGAGGTTGCGAGTTGGGATTGGTGAGTTTGCAGATCAGTTGACAATGGAAAGGGTCACACAGTGTGGGGTGAGGTGGGAAAGAAGCCTGAATGATACATGAGCAGTAACTGACTCATCTGATGGACATCCCAGTCTGACAGAGTGCATATCTCCAGTGGGCAAAAACTGGCTATTTGGTGAAAGACCAGTACACTGAAGGAGAAATCTTTGTGAGGAGAAAAATTAAATGAAACTGAAAATACACCGTATCAAAATAAGCAATTCTCTGAGCTTCTATTTTTTTTTATTTGCTCTGATTAGTATGTGATTTCCAGCAATGCTACATTGATGAATTCTGCAAAGCCTCGTCTCTCAACACGACTTATCTGGATTTCTATTGAAAAGCCTCGTTCATTCCCTGATGATAGGGGAACTTTGATAAATTTAAACGGTCTAATGATTGAACACTGTCACAAAAATAGTCAATAGGCTGCCCAGTGAACTGAGAAAAACAAAGCCAACTGCTCAGTCGACCAATGTTGCAAAATGTGTGAATATAATGCTGGAAACTTCAATAGGTCAGGCAGCATATGTGGGAAGAGAGCCAAGTTAATGTTTCAGGTCAAAAAGCCACAATTAGAGATGAGAAAGGGATAAAATAAGTTGGATTTCTCGAAGGAGTGAATGTGTGGGATAAAACAAAGGGGATATTTCTAGGAGGATGGGACTAAATGAATTGATACGGCAGCTGTAGTCAGATTACGCTTCTTTATGTTGAGTGTGGCTGTTAGCAGGATTGAAGGCTATTCTCCAGTCTGTGAGATTGCCACCTCATTAATACAGTAAGGTTGACGGGTATGACTGACTTTAGGCTCCTTTGAAAAAAATCCTATCCCTAGGTCAGGAGATCTCCTGACCACACAATGTAAACGTAAAAATTCTCAGGATGATTTCATTGTTTCATAGTCTGATATCCTTGTGCTGATGATTGTGTTGTGCAGTATTTTAAGATTTAAAATAATAAATTATATTTGAAAATGATGATTGTGTCATGTTCCAGTGAAGCTGGTGGCTTTGCTTTATTCCATTCTGATTTTCTTCCAAATCAAAGAAATTAAAAAAAATTGTAGTACTTACATCAAAAGGAGCCTCTGATAATCCTATCTCATTGTTCTGATTGTAATAGTCACAACATGTAACAGAAAATTGAATTATCTCTACTTCTGACAAAGAGGGTTACATCTGCTGCAAAATGATTGTTCAATAGCTTTCAGTAATGTGATCTATAGCAAAGGTTTCTCACATCACTGTGGGATAATATTAGAGTCAGTAAGATAATCATTTTTATTTCCTGGCACAGTTAGACAATCAGGTTTTCTGGTGAGGTAGTTCCATGCAACACAACGTGATTGGAATGGGCCAGATGACCAATCTTCGCAGTTTCAAAAGGCAACCGGTAATCGGTTGAATTATCAAAATTGGCTACTTGGGCAGGCATGGAGTCAGACAGCATGTAAACCAGGCCCTCGGTCCCACTTGCCCATGCCAAATAAAAGGTGCCAATCCTCAGTACTCCCACCTGCCTGCGTTTGGCCCATATCCTTTTAAATATGACAAGTACACAGGACGACTAAGAACACAAAAGGTAAACGAGCTTGAAGCTGGTCTGAAAAGACAGCAATCAGTGTTCACCAAAAGGCGAGAGGCTCATGATGGAGCCAACAAAATAGCTGATGCGTCAAAGCAATACTCAGAGGGGGAAATTTTCAAAGCATGCTGGCTGTCGGCGGCTGAGCTGGTGTGCCCTGAGAAGAGATAGGCTTTTGGTAATATAAGTTTGTCAAGAAATACTGTGGCAGAGAGAATCGGGGACCTTGCTGGAGATTTTAACAGTCGACTAAAAGACAAAGTGAAGGTAGACAAAAAATGCTGGGGTAACTCAGCGGGTCAGGCAGCATCTCTGGAGAGAAGGAATGGGTGACGTTTTGGGTCAAAGACCTTCTTCAGACTGATGTCAGAGACTGGGACAAAGAAAGGATGTAGTAGGAGCCAGGAAGATTAGTGGGAGAACTGGGAGAGGGAGAGGATAGAGAGATAACTTCAGATAGTTCCTCTTTCCCTCTCTATCCCCTCCCCCTTCCCAGTTCTCCCACTAGTCTTCCTGTCTCCTACTACATCCTTCCTTTGTCCCGCCCATTCGATTTATACCGGCATCTGCAGTTTTTTTTCCCTACAAAGGACAAAGTGAAGTCATTTATTGCCTTCGCTATTGCAATTGATGAAAGCGCCGACGTGACTGATGGAGCTCAATTGGGAATACTTATTCGTGGTGTTGATGCATCTTTGACTGTCACCACAACGTTTCCTCCAGCCTTGTCAAGCCCTTGGACAGACTGTGGGTTGACTGGAGTCACGCTGTCACCGTGGCAACAGATGGCGCACCATCCATGGTCGGGAAAAGGGCAGGTGTTGTGAAACTCAGAGAGAAAGTTCAGACGGAGAATTCAGAGCAGGAATTCTGGAATTTTCATTGTATTGTACACCAAGAGGCATTATGTAGCAGGAGCCTGAAAATGGACAATGTCATGGATGTAGTAATCAAAATTTTATTAGAGCCAAGGGACTCAACCATCGGCAATTTGATACTTTTTTTGTGTGAAAGTAATATTGGACACGTCCTACCCTACCACACTGAAGTCAGCTGGTTGAGCAGAGGGGTTGTGCTCAAACGTTTTTTTCAATTACGTGAGTAAATTGGACTATTCATGAACAAGAAAGGGAAGACAGTAGCAGAGTTCAATGACCCAGACTGGCTTCATGACCTTGCATTTTTGGTGGATATGACAGAGCATTTAAATGTGCTTAACGTTAATGTGCAAGTCCGCAACAAACTTGTTACGGAATACTACGACAGCATTTGTGCCTTTCAAATTAAATTTGGCCTGTAGGAGATGCAACTATCCCAGAGCAACCCAGCTCATTTCCTCTCTTTGCAGTCTGTGCGTGTTGCTCATGGAAATAATGACAACATGGACAGGTACAAGGACAAAATATCACGGCTGAAAAGCGAGTTTCAGAATCGTTTCCAAGTCTTCACTCAGCTCAAGAAGGAATTGTCACTATTTTGCCGTCAACAGCATCAGATGTGTCGGAGGAACTCCAAATGGAACCAATTGAAGTTTAGTGTACCTTGGCTTTGAAATATAAATTTAAGACTGAGGGTCTGGACTCATTCCATCAATACCTGGGTCCGATGTACCCTAAGATGACAAACTTTGCCTCAAAGATCCTTTGCATGTTCGGGACAACATATCTCTGTGAGCAGGCGTTCTCCATTATGAACGTTAACAAATCCAAACTGTGCTCGCAGCTGACACACGGACATCTAAATGACGTTACGGAAATCACAATTGCCCAGAAACTGGTCCCTGAAGTTGTCAGGCTGGTTAAAGCCAAGAGATGTCAGGTGTCTGGAAGCAGCAATGAAAAATGAGTGACACTGTTCGAAGCAAAATGCATTATGAAATATTGAGTGTCATAATATTGCTTCCTTCGTTGATTTTCTGACGATTCTATTAGTGTAAATGTGATCACTTCAATAAAAATTAGAGGCTAACTGTATTCATTGTCCGAGTTTGATTGCTGGAAGCAGGCTAATAAAAATTAGGTGCAGTTGTGAAGCCTACATTTACAATTTGTTTCGTTAGGTCTACATTTGTGTCTGCTAATGTTCGATTTCAAATGCTTTATTAATGGAAAGGGTGTTGCTCCCGAAACAATCTTAGCCAAAATAGCATTGTTTTTTCTCTCTCTCATCACTACTTTCCTGTAGCCTACGACTGTTAGTTAATACCAATCATAAAAGTAATGCTTGCTAGGCAATCTTTTTCATAAGAAACAAAATTCGTAAAGTGAAACACTTTGTAGTTATAGCAGGGACATGAGAGCAGGTTGGAAAAAACCCCCAAAGGTAATGAAAGTTAGTAGGAGCACGCGTGCGTTCTCGCATGCACAACTGATTAGGCTCGCATGAAGTCGCATTTTGCCCATTCCGGCCCATGACCTAAAATGAGTTTGAGACCCCTGCAATAAAGTATCATTGAATTCACAACCTTCAATGAGATGTTATTGAAATCCTGAAATAAAGCTTTGGGTGCCTAAGTTAAAATGGGGACATTTTGCAAACATTGTACCTAATGTTTCTATAAATTATTGATGTGTTTGGATATTTGTGGAGAAACATCGGATGAATATTATACACCAGGATTCGATCTACATGCCTGAATGGAGTCTTAGTTGGCTCCAATCACGCGTCTGGCTGCTGCTGCTGCTGCCCAGGAATAGACTGCTGCCTTTCAGGAGCATAAAGCTTCCATTGAGAGCAGATTGCTGCCACACGGGCAAACTGCTGCTTACCTGGACGTGGGAATGTCAAATGTGCAGGGAAATCTGGACATTGTGAAAGATCAGCTCGGAGAGCATTACGTAACAATACAAAATAAAAATTATTTCTGACCCACGAATGCTGGATTGCATGGCTGAGCAAAGCTCTGGCAATACAGGGAAGGTATGACCGGTCCACTGGAATGTTCCCTTGGTGATAACCACTCTTCATTGGAGGTCACAAGATTTATTGCAGCCTTTGCAGCAGATCCATGGATCCTCTCTGAAATAAAGTAGTGGCATTTGCAATTTCCTAATCCACTGTAGAGATGTTTGGAAAATAATTTATATGGCATTAATAATTCCTTCATTTAATGTATTAACACAGTTTGGAAAGCACTTGAAGACTTATGCATTATTTATATTATTACCATTTAAATCTTTTTTAAATTCTTTAAGCTTCTCCCTTGATTTATTAATCAGTCCACTTGTATTTGACTATCTTGTCCCCTTTCCTCTGTGGTCAATACTGACATAGTGTTAACTTAATAAATCTGCCTTTTCCTTACAAACCATTATGATTTTATCCTCATCTGTCACCAGTAGATCTGTATTTCCCAAACCAATTATTTATTCTTTATTTAGTTCAAAAAAAGTTATATTAGCATTTTTATGTCTTGTAAAATATTTAAAAATATTCTGTTCTTGCATCTTTTGGTATTTTCTTTGTATACCTTTATTGTTCTTTTTATAGCTCTCCATATCTGTTGGACTTCTTTTCATTGCATTTGTGTAAGTCTTTTCTATTAGCTTGATACTTTATCTTCCAATCATGTAACTTCATTTAAACATCACACAGTATTATACAGTTTCTAGTTTAGTTTTGATATACAGCACGGAAACAAGCCCTTTGGCCCACCAAGTCTGCACCAACCAGCGATCCCCGTACACTGACACCATCCTACACACTAGGGACAATTTACAATCTTTACCAAAGCCAATTAACCTACCTTTGTAGGTGTGTGCATCTTTGGAAGTACAGGGGGAAACCGTAGCACTCAGAAAAGTCACTGGGAGAACGTACACGCTCCGTACAGACAGCATCCATAGTAGGGATTAAACCCAGGTCTGTGGCGCTGTAAGGCAGCAACACTACCGCTGCACCACCATGCTGCCCCGACTGCACTATAAGCACCGAGGCAGAAGTACTGCTATAAAACATTATGGATGCATTTATTAACCAATGCATATGCGTGGCCCCATCAAGTGAGTGAAGAATTATATTTTGACTTAACAAGCTATCTATTTTATCAGCAGCTTGTATATGTAAATCCTTGAACAATTTGCTTTTGTACTTGAATGTTACATCTGTTTTAACAGCCTGTAGAACTGATATTGCAATCAGACATGATTTGGTTCATAAACTAGTTCATTTCAGTCATAAATTGGCAATCATTTTAAATTTCTGATTATGTTTTTCAAAATCAACGAGAGTGTAAAACCTATCTAAATAAAAATTCATTCATCTGAGTGCACGACATGCATCTTTAAAATTTCTGATCATTTTGTTTTTAACCAATTCCAAGATTCATCACTGATCCAGTTGCTGTAGGCTGGACAATACTCCCTCTTGTTGGTGGACTAAACACCCACATACTTTGTAACCACAGATATATCTTGCCAGGTTACCAATGGGGTAGTTAGATAAATTGAGTTATAGAATATCTTATAAATAAGAAATATTTGTTTCTCTTCAATTAGTTTAACACAGTTTAATTTGATATTGATGGAATTTTGTCACTTTTGAATAATAAACTTATGACATTCTTTGCATTATGAACAATGTAATTCACAAATTTATGAATGGGATTAGCACTTTCTTTTAATCTTCCAGGTGTTTAATCCAAAGAAGAAAGCGAAAAAGAAAAAATACATTCATTCTGGTACAGTAAGTATTGATGTTTTTGCTCGATTCAAAGATATGACCATCTCTATTGAAGTTATTTGATGCTAACAATTTAATGATATTTTTTACTTCTGTTATGAATAATATGATTTTTTATTTGCCTTATTTCTTTCAAAGTATTTTTGCTGCCGGTACAGTATATTGGTGCAGTTTGTGAGTTAATGCATGAGTGTGCATTTCACAAGATAATTCTGGATTTGGATTGCATGTTTTCTTAAATGTAGTATCTGACATTTATTTATTTATCTATGCAAAGTGGTCATTTTGGGACAAGTAGACTTCAGAGATGCAGCGTGGAAACTGACCCTTCAGCTCACGGAGTCTGCGCCGACCAGCGATCATCACTTACACTAGCACTATCCTACATATTAGGGACAATTTACAATTTTACAAAAGCCAATTAACTTATACACCTGAGAAAGACACAAAAGCTGGCGTAATTCAACACGCCAGGCAGCATCTCTGGAGAAAAGGAATCGGTGACGTTTCGGGTCGAGACCCTTCTTCAAAAGTCACCTATTCCTTTTCTCCAGAGATGCTGCCTGACCCACTGTTTGACTACAGCTTTTTGTGTCTGTCTTCACTTTAACCAGCATCTGAAATTAAATTATTTTATTTTGTTTTATTTTGTTTTATTGGTCAAAATAAATGAAATTAAAATATTTGAAAGAGATGCCATGAGAAACTACTCTGAAATATAATAACTTCAAACATCAATCTTTGGTCAAAATGTCCAAAATTTACTTTATTCAAACAAACAAAATTCTTATAAAAGGTGGATCAGCACCGGCGACAACCAAATTCACCAGGCGACAACCTACGACAGCGCCCACGACAGGATATGACAAGCTACGATCATTGGCGTCAAGCCAGCTGTTGCCGAAAAATTTTGAACAGAATAAAATTTCCGCGATGACCCGAGAACTGCTACGACTCATTGGAGACGACTCACGACCATGCCCTCGACACAACGGCGAACGTACGGCAACAGCCTAGTCGCCGGCAGTCGCCTTAAAAATCGCCGAACTGGGACAGGCCCTTTACTTAAACAAAGATGTTCTGGAAGTCAAGAGTCAAGTGATGTTTGCTTAGTTCCTTTATCCATTAAATTAGAAACTTGTTCAAATAGCATCAGTCAAGTTAGGAAAAACAATATATTTCCCCCAGTAAGTGGTTTGAGCTCTCTGATAACACCTATTGTTGTATAAAGCATCTCTTAGGATTCCTTTGAGCATCTTAGTTCCCACTCATCGCAGACTAATCATTAATCTACTCTGCATTATCACCTTGGAAACAAGAACACTGTTAGCCACCTTCCAGACTGAGGAACCAGAGACCTTGACCTCGGTCAGCAGTTACAGCATCTTTGATAGCATCTTTGATAGCATGAGTCTGTCTAGTATCTGCCACTTCTTTGAGTGGAGGTTCTCTTGGTCATTTGACCAATATGAATAGGTGGTATCACATCTATACTATCAGTGTCACTGTGAATAGTGCATTAGGGTAACTTGTTGTGTATTATCCTGATACATTAAATCTATCTGAATCAGGAAATAGAATCATATGTTCATAAGTATCAGGAGCAGAATTAGACCATTCGGCCCATCAAGTCTACTCAGCCATTCAATCATGGCTGATCTATCTTTCCCTCTCAACACCATTTTCCTGCCTTCTCCTCATGTCCCCTGACACTCTTATTACTCAAGAATCTGTCAATCTCCACCTTAAAAATATCCTTTGACTTGGCCTCCATGTGGTAATGAATTCCGCAGATTCACCACCCCCTTACTAAACAAATTCCTCCTCGTCTCCTTTCTAAAGGTACATCCTTTTATTCTGAGGCTATGGCCTCTGGCCCTAGACTCTCCCACTTGTGGAAACATCGTCCCCACACCCAAATCTCAGAATCGAGCGGTACAATATTGTGATTGGATCAAATAGCAAACTAAATGGCTTTGATAAAGTGTCAAGACTGAGATCATAGGCTCACAAAACACATCATTTAAAATTAGAAGTGCTTTCAAAATGTCACTTCGTCGGAGGCTTAGCTCTCACAGTGACTTGTGTTCAATTTTGTTGCTGTCATGCAGTTTGTGATTTAGCTTTGACTGCTGTCAGCATGTAGCTCCTGTGGATAGACTTTACACGTGTGAGTGGGAAATGCATCATTGAAACTGTTGTTTTCACCCTGCTTGCATGAAACATGTTTACCTGTAGCACATTATAACAGCCCTTGCATGCAAAGTAACAGGGATAAAGGGAAAACCAATAAACATATTTCAAGTCCAAGGCATTTAAAACAGAATTAAGGTTGATGTATTTCTTGTGATGAAGATTATTTTGGTGTTACTGCGTTGGAAATGGTGTGGCCGGGCTGAAAGGATATGTTTATGAACTGTTTTCTTGCTGAGCATTCAGGTAACCAGACTGACTAATGTCAAATATTCACCTGATTCATATTTTTTATGGCGAAGAGACATTTTGGATGATGTTCTGTCCAGGTAGATATTTAACAAGGACTACCAATGCAGTAGGGGAGGAAAGGAGTGTGTGAATATTTGTCGTCTTATAAATCAGAAGAATGAACAAAGCAAGAGTCAGGAGTGCGTGTCATATGTACTGGCAAAGGACCAATGAAATTCTTGCTCGCTATTGCGTTAAGGGTCTAACAAGCCCATTAATGCAATAGCATATGAATAAATATAGAATAATTAATAACACAATGTGTGCATAATTAATAATACTAGACAACCATAATGGTGTAAAACTGAAGTCCATTGTGCAACCAAAAGTAAAGTCCGTTGAAGATCATAGGTTCTGAGGTAGTGATTAGTGTCAAAAGCCTGATGGTTACTGGGAAGAAGCTATCCCAGAGCCTGATGATCACTGTTTTCCGGCTCCTTTACCTTTATCCTGATGGTAACAGTGAAATGAGAGTGTGGCCAGAGTGATCAACAGTCGATTTCATTCCTCATCTGTTTTTTTTTCTGCTTTGCTTCATTGTTATCACCCTGTCATATAATATTGTAGAGCATTAACAGCTCATTCAGGCGGACACTTCAGTGCACAACTGAGCGTGTGTTGCACTGTCAGAGATTCTGTCTTTTGGATGTATGTTAAATAAAGACACCTGGATAGTTAACTGCCATATTATTGATTTTGCCTACGATGACGAACCTTGCAAGTGCTTAACTTACTGCAACACATTTTGAGATATCCTGAGATCATGGAAGGCACTATGTGAATGCAAGTTTTCTACTTCGTTTCCCTTTCTTTTCCATTGACTTCAGTTGAAAAAAATCAGAGTGGTTCCCTATTCATTATCTCCTGCTTTACATTACTGATTAAGGTCAGTTTCAACCTGGCACAAAGAAAGAATACAGCATCCTTATCCCGACGTTTTCCACAGAGAAAGGCAGCAGTTCTCAGTTGAATCAAGGTGGAGACCAGGTTGAACCTGGGCAGATGGATAGTGACTCTAATGATCGAGCATTCCAAATGAATTCCAGGTATTTGCAATACTGTGTAAGGAACAGCTTATGAGAACTCAGGGTAAATTAGTATTCTAACTCTTCTTGAAAAATAGAGTAAACTAAGAACATATTTTAGGTCATCGCTTTACAATCTTTCTGTATTATATTTGGAATTGCTTCATTGATTTTTTTTCGACTTTTTTGTTGAAACAGAACAAATACAAATCTCTTTTTTTTTCCTAGGTTACATTGCTTTCCTTTGTAGTTGAAACTGAGAGCACTTTCCTTGACTACATCAGAGGAGGGTGAGTGCTAGTGTTTTACTGTTTAGATTTGGCATTAAGTGCACATCTCAAATATGAAACAACGTAAAACAAGACCACAGTTTTTGTTTAAATTAGGATAATTCATGACTAACAGATTATTACCAGTATGGATCAGGAATGAGGAGTCAAACCATTGTAAAGCTAACCATCCAATTGACCAAATTGACATCCCAAGGTTCTTTATTCCCCCCTCCTTACTGGAGCATGCCGATTCTGAACTTTGATCAACTGCTCGGTATATGGACATGACCACTGGGAGTTGAAATGGTTATAAAATTGAATGGTTATGTGGAATATGTCACCTCCAACCAAGAATTACATTTTTACCAATATTTTTGCCAAAATGCACTTCATAGGAAAAGTATCGGATTAAAATTACCCTTAAAACCTTCTTGCTTTAAGGAGAAAGTAACATAATTCATTTAGCATGATTTCAAAACCTATTTGATTTCTGATATTACTTGGTATTTTGTTGCTCTTCTTCTATGACCTATGAGTCAACACATGAGGGATTTAGACCGTGAATGTGACATTTTCATGCTTGCCCTCCAGGTAATTTGAAGCAACTTGGGCTTCATGCTTTAATGCTTAAATCTCATATAGTTTCAGCACAGGCTGGCCAGAAACCTGCACTGCAGTAACTACACATAAGGAACAGAAACACAAGAAGGATTTTTTTTTCCAACAATCAATCTGGGCTCAGCACTGCATATAAAATTATTCTTTCATGAATATGGAGGAACTGCACATGGAATATGCCACTGACTGCATTGCACGTGGGCTGATGGCCAATTGGCATAAAACACAACTCTCGTGACTTTTCTTACTGTTAAAGAAAAATTGGCCATAATTTGAATCAAGCCTGTGATTCATCGTCAAATTATTGTATGAGTATAGATTTGTTCAATTTCATTATCTGTTGTGCCAGAAGATTTTCTGATCTAATTTCAGGATTTTCTTCTGACTTCTGTGGAAAGTTCAGCTATGTCCTTTTTTTCCCCCTGATGTTTTATACAATTGTGCTCATATTTACCCTGCCCTATTTTCAAACTCACAGGCTCAAATTTGTCTCCTTTCCACGTTTTGGTAGTGCACTTTTAGTTTAGTTTATAGATACAGCGTGGAAACAGGCCCTTCGGCCCACTGAGTCCGCACCGACCAGCGATCCCCGCACATTAACGCTATCCTACATACACTAGGGACAATTTTACACTTATACCAATCCAATTAACCTACAAACCTGTACATCTTTGGAGTGTGGGAGGAAACCAAAGACCTCGGAGAAAACCCATGGGGAGAGGGTATAAACTGTACAGACAGCACCCGTAGTCGGGATCGAACCCGGGTCTCCGGCGCTCAAAAAAACTGTAATGGCAGCAACTCTACCGCCGTACCACACTTGCCAGGAAATGAAGCAGAGAATGCCTGTGACATGCTCTGGAGCTCACATGCCATGTACTCTGCCTGGCGTCCTCTGTGAATACATGAAAAATGTTTTAAAGTTGTCTTAATGCATGCAGCTATTCAATAACAGATGGCTTTCAAGGCTTTTATCTTTGGTTTAAGCCATCATGCTGTGTTGCTATTTCCCACCTAATACAAAATAGATTAGTTTATGTAATTTTGTCATTTATATTCCATTTAAAATTCTGACAGAAAAGTCTGTAAACAGCAGGAGTATGTGGGCAAATGTTGGAGAGGTTTCTAAGGATTTGCCACCCAAATAAGTTCAAATTGTGTCAATGAGTAATTGTTACATGGATAGAAACATAAGGTTCTCAGACAGGTTTTACACATAAGAGATGAATTTGCACTCCTATATTATTATTTTGAGCTTTTATTTTAAACAATAAAGATGCTGGCAGAAACAACTAATCCCCGATTTTATCGTGCTATTGTGATTTGTTTTAGTTCTTATCATTATTCGGTGAAATGAGATTTTCTACTCCTAATTCTCACATTATACAAGGTTACTGTTACACCATCTGGTAAAAGTCTAATAATAACATGAAAAATATCTTAAACACTGAATAATATCAAATGCTGATTACTTTGTTTAACTTAAACTATTGGAGGGGCAATTAAAGAATTTATCAAAGTGTTCTTGATGTCAAGGGAAAAAAGTGAATATTATGAATTTTATTCCATCACAATTTGTATTATAAAGGTTGCTAAAGGAAAAAATAGCTTACTAGTCAATTTTAACATAAGAATTTTAATACAATTTAAGAAATGTTTGCTTATTTTTAGGACACAAATCAACTTCACAGTGGCCATTGATTTTACTGCATCCAATGGTAAGTCAGATGACCCTGATATTCACTGAATAGTTTTTCTATTTAAAAATAAATTGGTTAATTACATATTAGAAAGGTTTATTCTTTAACCTCACCGACACTGTTACAATACACTGACCAGACACGATTAATGTAGTATGATAGAAATGATTGTTTATGAATATTATTTCAAAAATGATCCAAGCATTTGGTACCAGAGAAGATATCTTTCTATTGTGGCATTCATTTGCAGTAATTGGATTTTTCAGTTGAAAGACAATTAATTCTTAAAATATCCCTAAGAGGTAAAAATAGAAAGGAGACAACCACTCTGATTATCACCTAATAGATTGTATTTGGAAAGGAATACTTTGCTGGAGTACAGAGGCAATGAGAAATTTGGGGAGGCAGGGTGCTAAGATAGTCATTAATGACATGAAGAACCATAGTTAGATTAGTTTATTTACAGGTGTGCCGAGGTACAGTGAAAAACATTTGTTGCATGTTGACCAGTCATCTGCCCCTGCTGTACTTCACATGAATGAATATCCTGGAAAACCAAATATCACTCATGTGCCTGTGCGTTGATGAACCATCATCAAATTGATGTTGCGGAGATTAGTGCAGGGGTGCGCAGGGGTACAAACCTACAACAAAATGCTGCGGTCCATGCGAGTGCCCATGGCTACTCCTTTGAATTGAAGAAAGTGAGAGGAGTCAAAAGAGAAGTTATTAAGAGTGAGGACAAGGTGGAGCAGTGTGCTAATTGAGGGGAACTGATCTTCAAAGAGAAGACGTCTTCTGGGTGGGGAATGGATGTGTAAAAGCTCTGGACGTCCATGGTAACAAGGAGGTGATGGGGCCTAAGAATTTAAAGCAATTAAAGTGTTGTGGTGTGTGATGTGGTTTACTTTAGTTTGGTTTTGTCTTTGGTTTGTGGAAATGGGCCCTCCGGATTACTGAGTCCACGTCGACCAGCAATCACCAGCGCAATCACTAGTTCTATCACACACGCTAGGACCAATTTACAGAAGCCAATTAACCTACATGTCTTTGGAATGTGGGAGGCAACCAGAGCACCCAGAGAAAACCCACATGGTCACAGGAAGAATGTACAAACTTTGTACCGACAGCACCCGAGGTCAGGATTGAACCTGGGTCTCATGAGCTGTGAGGCAGTAACTCTACTGCTGTGCCACCGTGCCGCTCATTTAGGTATTTCAGATGTCGGCTGGAAGGCACTGGTTAAGGGGGGATGAGATAGAATCAGGGTATTTGGAGGTGTTTGGTGGGGCTTTGGAGGGTAGATCGAAGGAGGCCATGAGATTGGTGACTGTTTGAGAGCTGATGGTCTGGCTTTGATCCATGGGCTCATGTTCAAGGGGTAGTTTTGAGGAGGTGCCCAAGAGCTGGCTTTAGCACAGTAGAGGTCAGCCTGCCAGGCTACAAGGGTACATTCCCGGTCAGCGGGTATGATGATAAAGTAACAACACAAGCAGATAGAGTGGTAAAGAAGGCATAAGATATGCTTACCTTAATCAGTCGGAATATTGAGTATAAGAGTAGGGAAGTCACATTGCAGCTTTATTAAAATTTGGTTAGGCTAATTTTGGAGTTCTATGTTCAGTTCTGGTCACCCTATTTCAGGAAGGGAGGAAAGGCTTTAGGGAGGGTGCAGTAGAAGTTTATCGGGATGCTGTCTGGATTTGAGGGTATTAGCTATAAGGGGAGGTTGGACAATCTTGGATTGTTTTCTCTGGAGGGTCGAAGACTGAGGGAAGACCTGAGAGAGGTTTATCAAATTATGAGAGGCAAAGATAGGGTAAAAAGCAAGAACCTTTAGTCCAGGGTTGAAATCTCAGACTAGAGGGCATAGCTTTAAAGTGAGAGAGAGAAAGCTTAAGGGAAATGCGCTGGGCAAATGTTTCACACCGATATTAGTGGCTGCCTGGAATGCGCTACCAGAGGTGCTAAAGGTGGTGGTAAATAACACTGTTTTAGAGGCTTTTAGATATGTAGTAAAGATATGTAACATTTCGTTTAGGTGGCATAACAATTAAATCATTACCTGAGACAAGGTTAAATTCTCTTTATGTATTCAGCACCTGACAACATGCAATGCCAGCCTTCACGACAGCAACATTTGAAATCCTAATTGTTCCATTCCTGCCACTGACATCTGCAGACGAGACTGATATGATTGAAGCTGCCTGATCTCATGCTGAAGTTCTTGCTCCTTCAAAAAGGAAAGAGAATCCATTGTGGCTTTGCTGAAGAGCCCATGGAGTTAAAAACATCTATTTAAAATCATTCCGATCAACTTGAGGTTTCTGTGTAACTCAATATTAACTTCAATCAATGTTCATTAACTGCGAGTACAGACACACAAAGACCATGGACTTAAAAATAAACAAGTAAATTTAAATGTTTTTCTTCTTCAAAAGCCTTTAGCGTTTCTTAGTAACTGAAAGTAAAACTAAATCATACTGAATAAAAGGTCACTGTCACATCAACTTTCAGCATATCTAAAAATATTTTTTTTTAAAGCACAGATTCACTCAGTTTATGGACTTTGGAAGAATAGGAACAATTTAAAGAGACCTTCAAATATAACATGGGTTCCTTCACTTATAAATTTGGAAAGGATCAGGATCATCTTCTTAACTCATTATTGCTTTAATGCTTTCTTCCTTCAGTGAATTTCATAATTTATTGTCGTTTGCCAAAATGTATGCAAGGTAGTGGAAGGAATTACTGTAAAACCAGGTCTGATGATTGTTGTGTATGAATGAAAGAGTGCATGTGAATATTGGAATTTAAAACTATACCATCCATTTTGCATAAAATGGGAAATGCTAAAAACATTCAGTGTGCCAGTCAGCATTTGTGGAAAAGAAAACAGCATTAACCTACAAGGTTGAGGACCTTTCTTGTTTCCTTTGACCCATTGCGATTCTCTCTGCATGAATACCGCCTGAGTGTTTCCAGCATCAGCAGTTTGTTGGCGTGTCAGTCACACATTTTTATTTAGGCAATGAGCACAAACAATTTCTTTACCCCCTCAATAAGCCCAGTTGATTGAAAAATTACTTCCAAACTTAAACTAACAGATTACAGGAAAAAAAATCACATCTCTTGGAGGTAGTGATCATAATATGATTAGTTTTAATCTGCAATTTGAGAAGGAGAAGGTTAAATCGGAAGTGTCAGTGTTGCAGTTGAACAAAGGGGACTATGAAGGCATGAGAGTGGAGCTGGCCAAGGTAGACTGGAAAGGGATCCTAGCAGGATTGACGGTGGAACAGCAATGGCAGGAATTTCTGGGCATAATCCGGAAGATGCAGGATCATTTCATTCCAAAAAGGAAGAAAGATTCTAAGGGGAGTAGGAGGCAACCGTGGCTGACAAGGGAAGTTAGGAATGCAATAAATCTAAAAGAAAAGATGTATTACACAGCAAAGAGTAGCCGGAAGCCAGAGGATTGGGAAACTTTCATAGGCAACAGAAGGTAACAAAACGGGCAATACGGGCTGAAAAGATGAAGTACGAGGGGAAGCTGGCCCAGAATATAAAGGACAGTAAAAGCTTCTTTAGATATGTTAAGAGAAAAAGAGTAGCAAAGTCAAATGTAGGTCCCTTGAAGGCAGACACGGGTGAAATGATTATGGGTAACAAGGAAATGGCAGAAGAGTTGAACAGGTACTTCGGATCTGTCTTCACTAAGGAAGACACAAACAATCTCCCAGATGTACTGGAGGACAGAGGATCTAGGGGGTAGAGGAACTGAAAGAAATTTTCATTAGGCGAGAAATAGTATTGGGTAGAAGCCTGATTTGCCACAGAGAGTACCTTAACCTCCTGGACTTGCCTTTCAGTGGAGAGCATGCGGATGGTCCATAAGGTACGATTCCAGGCAATAACTGGATTGTGAATGTGCTCATTGACATCCAACTCAAATATAAGGAAGTCTTAATTTAATATATATTTTTTAATGATTCTAGGCATTGAGGAGCACCAATTTTGTGCAATAGAGATTGTCGAAATTCAATTTCAAGGCTTTGATCACTTTGATATCACTTTTGATGTGAGATTGTGTTACATTTGTAACTATTTTTGTTTCAGGCCATCCTGCTCAATCAACCTCTCTACATTACATGAATCCTTATCAACTTAATACTTATGCCATGGCTTTGAAAGCTGTAGGTGAAATTATTCAGGACTATGACAGTGACAAGATGTTCCCAGCATTAGGATTTGGTGCCAAGTTGCCTCCAGATGGAAGAATTTCACACGAATTTGCTCTGGTGAGATAAATAATTGCATATTTTCTTCAGGTACAAAAAATGAGTGTTGAGGACTATTAACGCAATAATTGGCCTAAATTGTTTTTATGAATATTATGTATATTTTTAAACTTGTTCACAAAGTTGTCTGTAAAGTTTTGATTAGACTAACAAAACCTAATGTTGATTCAATGTCATCAGTGTGAAAATGGATACAATAACCCATTGAATTCCCTTTTTGATGTGGCGTAAATTTAAACAAAGTTAAAAAAATCCCAAAGCTTATTATACCTATAAAAATAAGAAGATAACTCGGGAGAAGGTAGGACTGTTCAAGGATAAAGGAGGGAATTTGTGCTTGTCATCTGGGGATGTAGGCAAGGTACTAAATGAGCACTTTGCAGCTGTTTTCACCAAGGTGAAGGATCAGTGAGGAGAATACTAATATGCAAGGGCACTTTGAAATTAAGAAGAAGGAGGTGTTGGCTCCTTGAAGAGTATTAAGGTGGCTAAATCCCCAGGACCTGATGGGATCTATCCCAGGTTATTGAGAGAGGCAAAGGAGGAGATTGCGGGAGACTTGACAAAGATCTTTGCATCTTCTCTAGTAACAGGCGAGGTCCCAGAGGGCTGAAGAGTAGCTAATGTTTTTGTGTGGGAAGGAACTGCAAATGCTGGTTTAAACTGAACACAAAAGGCTGGAGTAACTCAGCAGGCCAGGCAGCATCTCTGGAGAAAGGGAATAGGTGGCGTTTTGGGTTATGTTGTTCCTTTGTTTTTGAAGGGATGAAGAGCGAATCCAAGAAATTGTAGCCTGGTGAGCCTGACATCTGTGTTGGAAAAAATGGATTAATTATGGCTTTGAATACAGCAGGTTGTGTCTTACTAACTTGATCAAGGCTTTTGAGGAGTTGATAGAGGTGATTGATGAGGGTGCGGCAGTGGATGTTGGCATTTGATAAAGTCCCCCATGGTAAATGAAGATAGAGGGTTGTGGTAAGAAGACCATATTCAGGCTGGAGGTCTATGACCATTGGAGCTCTGCCCCTCCCAGGATTGAATTGCACTTCAAAATCGATCAATGCAAGATTTAAAATTTTGGTATTGGAGATTTTCATTGGAACTATGAATACTTGATGCAGTATTTGCTAACGATAATCACCACCTTGCATGGATTCGATGGGCTGAAGGACCATTTCCTGGGTTTTATGACACTGAGTAAATTTGACAGGTCAGGATATGCATGGGAAAAATAACTTCCATGTATTAATGAAGGTTCTTTGCTGAAATTCAACAGCAAGCAGAGCAGGTGATTTAAAGTCGCTGAGGCCTGTGTATCTTGCCTGGGGTTCACTTCTCATAACTGAACATCTGTGTATCTTGCCTGAGGTTTGCTTCCCATAACTGAACACGATGGAGTTCATTGAGGTTCTGCAGAATTGAAACATCACTTCCGATGCATCTCCAAAGGGGTACTTTTTTTTAACAAGGTTAAAAATAGGCAAAACATTTTGATTCGATAATTATCTGTAAGGGTAGAAGGCAGTGAATAGAAATAAAGGGAATATTTTCTATACATTCCTCGCTTTTTGACTCTTTACATTTGAACATGGTGTCAAAGACACAGAATGCTGTGGGAAAGGAATAGAAATCTACAGCATTTGGGGTGGCACAGCGGCAGAGTTGCTGCCAAACAGCGCTAGAGAACTGGGTTCGATCCTGACTAAGGGTGCTGTCTGTACGGAGTTTGTGCATTCTCCCTGTGACCGTGTGGGGTTTCTCCAGATGCTCCAGTTTCCTTCCACACTCCAAAGACATACAGATTTGTAGGTTAATTGGCTTCGGTAAAATTGTAAATTGTCCCTGGTATGTTCGATAGTGTTGGTATGCGAGGATCGCTGGTCGACACAGAATCGGTGGGCCGAAGGGCCTGTTTCCATGCTGTATCTCTAAACTAAACTAAATTACTAAGAATGACAGTGTGGATGGACAAACACAGTCAATAATGTTGAACTTGGGGAAGTGGTGAGATCATGTGTTTTCATTTAGGGAAAGTCAAATCAGAATAAAGTCTTCAATGTGCCAAGTTTGAAGCAATGGATGGGATGAGGAATAAAGACATTCTCCTTATCCCTGAGGGTGAGGAAGTGAATGTTTGCTGTTGTATTTGCTTAAAATAGTCATCGACCGGAACATCATCCTAGATATTAGATTCTCAGTCATGTTTGACTTAGGATATGCTCCCTCTCTCCTCCCTCCCTCTCTCTCTCCTCCCTCCCTCCCTCCCTCTCTCCTCCCTCCCTCTCTCCTCCCTCCCTCTCTCTCTCCCTCCCTCTCTCTCTCCTCCCTCCCTCTCTCCTCCCTCCCTCTCTCCTCCCTCCCTCTCCTCCCTCCCTCTCCTCCCTCCCTCTCCTCCCTCCCTCTCCTCCCTCCCTCTCCTCCCTCCCTCCCTCCTCCCTCCCTCCTCCCTCCCTCCCTCTTTCCTCCCTCCCTCTCTCCTCCCTCCCTCTCTCTCTCCTCCCTCCCTCTCTCCTCCCTCCCTCTCTCCTCCCTCCCTCTCTCCTCCCTCCCTCTCTCCTCCCTCCCTCTCTCCTCCCTCCCTCTCTCCTCCCTCCCTCTCTCCTCCCTCCATCTCTCCTCCCTCCCTCTCTCCTCCCTCCCTCTCTCCTCCCTCCCTCTCTCCTCCCTCCCTCTCTCCTCCCTCCCTCTCCTCCCTCCCTCTCTCCTCCCTCCCTCTCTCCTCCCTCCCTCTCTCCTCCCTCCCTCTCTCCTCCCTCCCTCCTCCCTCCCTCTCTCCCTCTCTCGCTCTTGCTCTGCCCCTCTCTCGTTCTTGCACTGTCTTTGGTGGAATTCTACCATAACACTAATACATTTTAAGGGCCATTCTGTTTGGGTTGGATCTCTTCAAATACTTGTGTTTTTCCTAATGGATTGCAGCATAAAATTGTAACCGATCTGTAATTAATTGCCTGTAATATTTTTTATTTCCTCATGTTTTTTAACAGAATGGGAACCCTCATAACCCATATTGCCAAGGAATTGAAGGGGTCATGGAAGCTTACTACCAGAGCCTAAAGTCTGTGCAACTATACGGACCAACCAACTTTGCTCCTGTAATTAATCATGTAGCAAGGTACTTCAGGCATTTATACATAAAGGATAACATGTCAACATTACTGGGAGTAAATTGCAAGGTGTGTTCACAAGTGCATTGAATCATGGTTGTCTAAATTTCACAATATGTATTGTTAATTTTCCTGCTCCCTTGTTATTTCATGGGGTGTTTACAGAATGATGAAATTCATCTTTAATATGTAGGAATGCCACAGGTGTAATTTTGATGATAATGCTCTGAGATGTCCTCTTGTAATTGTGACCATAGATGTATCCCTTACCCACACGTCCTCTGTGTCCCGTAATTCTCTCACCCCCCCCCCAGAAGGGATAAGAATAGAGTTCCCCTTGTCCTCACCTTTCACCCCGTCATAATAAAGGAAGAACGGTAGATTAAGCAATGAAAAAAAAATGTGAAGAATATACTAGCAAAGTTACACAAAATCGCCATATCTAACGGGTGGCCTACAAACCCGACTGGCCCTCGTGCGGTAAGAGACCGCCTCACCTCCGTTCGCGGGAGAACAGACGGGGGAGGGGAGTGGGGACGCTACAGGCGACTTGACAGGACTAGTGGGAGACGACATGGGCGTGCCAGGCACCGACCGACGTTGGTGGTGGGGAAGCTGAATCAACTGTGGGAGCGAACATGAGATGCAGGGCGTCAGGACTCAGAGTCGCAGGACGCGGTCGAGTACTCTTCAGATTAGCGTCGTGTTCAGCCAGGTCGCGACCGTAGACAAGAATACGATGATGGCGCACGGGTACTCTGCAAACAACTGTTCCATAGTACGTTGGACAATAGCCCATCTACACCAACCATTTTAACTCCCCTTCCCATTCCCACACTGACTTTTCTGTACCTGGGCCTCCTCTATTGCCAGATTGTGGCAACACGCAAACTGTCCCCTTTCCCCTGCTCCCATCTCTTTCCATCTATATTCCTTCCTCTGGCTTCACAATTCATACCTCTTCTATACTTATCTCACATTTTTTGTCTTTTCATCTCTATCCAAGCATCTGCCAATTAAAACCCCCACCTCACCTGTATCTGACTAATGCTTTTCCTCCTGTGTTCACAACACTCATAAGAACAGTCCCAACCCAAAGCATCACCAATCCATATTCTCTGGTGATGCTGCCTGGTCTGCTGAGTTACTACAGTGCTTTGTGTCTCTTTTAGCCTAACATGTGGTGGGCAATTTACTGAAGAGTATTCTGAGGGAAAAGATATATATGCATTTGGATAGACTGGGGCTGTTTAGGGATAGTCAGCATGGTTTTGTACATGGGAAATAGTCTCTTACAAATTTAATTGAGTTTTTTGAAGAAGTAATCAAAAAGGTTGACAGGGGGAAAGTCATAGATGTTGTCTATATGGACTTCAGCAAGGCATCCAGTAAGGTTCTGTATTGTAGCTGTTCTGGAATATTAGATCGCATAGGATTCAAGGAGAGCTAGCCGACTGGATGGAGAATTGCTTCATGAAAGGAAGTGGAGTGTGATGGTGGATGAGAGCAAAGCCGTATATGTGGTATGTATAGACTACAGCAAAGTATTTGATAAGGTTCTGCATGGTACACTACTCTGGAAGGTATGACAGTGCCCCTCCCTTGGATATCGCTCTGATCCCTAAAACTGGCTGACAGGCCAGGAGAGGCCAATCCTCAGCCTCTTTGGCAACAGTTGGGTCCAATTAGTTGAAATTGATTTGTCACTTGAACCTGGTCAAGCTACTCCCTATAAAACCCAGGCATTCTAGCCAGAGGGGAAGACGGGGGAAAGAAGAGACAGGCGAGGAAGAAAGAAGAGACAGGCGAGGAAGAAAGAAGAAGAGAGTGAGGAAGGGAGACAAAGTGGAGAGTGGGAGAAAGCTTGAGACCACCAGCGCCACAGTGTGGTCGAGAGTGGACTGCCGAGAATGAAGCCCAAGGTAAACAGCACCTCCACCTGAGTCTAGGACCGGGGCAAACCTGAGATACCAGTACCTCTTCCTGCCCACGGACAACGAGGGACTGTGCCCACACACAGGTAAACCAGGGTAATACTACATTAGACTAAGCTCTCCTGCTGCACCACGATGCCAGGCAATATCGTGGCGCGGTGGTAGAGCTGCTGCCTCACTGCACCAGAGACCCATGTTCGATCCTGACTTTGGGTGCTGTTTGGGTGGAGTTTGCACATTCTCCCTGTGACCACATGCGTTTCCTCCTGGTTCTCTGGTTTCCTCTCACATACCAAAGAAGTGAAGGATTGTAGGTCTGTAAATTGCCCTTATTGTGTAGGGAGTGAAAAGAAAGTGAGATAACATAGAACCAGTGTGAATGGATGAACAATGGTCGGCGTGGACTCAGTGGGCCGAAGCGCCTGTTCCCATGTTCTATCTCTAAACTAAATTAAACTAAAAAGGACGATTTTTAACTGTGAAAATAAAAATGTACAAGCACTCAGATATGTTTGTGATGCAATTTACTCCCAGATCCTTAAAGTTGTTTGATAAATAAGTAATTGTGTTCCTCTCTTTCCAAATCTTTTGTTCTCATGTAATAACAAAGAATTGCAGATGCAGGTTTACCACAGAAAGACACAAAATGCTGGAGTAACTCAGTGGTTTAGGCAGCATCTCTGGAGAACATGGGTAGGTGATGTTTTGGGTCGGGACTCTTCCTCAGACTGATGCAGGGGGGAGGGTAAGAAGCTGGAAGAGAAGAGGGGCAGGACAGAGTATGGCCAGTAATAGGTGGACACGGGTGGGGGATTATTTTGAGATGCAGATTGTTTTACAAAGGCCTAGTCTAGGCTTGATCTCACCGATATTCAGCAAAGCGATTGCAGAGTCGACACTTGGTTTTGCTGATGTTTCATCCAGGGATCCCAGCTGCCCTTCCAGGTGATACAGAGGTTCACGTGCATTTCCTATAACCTCGTCTACTGCGTCTAGGGTTGTCAACTGTCCCGTATTAGCCGGGGTATCCCGTATTTTGGGTTAAATTGGTTTGTCCCGTATGGGACCGACCTTGTCTTGTATTAGGTCCGGACGGCATTTTCGGCCCAGATACTGTAGGCCCGGGGGCCACTGTAAGCCTGGACAGTGTAGGCCTGGAGGCCCAGGTGCCGCCTAACGGAGGTTGCGTAGCAAATTACCTCCTGGCCCGGGCGGTCTGGGTGAGGTCACGTGGGCGCGGGGCAGTGACGTCACCCTTTTGTCCCTTATTTGGGAGTGAGAAAGTTGGCAACCCTAACTGCATCCGGTGTTCCCAATGTGGCCTCCTGTACATCAGCGAGACCACGCGTAGACTCGGCCACTGTTTTGCTGAACACTTGCGCTCGGTTCGTCAAGGCCTGCTGGATCTCCCTGGTGCTAACTATATTAACTCCTCTTCCCATTCCCACACTGAACTTTCTGTCCTGAGCTGCCTCCATTACCAGAGTGAGGCCACACGCAAACTGGAGGAACAGCACCTCATATTCTGCTTTGGTAGCTTACCACCCAAAAGTATGAACATTGAACTCTCCAATTTTAGATAATTAATCCATAAACGCCTCCCCTCCCCCTTCAGCCATTCCTTTCGCCCCAAGAACTCCCTTTCTTTCCTCCCCTTCCCCACTCCCTTCCCCTGAACTCTGGCTGACCTTGTACCGGTTTCTCTCCTCCTCCTCCACCTGCATCTCTTCCACTGTCTACACAATTTTTCTTTCCTCGAGTCTCACAATTCCTAATTCTTTTTATCCTTTTAGACTCGCACTTGTCTTTCATCTCTGGCCTTGGTCCAACAATCTGCCAGTCACAAACACCCTCACCTGTGCTAATCTATTACTTTGCTCTGTCCGGCCTCTCCCCTCTTCCAGCTTCTTTCCTGCCCCCCACCCCTGCTAATCATTCTGAGGAAGGGTCCTGACCCAAAACATCATCTATCCATGTTCTCCAGAGATGCTGCCTGAAACACTGAGTTACTGCAGCATTTTGTGTCTACCTTTTATCCTCAGTTATACTGTGGATGTTTAATTTTAAGTTATGATTTCATTCCTAAAAAAGATTTCTTCCATGTTATTAATTATGTATGATAAGTGTATAAATTCATGAGGGGAATAAATGGGGTGAGTGCACAAAGTATTTTATCCATTGTGAGGAAATCAAAAAAAGACCAAATGTTTAAGATGAGAGGGACAAGATTTAATACGATTTTGAGGGGCAACGTTTTGACTCCAAGAGTGGTGGATTTTTGGAACGAGCTGCCAAAGGAGGATGAGGATTTTGAGGCAGATACTATAACAGCATGTAAAAGACACTTGGACAGGTACATGGATATTAAAGATTTAGAAAGATATGGGCCAACTTGGGCAAATGGGACTGGCTTAAAAGGAGCATCTTGGTCAGCAGGGATGAGTTGGGCTGAAGTTGTGTTGCTGCTTAGAAGGAGCTACGGACATGGACACCAAGATCCCTCTGTACATCCTGTTGTTAAGCATCTTGCCATAGACTATATACTATCCTGTTACATTTGATCTCCCAAAGTGCAACAACTCACATTTCACAAGGGCGGCACAGTGGTGGAGAGATGGTAGAAGCAGACACAACTGCAACATTTCAAAGGCATTTGACAAGGGAATAGTGAGATAAGAACCATATGCAGGTGGTGGGATTCGTTTGGATTGGCATCATATTCAGAGTTTACATGGGAGGTGGGGTGCTCAAGGGCTATTCCATTCCTGGACTCTTCTATGAATTTCAACAGCATTCTTCAACAGCAGCTTTTAACTCTATTTAGATTTTGGGGATTTAATGGGTGGGAAAAATTTTCATTTCATATCTCTTAAAGCTTGTTACCTCTACAAAACATGTCTGCAGTTTTCATATTTTTGCAGTCTGGTATACACACAAGAAAAAAAAAACAGGCAACTAACTCCTGCAACTTGAGTTAAATGCCTTCTGAAGTGAAAGGCAAAGAATATGAAACATATCACAAATTTGTTAATGCTACCAACTAAAATCTCACATTCTCAGCAAGTAATATATCTATTGTTATCTTATAATGTATTGTTTCTTGGTTTCAAATTATTACGACATATACAATATCATTGGGAACATAGTCCACGATTGCATGCATTTAATTTAAAACGGCATTTTTCTTTGCACCAAATGAAATCAAGTGCAAGGAGAAGGTGCCCGGGGAAGGAGGGATGAGCAAACATGGGAATCGTGAAGAGAGTGATCGGTGCAGAGATCTGAGATGGGAGGGAACGATGTGACTGTTGGTGGGATTACATTGTAGCTGGTGGAAACGACGAAGATTGATGTGTTGGCTCCGGAGCCTGGTGGGGTGACAGCTAAGGACGGGGAGCTCTGTCCCTTTTCTGCCTGGGGGCGACTGGGTGAAATCAGGAAATAAAGGAGGTGCAGGTGTGGCCCCTACAACCTGTTCACTGTGCATTTTCGTCTGCAGATGCTGCTCAGCCCACTGAGTTACTTTAACAGCTTGAATTTAGCAGATTCCAACATCAGCAGTCTATTGCCTCCAGAATAATGTAGAGGTTTCACTTATTTTGCAGTCGGCCTGTCGTGCTTAGTTGCATAGTTTGAAACCTATTTTATTCCATATATGTAATGAGCAATTTACAGTAATCTCAGCAATCTAAAACAAAAATTGTAAGCCACTCTGACTGAAATGTCTTTGAGATTCCAATGTATTATTCCTGTTCCTTCGCAGGTATGCTGCCTCTGTTAAGGATGGTTCACAATATTTTGTCCTCCTTATTATCACTGATGGAGTCATCTCAGATATGGCACAGGCAAAAGAATCCATCGTCAATGTAAGTTTTCTGACATATTTCAAATATTTGTTAAATCTTTTGGAGAAATACGGTATGCAAATGTATTACGTGTTGAGTACCTGAGGCCTGATTCAATTTGAAAAGCAGTCTCTTCACTGCAGAAGATGCGTGGCAAGATATTTTCAACATGGTATGTGACTTTTAAAAAAACACTTATTTAGCAGCTGTTGCAGAATGCAGATTAAAGTGTAAGATAATGTTAATTTGGTGTAAAGATAATATTAACATGAACATTCATTATAAAGGCACCTAATCAAAATCTATTATCATTAAGTCTATTCATTTCATTAATTATTTAAATCATTAGAACTTGCACATATCATTTCTGAGGCCATATTTTTACAGCTTTTGCAGGATTGGTTATCTTGCTTTCAAAAAGATATTGCAGTTTTCTTTCATTGTGAGGAAGTGGCAAGGATGATGCTTGGGCACATCAACAATGCCCATTACTTGAAGGATGAGAGTTCACAGATCTGTGAGGTGAAATAACAGCAACGAATCAAAAGCACTAAAAAAGGTAGATGACGAAAATATGTAATGAGGACAGAAAAATGCTGAAAATGCTCAACAGTTCTATCTATATTCAGGGAGAGGGAAACAGTAGTTGAGAGAGGATCTAGGGGTTTGGAGTGTGGACAGATCTGTTGTGGGGATTTTTTGAAGCATGTGTGACTGATAATAGCTTTGGGACAAACACCAACAGTTCGGCAGAACACATGGTAATGATTATGTTAGAAGTGGAAAAATCTGATGTTTTTGCTTCCATATGAGAATAGCCAAGGTAATGCTTGTAAGCTTCACTGATGAGCTCAAAGTAATAGGAGCTAAGAAGGTTTTATACTGCAAACCAAGGAGTATAAATGACAGTGCAGGGAAAAGACTGGAAATTAAACTAGCAAGGGAAAGAAGAATGAGCAAGTGACAACATTTGCCTTAACATGACAGGTAAAGCCCATAAATTCCTCAAATGGACACAAGATCAGAAAAGAAGCTCTGATGATTAACATATGAAGAAGCAACAATCCTATTGATCCACATAAGGAGGAGAATTTTTTGTTTGAGATAAAGCATGAAAACAGGCCCTTCGGCCCATCGAATCCACGTCGACCATTGATCACCCGTTCACACTAGTGCTATGTTATCCCACTTTCTCAGCCACTCCCTACACACTAGGGGCAATTTTATAGAGGCCAATTGACCTACAAACCTGCACATCTTTGGGATGTACGAGGAAACTGGAGCACTCGGAGGAAACCCACATCGTCATAGAGAGAAGGTGCAAATATTCGACTGCACCCAAGGTCAGGATCGAACCTGTGTCTCTGGTGCTGTGAGGCAGCAGCTACCAGCTGCGCCATTGTGCCCCCCAAATCATTGGAGGCTGATTAGTGTATGGGGTGATCGGTGGTTGGTGTGGAGCCGGTCGGCAGTAGCACCTGTTTCCGTGCTGTATCTCTAACGTCTCAAGTCAGGAACTCGTGCAACTGTATGATACTTTGGTGTGGTCGCATTTGTAGTATTGTAAGCTGTTCTGATTGCCCCATTACAGAAATAATGCGGAGGCTTTAGAAAAGGTGCAGTCGAGATTCACTAGAATGCAGCCTGGATCAGACAGTATTGGCCATAAGGAGAGGTTTAACAACCTTGGATTGTTTTCTCTGGAGCTTTGGAGGCTGAGGGGAGACCTGACAGAAGCATACAAAATTAGGAGAAGCATAGATTGGGTAGATAATAGGGCTTTTTCTCAGGGTGAAAATGTCAAATACTAGAATACATAGCTTTAAATTGAGAGGGGAAAATTTTAAAGGAGATTTTCGGGACATGTTTGATTTTACACAGAATGGTGGGTGCCTGGAATGTACTGCCAAGGGTGATGGGGGAAGCAATGAGTGGCATTTAAGAGGCATTTAGATAGGTACATGAACATGCAGTGAATGGAAGGATATGAATCAAATATCAATGATATGGATCATCCATGTGATATCATATGGATCATATGATATCCTCATATGAGGATCGCTCATATGTTCCTCATGGATCAAGAGGGATATGGATCAAATGATCATATATGGCTGCCTCGCCAAGTCAGTCTGTCCCTTCTCTGTTGTTCTATAGTATGTGTTAAATGTTTGTTTTAGTATTCTTTAGCTGGCTTTATGTGGGGGGTTGTGGTAAACTTTAAAAAAATCTCTTGCACCGACGGAGGAACGATTTTTTCTCTGCCCCCCTGTATCGTATCTCCGTCCGCACTGCGGCCTAACATCGTGGAGTTGGCGGCCATTGCTGGAGACTGACTTCGGGAGCACCAACCGCGGGAGCCTGCAGGACTTAACATCGTGGAGCTCGCGATCACTTTGCCAGGGATCGACCTCTGGGCTCCAACCGCGGGAGCCTGCGGACTTTAACATCATGGAGCTTGCGATCCCTGGTTAGAGACCGACTTCGGGAGCTCCAGGCCGCGGTTGCTTCGACCGTCCCGATGCGGGGGTTTCGATTGCCGGCTGCGGGAGCTTTGATCACTCTAACGATAGTTCGACTGCCCCGAACATGAGAGAAAAATGAGGGAAGAGATTAGACTTTATTGCCTTCCATCACAGTGAGGAATGTGGGGAATCCGCTGTGGTGGATGTTTATGTTAACTTTTATGTAGTTGTGTGTCTTGCTGCTTTTTAAAAATATGGCTGTATGGTACGAATATCACTGTACATTAATTGGTATATGTGACAATAAAAGACCTTTGAAATCTTTTATCATATAAGGATCATATTAGATTCCTCATATTAATGATTATATGAGGTATCATTAAACAGATATCATTTAATAATGTCTTGTTATTATTAAACAGATGCGGTTAGTTTAATCTGGCATTGTGAATGGCAAAAGCACTGTGGGCCAAAGGCCCTGCCACTCTGCTGTACTCTTCCATCTACTTGGAACCGCAAGGTGGTAAGATTTGCCAGAAGGATTTAAATCTATTGAGAATTGAGTGTATTGACTGAAAAAAAACAGATTCCATCACCAGAGTAGTTTGGAATGAGAGGAAATAGGATAAAGTTGATTAATGTTAAAGAGGAAAAACTTTTCCAAGGTGATTGATTAGGATATGGAATACATTGCCTGCGTTACAGTGGACACAGAATTGGTTGTGGCATTGAACATGTAGCTGGATAGATATCTGCAAGAATTAACGGAACTATGGATGAGGCAAGGAAAAGGTTTCAGGTTGAATGGCCTCCTGAGCTGTAACCCATTCTGTGGTTTTACATTTTATAAAATATATATTTAGTCCATTGTTGTTACGGCTGTGCCAAGACATTGGTGTTAAAGACTGGAATTTTCAAGACTTCTCAGTCCTGATGGATTTGCTTTATCTTGTCATTGCTTTGTTGCAGGCGGCCAACTATTTCAAATGTTTTTTTTAATATTAGCAGATGCTTTGTGCTTCTGGTAAGGCAGAGAAACTTTAATAATTCATGAGCTCAGGTTTAGCGATTCAATGCTATACTCAGTGGCATAGGCTTCAGATTCTGTTCCATGCCAGAAAATTATTTTTGCAGTCTTATTTTTAGAATTTTGAAAAGCTGGTGACATTTTTTCCAGTAACAGGGAGCAGTTTGATAATTAATTTGTAGCCTTTACCACCTATTCATGTGTAAACTATTGCTATCGTAGACAGTGAATTGCAGAGGGTCTTGGTCAGCAGGGCAAGTGGGCTGAGGAATGGTAAATAGAGTTTTATTCAGATAAGTGTGGGGTGTTGCCTCGTGAGAAGTCAAACCACGGCAGGACTTTCATAGTGAACAGTAGGGGCTTGAGAGGTATTGTAGAATAGATTGATCTGGAAGTGTACGTTGTTCTCTGAAAGTGGTGTCACAGGGTGGTGAAGAAGGCTTTTCGCATGTAAGACTGGGATGATTTTATTGAGATATATAAAATCATGAGGGGAATAGATAGGGTGAATACACAATCTTTTTCCCAAGATATTCAATTCAATGATACTTTATTGTCACATGTACCTAGGTACAGTGAAATGCTTTGTTTTGCATACAACTGGTAAAATCACATAGCAGACCTTTCCTGGGCAGTACACATGTGTCGCCATGTTTCAAGAATCAAGAAATGGAGGGAATAGTTTTACGGGGAAATGTGAAACATGTAATAGCACCCCGAGGGCCACTTTTTACAAAGAGGGTGGTGTGTATATGGAACAAGCTGCGGCACAGGTAAATGAGACTAGCATGGATGGGTATATTAGGCACCAAAGACTATATGGGTTGAAAGACCTTTTTTTGTGTTACGTGACTCTGTGATTCTAGGAATACTTGAATAGTAGGCTAAGTGGAGAAAGTGGAGATTTGCTGTTTTCATTACCAAAGGGACCATACTAGTTTCAATTTGAATTCAATAATTTTCTTGCTATGTTATACCTGGGCAGTTTTAATAGGGGTCTGTGGGTGAGTGTCCCATCGACCTTTGAGTTTCAGGCAGCAAGCCCCTTTTAATGTGTAAGTCAGGTACCATAATTGGGTCCTCTCCAGAGCAAAACGAGCCTAGCAATGGCATGCTTGAAATTACATATGTGGAACATAAAGTAATGTCTGGATTCCTCTACCATACTGAATGCAATGGCTGTTTTAGTCCAGTGAACACCAAAAGAGAGGGAGAGTCACCATTTCATGCTCCTTTTGGCAAGGTACAGGCGGTGTACAGGTGGTATTTATTAGTGTGTTAAAATGTGTACACTTAAATTTAATTGACGTTTATATAATGTTAAATTATAGAAATCAATTACACTAGCTGTTGTAGTACTGTGTCGAAAACAGAATTCCGATTAATGTGGGAAATAGACAAAATCTCACACTGTTGCAGGAGCGTGTTTTGGCTTGTTTGAAACTTATGTATATTGCTGCTGCAGAATATTCTGCCTCTGGCTGTGCTGTATCTGACCCAGATATACTTAGAACTGATGCCAAGTGCCTGACATAGGAAGTGTACATTTCTCCCAGTATTCACTGCCAAATGCTCAATAAACATTAAAAGGAGGAACACTTCATTTTCCATTAATGATCATTTTTATTTTGATTCAGTCAATCGCATCGTAAAATTAAAAATGTACAACAAATTTGAGAAAGCCAAATGTACAATTAGATTTACAAGTATTTCTTCTATTTTTCTTTCAAAGGAGTATTGATTTTTTGTATAAATGACACAAGGAGATGGATCAGATATTCTTGCTGCCAGACTAACTGACTAAGGTGTCTATCTTCTTGCATCGTTTTCTCTGTGCACAGTCCACCCTATGCTCTGGTGAGGTCAGCCTGTCACAAAGTGGCAAGATGTTTTTGGGTGCAGTTTTCTGAGAACCCCCACATTGGATATCCTTGCTGGCAAAGGCTGAAAAATGTTTTTGCAACACTGTTTAAAGTCTCTGATTGACAGAGTCATATGTACACTGCTTAAATCGAGAATTTCAGATGTACACACTTTTCTTTAAATTTTTTTAAAATTAGTTTTCAAATGAGTAGAGCATTTGCCTTTTTCCACAGGCATGGTAATGGCTGAGGTGAATGGGAACACCAGTATCACTAGGGTAAAGCAAAGGATGGCGTGCACCCACTATCAGCACCTCACTGCGTCTCAGGAATCCACAAGCATGTGGACATTCTGGCATCTAATATTCAGGAATGTCATTGACATTCATGGTTGGCCATTAATTTTCTGAAGCTTGAGACTCCCTGAAACAGCTGGGTACCATCTGGTAGTTTCCAATGGAATCACCTGTTATATTAAGCCTGATGTCTATGTAGGTGGTTATCCATGCAGGTGGGGAGGGGGTCCCTGAGTCCCATCGGAAACTCTGTGATTTCGGTATTTGTTGTTGCAATTATCTTTGAGCAAAGAAAGTTCAGATTTCTTTGGTGGGACCAATAGTGCCCTTCTGTGATATTTTGTACTTTTTCATTGCAAACTGTTTCAAGATCCTATGGCCTTTGCAATCATGTGGAGCTGCAGAGATATCTTAGATTCATTATGGTTGACCCTGTCATTAGTGGCTGGTGTTTAGAGGTACTACTCAAATGTAAATACTCCTTTGTAATCTCCACTTCACCACATGGCGAAGGCATGGTAGAGTTGCTGCCTTACAGTGCCAGAGATCCTGGTTCAATCCTGACTACGGGTGTTGTCTGTACAGAATTTGTATGTTCTCCCCGCGACCGCGTGGGTTTTCTCTGGGGGCTACTGTTTCCTCGCACGCTCCAAAGACATACAGCTTTGTAGGTTAATTGGCTTCAGTAAAAATTGTAAATTGGCCTTAGTGTGTAGGATAGTGCTAGTGTACAGGGTGATCGCTGGTCGGTGTGGAATTGGTTTATTTTAATTATTTCAATTCTGCAATCAAACTATCATTTTTCAAACAGTACTTGAAATTGTAATAAATATTTTAATTTATGATTAACATTATCATTCAACCAGCTACAAAGGTGCTGTGAATGACCCAATGATTGCCCTGTAAAAGGATCTATTTAAATACAAGGTTGTGTTGTTAACTTATTTCTAAGATACAACTACAGACATCACCTGTAATAAATATATATTACATCAAGTCTTTCTTTTGTTGCAAATTATTGTTTTACTTCATCATTTTAGGCAGCTTGTTTGCCGATGTCGATAATTATTGTTGGCGTTGGGCTTGCAGAATTTAATGGTAAGAAATATAAAGTTTGTATGTCGAAGATGAGAATGGCATTAATGTTATTTTTTGTGCGAGGGATTTAAATTGAATAATGTGGAAGGCAAAATTTTCAGTAAAATTGTGCAGAGAAGTACTGTTCTAGTTCAGAAATATAAATATTGTTATTAAAATTGCCACAATATAACACATCCATCAAGCTTTTATGTCATTTAATTATGTTAGTTGCTGACAAGCAGAAAAATTACTCTCCAGAAGTTACCGAACTAAGGAGAAAATTGGATTAGTTGTTTGAACAGATTTCAGAACAAAAATTACGGATTCTTCCTATGATGAAATTGCCTTGTCCGAAATAATCAAATATATATGTACGACTCTTATCGTTACTTTACGTAAATTAATTTTCAAAGAACTGAACTTGATTGATTTGCAACTTCGTTCTTCATGTTTATTCACTTGGGTGGAAATCAAATTCTTCTGTTTATTAAACGTTATGGATAATAAATTTTAGTATGCCCATATCCAGGCCTTGGGTAAAATCCAAATTTTAACATATCCAGGCCTTACACATCTGGCCCAGGATTTTCAATGTTAAAGCCGAGACCAAAAGGAACATTTTGTGTTTACTTCTAATAATCAACAGGTTCTGTATTATTACCTAAAGCCACAATTTCAAGCAATTGTCCTTCCCCAACAAAATGGAGTAAGCCAGAAAATTAATCTATGTTATGTATCACCATGGAAAACAGATACAACCATAATGTTTAAACCAGTTCCATATTTGCTGTTCTTCGCTCTGTCAGAATATGGTTTTACATATTCATCGATTCTTCTTTGTTTGCAGCAATGGAAGAATTAGATGGAGATGAGATTCGGATATCATCAAGAGGAAGATCTGCCGAGAGAGATATTGTTCAGGTAGGATGTGGAAGGATATAGTTTTGAATCACCCACTGATACAAAAGGAAGTAAAGCTGCATCTACATTCATTTGAAAAATATTACAGCCGATTTTATTACTCGTTGAAATGAATGGACTTTTCCAATGTAAAGAAAGAATCTGACATCTTAATACTTTATTCAAATTTTGTGAACACTTTTATATGTTCATAAGTCAATAGAGCAGAAATCGGCCATTCGGCCCATCGAGTCTACTCTGCGATTCAATCATGGCTGATCTATCTTTATCTCTTAACCCCATTCTTTTGCTTTCTCCCATAACCCTTGACACCCGTACTTATCAAGTATCTATCAATTTCTACCTTAAAAGTTCCCAATGCCCTGATCTTCACAGCCATCTGTGGCAATGAATGCCACAGATTCACCACCCTCTGACTAAATAAATTCCTCCTCATCTCATTTCTAAAGGTACATCTTTTTATTCTGAGGATATGCTCTCTGGTCCTGGACTCTCCCACTGGTGGAAACATCCTCTCCACATCCACTCTATCCAGGCCTTACATTATTTGTTAAGTTTCAATGAGGTCCCCCCCCCCCCCACCCCCCCCCAGAAATCTTTTTAAATTCCAGCTAGTTCAAGCCTAATGCCATCAAATGCCCATCGTACGTTGACCCAATCATCCTCGTAAACCTCCTCTGGACCCTGCCCATTGCCAGCAGATCCTTCCTCAGGTATGTGGCCCAAAACTGCTCACAAATGCAGTCTGACTAGTGCCTTAAAAAGCCTCAGCACTACATCCCTGTTTTTATATTCTAGTTCTCTCAAAATAAATGCTAACATTGCATTTGCCTTTCTTACTACTAATTCAACTTGCAAATTAACCTTTTGGAAATCCTGCACCAGCACTCCCAAGACCCTTTGCACCTCTGATTTATGAATCCAATCCCTAGTTGGAAAATAGTCTATGCCTTTATTCCTACCACCAAAATCCATGACTGCACACTTTGCTGCATTGTATTCCACCTGCCTCTTCTTTGTCCATTCTCCCAACTTGTCCAAGTCCTCCTACAGAGTCCCTGCTTCCACCACACTACCTGCCCCTCCACCTATCTTAATATCAGCAGCAAACTTGGCCACAAAGCCATCAATTCCGTGATCCAAATAATTGATATGCAACGTGAAGAATTGCGGCCACATCACTGACCCTTGTGGAACACCGCTAGTCACTGGCAGCCAACCAGCAAAAGCCCCCTTTATTCACACTCTTTGCCTTTGCCATTCAGCCAGTCTTCTATCCCTGCTAGTATCTTCCCTCTTATATCATGTGTCTCATCTTCTTTATCAGTCCCACGTGTTGCAACTAATCAAAGGCCTTCTGAAAATCCAGATAAACATCCAATGACTCTCCTTTGTCTATTCAGCTTCCTCCAAGAAATCCAATAGATTTGTCAAGCAAGATCTCCCCTTCACATAACCGTGCTGACTTCAGCCTTTTTTATCATGTGCTTCTCAGCACTTGGAAACCTCATTCTTAATAATCTATATATATATCCACAACCAAATTTCAAAATCTCAGAGATATACATACATACAAATATATATATATATATATATATATATACATACAAATATATATATATATATTTGTATATATATATATTTGTATGTATGTATATCTCTCTGATATGTGGACCTGCAGCCAAAACGGTAAACCAGTGCGCCACAATTTTTGTGCCACCTTAATCACCACTGCCCTGGTGACTGTTTAAAACAAGTTTTATTTAAATTGGTCTTATATGTTTTAAGTTAGAGAGATTTTAAAGTAAAAAAAAATCATTTCTAAACACATTTTTGAGATTTGGTTGTGGACATGAGGACCTACAGCCAAAACGCTAAACCATAGCGCCACAATTTTAGCACCACCTTAATCAGCACTGTCCTGGCGACTGTTTATAACAAGTTTTATTTAAATTGGTCTTATATTTTTTAAGTTGGAGATTTTAAAGTTTAAAACTTTCATTTCTAAACACATTTTTCAAAGTGCTGTGCGTATGACGTCACCATAGGGCACACATGGCCTATCTCTTCACTCGCACAAACAAGATGGACACCGTTAGCGGAGCCATCCGCCCGCAATCAGGGGCTCCCCACTGCTCTCTCCCCACTCTCCCACACCCGGGGGACACTCTGAGCAGGAGGGAGATGGTTGAACTGATGGTCCACTGATCTTTCCCTTCCGTCCCTTCAACCCACGGCGTCCTCCAGTCCCCGCTATCACCCGGGCCCAGCGCCCTGCACCATTACCGCAACAGAAGCCCTAGCAGGCAGCTTCTTCTCCTCATCCTTCAGCGGCCGCTTCCACCGATGACGTCGTCGACGAGGGCTGCTGTCACCGACGGCCCCGTCGCGACTTCAGAAAGATGGCGGCCGCTCTTCTCCTCCTTCTCCACCTCACGCTCCGCCATCTTGTGCGTGCCTTCCGCCGCGCCACCTGCCTCGAGTAGTCCCAGCTCCCGCCGCCCTGTCTGCCTCGAGTAGTCCCAGCCCCTGCCGCGCTATCAGCCTTCCACCTCTGCCGGGTCACACCGCGCTGTCTGCCTCGAGTACCCCCAGCTCGGCCAGCCCACAGCCGCCGCACTCCGGAGCTCCCTCCTCCTCCCTCCACTCACGGATAGTGGTAAGTGGCTTTCGCCGCCAACGGGTCTGCGGAGGGGAGTGGGCGTGGGGGCCGAGTGGGTGGAGGGGAGGGTGGGGAAGGAGGGGGTGGGGGGAGGAGAGAGTGGGAGTGAGGGGGAAAGGGGGGTGGTGGGGAAATGGGGGAGGAGAGAGTGGGGGGAGGGGGAGGAGAGGGTGGGGTAGGAGGAGGAGAGGGTGGGGTAGGAGGGGGAGGGTGATGGCAGGAGAGAGTGGGGGTGGGGGGAGAGTGGGGCTGGGGAAGAGGGCGGGCTGGGGAAGAGGGCGGGCTGGGGAGGGCAGGCTGGGGTGGGGAGGTGGGAAAAGTGGGGGTGGGGAGGAGTGGTGGGGGAAGGGGGACAGTGGGGGAGGGCGTGGTAGTGGGGGGAAGAGAGAGTGGGGGTGGGGGAAAGCGGGGGTGGGGAAGAGGGGAGAGTGGGGAAAAGGGGGTGGGGCGAAAGGGGGGGTGGGGAGGAGGGGGTGGGGAAAAGGGGGGTGGGGCGAAAGGAGGGGTGGGGGAGAGTGAGAATGGGGGTGGGGTAGGAGAGAGTTGGGGGAGGAGAGAGTGGGGGGTGGGAGAGTAGGGCTGGGGAGGAGGGTGGGGTGGGGAGGTGGCAAGAGTGGGGGTGGGGAGGAGGGGAAAGTGGGGTGCGGGCTGGGAGAGTGGGTGTGGGGGGAGGGAGGTGGGGGGGAGGGGGAATATGGGTGGGAAGGGGGGTGGGGCCAGGGGAGGTGCAAGTGGGGCTGGGGTAGGGGGGATGGAATGGGTCTGTGGGGGGATAAGGGGGATTGGGTGGGGGGCTTGGGGGTGCTACACCAATACAGGAGAGGCTTTGGGTCAAATTGGTCTTATATTTTTTAAGTTAGAGATTTTAAAGTTTAAACAAACATTTCTAAACAAATTTTTGAGATTTGGTTGTGAACATATGGACCTACAGTCAAGACAGTAAACCATAGCGCCACAATTTCAGCACCACCTTAATCACCACTGTCCTGGCGACTGTTTATAACAAGATTTTTAAAAAATTGGTCTTATAACTTTTAAGTTAGAGATTTTAAAGTTAAAAATTTCTAGTTGTAAACAATTTTTTCAAAGTGCTCTGCGTATGACGTCACCATAGGGGACGCACCACCTCTCTCCTCACTCGCTGAAACAAGATGGACGCCGTTAGCGGAGCCGTCCGCCCAGAATCAGGGGCTCCTCTCCTCTCGCTTCTCTCCTCTCTCCCCTCGCTTCTCTCCTCTCTCCACTCGCTTCTCTCCTCTCTCCCTTCTCCCCTCTCCCACACCCGCCACCGCCTGCCTCGAGTAATCCCAGCTCGGCCAGGCCACAACCGACGCGCTGCTCATCTCGAGTAGTCCGGCACTCATTCCTCCTCCCTGCAGGCTCGACATGTGGCTTTCGCCGCCAACGGCTCCACGGAGGGGAGTGGGGGCCGAGTGGGTGGAGGGAAGGGTGGGGGTAGGAGGGGGGTGAGGAGGGGGTGGGGGGAGGAGAGAGTGGGAGAGGACGAGGTGCGGGGAGGAGAGGGGGCTGGTGGTAGGGAAAGGGGGGTCGGGGAGAGTGAGACTGGGGGAGGAGAGAATGGGGGGGGTTTGGGAGGGAGAGTGGGGGAAAGGGGGTGGTGGGGAAAGGGGGTGTGGGGGAGAGTGAGAGTGGGGGAGGAGAGAGTGCGGGTCAGAGGGAGAGTGGGACTGGGGAGGAGGGCAGGGTGGAGTTGTGAGGAGGGAAGAGTGGGGGGAAGGGGTACAGTGGTGATGGGGGGAAGAGAGAATGGGGGGAAGGGGGACAGTGGGGGTCAGGGAAGAGGGGAGTGTTGTGCTGTCTTCGATTTCCCTTGACAGTCACGGTCACCTCATTCTCCCCTTAGTATATTTCTTCCTCTATTTGGGTTGAAAAGATTCTGTGTCCACTGAATTATTTCTGGAAAATCCTGCCATTGCTGCTCCACCATCATTCCTGCTGAGGTCCCTTTCCAATCCACTTTAGCCAGCTCGTGCCTCTGTAGTCACCTTTTCTCAACAGTAAGACCAACACATCCTATTTCATCTTTTCCCTCTCAAAATGCAGGTTGAGTTTTATCATATTATAGTCACTACCTCCGAGGGGTTCCTTTACATTAAGATGCTTAATCAAATGCACTTTGTTACACTACCAAATCCAGAATTGCCTTTTCCCTTGTAGGCTCGACTACAAGCTGCTCTAAGAAGCTATCTCATAGGCACTCTGCAAATTCCTTTTCTTGGGATCCAGTGCCGACCTGATTTTCCCAGTCGGCTTGCATACTTAATCCCCCATGATCACTGTAACATTGCCTTTCTTACATGCCGATTGTATCTCCTGATGCAATTTGTTCCTTACATCTTGGCTACTCTTTGGAGGCCTGTATATAACTTCCATCTGGGTTTTTTTTACCCTTGCTGCTTCTTAGCTCTACCACAAGGATTCTACATTTTTTGATCCTGTGTCCCCCTTGCTGATGACTGAATTCCTTTCATTAACAGCAGAGCTACCCCGCCCCCTCGGCTCGTCTTTTCGAGAGACCTTGGATATTCAGCACCCAGCTCTGATCCTGTTTTAGCCATGTCTCCGTGATGCCCACATTGTACCTACCAATTTCGAACTGATCTTTTAGCTCATCCACTTTGTTCTGTATAACTGCATGCATTCACATATAACATTTTTCGTTCAGTATTCACACCTCTTCTCACATTGGTCCCAATTTAGTTTGACCTTACTCTTCCTTCTTAAAGTTTCTGTCCAATTACTTCTGGAAACTACTCCTGCACTCCCATTCGCTTTAACTTTATCCATCCATTTCCAATTCATTAACCCCTCCCTCCCATTATTTTGTTTAAAGCCCTGGTTACGTGGTTTGCCAGGACCTTGGTCCCAGCCAGGTTTAAGTGGAGTCCTTCTGCAGGAACCGCTCCCTTCTTCCCCAATATTGGTGCCAATGCCCCACAAATTCAAATCTACTTCTCCCACACCAATGTTTGAGCCAGGCGTTCAACTCTTTAATCTTCTCAACCCTATGCCAATTTGCTCGTGGCTCAGCTAGCAATCCAGAGATTATTATCTTTTTGGTTCTGCTTTTCAATTTAGTTCCTTACTACTCAGATTCCCTGAGCAGAACCTCTGTCCTGACAAGCTTCACGGTTCTCTTGGGCATTTGGTCGGAACTGTTGATTTTTAAAAAAATTGACCAACCATGAATTCTTCTATCTTTCAAACAGATAATTAGCCAATTTATTTTTTAAATCCATGAACCAGTTTTAGAGTGCACAATACATGTATAATTTTTTTTTTCCCATTGGGTTCATTTCACCATTTCTAATATATGTGTCTTCTGAATTTGAATTGAAACTATTCTAAAGCAGCAGATAATTCCCCAGTGTTACTTTAGTCCAAATGTAGATGTGCCTTAATTAAAATTTCATAAAGGTGTAAAACCATAGATGAAGGAAATTACAATTTTCAAATGATAGCATTGTCAGAAAATAAAGTTGATTTCCTTTTGCTAATTTACAAAATCTGCACGTGTACTGTGCATTTTCCTCCTCCAGAAGGAAAGAGGTGAAGATATTCAGTGGACAAATTTCTCTGCCAAAGTATGCTAATTTGAGGATTGGGGTTTCAGCCCTAGCATAGAAGTCCTGACTAAATAAGACACACGAGATAAGGACAGATGTACTAGAAATTGGGAGTCGAGTGTTTTATTGTCATATGTCCCGAAATGGAACAATTAAATTCTTACTTGCAGCAGCACAACAGATATTTAAACATATTACTCTGAAAAACCCATAATAAACAAAAAAAGTTCCAGTCTATATTAAAAAAAGACCAAAAAATAGACAATAGTAATGCAAAGTCAAGAATAACATTTCCAAGTCCAAATAGTTTGAAGCATATTTGGAGATTGTAGATGGTCATAGGGAAGAAGCTGCTCCTGAACCTGGACGTTAGTTTTCCCGCTTCTGTACCATCTTCCCTATGGCTGGAGTGAAATGGGAGCGTGACCAGGGTGGTGTGGGTCTTTAATGACGCTGGCTGCCTTTCTGAGGCAGCGAATCCCGTAGATCTCTTCGATGGTGGGGAAGTCAGTACCCATATTGGACTTGGCAGTGCTCACTACTTTTTGCAAATACAAATATTTGAAAGCAGCCAGTAAAATATAGTTCATGCGGTGAAAAGTATTACCGTTTTTACATTGTAGGCTAGTACTCAGCATTTTTATTGGAAATATTCTTACTGAAATATCTGGCTAGAGTCATGGTGTTGGTAAAATGTTTTTTAAGTACCTTTTGATCAATGCAGAAATTAAAGTTTGCCTCAGAAATATCACCAAATTTTGAATATTCATTCAAACTATCTTTTGAATTTTCCTACACAGGAAAGTAGAGCATCAGAGCAAACAGGTTTAGTTTGTAAAAGGTTTAAGTAGGACTGCTGCAAAGGCTAAACATTAAAATTCTGTATGCATAGCATCAAGTTCAATATCGGTGGCAATATTGTGTATTTCCACTGAACAGCTTTATGTTGGAGGTAAAGTGTTATTATTTGTAACTCGTAGAAACCACCAAGTTTCACTGTAATTTAGCCTACATCTAATCAAAAGACTAAGATGCATGGGATCCACGGAGACTTGGTCGGTTGGACTCAAAATGGCCTTTTTCATAAAGTCAATGACTAGTGGTGGAAAGGTGTTATTCTGGCCCAAGGTCGGTGACAGCAAGAAACTGCTGGGACCTCTGTAGTTGATAATATATATATGCTCTGAGGCATCTGACAATGTGTTTTTCATCCTTTCTAGTTCTAGCTCTACTTCTTTCTCTCTTTACCCCCTCCTCAAGTCATTATTTTATACCTTAGAATGCTGTCCTGCAAATCAGTTTCCATATTCCCTAATTCCATGACATTTTTTTTAAAATTGCTGTCGAAGGAAATCACTTGAAGCTGCATTGAGATGAGTTTGTCATGGTGATATCATCTCAATAGATATGGATTTTAATTGCATTGGCAATTTACTCAAAGATTATGGAATTATAAATAACTGCCAAGCGTTGATTGCCGGATATTAAGCTTCTTGATCTAAATATTCAAACACAATAGACCTGACAGCATTTTTGCCTTTGTGGACAATGTGATATTTCACTCATTGAGATAATGAACTCATTGGTTTATTTTTCTGATTAGAATATGTTCTATTGATGTGAATTATTGGCTTTGGAAAAATGAATCATAAAAATATATGGTTATATTTGCCATTAAACAACTTGCTTATTAGCCTTTACTATTTTTAAATATATTTGTATGGTTCTTTCTTTGTGCCTTTGCACCACAATTAATCCCAATTTAAAATTTGTTTTTAGTTTGTGCCTTTTCGGGACTATGTTGACAGGACTGGAAACCACGTACTGAGTATGGCTCGACTTGCAAAGGATGTTTTAGCTGAAATTCCAGAACAGTTTCTTTCATACATGAAATCAAGAGGAATTAAGCCTTCCGCTGCTCCACCCCCATATACTCCCCCCGGTTACCCTTTGCAGACACAGCTTTAACAGAGTCATTCCATCAACCCCAGTTATTATTGCTGACCTGAACTGATTCCACCGAATGTGCCAACTGAATTTTTATCGGGCTGCACCACAAAGACTATGGATGTTGTCAGCATTCTACAACGTTTTTTACTGGGTTTTCAATTGCATGGTGCCAAGAACATGTAGCAAATCACACAGAGAGGCCGCATGAAAACAATAGAACTGAAGCTTTTTGGTTGGGAGTTGTGGTGCGGTTCAATCCTTTTCCTCATCACCTAAATTAGCCGCTTTGGAATTGAAACCTTTTTTAAAAGTTATGATCACGGGGAATGCCAAAATTTGCAACCTAATCGGAATTGAAGTATTTAACTGTTGTAAATAGTTGAGAATATGCAGTTCTTTTTTTAACGTTTACATGTGGATTCTTTTTTATAATTAAATCCTTTTTATAACCATATACTTTCTGTAAACACAGTTTTAAATATTGAAATTGTTGTGTTCTGTTAGTTGGATACACTACCATTTGTTGCTGACTAACTCATATGGAGATGCCTGCTCCAGCACATCTGTGATTTTCAAACACCACGGCACACAATCTGTCCAGTGGCAAGTATAACTCTTCAACAATTACTGCTTTCTTCGAAAAACAACCTAGCGCTTCCAATTGTAATGCATAATCACTGGGTGATCCTTTCCACCTGCTCACCATTCACACATACTATCCATTTCTAATCGTGCAATTACTTCAAAACTAGGCAGAAGGAACAAGGCAAAGGAGGAAACTGTGTGGAAAATACAAAAAAAATATGGAGATGGAAGAGCTACAAAGATGTAGTTTGAAAATAGCAAAAATATTGACAATGCAGTCTGACTTGTAGCCTCTTGTGGAGCCAGAAACTACTAATAGTTTGATTAGCTGAGGCATGAAATTAATTTGAGAAATGCTGCACTACATTTATACTAACTGCATGCACATCTGTACCTGAATGTGCCAGAAAAGTAACTGCACAATTTTGTTTCTACATGTGGTCTTGTGCTTCTAAATTCTGTTTTAAAATGTCAAATATTTTTTAAGCTCTCAACATATGCTCTAACATTCACCGTTAGAAGAGAAATGCACTTTTTTTTAAGGTTGTGTGCTTGGTACAAAATTGCCTTAAATCCTCATAACCAACAAAATGTCTTGATGGTGAAACATGGCTTCAACACTTTTTTTGCTAGCACTGGTAGCTTTTTAATTTTTCCATTGGTGTAGAATGTTTACTTACTATTTTCTATTGGTATCAACATTTTGCACATTATACTTTAAATAACAATTGAAATTTCCATTGTCCTTTTCTGAGGGATGCTTGAATAAAGGGCAAATATTATTCTGCAATTGTAAATCTCTGGATTTTTTAACAGGAAACACCTATCTTTCTTAATATGTTGTGTATATTTATGAATATATTTAAATGTTTAATACCAAAAAAATACATTTGAAAAATAATTATTAGGAATAGGAAAAAAACAAAAAAGTGCTCTCAAAACAAGGAAGCATTTTTTGGATAGCATTCTGTCACTAAATTATATTTGTGCAACCTGTGGTGGGCCAAATTCCTTATTATAACATGAAGACAAATCATTATTTTAAAAACTGGAATTAATGACAATACAACCTTTTTATTCTCGCCTCTTAAACAAGGTGGGACTAAGTGTACTTTCCATTTGAGCATCCTCAGAAAATTTGCTCTATAACCATTGTGCACTTTACAAGCTAGCACATTCGTGGAACTACATCAGATGGAACATTTTTGCCAAGTTGAAAAATTAAAGCATACAAGCAGTTTCAAACTTGATGTATAAAGAACCTAAAAAACATTATATTTTGTGTTTATTCACAAAATGCTGGAGTAACTCAGCAGGTCAGCAGCATCTCGGGAGAGAAGGAATGGGTGACGTTTCGGGTCGAGACCCTTCATTATATTTTGTGTTCACCCCTTTCCCCATCCAAAAGGAAACAAAATAGAATATAACTGGGCACATATGATTCTGGGATTTGCTGAGAGATAATCTTCACTCCCCAACAATATCAGAAGAATATCTGTTATGTAGAAGTAGCTTGAGATACGAGTTCCTGCATTCTCACTTCTTATTCCATTTTGAACACTAATTTGAAAGCAGGCCTACTAATTTTGTTGGTCTGTTTATTTGTATTGCTACAACTTTTAATTTTACAAGTTTGGGTTTATCCTACATAATCAAACTTTTGTAATCATTTGGGATTTCAGTACGTTTGAAATTATCGAAGCATTTTATGATGGTCTTTATATTTTTCAAAAAGTAAATATTTGAACAGTTGTAACAGTTAATAGTAAATTACTAAAGTGTTTATGTTAGAGGCATGTAACAATTCAAGCTTATAGTGAAGTACAGTTTGAGTATAAAGTCTTATTGAGATACAATTTTTCAGAATTGTGCTGTGAATGTTTAACACCAAATATATTGCTATACACTTTTTTACATGGTATCATTACAGATTGTATTCATGAACTAATACTTTGTTTACTTAAGTACTGTGTGTGATTATTTTAATGTTGAGTAAAACTGCAAATTGGATATTGTTACTTTCTGATATCATTAGAAGTAGACAAACCACTGAGACTAACAATGTTATTCAACAATTAACTTAAGGGATGCTAATACCCAGTAATTATATCCATTTTCTTCTCGGTGTACAGCATAACAAAAGAAAATAACTACACCATCAACAGTATGAGGAAGGAATAGTTTCATTTTATTTCTATGTATTTTAAATAATGGAATGATTGCTAAATACTTTATGAAAGTCAGAAATAGTAAAATATGTGTATGAAGATTTAAGAGAAGCTTAACCTTTAAGACATTATACCTGAATGCTGCACAGAAATCAAGATGAAACAATTATATTTGTGGTGTTGAAATCATTGGTTTAAGGCGAGTGGGAAAAGACTTAATACAAACCTGAGAGACAACTTTTTCACACAGAGGGTGGTGGGTATATGGAACAAACTGCCAGAAGAGGTAGTTGAGTCCTGCTCAATCTCTATAACTTTTGATGGCTATGACTCTTGAAATCTAGTAAGACTACCGAGTATTACTAGCTCTATTATATATTTAAACTATAATTTCCCTCGACTTCCTGTGAAGTACAATTCCCCATAACATTTAATTCAACTATTGGTTCCAATTACAAAAATTGTGCATTGTAAAAATTAAATATTATCAAGGGAAAGAGCCCTCTTAAAATTGGAGAAAAAATGCCGATAAAGGGGAGAAATCAAATTGACCCATTTCAAAATTTTTGTTGAACTTGGTGTTTGCAGCTGCCTTTTTTATTGATAATATTGCACTGTTATTATGAGAGAAAATGATTTCTTACCCTTTGAAGTTGTGTGTTTTGCGTTCTCTCATTATTATCCATAAAAAATCCAATGCAATATCTTCCAAAAACAGCTTATGTTGCCTGGATTGCTAATTTACCATCTTTGCTAATAAATAAAATCTACTTGTTAAATTAACACTATTACAGCGATATTCAAAATTGCTTTTTGTAATTTTATCCACAGAAATTAGCAAAATATTTCAGAAACATTAGATCACTGATTTATTTTGCTAATCTCTCCAGCAAGAGACATTTAATTGTTAACATATTACATTTAGGCAAAGTGCTTGCATGTCTGCAGAAAAGATAATCAAATCACTGTCAAAAAGTCAGAAGCTTACAGCATGGAAACAAGCCATTTGCCCTAACTCATCCTACGATGCCCATCTAAGCTAATCCTTGTTGCCTGCATTTGGCACTATCTTTTCAAACCCTAACTATCCATGTATCTTTTAAAGGTTGTTATAAGTAACTGCCTCAACTATCCCCTCTTGCAGCTCTTTCCATATACCCATCACCCTCAGTGAAAAAAAGTTGCCTCTCTGGTTCCTATTTAATATTACCCCTCTCACCTTAAACCTATGTCCATTGGTGCTTAATTCCCCCACCCTGGGTAAAAATGCACTGTGCATTCCGCCTATCTATTCCCCTCATGATTTTGTACATGATTTCTTATTGAGGAAAAAAACACTAGGATGCAGAAGTACTATAAAAAATGCTTCCATCATGTTTATTTTCCTGCAGAAACTGAGAACTGAAAGAATGCTGCTTTACTATCTCTGACACACCTGAAACTTGAAATCAAATCAAATTGACCTTTAAAAAAAGCACATTTGAATGAGTAATATTTTTACATTAAAGATTTAAAATACTATTCCATGCCCCTTTAAGTAAAAAAAAAATTGTAGCATTAAATACCTCCGCAATACAAAAATGTCAGTAACTTAGCTTACTTTTCAAATGGAATTTTAAAAAAATCATTAAAACTAAAACCAATTCACTTGTAGTGTGAATTGAGTAAATGAATTACAATGAATAATGACAAAAAATAGTACCAATTGCATCACAGCAAATGTATATGTACCCAAGTCAAATGTAAAAGTAACCACAAAACTAAACATTACATACAACATGCTCGTACCAATTTATTAGAGGTTACAAAGGTATAAAGCATGTATAAGAGTCACCCCTCTCTTGCAAAATATTACCACATAAGTCTTTGGATATCTTTCCTATCTGGCCACAGAAAGGTTTTATTAAAAAAACAATATAGGGTTATCACATTTACTAAACAATACAGAGCCAGCTCTGCAATAATTTTGAAGCTTGAGGGCATTGGGATGTTGAGCCTGTAAATCAAATAGGGCACAATGAAATAACGGAACTCGAGTAATTGTTGTGGAACTGTCGCAGCGATCAAACAGAAAAAATATGCTAAGATCCAGAATATTGATTTGTACTTCAAAGCTTCCACAAATGTCCAGGCCGCAAAGATGTACACTGGGACCAACACATACTTGATCATTTCATGTCTCTGAAAGATATTTTTCCAAATATAAAATGTGTAGTGTCTGTTGTCTGCCACCAGGAACTTATGGACATATGTGAATTTCCAAATTAACAACAGGGAGACAATTCCAAAACTGATGTAAAGTAATGCATGCTTCTTTACTGAATGCAAGAAAGAATTTATCTTTTGAGAAGAAACCAGATGAGAAGCAGAGAAAACAAGCGTGAAGGAAAAAAAGTAATATAACTGTGGAAAATTCAGAGAGATCTCATGGCTGGTCCTGTCACCAACAACTATCCCTCCATTCAACCATAAAAATAGCAGAAAGCCAACAACCAAGATAATGTACGGCCAGGTCAAAAGGATCAATAGCTTCAGATTCTTCAGCGAAAGAACATAATCCAAAATAAATCGACCAAGTTTCTTGGTTTCTTCAGTCAGATTTGGAATACAAGCCGTCCTTTCATCCTTTTTCTTAACCAAGTCAGTTTTCCATGCTTCAGTCAATTTCTGTGCAACAACATGCCCTGCACAGAATATGATCCATACAATATTAGTTTGACGGAACATAAAAGCACAGAATCCAAGGCAAGCAGCAATTTTGTGGCTTTCATACAGGCACATTAAGTAAGTAAATAAGATGAAGAAAGTTGAGCCTGCATCGGTGTAGTACAAGAATGAGAAAAAATAAAGAAGTGGAAAGGATGCAAGTGTTAATGCAGACACAATTCTCTGGAATGCAGAGGTAGCCTGTGATGAGGAAAAAAAGAGGTAATTACAATGCAATACTCAATGACAAGATATTTCCATTAAAAATGAAAGCAGCCACACTTACTTTTATAAGACTGTATAAAACATTTTATTCACTGAACTGATAATTAATTTCACATTATAAGGCTGGATAGCACTCAGAATGGAGAGGAGGCATGAAAAGAGTACACAGAGAATCACGTGTGTACACGTGATTTTGACTACATATGCAGCAAGTCAGTGAGGCCTATAAACAGGGCTATGCCATGATTTACCTGCACATTGCATAATAACACTATTAGATGGGAAAGAAGATATCCTGCAATCGTAAATTATTTTGTACAATCAATTTTTACAGTCTAACATATAAATATGTTTGAAGCACTAATAAATAAAAATACTGTACTTAAGTCAACAAGGGTTTAAGAAAAGGGTTTTGTACTTTGAACATGCTTTACTATTTTGGAATTAAACTGAACAAGTTGTGTACCTTGTCCTTCTGGTGTATCCTGCACAAAAGCACATAGAGTAAGTAGAGGTTCCCCGTATTGAAGAGCAGATTAATGAATCGCAGCATTGCTGTGGAGCACACCACGGCTTCGGTCCAGCCCAGCAGCCATGACACAGGCTTGATTATTCCAGTAGACACCAGGTAGAGACCGGGTAAAGTAGTGATCATTGGATCCCACTGCGTAAAATTGAGACAGACAATTCATAACAATTATACTGAAAATGGTAATAATTTTATATTTATAACACCCAATCATGTTTATATAAAGACAATGAATAATCTGTATTTGGTTTAAGTCCACCTGTTTCAAACAGTAAAGGAAGCTGCAATTTGAACAACCCAATCACACATTGCACTCAATGTACTTGCAGCATTTGAGAGAAATATGGCATGTAGACACAAAGAACTCAGATGCTGATTTACAAAAAAAGACACAAGGTGCTGGAGTGACTCAGCAGGACAGGCACCATTCAATCATAGCCGATCCATCGTTCCTTCTCAATCCCATTCTCCTGCCCTCTCCCCATAACCTTAGACACCCTTACTAATCAAGAGTCTGTCACTCTCCACTTTTAAAATACCCATTGACAGCCTCCATAGCCACCTGTGCAATAATTCCAAAGATTTGCCACCCACTGAAAATAAATTCCTCGTCTCCTATGTTAATTTCTTCTGAGACTGTGCCCTCTGGTTCTAGATTCTCCCATAAGTGGAAACATCCACTCTATCCAGGGCTTTCATTAATCAGTAAGTTTCAATTAGTCCCTTCTAAACTCCAGCGAGTACATGCCTAGTGCCATCAAATGCTCATCATATGTTAACCCAACCATCCCTGGAATCGTTCTAGTAAACCTCCTCTGGATCCTCTCCGATGCCAGCACATCCTTCCTCAGATATGGGGCCCTAAACTGCTCACAATATTCCAAATGTGGTCTGACCAGTGCCTTATAAAGCCTCAGCATCTCTGTTTTTATATTCTAGCCATCTCAAAATAAATGCTAACAATCCATTTGCCTTCCTTACGACCTTTGCACTTGCAAATTAATCCTGTACCAGGATTCCCAAGTTCCTTTGCACCTCTGATTTCTGAATCCTCTCCCCATTTATAAAATAGTCTACACATTTATTCTTCTACCAACGTGCATGACCACACACTTTGCTAAGTTGAATTCCATCTGCCGTCACTTTGCCACTCTCCTAAGTCCTTTTGCAGACTACCTGCCTCCTGTACACCACCTGACCCTTCACCTATCTTCATATAATCTGCAAACTTGTCCACAAAACCATCAAACCCCTAATCCAAATCATTGACATATACCGTGAAGAGCAGCGGCCCAAACACCAACCTCTGCGGAACTCCACTAGTCACTGGCAGTCAACAAGAAAAAGCCCCCTTTATTTCCAGTCATTGCCTCTGCCACTCAGCCAATCTTCTATCCATGCTAGTATCTTCCCTCTAATACCATGTGCTCTCATCTTCATTGGCAGTCTTGCACCTTATCAAAGGACTTCGGAAAATCCAAGTAAACAACGTCAACTGACTCTCATTTGTCTAAGCTGCTGCTTCCTTAAAGAATTCCAACAGATTTGTCAGGCAAGATCTCCCTTTCACAAAATCATGCTGATTATTTTATCATGTGCTTCTAAGTATTCAGAAACTCATCATCAGGTCATAAGGAATAGGAGTAGAATTAGGCCATCAGTCCATCAAGTCTATTCCGCCATTCAATCAAGGCTGATCCCTCTCAACCCCATTCTCCTCATGATCTCTGACACCTGTACTAATCAAGAATCTATCTATCTCTGCCCTAATAATATCCACTGACTTAGCCTCTACAGCCTTCTGTGGCAATGAATTCCACAAATTCACTACCATGTAAATAAATTTCTCCTCATCTCCTTCCTACAGAATGTTCTTTAATTCTGAGGCTATGACCTCTAGTTCTAGACTCATCCCACTATAAAAAAAATCCTCTCCACATCCACTCTATCCAGGCATTTCACTATTCTTTCACACTGGCAGCCAACCAAATACGGCCCCTTTATTGCCACTCTTTGTCTTTTGCCATCCAGCCAACCTGCTATCCATGCTAGCATTTGCCCTTTGATATCGCGGACTCTCATCTTCATAAGCAGCCTAATGTGTGGCACCGTATCAAAGGCCTTCTGAAAATCTAAGTAAAGTCAAGTCAAGTCAAGTCAAGTCAAATCAAATTTATTTGTCACATACACATACTCGATGTGCAGTGAAATGAAAGTGGCAATGCCTGCGGGTTGTGCACAAAAAGAATTACAGTTACAGCATATAAATAAAGTTAATAAGTTACTAAACATAGCACAAAAAGTGTCGACAAAAATTTAGTCTCTGGGGTTATAAAAGTTGACAGTCCTGATGGCCTGTGGGAAGAAGCTCCGTCTCATCCTCTCCGTTTTCACAGCGTGACAGCGGAGGCGTTTGCCTGATCGTAGCATCTGGAACAGTCCGTTACTGGGGTGGCAGGGGTCCCTCATGATCTTGCTTGCTCTGGATCTGCACCTCCTGATGTATAGGTCCTGCAGGGGGACGAGTGTAGTTCCCATGGTGCGTTCTGCCGAACGCACTACTCTCTGCAGGGCCATCCTGTCCTGGGCAGAGCTGTTCCCAAACCAGACTGTAATGTTGCCGGACAGGATGCTCTCTACAGCCCCAGAGTAGAAGCAATGAAGGATCCTCAGAGACACTCTGAATTTCCTCAGTTGTCTAAGGTGGTAAAGGCGCTGCTTAGCCTTACCCACCAGTGCGGCAATGTGCGTTGCCCACGTCAGATCCTCTGCGATGCGGACTCCCAAGTATTTGAAACTGCTCACCCTATCCACAATAGACCCATTTATCTCGAGTGGCGTGTACGTCCTTGGATGTTTAGCCCTTCTGAAGTCCACAATCAGCTCCTTTGTTTTAGTGACATTCAAGAGGAGGCTATTGTCCTGACACCAGAGTGCCAGATCAGCCACCTCCTCCCGGTAGGCCTTCTCATCGTTGTTGGAGATCCGGCCCACCACCACAATGTCATCAGCAAACTTGATGATGGAGTTTGAGCTGAACCTGGCCCCACAGTCATGTGTGTACAGGGAGTACAGTAGGGGGTTAAGGACGCAGCCCTGGGGGATCCTATGTTCAGGGTGAGGGAGCTAGATGTGTGTTCCCCCATCCTGACCACTTGGGGCCTGGCAGTGAGAAAGTCCAGGACCCAGGCACACAGAGGGGTGCTAAGCCCCAGTTCCAGCAGCTTCTCAACCAGTCTGCTGGGGACTATTGTGTTGAATGCTGAACTAAGGTCAATGAACAGCATCCTCACATAGCCCCCCTGGCTGTCCAGATGAAAGAGAGCGGTGTGTAGAACCTGGGAGACCGCATCATCCGTGGGCCTGTTCGGACGGTATGCGAACTGTAGTGGGTCCATGTTGCGAGGAAGGAGGGCGCAGATGTGCTTCTTGACTAGCCTCTCAAAGCATTTCATGACAACCGAGGTGAGGGCCACCGGTCGGTAGTCATTTAAACACGCTGGAGAGGCATTCTTCGGCACCGGTACAATGATGGATCTTTTGAAGCATGCAACATCTACTGACTCTCCTTTGTCCTGCTATTTACTTCTTCAAAGAATTCCAGCTAATTTGGCATGCAATTCACAAAGCCTTAATAATGGACTCTTAACAACCACTGAAATAAGGCTAACCAGTCAAAAGTTCTCCTCTTCTGTTTCGTTCCCTTCTTGGACAGTGGAGTAATATTTGCAATTTTCCTGTCCTCTGGGGTTACTCCTGACTAGTGATTCCTTCAGGATCACTACTAATGTCTCCACAATATCTAAAGCTACTTCTTTCAGGGTGTAGTCTGTCTGGTCCAGGTGACGTATCCACCTTCAGTCTGTTCAGTTTCCCAAGCACTTTCTCCATAGTAACAGCGACTCCACTACTTCCCCCTGATTCTCTTGAATTTCAAGCACATTGCTGGTGTCTTCCGCTGTGAAGACTGATGCAAAAAATATATACAATTCATCTGCCCTTTCTTTATTCCCCATTATAACTCCAGCGTCATTTGACAGTGGTCCAATGTCCACTCGTGCCTCCTTTATATATCTAAATAACCTTTTACTATCTTTTTTTAATTTTATTGGCTAGCTTACATTCATGTTTAATTTTTTCTCCCCTTATTGCCTTTTTAGTTACCTTTTTTTTGGTTTTTAAAAGCTTCCCAATCCACTAGCTTCCCACTAAGCTTTGCAATATTATATGCCTCCTCTTTGAGTTTTTATGCTCATCTGACTTCCCTTGTCAGCCACATTTATCTCAGTCTCCCCTTAAAATCTTTCTTCCTCTTTGACATGAAAAGATCCTGAGTCTTCCAAATTACTCCCAGAAACTCCTGCCATTGCTGCTCCACCGTCATTCCTGCTAGGGTCCCTTTCCAATCAACTTTAGCCAGCTTCTCCCTCATGCTTCTGCAGTTACAGTTACTCAATAATAATACCAACACATGTGAATTCATCTTCTCCCTCTCAAACTGCAGGTTGAATTTTATATTATTGTCACTACCTCCTAGCAGTTTCTTTACCTTAAGCTTTCAAATCAAATCCGATTTGTTACACACCAAATCCAGAATTGCCTTTTCCCTAGTAGGCTCAACTACAAGTTGCTCTAAGAAGCCATCTCATAGGCACTGTACCAATTCCATCTCGTGGATCCAGTACCAATCTGATTTTCCCAGTCTACCTACATATTGAAATCCCCCATGACCACTGTAACATTGCCTTTCTTACATGCCAATTATATCTCATGATGTAATTTGTTCCCTACATCCTGGTTACTGTTCGTAGGCCTGTATATAATTCCCATCAGGGTATTGTTACCCCTTGCAGTTGCTTAGCTCTACACGCAAGGATTCTACATCTTCTGATCCTATGTAATCCCTTGCTAAGGACTGAATTTCATTCCTTACCAGCAGAGCCACCCAACCCCCTCTGCCCACCTGCCAGTCTTTGATAGGATGTGTCACCTTTGATATTCAGCTCCCAGCTCCGACCCTCTTTCAGCCACGTTCCCATGATGCCCACATCGTATCTACCAAAACCCAACTGCACTAAGCTCAGTTAGAAAGTCTGAGATACGTGATATACCCTCTTGGTTCCGATTCCCTTACCCCGGATAATAAACTGAACGTTCACCCTATCTATGACCCTCACGGTTTTATATACCTATATAAAGATCACTGCTTAGCCTTTTGTGCTCCAAGGAATACAGTCTTAGCCTGCCCAACCTCACCCCATAGCTGGGGCCAAGTCCTGGCAACATCGTAAATCTTCCCTGCACTCTTTCCTTCTTAATGATATCCTTCCTATAGCAGGGTAGTCAAAACTGAACACAGTAATCCAACTGTGGCTTCACCAACATCTTATACAACTGTAACATAATGTTCCAACTTCTAAACTCAATATCCTGACTGGTAATGGCCAATGTACTAAAAGCCTTTTTTACCTCCCTATCTACCTTGTCATCACTTTCAGGGTACTATATATCTGTATTCCTAGATCCCTCTGTTCCACCACACTACCAGGGCCCTGTCATTCACTATAAAGGTCCTGCCCTGGTTTCATTTCCCACAATGCAACACCTCACTCTTGTCCACATTTAATTCCAGTAACCATTCCTCAGCCCACTTGCCCAGCTGATCAAGAGCATGCTGTAATTTTTGACAACCATCATCTCTATCTACGATATCACACACTTCAGTTTTATCTGCAAACTTATAAATCATGCTTTGTATCTTCTTATCTGAATCATTGATGGGCCTAGCATTGATCCCCGAGGCACACCACTTATCTCAGGCATCCAGTTCTAAAGGTAACCTTCTACCATCTGCTTCCTTCCAATTCTGTATTTAGTTAGCTAGCTTTCCCTGGAACCCATGCAACAGCAGAAAAGGGTGGGGATGTGATAATGTGGCTAGTAGTGGGATCGCACTGAAGGTGGCAGAAATATTGGAGAATAATGTGTGGGATGTGGGGGCTGATGGGATGAAAGATAAGAACCGGAGGAACTCTATCTTTGTTCCATATGGGGGGGGAGAGGAGTCAGAGCAGAATTACAGGACAGTGGAGCCATGAGGTATCCATCTACAACAGCAGGTGGGAAACCTAATTTACGAACAAAAATGGACATACTGGATGCCCTAAAGTGGAAAGCCTCAACTTGGGAGCAGATGCGATGGGGAAATTGGGAGAGGGTGATGATGTCTTTGCAAGGGGTAGAGTGGGAGGAGGTATAGTCCAAATAACTGTGGGAGTCAGTGGGTTTATAGTAGAGGTCAGTCAACAATCTGTCCCCTGTGCTGGAGACAGAAAGATCAAGAAAGGGAAGAGAGATGTCAAACATTGTTCAAGTGAATTTGAGGGTAGGGTGGAAGTTGAAAGTTGAGGGCAAAAATGATTAAATCAATGACTTCATGGGCGCAGGAGGCAGCCCCAATGCAGTAGACCAAAAAGTTGGGGGATGTTGCCTGTGTACGTTTAGAACAAGGACTGCTTGACGTAAGCACCAAAAAGGCAGGCAGAGCTGGGGCCCATGTGAGTGCCCATGGCTGCACTTTTAACTTAAATTAAGTGAGAGGAGTCAGGCGAGAAGTTGTTGAGAGTCAGCACACATTCTACCAGGCAGAGAAGAGTGTTAGTAGTGAGAAATGATTCGGTCTCTGTTCGAGGAAGAACCCCGAGGGCCTTGAGATCTTCTTGAATGGAAGTGAAGGTGTAAGGAGGACTAAGAATTGAAAGTTATTGAAGGATTCGAGTGCGTGAGTTGTCTCAGATGTAGGGTTGGAAGAGAGTGGGCAAGGGGGGGGTCACAAGATAGAACCAAAGTATTTGGAGATTGGTGGGACAGAAACAAGCAGAAACAATGGCTCTGCTAGGGTAGTCTTGTTTGGCTTGATTTTGTCTGCATGGAAGACATTTGATAAAGACATTTAATAAGGCTCCCCATGGTAGGCTGTTTGCGAAGATCAAGAAACACAGGATTAACAGTGACTCGACATGGATTCATAACTACCTTACCTAGAGAAGACAGAGGGTTGTGGTGGAAGGACATTATTTAGGTTGGATATCTGCAACCAGTGGAGTTCTGCAGCAATCTGTGCTGGCACCTCTGCTGTATATAAACATAGCACAAAAAGGCAGCCCTATGAGACCGGAGATCGGCTGCGTGCAGTCTGTTCCGAATTGTCTGGGCAGAGAGCCGTCGGCCATATCGTCCTGCAAACCTTGACTGCAAATCTGTAGAAGACAGCCTACGGTTCCTAAGTGCTGACAGGGTGAGGAAACGCTCTTCTTCGGGTGTCGTCTTCTTGGGACGCCCACTTCGCGGCCTGTCTCTGACATCCCCCGTTATATGGAACTTGGCCTTCACTTTGGAGATGGTACTAGGGCTCACTCCAAATAATGCCGCAACTTGGTTTTGCGGAACATCAGCTTGAAGTTGCCCTATCGCACGGGCCCTATCCAGATCAGTCAAATGTAGCATGCCGATTCTTGGAGCAGACACCTACTGACCACTGTAGCAGGGCCCATGCTCACAGATGCTGCCAATCAGGTGCCAATCAGGCACCTGATTGTCAGCACCTGGGGGTACCAGAAGCTCAAAACAAGAGTCAATAGCAACAGCAGAATAAGCTGTTTGGCATTGGCAGAGAAGATTTGGCAAATTTTTCATGGGCGCAACCCATATACTCAGCCCTGCTGCTCATCCCACAAATGCATGTTCCTTACAAATGTGGCACCATTTAAAAGGGAAATAAACAGGCTTTCCAACGGTATAAGATTTATTGCCAAGAAGCATTGTTACAACAAAGAAATAATCTACCAAACACAAATTTCCTTACTTTTTGTGCTATGTTTACATACCTTGGACATAAATGTAGATGGGTTGGTTGGTAAGTAAACGGATGGGATTGCGGATTGTGAGGAAGGTTGTCAAAGTAAACAGCGGGATATAGATCAGCTGCAGAAATGGGTGGAGAAATAGCAGATGGAGTTTAATACGAAAAAGTGTGGGGTATTTTACTTTGGGTAGTTGAACGCATGGCGAAAGTATACAATTAATGCCATGACCTTTAAGAGCATTAACGTATAGCGGGACCTTGGGGTCCATGTCCATAACTCCCAGGAAGTGACAACACAGTAGATAGAGTAGTAAAGAAAGTATGTGGCATGCTTGCATTCATTGGCTAGGGGAATTGAATATAGAGTCCGGAAGTCATGATGTAGGTTTGTAGGACTTTGATTAGAACACATTTAGAGTACTACATTCAGTTCTGGTCGCCACTTTGCAAGATTGATGTGGAGGCTGTGGTTTATCAGAATGATGTCTGGATTAGGAAGTTGGACATTGTTTTCTGTGGAATGCCAGAGGTTGTGGGGAAACCCAAGAGAAGTATATAAAATTATGAGGCTTAGACAGGGTAGACAGAAAAAAACTATTTCCCAGGATGAAAATATCAAATATTAGAGGGCATATGTTTAAGGTGAGATGGGGCAAAGTTTAAAGATGATGTTCAGGGAAAGTTTTGTTTTTAAACCGAGGATGGCAAGTGCTTGGAATTCGCTGCTGGGGGTTGCGGCAGATACGATAATGGCATTAAAAAAGACCTTTGGATAAGCATATAGATATGCAGGGAATGGAGGGTTACGGATTATGTGCAGGCAGATAAGGGTTGGTCTTGCCCTCATGTTTAGCATAGACATTGTCGGCCGAAGAGACTGTCCTTGTGCTGTACTATGTTCTAGATTCTACTTTGGGAAGGAAATAGAAACAGACAGTACAAGGCTGGGGAACTCCAAGGTTGGACACTGTGGAGGGGAGATTGCCAGAGGCTTTGAGATCAGTAACAGTCTAGGGAGATGGTGGCCTGATATTTGTCAGTGGGCTCACGGTATTAAAATATATTAACACTGGCTTATCAGGATTTCACACATTGTTTTTAGAACATTATCAATGAAGAACTACTTTTAAGTCACTGTGCTCAAAATCTATAAAATTACATATTTTTCCTTTGGGGTAACTCTGGAACCATGCACAATTTTTAAACAAATTGGAGGGAATTAAATGTAACATCTCTACGTTTGCAGATGACACAAAGCTGGGTGGCAGTGTGAGCTGCGAAGAGGGTGCTATGAGGCTGCAGGGTGACTTGGATAGGTTGGGCGAATGAGCAGAAGCATGGTAGATGCAGTATAGTGTGGATAAATGTGAGGTTATCCACTTTGGTGGCAAGAACAGGAAGGCAGATTGTTATCTGAATGGTAGATACAAAATGCTGGAGTAACTCAGCGGGACAGGCAGCATCTCTGGAGAGAAGGAATGGGTGACATTTCGTGTCGAGACCCTTCTTCAGATGGTGTCAGATTAGGAGAAGGGGAAGTGCAACGAGACCTTGGTGTGCTTGTACATCACTGAAAGTAAGCATGCAGGTACAGCAGACAGTGAAGAAGGCCAATGGCGTGTTGGCCTTCATTGCAAGAGGATTTGAGTTTAAGAGCAAGGAGGTCTTACTGCAGTTGTACAGGGCCCTGGTGAGACCGCACCTGGAGTATTGTGTGCAATTTTGTCTCCTAATTTAAGGAAGGACATTATTGCTATTGAGGGAGTGCAGCGTAGGTTCACCAGATTAATTCCCGGGATGGCAGGACTGACGTATGATGAAAGAATGGGTCGACTGGGCTTGTATTTGCAGGAATTTGGAAGGATGAAAGGGGATCTTATAGAAACATATAAAGTTCTTAGAGGGTTGATGCAGGTTGATGCAGGAAAAATGTTCCCGATGTTGGGGGAATCCAGAACCAGGGGACACAGTTTAACAATAAGGTGTAGGCCATTTAGGACTGAGATGAGGAAACACTTTTTCACCCTGAAAGTTGTGAATCTGTGGAATTCACTGTCACAGAAGGCAGTGGAGGCCAATTCACTGGATGGGTTCAAGAGAGTTAGATTTAGCTCTAGGGGCTAAGGGACTCAAGGGGTATTCGGAAAAAGCCAGAACAGGGTACTGATTTTGGATGATTAGCAATGATCTAAGTGCCGAATGGCCTACTCCTGCACCTATTTTCTATGTTTCTATCATCCTTCTCATTTCACAGAAGCACTTCATCCCATGTTTACAACTGTTACACACCACATAATTAGGAGTGAACAACTGCACCGATTTTAACTTTATCACAACAGCAATTTCTGATGCCCTACCTACAAAATGAGCAGAAAGCAGCTGCCAGACCCTTTGCTTCAACATACAGTGAAACTCAACGAAAAAGTACGTCAAAATAGAAATAAAATTTAGAACTAGCCTCATCAGGGAAATTTATGGCAACCATTATACCCTTCACATCTTTTTCATCAAAAACCTTGGGCTAGTTTGGTTACTCCCATTTCCCAGTCAAGGTCCATTCTCTTCATGAGCTCTAATCAAGCATCTTTCAAATCTGATCAAAATTTCTGCCTCCATCACCTATTCAGGCTGTGATTATCAAATTCTCATTACTGTATAGTTTGAGGGGGGAAAGTACTGAATATTAATGTAATCCTTAAATCATAGTTCAGAGTTATTTTTCTCTCTGCCAAAGGAAGCAGTGTGAAACCTGGGATACGTATTTTAAAAAAATATTTTTTACAATGGGGCTTAAAAGGTCATGAGGGCGAGATTACACTGAAGCAGCTTATATATATAGCTTTTAAAAATAAAGCTTGCTTAAATTTGACTTGAACTTTCAGAATACTATTTCTGTTCAATAATTTCTTGCTTGTTTGTCTTTCACTAGGATTTGCTAGAAATAATCAAATTGTAAAATAAAATTGCATATTAGTCAAGAGAAGTGAACAAATTATTTTGTTTTCTATTGCTGCAATAAGATTTGGAGTATTGGTTGCAGTTCTGGTTGCTCCATTATAGGAAAGATGTGGAGGCATTGGAGAGGGTGCAGAGGAGGTTTACCAGAATGCTGTCAGGATTTGAGGGTTTCAGCTACAGAGGTTGGTTGGATAGGCTTGGATTGTTTTCTCTGGAACTTCAGGTTGAGGGGAGACGATAGAATTAAATATAATTATGAGGGGCATAGATAGAATAGAATAGAATAGAATAGAATAGAAGAGAAAACATATTCTGCAGGATATAAACACTAGAGGGCACACCTATAAGACAAGGAAGGTGAAGTTTTTTTTTTACACAGAGTAGCGGGAGCCTGGAACGCACTACCAGGTGTGGCTGTGGAGGCAGATATGACAGTAGTATTTAAGATGATTTTAGATAAGCATATGGAAATGCAGGGAATAGAGGGATATGGATCACGTACAGGCAGGTGAAATCAGTTTAGCTTGGCATCATATTTGGCACAAACACTATCGGTCGAATGGCCCATTCCTGTGCTGTACAGTTCTATGTTCCATATTAAAGATGAAAAAAACTAAATTATATATCCATGAAAGATGATTTCTACAATTGAAATTCTCAATAGAATTGAGCAACTAATGGATTGTCGCATTTCTCAGTAGGTATTTCCTTTTTGATGCATCTTGAGCTCTCATAACGTTGTGCACCCAAATGATATCTTTCCCCTCATCTTCTTAAGGCCCCAGGGCTGTCGCTCTTCATTGCTGTAATTCTCCAGCTCTGGCAGTCGTCTTCTACAACTTCTTTATTTCCCATCTATTGCTTTCATATTATTTTACATAATATTCCCTCTACAGCCTGCTGTTTATTCAATGCAGTGTCTGCATGGCGTACTTGCACCTGTATTCTGTACCTTGGCAGTTAAGGTCATATATATCCTGTCTTCACTACTATCTCATAGGCTGCTATCTTTGGAACATAAAAATGAGAGGGAAGTCATTTGACTTCACCGATTGGCTGCACCAATCAATAAGATCACTGTTGATCTTTTAATTTAAAGTTACCCTCCCAGTTATCTTAAAGCTCAAAGGTTTATCAATCACAAGCTTGAAAAAATCAGCTACTGAGCCTCCGGAGCCTTTATGGATAGAGAATCCAAAGATTCACAACTCTTCACCTGAACAAATTTCTTCTCATTGCAGTTCTGAATAGACAACCCTTTATTGTGAGTCCTTAAACCCAATTCCAGATGCCCGGGACTAGCACGACCCTTGTGGCACTTCACTGGTCAAAAGTCTGGGAAAAAGTCCTCCACAGGACCAAGTCATTTTTTAATGCAATTGGTTAATTGTTACCTTGGCTTCCATGCGCTCAGACCATTCTAGACTAACCTACCGATGCCCACGTAGACAACATATGGACTTGTAGACTTTAGACAACATTGTGAAAATGCAGTAAACAAAAACAACGTTTCATAATATCAAATGCATCACTTTAAACATTATAAACACAAAATACTGGAGAATTTCAGTGTGTCAGGAGAAAAGGAATGGGTAAAGTTTCGGGTCGAGATCCTTCTTTAGACGGGTAACGAAGTGTCTCGACCCGAAACGTCTCTCCAGAATCTGCCTGACCCTCTGACTTCAGCATTTTATGTCTACCTTCGGTGTAAATCAGCATCTACAGTATATGGACTTGTTGACTTCAAGTAACATTTTGAAAATGCAGTAAATAAGGATAACGTTTCTCAATATAACAACAATATGCAACACATTAAACATTATGTTCTGCTGGTGCAGAATATCCCTCCTGCACCAGCAGATAAAAGCTCTGCCTCTGCACGGGGTCTGAGCTCCCGGGCCGGATTAGCGCGGCGTCTTCCCCCGTCCCTACCTCGGAGAAGCTACCGCTGCAGAAGCGCTGCGCCTGCGGGACGTGGAACTCCTCGTCCATGTAGGGGCCGCGCTGGGCCCGGCTGATGGCGGCGAAGAGCACCGAGGCCGCCAGGAAGTTGCTGCTCACCACGGCCGAGAACAAGAACCGCTCCATGGCTGCGGCGGGGGAAGAGCCCGGTGTTGGCCCGGGATAGAGGGATGGGGGGGGGGGAAGACGGCCAGGGGGAGTTGGGCGAGGGTCCGGGGAGAGCGGGACGAGACGAGACAGACGGACAAACCGCCGCGGCACCGTCCGCGCGGGCAGCGGGTTCGTTTGTAAAACTCGTCCCCCGTGGGTGTGGGGGGCGGAACCATCGGCGCGGGGCCGCGCTGTCGGGGGGGGGGGGGGGGGGGGGGGCTGGTTTCTCGCTGGACTGGGAGCCGGCGGTGGAGTGAGTGAGATGTAGTGGGAGTTCTCGAGCGGTAGCGGCGGCGAGAGCGGTGACGGAGGTAGAGGCCGCTGCGGGCAGAGGCGCCCTTTGCGCTTCCCAGGCCGATCCTAGTCAGAAAACAGGTGCAGGAGTGAGGCCCTTCAAGCCAGCACCGCCATTCAATATGATCATGGCTGACATCCACAATCTGTACCCCGTTCCTGCTTTTTCCCCATATGATCCCTTGATTCCCTTAAGCCCTAAGAGCTACATCTAGCTGTCTCTTGAAAGTTAGATTTTCTATCGAGATCGCGACCTCACTGGTTGAAAACGAGATGAAGGAATCCTGACACAAAGCGACGGGCAGCGTCTGCAGTGAGAGACGGTTGGGCTGCTGATACAATATAATATATCTTTATTGTCATTGTACAGGGGTACAACGAGATTGGGAATGCGCCTCCCATACGATGCAATAATTTAATTAGCTAGTCAGTATTAATTTAAAACAACCCAATGAAACAAATTGTAACAGTTTTAAGACAGAATAAAGTGCAAGTAGATCTGTGCCGGATCACTGTGCGATGTGACCGGTTCATAGCAGCAATGGCCCTGGGGATGAAGCTGTTCCTGAGTCCGGAGGTGCGGGCGTAGAAGGCCTTGTATCGTCTGCCCGATGGTAGAAGTTCGAACAGACTGTTGCAGGGGTGTGAAGAGTCTTTGTGGATACTGGTGGCTTTTCTGAGGCATCGTGTGCTGTAGATGCCCTCCAAGGCTGGTAGCTGTGTTCCGATGGTCCTCTGAGCTCTATGGACTACCCGCTGAAGAGCTTTCCTCTCTGCCTCCGTGCAGCTGAGGTGCCACACAGGGATGCCATGTGTTAGGATGCTCTCTATGGTGCAGCGGTAGAATGTCGTCAGCAGCTGTTGGGGTAGACCAGACTTCTTCAGTGTTCTTAGATAGAACAGTCGTTGTTGTACCTTCTTGACCAGCGCAGCAGTGTTATTGGACCATGTTAGGTCCTCCGAAATGTGAGTGCCCAGAAACTTGAAGCTGGACACTCTCTCCACACTGTCCCCGTTGATAAAGATCGGGGCGTATTCCCCGTTATGTGACCTACGGAAGTTGATGATCAGCTCCTTGGTCTTGGTGGTATTTAGGGACAGGGTGTTATCTGTGCATCAGTCCGCCAGGTTCTGCACCTCCGCTCTGTACGTTGTTTCATCACCGTTGGTGATCAGCCCGATCACCGTTGTGTCGTCTGCAAACTTGACAATGGTGTTGGTGTCGACTGCAGGAACACAGTCGTGTGTGAAGAGGGAGTAGAGCATGGGGCTCAGAACACAGCCCTGTGGTGTACCGGTACTCAGGGTGATAGTGGAGGACAGGTGCGGGCCCATTCTCACTGCCTTTGTTTGTTTTCACTCCAGTGTTTGTTTTCACCTCAGATTTATAACATTTATAGAGTCATACAACACGGAAACAGGCTCTTCGGCTCCACTCGTCCACAACGACCAAAATGCCCCATCTACACCAGTTCCACCTGCCCGTGTTTGGCCCATATCCTCAGCAACTCCCTTGTTCACATCCCTTTCCACCCAAACCACCCCCTCCCCAGGCAACCGCAGGAGATGCAACACCTGTCCCTATATCTCCTACCGCACGGTAGCGCAGCGGTAGAGTTGCTGCTTTACAGCGAATGCAGCGCCGGAGACTCAGGTTCGATCCTGACTACGGGTGCTGCACTGTAAGGAGTTTGTACGTTCTCCCCGTGACCTGCGTGGGTTTACTCCGAGATCTTCGGTTTCCTCCCACACTCCAAAGACGTACAAGTATGTAGGTTAATTGGCTGGGTAAATGTAAAAATTGTCCCTAGTGGGTGTAGGATAGTGTTAATGTACGGGGATCACTGGGCGGCACGGACTTGGAGGGCCGAAAAGGCCTGTTTCCGGCTGTATGTATATGATATATGATATGATATGATACCTCGACTCTGTCCAGAGATCCCGACAGTCTTTTCAGGTTAAGCGGGTGTTCGCTCACACCTCCTCCAACCTCATCTACTGTACCGTTGTTCCGGGTGTTATCAGCGAGACCAAGTGCCGACCAGGCTCGGGGATCATTTTGCTGAACACCTCCACTCAGCCTCAGTCTACATGATCTCCCAGTTGCTAAACACTAGCTCACCATCCCATTCCCACACTGACCTTTCTGTCCTGGGCCTCCTCTACTGTCATAGAGAGGCCCAATGCAAATTGGAGGAACAGCACCTTCATATACCGGAAACGTTACCTATTCCTTTTTTTCCAGAGATGTTGGCTGATCTGCTGAGTTACTGTCTGTATTTGATTTAACCAGCATTTGCAATTCCTCCTTACACATCCCTCTAAACTTTCCTGTCCATGTACCTATCTTATACCTGGAATTTGCTTCCCATCAGTGGTTCTTTGCTTTGTTCCATGACAGTTGTCCCGGTGAATAACACCATCAGTCTGAAGAAGCGTCTCGACTCGAAACATCACCTATTCCTTCTCCCCCTGTAGAGCAAAATGATGTGTCATCTAAAACCAATTCCGAGGATGCTCTGCTCACTATTCACTGACTGCTTGCTTCAATCTCTACCATATAACATAATTCCTTTTTCTACTAGCTGCTAATTTTGAAAAACATAATTAATTAATTGATTCTTGACGTTAGTGCATCTGCACTGCTGTGAGTTAAATAGTAATCTATAACAGCCCTTATTAACTAGTGTGTGGAAGGTATTTTGGGTTTGACACTTTCAGTATTAGGCTGATGGTGAAGGTTTAAAAAAAATCAAGATTAACGAAGCAGTATCATCCTTAAAATATATCTTTTTTATCTGTTGTTTACAGTATTATTATCAGTTCATTTTTATTTGGACAAGATTGACGTTAGAGTAATGGAATTAAAATAATTCTAGAAAACATAGATGTCAGCCATTCCCTTCATGAAATAAATGTTGAATATTTACAACATCATATTCTGGTCAGGATGAAAAGAGCTCTTACAGTTTTTCAGTTCACAACCCAATACTTTATTTAAAATGCTAAATATGATTCTGGTTCCAGCATCTTTTCAGGAAGTGAGTTCCAGACCCGTGCGATCTTGTGCTTGGGAGAACAATTTTCTCATCTTCCTTCTACCATTTTCTTTAAAATCACATTTCTCTCCTTCTCTCTCAGTTTTTGATTCCTCTGCAAAATTGGATCTGTCCTATTCAGTCTGTCTTGGCCACATATAAATCTCCATTGTCTCCCTTCAGCCTGCACTGTTACAAAGAAAAAATCTTTAGCTTATCCTCAATTTTCCAGTCCTGGAGACATCATTGCAAATATCCCCTTGTCCAATTGTATCTTTCCTGGAACATTATGACCGGAATTACACACAGTACTTGGGCTAGGATTGGATCTAATCAATGGGAAAAATAGATCTCTACAAAAGAGGTGTATAATTTTTGTGGAGTTAATTAATGAAAGATGGTTATTTTCTTTGCATTCACTGAAGTCTTTAAATCTCTTTGTCCTTTTCCCCCAGCTGTGGTTCATTGTATGCATTACAGAATACTTATACTCCATCACAGTTTAGCACCAAAGGTCTTTCTCCCCAAAAAAACCATCTAGCTATGTTATTTTCACTCATGTAAAAACAGAATACTTTCCATTACTTCTTGGTACTGTGAGGTCTCAACATAAACTAAGCAATTTCTTGGGAAAGAATTAATTTATTTTACAATTAAAGAACCTTGCCCGGTAACAATATCGAGACTTTCTGTACCAACCATTTGAACTCATTTTGTTGATTTAGGCATGATTTTGTTTTGAGGATCATCATCAGTCTTTGCTGCTTTGGAAGAAGATGATGTTGGCACAGGAGCTGGAACTCTTTCCTGGATGTACTGTGACACTTCTGCTGTTTAAAGATGTTAAAAATGCTGCTGAGCTTCGAAAAAAAGCTGTGGAAGGAGCCATAGATGGGGCTTTAATAAATGCATCAATGGTGAGAATCATTGACTAGTTTTGACTGTGATTTTGTGGTGATAAGATCTTGGGTCAAACGTGCACATAATCATAATCTTTATTTTACAGATAGTTGACCCATTTCAGATGCTCGTGGCAGCTAACAAAGCAGTTCACTTATACAAACTGGGCAAAATGAAGACTCGGAGTCTTTATTCTGAGATTATATTTAATCTCTCTCCAACGAATAATGTAAGATTTGACTTCTCCAAGCATTGAATTTGGTGTTCTTAACTGTTACACATACTGTCAAATATATTTATGCTGCTTTGCAGATTAGTGCCTGCACCTGAATATTGTGTTTCCATGACTTGCAACAATAAACATCACCATTTATCTTGGGGATGAAATTTTCACTTGCCAGTAACTGTATGTCAGTGTAGTTTGCATTTAATAATATTTATTTCTTTGCTCTAGAATAAAAGATCCCATTTGTGGAATTTCTGACCACTTTCCTTCTCTGTGTTCTTGCTCGCGTTTCTGTTAATCAAGCCTACCACCTTTAAATGTTCAAAACGACACAAAGTGCTGGGGTAACTCAGCAGGTCAGGCATCATCTCTGGAGAACATAGATAGGTGATGTTTCTGGTTGATTCCCTTCTTCAGACAGATTGTGGTGGGGGGGGGGGGGGGGGGGGGGGGGGTGGAGGAGAGAAGAAAGCTGAGTTACTCCAGCAATTGTTGTCCTTTTGTGTATTAACCAGTATCTGCAATTCTTTGTTTCTAAATCTTTAAATGTTTCCACCCTGCCAACTGCTGAGGCTGGAGCTACACAAACAAAATTATCTCCAGCACAACATAAGTTGTGTTAAAAATGAAGTTGATTAGTTCATTCGACTGTCAAATCTTCTATTTTGTTGTCCCTTTTACATTTGCTTTGTTTTAAAGCACAAATCTTAAACATTACTCATTCTTTAAAAATCACTGTGAAGAAGTGCCAATTTGTTACAGTCTTATTTTTCTAAAGATTTCAGATGCCTTCAGAAAATTTGGTATTTCAGATAGTGACTCCTCTCTTCTCATTGTTCTGGTGGATGATGGAGAGAAAAAATCAAAGTCGGAAGATGTCATAAGCCAAGTAAAAGGACAACAGATCTCTGTTCAGGATATCTCAACAAACGCAGATGTGGCCAAAATTAAAAAGGTTTGTTTAAAAAAAATAAGAATTGCAGGAAGTTTGACTAATATTGGGCTGTTGTGATAGTGTTATTGTAGAAGTTTTAAACTTTAAAAAAAGTCTGCAAGGATAGCATAATTTACATTCCATTGAGTTGCAAATCACCTGGACAGTCTTACTCTTCTTCTTCTTACGTTTGAGGCAACAGAAGTTATGAAACTGCTTCTGCTTCTGCCGTCTCTGTTTGTTGTCATTCGCCTGACTGAGGTCAGTTGACAGGGCTCACCACGGGGAGGTCAACAACATGAGCCCCACCTGGACAGTCTTATTAAAAGGGAATCATTTATATCTTTCAGTTGAATTTATGTCACGCTGCACATATTGCAAATTAATGGAAATCAATGTCTCAAGAATAAAACTAGCTGAACATAGCTGTGTTATTTAATCCCTGCTTTACTCCACCCTATCCAGATATTTATTGCTCTCTTTTCCCTTATCCTTTCTAAGTGTTTTAAAACATATTAAGGACAAGGTTTTATAGCAGCTTGAGGTGGATCTTAAACTTTTTCCCCCCACAAATACCAGCAAAGTCTGCGTTATCACTAATGCATATGAATCTTGCTGTGTGATATTTCACTCTTGAGCATTCAGAAGACATAAGAATACAAATTGTAACTGCTCTAATTCCACAATTAATTGGTGGTATATTCCAGGAATTTCTGTTTTTATTTTGGACTTCCAGCATAATTTTGCTTTTCTCCTGACTTTCTTCAGATTAAAGTTTGACTATCCTGCAGTTCCGAATAGAAATGCCAGCAAAATGTGCCAGTTTCGACCATACTAATTTACTGAGTGTGCTTTTAAATGAATTTAATTATTAATTTTTTTTTTCGTTCTTTGTAAATGTGTGATGATTGAAATGCAGAAACAGTGGAAAATATTATCTGATAACAAGCGGTCAAAGCTATCGTGTACTCTATAGGCTGAGAACTTAATTTCTGCTGCCTCTGGCCCCATCACAATACTTGAACCACTCTGCCTTTCAGAACAGCCACAGCAATAAGATTGGATTCTACATGGCTACAACAGGGAACTCATTGCAGAAGGTGCAAGCCATGGGCTGTGCAAATGTCATTCTGATAGGCGTGCAGTATTAAAATATATTGAAAGTTTAATTATTGATGCCAGGCTGTGGCAACATATGAGGATGCTTTTAGTCTTAGTTTGCGTACTTCGCTGTATTAACCTGCACTCGCAATCCTTCATGGACTGAAAATGTCTGATCTCAGCTGTACTGCTGTGAAAACTGCAGAGGCCAGTTTGTTTCTTCACTGGATGGGGGGTGGGGGTTAAGTCACTTCAGACCATCTGTTACTGGCAGGTTCTGCATGGCATAGGTTGTAGCTTTGAAGCAATGTTTTTATTTCAACTTGGAATTGTCTAAGACACAGAAAAGTAACTGGAAAATGTTAAGAACTTTGCCTGTGCTCAATTTGTAATCATTTCTCCCCCACAGGTTTACAAAGTAACTCTTGCTGAAGAAAACATTGGCGATTTATTGGATGCAATCATTTGTCGGATGAGTGCGAAAGATATTCTTTGACAGGGGAAGCCATGTTGCTTGAGAGGATTCTTTACAAATATCCTGAAGTAGAGAAAAGCTGTGTTGTATAAACTGTAATATTAATCATTTTTATTGTAGATTGATATTGCATCACATGTTTGAGTTTAAATTCATATGTGAAAATAAATTTGTAGTTGAAAATTAATACATAAATCCTGTAACTACATGAACAATATTGCAATAAAGACCTAAGAGTACTGAAGCTGTGCAATTGATAAACGCACTAATGAACTCAGTTCAGCCACTTCAAAGTTATTCCAAAACCTATCACCACCAATCATCAGGAAAATGATGACATTGTCCCTCTCACCATTCTTACTTAAATTTGTATCACACATCAAATTCTGGATCTCTACCCAACTATACCGCGGGGATGATTATGAATGATCTGATTCGTTATCAGTTCTCTAAGAATCAATGAAAACATTTTGCTGGCTGCCTGCAGTCAGACAATTATTTTACATTTACTATCATTATTTATGAAGTACAAATTAATCATTGCTTGTACTGTAGGCCTTCTACAAAAATAAAGCTTTTGTATTGGATATGTTAATTCCATCATATTTGTGTTCCGATTCTGGTCTTTATCACTTTACCTTTTTGGGCATTCACAGCTACTATTTGGCTGCCTTTACACATTTTAGCCATTTAAATTTTAGCAATGCTTAGTTAATCTCAGGTTTCGCGCTCACTCCTACCAGTCATTCTCTTGACCTTGGGACACAAGGAACTGCAAGCTGCTAGCATCTTGAGCAAAACAAAAAGCGCTGTAGGAATTCAGCGAGTCAAGCAGCCTCTGGGAATGGACAGGTAATGTTCTGGGTCAGGGCCCTTCTCCAGACCTGAAACATTGCCTGTCCTTTTCCCTCCATAGATGCTGTCTAACCTTCCTTCAATACATTGTGTTTTTCTCTTGACCTGTACTGCAAACAGCTACATCAACTTGTGAGTGGCACGGTGGCGCAGCAGTAGAGCTGCTGCCTTACAGCGCTAAAGACCTGGGTTCGATCCTGACTACGGGTGCTGTCTGTATGGAGTTTGTACGTTCTCCCCGTGACCAGGTTTTCTCCGAGATCTTCGGTTTCCTTCCACACTCCAAAGACGTGCAGGTTTGTAGATTAATTGGCTTGGTATAAATATAGAAATTGTCCTTAGTGTCTGTAGGATAGTGTTAATGTGCAGGGATCGCTGGTTGGTGCAGACTCCATGGGCCAAAGGGCCTGATTCCTTGCTATAACTAAACGTTCCAGCTATTCACTGTTAATCTGAGGAGAATGGACAGGTGATGGAGTCAAACAGAAAAAAGGATCTGTTAGGAAACAAGTGGCCAGAGGAAAGAGGTGGAGATTATTGTGGGAGGGGGGTTAGTGGGTAGAAAAAATCACAGGAAGTGACCACTCTAGAGTGATCAATCAGGACTGTTGGTGCTTTCACTCTCTCCATCCCTCCCCCTTCCCAGTTCTCTGACCAGTCTGACTGTCCCTGATTACATTTTATCTTTGTTTACTTAGATGTCACCTTCTCCTAGCTAACAATGATCTATTCTACATTTTCATAAATCCTCGGCTCTTAGGATATCTCGTTTTCACACCTTACCTCTGTGGTACCTTACCTTACCTTCCTCATCTCTGTGTCTCCCTCTCCCCTGACTCTCAGTCTGAAGAAGGGTCTCGACCTAAAACGTCACCCATTCCTGCTAAACAGACATGCTGATTGTCCCGTTCAGTTACTCCAGCATTTTGTGTCTATCTTTGGTGCAAACCAGTATCTGCAGTTCCTTCGTACAATGTTGGTATATTGTGCATAACAGTGAAAAATCTTCGGAAGAAAAACTGCAGATGCTGGTTTAAATCGAAGGTAGACAAAATGCTGGAGCAACTCAGCAGGTCAGGCAGCATCTCGGGAGAGAAGGAATGGGTGACGTTTCGGGTTGACCCGAAACGTCACCCATTCCTTCTCTCCCGAGATGCTGCCTGACCCGCTGAGTTGCTCCAGCATTTTGTGTTTACCAGTGAAAAACTTTGTTCTGCGCGTTTTCCAGACTATGTGTGCACAGGTGCAAAAGGGAAAGGAAGCAGAGTACAGATTTTTATAGAATGCATGGACATCAACAAAGTACAGTGGATTGGGAATACCCCCTTAGCATATGAGAGGATGGTTCAAGAGTAAGATAACAGTGGGGAAGAGGCTGTTCTTTAATTTGGTGGTGAGTGCTTTCAAGCTTGTGTTCCTTCTGCCTGAAAGGAGAGGTGAGAAGAGAGAATAATCAGGGCGTGAGTGGTCCTTGATTATGTTGGATGCTGTCCCGAGGCAGCAAGAAGCACTGATGGTGTTAAGTGATGCAAGCTGGGGTGTGTACTGCACTCTACTTCCTGAAGTCGCTGACCAGCTCCTTCATTTTGCTGACATTGAAGGAGAGGGGACTGCCTTGACTGCATGATACTACTCTCGCTATTTTCTTCCTATACTTTATGTTGTTATTGTTTGGGGCCACTTCAGTCATATTATTTGCCAACTTGTAAATGGAGCTAGTGCAAAAGTTGGCCAAAAGATGCCTTGAATGTAGAGAGAAGGGGCTGAGAATGCATCCTTGTGGGACACTGATGTTGAGAGTTATTGTGGAGGATGTTGTGTCACTTATCCTCACTGTGTGGGTCAGAAAGTCAAAGATCAGGTAGGGAGTGGGACAGAAGATCCAGGAGTTTGCAGACGAGTTTGGATGTAATTATGGTGTTGAAGGTGGAGCTACAGTCCATAAATAGGAGTCTGGTGTAGGTGTCATTATTATTCAGATGCTCCAGGGGTGGGTGCAGGCCAGGGAGATGGCATCACATGGACCTGTTGTGACAGTAGGTGGATTGCAGTGGATCAAGGGTGTATAGGAGGCTGCAGTGCTCAATGCACCAGAAGCACCTCATGATGGTAGATGTCATAGACTTCAGATGGTAGTCATGAAGCAACGTTGCCTTACTATTCTTTGACACCGGTATGTTAGTGGTCTTCTTAAAGCAGTTGGGAAGCATAGATTAGTCGAGTAAGATATCCACAAATAGCTCCGCTAGCTGGTCCACACAGGGTCTGAGGACACGGTTGAGGATTCTATCAGGGGCCAGCAGTTTTCCATATGTTCACTCTCAGGAAGCCGATCTGACATCGGTGGCCACAGATGCTGCTCCTCTCGAGGTCCTCAGGTGGGTGACACCATTCAGTTGAAGCAGCCTTGAAGGATCTTCCAGCTTCCATCTGCACCTACTTCATAAATCTTATATTCTGATTTCCAAGAAAGAGATATTTTTCAGAGTCCATTTAATTTAAAGCAACTTTCCCTTGTATTCCAAATACAAGTTATTTCAGTTCAGTTCAGTTTAGTTGTGCCGAGGTACGGTGAAAAGTGTAAAGTGATTTAGTGTCATTGAAATGTAGATTTTTTGGCTCCATTCATTTGAGAAAGTCAACTTTCAAATGTATCTGTTTTTTTTCTCACTTTCCACAGATGATTTAAATTTAATTAATGTCACCTGGTTTAGACCTTAAGCAGCACAATGTTGATCTAAATATAAATGAGCCAAGTGGGTTTGACAGGCTCGGTAAAGACCACAGAAGTTCCTGTCATACATTATCAATAAATGACAAGCAGATGTCAAGAGAAACTCTTCAAGGAAATTCTTCCTCAAAGAATTCTAACAGATTTTGTCAGGGAAATCTTCCCTTAATGAAATCATGCTGACTTTGGCCTATGTGTCACATGTTTCCAAGTACCCTAAAACATCATCCTTAATAATGGACTCCAAATCCTAACAACCACTGAAGTTTGGTTAACTGGTCTAGAGTTTCCCCTCTTTTGCTTCACTCCCTTCTTGAACATTTGCAATCTTCCAGTCCTCTGGGACCACTCCCGACCCGAGTGATTCTTGAAAGATCATCACTAATGGCTCCACAATCTGTAAGCTACTTATATCAGAACCCTGGGGATGTAGTCTGTCTGGTCCAGGTGACTTATCCACCAGAACTTTCAGCTTTCCAAGCAGCGTCTCAGAAATGGCAACTGCACTGACTTCTGCCCCCTGACTCTTGAATTTCAGGCACATTGCTGGTGTCTTCCACTGTGAAGACTGATGCAAAAAACTTATTCTGCCAGTTCTTTATTCTTCATAATCAGTTCTCTAGTGTCATTTGACAGCGGTTCAATGTCCACATTTGCCTCTCTCTTACGCTTTATATATCTGAAGAAAATTTTGTTATCATATTATTGGCTAGTTTACCTTCATGTTCCATCTTTTTTCCCCATATTGCCTTTATAGTTACCTTCTGTTGATTTTTAAAAGCTTCCCTATCCGCTAGCTTCCCACTAGCGATGTTATATGCCTTCCCTTTTGCAATGTTATATGCCTTCCCTTTTAGTTTTATGCTGTCTTTGACTTCCTTTGTCAGCACATTCTGATGGTAATCTCATGCTCCCCCTAGAATCTATGGGATAAAAAGATCCTGTGTCTTCTAAATTATTCCCAGACACACCTGCCATTGCTACTACACCATCATTCCTGACAGGGTCTCTTTCCAATCAACTTTAGCCAGCTCCTCCCTCATGCCTCTGTAGTTGCCTTTACTTTAGTTTAGTTTAGAGATACAGTGTGGAAACAGGCACTTCGGCCCACCGAGTCCGGGCCAACCAGCTATGCCCACACACTAACAATATCCGACACACACTAGGGACAATTAATTTTTACCAAGCCAATTAACCTACAAACCTGTATCTCTCTTTGGAGTTTGGGGGGAAACTGGAACTCCTGGAGAAAACCCACGCAGGTCACAGAGAGAACGTAGAAGCTCTGTACAGACAGCACCCGTAATCAGGATTGAACCCGGGTCTCTGGAACTGTAAGGCAGCAACTCTTCCACTGTGCCACCGTGCCACCCTCAACTGATGTTTTGGATCGGGACCCTTCTTCCTAAACAATTACTGTACATGTGAAATGAAAGCCAAATTCTCCATAAATACCTCACTGCCCCCGGCCCAGTAATCACAGACTAAGCCCAAGATCCTGGAAAAGTACTAACATCTCTCAGGTAGATGCATCCTACCAATCAGTTGGCCAGTAGCACTGAAAGGTCGTGGCAAAGCTACATTACTAAATGATTAACCTGCCATCCAAAAGGCCAAGAGATTCCACCTCCCATTTGTATGCCAGAGAGGCAGCCACTCTGGTGAGTGGGTGGTTGTACAGTGGTTGACTCAACAACAATCAGCCAGTCATCCTAGCAGATTCTGGTGGATGGGACTGTAGGAAAATAACTGCAGATGCTGGTACAAATCGAAGAGTATTTATTCACAAAATGCTGGAATAACTCAGCAGGTCAGGCAGCATCTCAGGAGAGAAGGAATGGGTGACGTTTCGGGTCGAGACCCTTCTTCAGACTGATGTCAGGGGGGCGGGACAAAGGAAGGATATAGGTGGAGACAGGAAGATAGAGGGAGAACTGGGAAGGGGGAGCGGAAGAGAGGGACAGAGGAACTATCTAAAGTTGGAGAAGTCAATGTTCATACCGCTGGGCTGCAAGCTGCCCAGACTAAATATGAGGTGCTGTTCCTCCAATTTCCGGTGGGCCTCACTATGGCACTGGAGGAGGCCCATGACAGAAAGGTCAGACTGGGAGTGGGAGGGGGAGTTGAAGTGCTCAGCCACCGGGAGATCAGGTTGGTTAAGGCGGACTGACCGAAGGTGTTGAGCGAAACGATCGCCAAGACTGCGTTTGGTTTCGGCGATGTAAAGAAGTTGACATCTAGAGCAGCGGATGCAATAGATTTGGTTGGAGGAGGTGCAGGTGAACCTCTGTCTCACCTGGAAAGACTGTTTGGGTCCTTGGATGGAGTTGAGGGGGAAGGTAAAGGGACAGGTGTTGCATCTTCTGGTGGATGGGACTGCTCACTGTTGCATTACTTTGTTTCTGCAGTAGGTGGTGCTATTGTCTACATTTCAGATTTGCTTGCTGTAATTTTTTTGCACGTGAAATTTTAAAATCAAATCTCACAGAAATATTTCCAAACTCTGTTTATCATACTATCATCGAAACCTATACATTTGTACGCAAACTGCCCCCAGCCTGTCTCTCTCTGACTATTTATGATGCTCGTGGCCACAGGCTTCAGATCAAACCCCACTTCACTCCTGAATTTGCACCCAGAAATCCTTCTCCTGATGTCATTTTCTGCATCTGACCACTGTTGCAAACGATGGAATTGACAGGGAGTGAGTGCAGATGATACAGGAGGTGAAAATAGTGTGTCCACTGGAGTTCTGCAATGAGCTGGACGTTACTCACCCTGTGTTCTCGAAGCAACTCACGAAATATCAACAAGCCTACTCTACCCAATAGCAACACACCAATATCACTAAAGCCCTTTCAAGTCAGAGATTATTATTGGTTTTAAATCATCAAACTGAATGTTCAGACTTGAGTTTCCCAGGCAAAAAGTATTTTGTAGTTTAATTATGGTGAAAGAGGCAAGAAATAGGTTGATGATGTTATTTATTCACAAAATGCTGGAGTAACTCAGTAGGTCAGGCAGCATCTCAGGAGAGAAGGAATGGGTGACGTTTCGGGTCGAGACCCTTCTTCAGATAATCCTAGGGCAGGTTAGCAGGTGTTAATCAACGGGTGAACCTTTCGGTGGAAACTTAATCTGTTCATAAGGAAAGCAATGTTGAATTGCTGAGTTACCGCCAGCATTCCACCAGGAAATATATGAACTGAGTGCCCAGATCAGCAAGGCACCTGTGAACCACAGAATGCAACTCTGAAGTTCAGATCGGTAGATGTGCTAGGATTCTGATATATTTTATCCTTGGCTTAGTCAATGACAAATCTTCTACATCAGAAGGTTTGAGGTTCAAGCTGCACTCCAGGAACTCCAAGAAACAATGACAAGTTTCCTTTGTCAGTTTTTTGAATGGGTAATCAATCAGTCTCACTGCTCTTTCCCTATAGAGTCATTGAGTCATACAGCAAGGAAACGGGCCCTTCAGCCCAGCTCATCCCATTCACCCACACTTGGCCCATTTCCCTCTAAACTTTTTCTATTTGTGCACCTGTTCGGTAAAATAAAAATTAAAATAGTAAGATTAAACGAGAACTTACCAGTTTGAAGTTTGATCTGTATTTTGTGAGGAGTTACGATGAGGGATTACGTGAAGACCCCGTCCAGCACGCATGCGCGACATTCTTCAAAGCAGCGGTGTGGATTCACAGAAAAAACACAACGATTGAAATAAATATAGTAAAGAAAAAATAAGAACTTAATTACCAGTTGATCTGTATAATAGAGAGTGGGAGCGGAGGGCACGTAATCCCTCATCGTAACTCCTCACAAAATACAGATCAAACTTCGAACTGGTAAGTTCTCGTTTAATCTTACTATTTTATTTCAGAGTCACGTGAGTGACTACGTGAAGACTTCAAAGCTCTGTGATTCCGAACCGTGTACCAGCTCATGCTTCACTCACTGTCTGAAGACCTTAGAGGGAGGAAGTATGTTATCGCGATCAAGAACCTGTTTGTGAACAAAAAGGTTTATTAATGACAACAAAAAACAGAGAGCTCCCCAGGGCTTAAATTAAATATTATCTGCAGACTCTAAAATTCTGTCTGCAAATGTAGCAGGTTGCGCCAGCGGTTTATTATAAAACCTTTGGAAAGTTCTTTCCGAGGACCATCCTGCTCGGCCAGAATATGGTCCATAGGCACGTCCATTCGACTAGCCGCCGACGTAGATGCAGCCCTGGTGGAGTGAGATTTGTAAACATTCGTATTGACTCCCGTGGACTTAAGCACCTGCTTGAGCCACCTTGAAATGGTTTGGCTCGTCACCTGACCATGAGGCTTCTTGTGGCTAATCCATAAGGCTTTTTCTCTCCCTCTTAAGTTGTATGTTGTGTCTATGTAATTGGCGAGATGGGTCTTGGCACACAGCCGTGGTTCAGATGAATATGCCCAGAACTCCATGACTGGAGGCGTGGTACCTGGTCTAGTTTGTTTGACCAGTCCCTGAATATGGAATGTGAAACAGTCCAATGACTCTGTCATGCTGTCCAGCCTCAGAAGGTGGAGGGACTGTACCCTTTAAGCTGACACTAGTGCCATGAGCATGACTGATTTCAGTGTAAGTTGTTCCAGTGTGAGTGCCCTGGGCGGTGGCCATCCCCTAAGGTACGTCAGCACAATGCTGACATCCCAGATCTGAGTGTACCTTGGTCTGGGGGAGTTAGTGTTAAAAATGCCCCTCATGATTTTGATTACTAGTGGATGGGACCCCAAAGCCAGTTGTCCTGCTGCTGGAACCAAATAAGCTGACAACGCACTCCTGGCTGTATTTATGGCGCTGTTGTAGGTAGTTCCTGTTTTGGAGCAATACCGTTCCCATTTCCTTATGTTGGTCAGGTATTGTCTCCTGGTGGACTCCCGGTGGGATGCGGTCATCATGTTGATGGCGTCCTCAGACAGTCCCAGGCCCAGTAGAGGTCTTTTTAGAATCTGCAAGCCCGGAGATTGACTCTGTCATGGCACGGGTGACTAATGCCTGACACTGGGTGGATTAATAATTCCGGACTGCTGGGGAATTCCAACGGTGTTTCGACAGCCATGTCGAGGGCCACTGGGAACCATGGCTGTGTAGGCCAGTCGGGTGTTATCAAGATTCCTGAAGCGGAATTCAATTGAATCTTGCGTAATACCCGACTGATGAGGCAGAAGGGAGGAAAGGCATAAAAGAACATTTTCCCCCAATACAGCGTGAATGCATCAACTGCTGCTGCCTCAGGGTCTGGTTCCCAAGCGACATACGTTGGTACCTGGTGATTCAGCCTGGATGCAAATAGATCGATATCTGGTGTGCCATATTGCTTTGTAATTTCGGCAAATACTTTGGGATTTAACATCCATTCGATGTTATCGTTAAATTTGCGTGACCTGGTGTCTGCCACTGTATTTTGCTTACCTGGTAGGTAAGTTGCTGGTAACCAAGTATGTCTTTCGACACACCATTGCCAGATTAGGTTGACCAATTTGTCACACGATATCGACTTTACACCACCCATGTGGTTGATATAAGCCACCACCGTGGTATTATCTAATTGCAACCGGACATGTGCATGATCCGTATTAGATGAATATGCTTTTAAACCATAAAACGCACCCAACATTTCTAAATAGTTGATACCCCGTGTCTGTAGGCAAGATGATTCAGAATTAGTCCATCTGCCCCCTGTGCTGGATTGAATGTTAGTTGCTCCCCAGCCCAAAGCACTTGCATCCGTTTGAATGGTTAATACTGGGTTGGTGATTATTATGGGACTGGAAACTGAGCCTAATGTTCCTTGTCCACCATTGTAACTCTGGAATGGATTCAGCAGTTAAATACATAGCTCGGTCAAGTGACCTGAGTTTTGCTTTAGTGCGTGCACTTTTGCTCTTTGTAAATTTTGGTAGTGCAAAGGCCCAAATTGTACAGCTGGAGAAGCTGCTACCATTTTACCAATAACTCTAGCTACCTGCCGTATGGTTGGCTGACGTTTATGCAGTAGTTCGTGGCATGTTAGTGTCAATTGTGATGCTTTCCCCTTCTGCGAACAGTATCAATCGTAAATCCAAGATAGTCCATGGTAGTGGACGGTGTAAAATTGGATTTATCTGGATGTATGACAAACCCCAAAGTTTCAAACAAACGTTTGGTGGCTGCTACTGCCAAAATAGCTGTCTCCAAGGTTTTCCCTACTATTAAAGTGTCGTCTAAGTACGCCATGACTATATGCTTTTGTTTCCTCAATAATGCGAAGGCGGGTTTTAAGATTTTAGTGAACAACCTTGGAGCGGAGGTTAGTCCATTTGGTTTTAAATTGCCATAGCTATTTACGATGCTCCTTGTGTATGGGTACTGAGTAGTAGGCATTTTTTAAATCAATGCCTGCTAGAAAGTACCCTCTAGAAATCAAAAGTCTGGCGGTTTCAAAGTTTCCATCTTAAAATGTGTATACTTAACTGACTCGTTTAACGTAGTTAAGTCAATGATGATGCGACATCCACCATCTTTTTTAGTTTTAGTGAAAATGTTAGACACAAATTCCAAGGTTCATGTTTTGTTCTTTCAATGACACCTTTTGCTAGTAGCCTCACAAGTTCAGCTTGACCCTCTTGTTTCTCTTTGACTGAGAGGGTGAATACCCTTTGGGGTATATGCTGAACTGGCGGAATGTTTTCATGAACAAAGTCAATTTTATAGCCATGAATGCAGCTTAGTATGTACTTGTCATTAGTGATGGTTTCCCATGCATCCAAAAACAAGTGCAATCTCCCCCCTGATAGTATAGAGCCCCTACTGCTCATATGCTGAGAGGAACCAGACCCACCTACCTCCATGGTTACTGGTGCTACTTCTGCCTCTTCGCTGGGCGATGAGGTGTCTGCTGGGCTGTAGAGGGCTGCTGTTGAAGTTGTTGGGGGTGGCGCATTTTCCATGGGGTCCGCTCTGGGCCCTGGCCTAAAAAGGCTTACGGGGAATGGTTGCGGACCCCGAGCTTTCACCAGTCCCATATGGTGGTCTACGACTGGTGGACGCCGTGAGGTACTGCCGCCTGGGTTTGTTAGGTCTGCTCGGTCCCAAACCTGCCCTCACGAGACCAAAGGTCTTGGATTCTTCCTCTAGGTTTTTCACCTTTTTTGGAAGGTCCTTTCAAAAGCAGAATTGGAGGTTCTGAACCCGGTGTTTTGCAAAGTCCCACAAACTTAGGGTTGAGGGCAGGCTTGATGATTTCCTTGGTGCACAGCAGAGCTAATGTATCTTGCTGATTTGTGGAGATGTCCACACCATCAATGGACCGAGCATATAATGTCATCCCTGCAGTCAGGGGTTTAAGGATTTTCTGGAGCTTCAACTCCAGGTTCCTGATGTTCTGCCCCAAATGTCCCCAAATTTGGCTGTTTACAGCTGGTACATTCAATGATGTACAATTTTCTGGGGCTGAATATAGTTTAAGAGCCTCATTGACCACCCGTTCTTGTAGGGGTTTTGAGGACAGGTGGTCAATGCTGGCTGCCAGTTTCGGCTCTAAAGGCCGACCCCCTCGTGGAATGACCACGTAGCGGTTGACCACACCCAGCAGCTCTTCCTGATCCTGTACACTCTGCGTACTCCGGACATCTTCAGCCAAGAACCCATCTTGTTGACCAGCCCAGACCTGGTCGCCAATGCTGCCTTCAAAAGAAGGTGAGGCAATGGCCAGTGCCGTAAAGGGCACTGCGGGAGTACCTGGGCTCCCTTGGCGAGTCTGCTGCTGCTCTCTCAGCAGATCTCGCTGGAGCATTTGCTCCATAAGCCGTTTTCGGCTTAGGCGGCTGCCAGTGCCGCTCTGTAGCGGTGTGGCATCTTCATCCGAATCGTCGGATACTACCGCCCGGTTCTGGCTGCAGGTACCTCCAGCTCGCTGCTCAGGCTGCGCTAGCGGTGCTGGGCTCGGCTCGGTAGTTTGCCGCCTCTTGCCCCCCCTCCAAAGAACGTTCCTCAACGGAAAACGAACGGGGGCGAGCTGCAAGTTTCTTCCCTCTGGTCTGGAACATAAAACAGACAACAGAGAAAATACTCACGGCCACGGTAAAACTTACCTGTCGGCCCGACTTTTCAAATTGTAGCGGGAGCACCTTGAACTCCCGTTCGTCGCGCTGCACTGCTTGAACGCTAATGTCGCGCATGCGTGCTGGACGGGGTCTTCACGTAGTCACTCACGTGACTCCGAAATAAAATTATGTTTTCCCAAGTATATACCCAATTTTCTATTAAATATAATTACTGAGCCACTATGGTTTCGCATCTTAAAAACCCTTCCTTGCTTTTACTAATAATTTTGAATCTGATTACCAATCCACCAGTTGGCAGATGTGACACAAAGTGCTGGAGTAACAACGAGTCAGGCAGCATCTCTGGAGAGTGTGGAGAGGTGAAGTTTCGAGTCACTACCCATGTTTCAAGGTCAAAATCGACAGCATACCTAAGGACATATCTCCCAAACACATGACTCTGACCATCTAGAAATATGAGGGCCTATTGGGATAACTGGAGAGACTTAAAGAGAAAGCTTCTCATCATCTTCTCAAGGGCACCAAGGGATGGATCTTGGCAATGCCAACACCACTGCCAATCTTGGCGGTGATGACAATTTAAAACGTAATTGTTTAGAGCTGGATTGTTTAGAGCTGTTTAGAGCTGGACTGAAATAATTTCCCAGGATAACGTGTGTGTGAAGCATCATTGCAGTAGAACAGGTAGACCCAAAGTACACTTGATATTAGGTCTCAGCTATTATTTACATGAAGCTAGAGATTAGTGAAAAATTAAAAAGGATTTCAATTGTGAACATCAGTAATGGTTTATCCAACTGCATGGGGCTGAAGGGAGTATGTTTACCTTGGATGAGAATGTAGGTGGCATGATTAGTATGTCTGTGGATGCCATTAACATTGGTGGTATTGTGGACAATGACAAAGGGTATCTACAATTACAATGGGATCTCGATGAGCTGGGCCAACAGGCCAACGAATTGCAGATGAAGTTTAATTCAGATAACTGTGAGGTGTTGCATTTTTGTAGGATAAATCAAGGCATGACTTACACAGTTAATACGGGGCTCTAGGGAGTGTTGCTGAAGAGAGAAATCTGGCAGTGCATGTGCATTATTCCATGAAAGTGGTGAAGAAGGCATTTGGCATGCTTGTCTTCAATAGTCAGGATATTGAAAATAGGAGTTGGAATGTCATGTTACAGCTATACAAGATATTAGTAAGGCCACGTTTGAAGCATTGTATATAGATCTGATTGGCCTGCTATAGGAAGAATGTAATTAAACTGGAAAAACTGCAGAAAAACTATGAGAATCTTACTGGAACTGGAGAGTTTGAGTTATAAGTAGAGGCTGGATTGGGGTAGGAATGTAGAAGGGCGAAGATGATCTTGTGGAGACATGTACAATCACAAGGGGCATTTCTCCAGGGTAAGGGAGGCAGAAACTGGAGGGCATGATATTATGATCAAATGGAAAAAAGATATAAAAGAAACCTGAGGGACAAACTTTTCACATAGAATCTGACGGCAGTACGGGTGTCAGAGGTAATGGGAGAAGGCAGGAGAATGGGGTGAGAAGGGAGAGATAGATCAGCCATGATTGAATGGCGGGTGGGTCGAATGGCCTAATTCTGCTCCTTATGACATACAGTATATATGGAATGTACTGCCAGAGGAAATGATAGGGGAGGGAACAATTACATGTAAAAGACATGTAGAAAAGTACAGGGAAAGGATTGGAGGGATGTGGACAAAGCTCAGGCAAGTGGGACCAGCTTTATTGGGCAACATGGACAAGTTGGGCTGAGGGATCTGTTTCTGTGCTGACTCCATGACTCTATCCATCCTGACACAAAATTTCATTTAGTGCAGCCCAATTTTGCAAATAGAATTTGTTGGAGGGATATGTTTTCAGCAATATGGTGAGCATGTGTCTGATTGCTCCTCTTATTAAGACATTACTAATTTCTCTACATATCAATTGGATATTAAATTCTTTCATAAAATGGTTGCCTTTTACATCTTTAGGCTTTCTAGGCACATTTGTTTGATATGTAAGTGCATTTCCTTAATTCCATCTGATTGAATCTGCCATGCTCAGTTTTCACAGTAGATGTCACTGTTGCATGCTTATCAAATACAGAATTTTCACATCAACATCTCCAGTCTGGGCAGTATTGTGGAGCCAATGTTAATAGTTTATACAGCAGAGGAATAGATCGGATAGAGTCTCTTGCCCAGAGTAGGTGAATCGAGGACCAGAGGACATAGGTTCAAGGTGAAGGGGAAAAGATTTAATAGGAATATAAACCATAAACACAAGTTAGCAATTTCACAAGTTATCGGAGTAGAATTAGGTCATTTGGCCCATCAAATCTACTCCGCCATTCAATCATGGCTGATCTCAGCCTCCTAATCTCATTTTCCTGTCTTCTCCCCATAACCTTTGACACCCGTTCTAATCAAGAAAACATTAAGGGGCCCAGCACCGATCCCTGAGGCACACCACTCGTCAACGGCCTCCAGTCCGAAAAAACAATCTTTTACCACCTCCCTCTGCTCCCTTCCATGAAGCCAATTCTGAATCCCTGGATCCTCTGCGATTTAACTTTCCAGAACAGCCTACCCTGCAGAACCTTGCTGAAGTCCTTAGAGAAAATGTCTATGGTCCCTCATCGACCTTTTTGGTTACACATCATTCAAATTCGTAAGAAACAATCTCCCATGTACTATCTGGGAGACCATGCTGACTATCCCTAATCAGCCTCTTCTATCCAAATGCATGCTTATCTTATCCTCAAATAATTGAGTTCTCATTCGTGTTCATGGTATGAGCATATCCCTGCGATGGCTATTGGATTAAAACCATTTATCACTGTTGCTGCATCCACTCATTTGACTTGTAAATACTGCTGGGCTCCCATGTTTCATATTATCATAAAGATTCCAGTTCCTGAATTTTTAGAGACAGAACATGATATGTAGAACATAATATGTACAGTATAGGAAAAGTCCTTTTAACCACCATTGTCTATGATTAATAGGATGCCAAATTAATCTAATGCCTTTTGCGTGCACATGATCCATACCTCCCCATCCCAGCATATTCATATGCCAATCTAAAGGTTCTTAAACACCACAATCATACTTGCTTCTACCACCATCCCTGTCAGCGTGTTCCAGGCACCCACCTCTATTTGTACAAAATATTTACCTCACACATCTCCTTTAAATTATCCCTCTCTTATCTTCAAGCTATGCTCTCTAGTATTTGACATTTTCACCCTGGGAAAAAGATTCTGACTGCTGGGCAGCACAGTGGTGTGGCGGTAGAGATAATGTCCTAAAGCACCAGAGGCCCAGTTTGATCCCGGGTATATACGTTCTCCCTGTGACTGCATGGGTTTTTTCTGAGTGTTCCAGTTTCCTCCCACACTCCAAAGTTGCACAAATTTGTAGGTTAATTGGCTTTGGTAAAATAGGGAATTGTTCCTATGATAGTGTTAGTATATGGGGCAATCAGTGGTTGACGTGGACTCGGTGGGCTGAATGGTCTGCTTCCACGCTACATCTCTAAAGCCTAGTCTAGTGACACAAGAGACTCCAGATGCTAAAGTCTTGAGCAAAAACAAACTTCTCGATGAACTCAGCAGGTCTGGAAGCATGTGCAGCAAAATGGACAGATGACATTTTGGGTCGGGACCCTTCTTCACATGGATTCTGACTGTCTACCCTATCTATGTTTCTCATAATTTTATAACCATCTATCAGGTCTTTCCTCTTCCCTCAGCCTTCAATGCTCCTGAGAAAACAATCCATGTTTGTTCAAAAATGAAGTGCTGGTGGAACTTAGCAGGTCAGTCTAAAGAAGGATGCTGAACTGAAATGTCACCTATCCATTTCCTTCCACAGATACGACCTGACCTTTGTTTTTTGCTTTTCAGGTTCTTGTCTTTCCACATTTGTCCAAACTCTGCTTCTAGATATTACCCTCTAATCCACGCAGTGTTCTGGTAAACCTCCGTAGCATCCACTGCAAAGCCTCCAGTTCTTTCCTGTAACAGGTGGCCAGAACTGTACACCATACTCCAAATTCAGCCCAACCAAAGTTTTCTAAAGCCATAACATGACTTATAATCAATGCCCCAATGGAAGAAGGCAAGCATACCGTACACCTTCTTTCCCACTCTATCTGCCTATGTTGCTACTTTAATAGAGGTATGGACATGGTCTCCAAGGTCCCGCTGTACAGCAATGCAGCTAAGGGCGCTGCCATAAACTGTATATTTTTCCCTTACATTTGACCTCCTGAAGTGAAATACCTCATACTTGCCTGGAGTAATACCATCTGCCATTTCTCTGCCTATATCTATAACTGATCTATACCCTGCTGTGTCCTTTGACAGCCTTTTTCACTGTCTGAAACTCCACCAATTTTAGTGTCATTGCAAACTTACTAACCAACCCATCTATATTTTTGTCCAAATTATTGATATCTATCACAAAAAAACAGAAGTCCCTCCTGCAGGACATCATTAGTCACAAACCTCCAGCCAGAATAATCCCCTTACACCATTACCCTTTGTCTTCCATGGGTAAAACAGGTCTAAGTCAAAACCCCTTCACCTCTGCAGATCCCATGCACCTTAATCTTCTGAATCAGCCTGGTTGTAGTTAAGGGACAACAGGGATCAAAGAAGACAGCTAGGAATAGTTTATGGACCTACTAACAGTAAGTGGAACATTTGCTAGGGTATAAATCAGGAAGATCTTGGAGCATCTAACATGGAAAATACATTCATTATAGAGAGCATTTTGTCTTCATAGTGCCTGGGGAAATATTTTGCTGAGTGAAGATGAGTTCAAGGAATTCATTCAGGATAGATTTCTAGATCATGATGTCAAGGGAATAACCAGATATTAACCTATTTTAGCATTGTTGAATGGAACAGGATTAATTAATAACCTTATAGCAACCGGCCTCAAGGGGGATGGTGTCCATTATTTGAGAGAATTTTATATTGAGGTTGAGCGTGATTTAGTTAAATTTGAAACTCAGACTTGAAAACCAGCCAAGAGTGAGGGACATCAGGTAAAGTGCAGTGGGAAACTAGATTAAAACTGGACAAACAAAAGCAGGTGGGAAGAGTAACAGAGTTAACATTTCAGGTTGAAGACCTTTTGTACGAACTGCAAAAGAGAGAAAAATAGGGTTGTTGCAAATTGCAGAGAAGATGGGTTTTTTTAATCTCAAGACTGTACAATACAATACAATACAATATATCTTTATTGTCATTGTACAGGGGTACGAGGAGGGGTACAAAGCCAGGGGAAGGACTCCAGATGAAAGGGAAATTCTGGTTGCTGGAGATAGGGTCCAAGGTCAGGGTGAAGAAACCTGTGACTAGAGACGATGGGGGTGAAAGAAGAGTTCAGTAACGTCTGCTCAAAATCCTTTAAGATAAGGACACGGGGAATTCAGTGGAGGCCTGGAGCATACAGGTATATCCAAAGAGATGGTGAAAATGCAGAAAGGGATAGAGCTGAAAGAGAGACTGAGTCAGAAGAAAGTGGAGTGGGAAAAGGCCAGGAGAGGTATTGCAATTCAAGAGCTGTTGGAGTTAGCTATCTTTGACATTGGATTGGAAGGAGAAAAGTAGTCTGCTCTAGTACTGAATGTAGCAAAGAATGGTGACATTGGGTTGCAGCAACTTTGACATGAAGCAAGTCAGTGTTGTTGCAGAGACAGATAAAGAGCATATGATTTAGTTTAGAGGTACAGCATGGAAGCAGGCTCTTCGGCCCACCGAGTCTTCACCGACCAGCGATCCCCGCACATTAACACTATCCTACACAAACTAAGGACAATTTACACTTATACCAAGCCAATTAACTTAAAACCTGTACGTCTTTGGAGTGTGGGGGGAAACCGAAGGTCTCGGAGAAAACCCAAGCAGTCATGGGGAGAACATACAAACTAGCACGGACAGTACCCATAGTCGGGATCGAACATGGGTCTCTGGTTCTGCAAGGCCTGTTTGGCAGCAACTCTACCGCTGCGCCACTGTGCCGCCCGTGTGTACACATGGCGTTATGCATAGATCTCAGGATGTAATCAGAACAGTGTAATGATAGAGAGGCAAGTAGACCCAAGCGCAGACAAGACACAGCAGTATGTTAAACTCAAAAAGGCTTTTACAAGAATCCTGGAAAACAAGAGTATAAAGCGTAGCATGGGGAAAATCCAAGACCAAGCAAACACAAATGATAGGTGAAAAAAACTTAAACATAATTGAATACAAGACAGGCTATGCCACCCTCAGTGATCAGCAGGGGGATCAGCAGGGACTGTGACTGGACCCTTCCTCCCCTCTAGGAATGGAACCTGAAATTCCACCCACTTTCTCTAGGTGGCACTGGTGAGCGTTTCTGATAAGATTAGGGTCCAGCATGTCTCAAGCAGGTCCCATGTGTGCTCCTCAGGACCATACCCCTCCCAGTCCACCAGGTACTGGCCATCCCCAAAACAGCATGAATCAATGAGGTACTAGGGGCACACTAGGACATTAAGATGTGCTTCAACAGTAGATTAAATGGATGGATACAGCTGCAAAAAAATTCAGTAAGTAGATTTTTGAAATTACTTGAGTGTTAATAGGTAATTATACCTCCATATTATAAAACTTTTGCCTTCCACCTTTTTTAAAAGGTAAAATACCTAATTGTTCTCAAATTATTCTGAGAGATTCGGGATGTTCAAAACATTCCATAATAATTCTTACATTTTATTTTTTTATAGTTTTGTTTAGAGGGAAATGTGACACATTGCAGTGAATGGATTGTGTATAAGAAAATAACTGCAGATGCTGGTGCAAATCGATTTATTCACAAAACGCTGGAGTAACTCAGCAGGTCAGGCAGCATCTCGGGAGAGAAGGAATGGGTGACGTTTCGGGTCGAGACCCTTCTCGACCCGAAACGTCACCCATTCCTTCTCTCCCGAGATGCTGCCTGACCTGCTGAGTTACTCCAGCGTTTTGTGAATAAATGGATTGTGTATAATATATACTAATGATGTATATGTAGGAATTGGGCGCATATTATCCAGATTTGCTGCTGATGGAAAGCCAGGTGTGAAGAAACAGAAACATAGAAAATAGGTACAGGAGTAGGCCATTCGGCCCTTCGAGCCTGCACCGCCATTCAATATGATCATGGCTGATCATCCAACTCAGTATCCTGTACCTGCCTTCTCTCCATACCCCCTGATCCCTTTAGCCACTAGGGCCACATCTAACTCCCTCTTAAATATAGCCAATGAACTGGCCTCAACTACCTTCTGTGGCAGAGAATTCCACAGATTCACCACTCTCTGTGTGAAAAAAAAGTTCTCATCTCGGTCCTAAAAGACTTCCCCCTTATCCTTAAACTGTGACCCCTTGTTCTGGACTTCCCCAACATCGGGAACAATCTTCCTGCATCTAGCCTGTCCAACCCCTTAAGAATTTTGTAAGTTTCTTTGTAAGAAAACACAAACAGATTAGGATGGAGCTTCGAGACTGTTGGTTAAAGGTGGAAGTTCTTACATCAGGGTTGTGCAATTACAATCAAGGGATGAGTCAATGAAGCGGGTGTGAGGGCTTTTGGTTGATGGTCGGTGAAGATAGATGTTGGGTAAAGGGAAAAGTTCAGGAAGGGAGAATGATAAATGGGAACATTGGTGAATGGACAGGATGAGAGACATGATATTGGCAGGTGACTGGTTCAGAGGAGAGTTAGAAGGTCATTAGTAGAATTGAGTTGCTACCATGCAGTGTGGGTGGTGGTGCCGGGAGAATCGGCTGCCACTGGACAAGCTGGGATCCAGAATGGCCTGGAACTGGCTCCAGGAATTCCCTTTAAGTCACACAGAAGCAGGCCTGACATGCATACTGAGAGCTGCTTTTGAAGAAAGATCTGCACACAGGATGGCGCAGTGGCACAGAGGTAGAGTTGCTGCCTTACAACACCAGAGGCCCGGGTTCGATGCTGACTACGGGTGCTGTCTGTGTGGAGTTTGTATGACCTGCGTGGGTTTTCTCCAGGTGTTCCAGTTTCCTCCCACACTCCAAAGACGTACAGATTTGTACGTTAACTGGCTTGGTAAAATTGTAAATTGTCCCTAGTTTGTGTAGGATAGTGTTAGTGTGCGGGGATCACAAGTTGGCATAGGCTCGGTGGGCCAAAGGGCCTGTTTCTGCGCTGTATCTCTAAACGAAACGAAACTAAAACCTCACCTACCATTCCAATGCAAGTGAAAAGCCCACAGGGGCATCCAGGTACCTGATGCTCGCTGTTCATCACTGCACAAGTCTGGGGGCCACTGTGCATTACAGATCATTCGCACGGACAATCAGGACGAGAATCTCGGCTTTGTGTGGCACGAATGATGTCCCTGATTCCCAGAAATGTTTTATGACAATTATCTCATTTCTAGGCATCAATGACTGTATGGTCCCACTTATTCAATTAAAAGGTACAGATCTGCCTGCAGCTTTAACGGAGGCTGAAAGGGAGGTGCAGAAAGATGAAGTAGTCATGAATGTAACTGGAAAAGCAATGAAGTCATTTACAGCAGGTTCATTTACACAACGTGACCGTGATCTTCCAAGAATCCCTGAAATATTAACCTGACTGTTCTAATCTCTTGCTTAGGCACAAAATGCTGGAGTAACTCAGCGGGACAGGCAGCATCTGTGGAGAGAAGGAATGGATGATGTTTCGGGTCGAGATCCTTCTTGCTGGGCATCTCTAATTATACTGTAAGCTTGACCTTGTGTCTACAGCCACTTGCCATTTTAAATCACCGTTTCACTACGACTGCTTTGTTCTTGGTCTCCCGTACTGAAGCTCAGAGGCCCAACGTGTAGAATCTTTGCTGTGGATAGAGTCAGATTATAGCCATTGATACAACTTGTAAAAACAGTAGGTGTTGGAAATGACTCTGCTTTTGGAATCTGTAGCTCCATTGAGCTCATTCTTGTCTCTTTTTTAATTTCATGCCCACAACCTCTTGCACCTTCATTTCTTCTGTCATTTATTAATCAAGCTTCCAACCAGTACAAACAACCCATCTTGTTTTATCTTTGGTCTCCAAACTTCTTGAACTTGATTTAAGATCGTTCTATTTATAACTTTTGCCAGTTCTGACAATGTCAATGACCTGTAATGTCTATTCCATAAATACAGCTCGATTTTAAAAATATTTTTCACATTTTCTACTTTTAACCCATAATTGGGTTGCCTGGTTGGCACAGTGGTTATGTTGCTGCACTACAGCGCCAGAGACCAGGGTTTGATCCTGACTATGGGTGCTGTCTGTATGGAGTTTGTATGCACTACAGCGCTAGAGACCAAGGTTTGATCCTGACTAAGTGTACGGGTCCTGATCAACGTGTCCCATCTACACTAGTCCCACCTGCCTGCATTTGGCCAAGATCACTCTAAATCTGCCCTATCTATATATCTGTCTAAATGTTTTGAAGAATGTTTTAAATGAATCAAGAAACATAATAATCGTGCTGGAGAATGGCTCTGAGGCGGAGGTCAGCTGTAGCATAGGTGAGCAGTGAGGAGATCAAAGAGGCAGCAAACCTCTCTTGTGAGGGGTTTTAATGGGAATGTATTCAAAACCTGCAGAACATTCAATCATTTCATTGAAACTTCCTGCGTACACGGACTGACTGCTCATCTTCCTATAACAGGCAGGTTACAATTAGCAGGTTACCTTGTTTTCCTTTTTATCTCTGCCATCTTGTTCTTGTCTGAGGTCAAGTATAATTCTTTGTTTCTTCTCAGTCCTCTTCAGCGTGTAACATCAAACATGCAATTTCTTTCCCTTTCGGTATATCTTTTCAAGATGTGGAATTTTACATCCTAAATTCTCAATTGGTATGACACTGTTTTGCTTCACAATAGCCTCCCTGGTTCGGGTGTTTATGAGTTTTATATGCAGTTCTTAGATATCATCTCACTCTTTTAGATGGTATGATATTAATTTGCACATGTGTACCATTTTTAGCTTTAGATTTATAATTATGGACTTGGTTGTTATCCTTTTTTGGGGGGATCTTGATTGCAGTGTGGGCTTCAGTCCTATCATCACTGCCACATATGAATGCTGAATAAGCATGGTTCCATTATCCAGTGTATCTTCAAACTCTGCCACCTTCTGGATTCCATTCTTTCACAGTGAATTTTACATGTTCTTTCTCCATTGTCTCTGGATATTCCTCCTTTCATTTGGACATTTTTTTCTCCGACGTTGAGGTCACCATTTAATCTGCAATTTGATCTGTGTACAGGACATTTTATTCTCTGTAAATTTGTCCATATCTGCTGCACGGCCCTTGCTTGATCTGTTTTACATTCTTTTGTTTTACCGTCTAACTGTATCAAATTTGTTCCCTTTCCCAGATTGATTTGAAGGTTGGCTGTTTGAGTATTCAATGTTTTCATCTCTCTGATGGTGGCCTGCTGCGCTCTGGCTGCATCTACATCCTGTGATGCCGTGAGCTTTTCTGTCACGGTTAAAGATTTTTACATGTCCTGGGTACCACAAGTGGCAAATGAGCTGCATGGTCTAAGAACCTTTCTTCCGCCCCCTGAAACGTGAATTCATTGGCAGTCTGTCCAGACCATGCAAGGAGACTTTCAGCAGATTTACTTATTTCTTGCCTCAGGCCTTAAAATTCTCACCCATTGTTCCAAACGATCTCATCTCAGTTTGAGGTGCCTGTGGAATATTTCAAAGGCAATCTCAGAATTTTTATTTTCTGCCTCATTTACTTCCCAACTGTCGAGTAGATCTAATCTTCGCTCCCTACAGTCCGCAGAATGAATACAGCTATCCATCCCTTCATCACTCGTGCCGTTCAGCAAATTACTGACTGTTAGTTTACGACTTTATTTAAATTCTCTAAATGCCATTATAACATCATTAGCTTCCCAGCCTGTTGTGGGCTGGATTTGTACCATTTTCCACCCTACAATCACTGTAACTTGTTATTCTTAATTTGGTGCTTGTATCATCTGTATAATATAGATTGTTTTCTTTTACACATTTAACCACTGGCAAGACTTCTTGCTCCCAGACCACTGTCGGCTAATACAATTTCTGAACCCAGATCCATGACCTACAATATGCTTATTCTTCGAGACTCCAAATGACACACCACATACTCATTAGCTAGAATGTAGTGCACCAATGCATGACGTTGTCCAACTAGCTAAAATAATGATGATAGAAAGGCACAAAATTCTGGAGTAACTCTGAGTCAAGCAGCATCTCTGGAGAACGTTTCTGCATGTTTTCAGTCAATCTTCTTGTTTCTGACTTTTTGATGGAAGGAAGGTCATCGATGAAGTATTTGGGAACATGACTCGAACGCAGCCTGGAGGAACTCCTGCAGCAAAGAGCTGGTGTTGAGGTGATAGACCTCCAACAACCACAAGCTCCGTTTTTACTAGTGTTCCTCAATGCCGCAGTCAAAAGCTTCCATGTCTCTGGCAGTCACTCTTGTCCTGCCTCCAGAATTTAGCTACTTGGTCCAAAGCTGCAGCAAGGTTGCTGGTGAGCACTTGACAACACTGTTCACGGCATACTCCAAAGATGGACTCTTCTGAAGAAGAAGGGTCTCGACCCGAAACATCACCCATTCCTTCTATCCAGAGATGCTGCCTGTCCCGCTGAGTTACTCCAGCATTTTGTGCCTATATTTGGTGTAAACCAGCATCTGCAGTTCCTTCCTACGCACACGGCTGGAAAGCAGGCTGCTGCTTTAATGGTTCCTGTTATTTAAACTAATTATTTACCAATTCATGGCAATGCTGACATTTAGTGTCCATCCTTAATTGTCCCTGAATTGAGGAGGTGGTTCAGTAAATTTAAGTACATTGACAGGTTTCGAATTACATACAGGCTAGACTGGGTAGGTTTGGCAGATTTCCTTCCCTGACGGTCATTAGCAAACAAAATGCATCTTTACAATAATCTGGTAGTTTTGCGGTTACTTTAAAATGAGATTAACTATGTTTTTTAAATCTCAGATTTATTTAATTGTATTTATAATCCCCAGATGTCCCAGTAGGACTGGAACTCGTGTTTCTGAATAAACAGTGCAGCATTATGTTCGACCGATTTAATCACTATATTATTGTACCTACCAATAATGTTACAATTTTAACATCTATCCTGATCTCTTGAAGAAATTACAGTGAAATGACAGGGGGCTTTCTGGAGGCCACAGTGGAAATATAAAAAATATCAGCTCTTGATGAGATAGAATAAAGATGTCCATGTATATTTTATCTTTATGTCAGGGTTTTCTTAAGTAGGTTATATTTTCTTTCTTAAAAAAGTATGAGGAGACTAATTTTTTGGCATCTGTGTAAAATAAAATAGGTTACATATGGAAAGGCATCAGTACATGTTGCCAGTTAACAACATTAGTTGAGTATAAGATAGACACAAAATGCTGGAGTAACTTAGCGGGACAGGCAGCATCCCTGGAGAGAAGGAATGGGTGACGTTTCGGGTCGAGACCCTTCTTCAGACAGTGTGTAACTTCAGCTGAAAATACCTGGCAGTTTCTTGTGTCAACCGTCCTGACCCTACCTGGTTTTCCTTCCCTTTCATTTCACAAAACGGTGAATATTTGGACAGTTGGTGTAATCAATCAGAGGTTTGTGGTTTTGAAGGTTGCGACTTAGATTACTCAAAGGAGGAAATGAATTTGAAAATTAGTTCAACCATTATCTAATTGATAGACTGAACGAGGTTGGAGCAGCTGAATTCTGTCACTCTCCACCTCTCCCACCACCTCCACCACCCCCCTCATTCTACTTTTGTAGAATGGAATAATTTAATCTGATATTGAGTCACAGTTCTATGAGAGGCAGTAATCTGATAAATGAACCAGGTATATCTGATGTTGTGTAAATTGTAGTTGATGATTAAACAGTTCTAGGGTCATACAGCATTGAAACAGGCCCCTCATTCATTCACAGTGCTAGTCACTGAGATCTCCGCCATATCAGAGATTAGGGTGGAGCTCGCTTATCAAGCAATGATAAATTTACATGGTTTCAGCTGATAAATGTCCAGACATACGATACAGGCTTAATGTCCTTAAATAGGGACTGTGGTTTACCGACACATACATAGTTTACAAGTACCTTAATATCTGGGAATTTCAGTGATAGAGTGGTAAACTATATCCATAAACAAGCTGTATGAATTTGTTTGGGCATTGGTGTCACTTGTGTTGAATGTTTGTTCGAACATTTCACAATAAAAGAGGGTGCAGTGTGCTCTGAATTAATTGCAACATGGCTGTTAATTTTTATTGAACTGCACAGTGTGCCCTTCACCCAGGGTTATATCATCACCTCACAAAAATGGCTATGAATGACTCATTTTATTATTTCCTTCTTCAAAATATAATATGAACGTGATTGTTCAGATTTCATGCTAAACTCTAGTCTGGAAATCCGTCTGCTCAAATTCAAAAGACATATCTCTTTTTAATTATACACAAACTGTGGGCATTGCTGGTGGTGCCCATGTCCATTGGCCATGAGAAGATGGCTGTGAACTGCCTTCTTGAAATGTAGAAACAAAGAACTACAAATACTGGTTTACCAAAGAAAGACACAAAGTGCTCAAGGCACCAGTAACTCAACGCGTCAGGCAGCATATCCTGGAGAACATGGATAGGTGATGTTTCAGGTCAGGACCCTTCCACCTAACACCATCTTTGCATTCATTTCTGTCCAAGTATCTACCTATCAGAAAACCTAATCGTCGCCTGTGTTCACCTGTTGCCTGCCATGCTTTGTCCTGCTCCTCCTCTCTTCTCGTGTTCTTTCTCCCCCCACTATCTCAAACTGGGGGGCAGACCATTTAGGGCAATAATGAAAAGAAATTTCTTAATTTTCGTTTTAGTTTTAGTTTTAGTTTTAGAGATACAGTGTGGAAACAGGCCCTTCAGCCCACCGAGTCCGCGCTGATCAGCGATCCCCACAAATTAACACTATCCTACACACACTAGGGACAATTTTCCATTTATACCAAGCCAATTAACCTACAAACCTGTATGTCTTTGGAGTGTGGGAGGAAACCTAAGATCTCAGAGAAAACCCACGCGGTCACGGGGAGAACGTACAAACTCCGTACAGACAGATCAAACTCGGGTCTCCGGCGCTGTAGGCGCTGTAAAGGGCCTGTCCCACTTAAGGCGATTTTAAGGCGATTTTAAGGCGACTGCCAGCGACTAGGCTGTCGCCGTCCATTCGCCGGGTGTCGCGGGCATGATCGTGAGGAGTCTTCCAAGAATCGTAGCGGATCTCAGCGCGTCACTGAAAAATCATCCGGAGTGAAATTTCTTGGCGACAGCTGGCTTGTCGCCAGGTAGCGTTGCTTATTGTGGGCGCTGTCGCCTGCTGTCCCCAGGTTTGCTGGGTTCTCTTAGATGCATTTAGAAGCACATTATATTAAAATAAGTAAAGTCATTTCAAAATACCATAAAATGCTTGTGTTTAACCAATTTATTTTCCGTCAGGACATTTGACAGGTAGATTGGAGGCGACAGTTTGACGGTCAGGTAAGCGTGGGAATTTTTGCGATGTTTATGGCCATCAGCCATTACATTAAATTGGGCTCCCAACCCAGATATGCAACCCAGAAACCAGATATGCATCTCCCGTACATTTTCAAAGAATGCCCACGCACTTTCCACACTTAACCATTTTTTAAATTATTTTTTTAAATACAGCTATTAGTAAACTGGAAGTAAATCCAGTTTATGCCTTGTTACAGTGATGCTTGTTTTTTAGGTAACCCATACAAGATGTTATAGTTCAAAACTCTCAAGTACTTACCGATTTGTCAGTGATTTCAGCGAAAATTAGGCGTTGCATTGACAGCGTGGGGATTTAGCGATGTTTCCGAAGACGCTGTAATCTCGGCCTGACTCGGCATTGTTGTGGTCATTGTCGTCGGGTAAAAGAAAAGTTCGGCGATCTGCTACGACTTTGACAGTCGCTGGCAGTCGCCTTAAAATCACCTAAAGTGGGACAGGCCCTTAAGGCAGCAACTCTACCGTTGCACCACAGTGTCGCCCAGTGTTCTTCACTGAGAGACGGTTGACTGTTTGGCATTCTCCACCTCAGAGGACTGTGGAACCTCAATTGCCAAGAATATTCCAGAAATATATTCAAAATTGATAGATTTGAATATATATTAAGGAAATTGAGGGATATGGGATATTGCATGAAAATGGCTCTGAGCTCAAAGATCAGCATAGTGTTATTGAATGGGGGACCAGACGTAGGGAGCTGGATGGAACACTCCAGCTTCCAGGTGTAACGTGCAATTTCACAGATGTCCTTCACTAATGGAAATTAGTGAACAGAAAGTGTACTTTTTCTGAAATCTAGTGGTCTCAGGGTAACCACCAGTGATACTAATATTTTAATTATACATTTAATTGATTTACTGAATTGAAATTCCTTAAATGCCATGTATTCATTTCTTCTGTACTACTTAGACATCAAAGCCAGATTCCACAACTGAAAATGCTGAACGTACTTAGCAGGTCAGGGAGCATTGATGCAATGGGAAACATTCAATTAATGTTTCAGGTCCTAGACCTTTCATTAAAAGTCTTTCTTTCCCAATTACGACAAGAGGTTATGGACCTTGAAATATGAACTGTTACTTTTTCTGCAGATGCTGACTGCAACACTGACCATTTCCAGCATTTTCTATCCTTGTTTCTAATTTTCAGCATCTGATTTTTGATTTTCATTTAATAAGACCTCAACATTCCAGGAATAAACTTAAATGTCAAAGCTGCATCACTGTGATATTTATAGCCATGTGGCATTCATAACACTCCAAACACAAGCACTGTTAGGCCAACCAGGCCAATCAGTCTGAAGAAGAATCCCGACCTGAAACAAAGACCTGACCAAAAATCTGGAGTAACTCGGTGGGACAGACCGTATCCCTGGAGAGAAGGAATGGGTGACATTCCAGGTCGAGACCCTTCTTCAGACTAGTTAGGAAAAAGAGAAATGAGAGCTATTGACGATGATGTAGAGAGATAAAGAACAATGAATGAATGATATGCAAAAAAGTGATGATGATAAAGGAAACAGGCCATTGTTAGCTGTTTGTTGGGTGAAAACAAGAAGCTGGTGCGACTTGGGTGGGGGAGGGATAGAGAGAGAAAGGGATTACTTGAAGTTAGAGAAATCAATATTCATACACTGGGCTGTAAGCTGCCCAAGCGAAATATAAGATGCTGTTCCTCCAATTTGCGTTTAGCCTCACTCTGACAATGGAGGAGACCTAGGACAGAAAGGTCAGTGTGGGAATGGGTAGGGGAATTAAAGTATTTAGCAATCGGGAGACCAGGTACGTTCAGGTGGATTGAGTGAAGGTGTTCAGCGAAATTATTGCCCAGTCAATGTTTAGTCTCGCCGATGTATAAGATGCCACATCTTGACCTGAAACTTTGTCTATCCATGTTCTCCTGAGAAGCTGCCTGACCCGTTGAGTTAATCCAGCACTTTCTGTCTTCTCCAGGCCAACTGGATAGTGCTAATTGAATTATAGAATACAGGTTATCCTGAAGTTGTTTAAGGAAAGGAATTTTGTTACATCAAACTGCTGAAAATTTTGCATTATTGCTGCATAAATAAATTTTGACCGGGTCACTAACTCTTAGTAGCTACTCGGCATTTTCCAACTTAGATTTTATTCTGTGCATTATCTTCTTACCTACAGTGTCATTTGTTTCCCAAATACATGCATTTTTTTAAAGTAGCAATAAAAGGAAATTTTGATTATCTTAAATTAATGAAATCTACTTTCGAATTGACAAATTGGAGGATTTTTGCCCATTATGTTTTCTTGGAATAATTTATTCACTGGACATAAAAGTAGACTCAATCCTTGCACAAAGTGGTCCTGCATTAGGATCAAGGACATGTAACCAGGAAAGAGTCAACAAGGGATGCGTGTCAAAGATGGAGGATAAGGTTTGACTGGAATTAATGACAGATGTGGATAATATCTAAATCCAGCTGATAAAATTCAATGTAGGTCACCTCACAACATGGAAGAAAAATAGGGGGAACAACTAATTATTTCACAAATGACTTGAAATTTGAATGTACTTTATAAGGCTCCAGTAATTAGAAAACAGGGTAAATTACATTGCAAAATCAGTAAGAATAAATCAGAGGAGACAATGTTGAAAATACTGGATCTTGGACATGCTATTCATCTTTAGTCATCAAGGCTCTTGAGATCACCCTAAATAATTGACTTTTCAGGAAGAATCAGAAAATGGAAAAATAATTCTAAAATGTAAGCTTTTTTTTAATAGTAAATAATTGAAATTCATGGGGAATAATATTGCTTCCATTCTTAAATTACAATAATTGACATATATTTTCGCTTTTCTTACCAAGCTAAAAGTTATTGGTTTAAAGTGTTAACTGTTTAATAATGAGAAGTCATGGCATAATATAACAATGCATCAGAAATGTCTTTAACCTCTGAACCCAATGAGCAGCCTTCTTGTGAGTAATGGTTGTCAAACCAACAAATAAGCAGCGACCCACACAGACTGCACAGACAATGCACAACAACCTGTTGTCAATAATCAGAGCAAGCTGTTGCCTTTGTATCACCATCCAAATATATTCAGCCTTTGGAATTACATAGAAATGAATCTTGCCCCAAAATGTTGCATGTCCATGTTCTCCAGAGATGCTGCCTGACCCGCTGAGTTACTCCAGCTCGTTGTGTTCTAATCCACTTGAATATTGTTTGACCCAAAACCTGCACATATTTTTCCATTACAGCACCTCCATGTCACTGGAAATGGTTTGCAGTAACATGGAGGTTGAGTTAGATGATGTGAATGCACAGATTTATAAATCCATTAGAATTTGAAAAGGTACACATCAGGGTAGGGTAACATTGAAAAAGGCAGTGGTACATTGGTGGGAGGTTCGTTGGTGACATTAGACAATTTATAGGGGATTGTACTCAGGTCCACAAAATTAAGAGGGTTCAACTAAATGATAGCTCCATAACTAAATTAGAGTGGCAGCTAAAGCAGGGATTACAAAGTTACTGAGAGATTTCATTTCGATTTTACAAGTGTGGTTTCTGTCTAAAATGTGAAGCATGAATTTTGCTTGAAGTTTGTCCGGATTACAGTAATTTGCAATATTGCATCTACCTTACTTCAGACAACATATTCTGATATTTTGAATCAAAGTGAATACTGCAATGCCCCACAGCACAAGAATTCAGTCTCTGGCAAGGAGAACAGATACATACCATAACATTCAATATTCTTAGAGTGAGATTGGGGGGGGGGGGTCTGTTTTAGCATGGCGAAAGTGCTGAAATAAGAATTGACTTGTGTAATATAGGCTTGAGGTGAGATGGCAGAAATAGCACTTATAGGATACATTGGGCAATCAGGTAGGACAGGGATGCAAAAGGTGAACAGCATTTACCTCCGGCAATTGGATATATTCTTCAAAGTCAGTAATACTGGTACACAACTTGTCCCATGCTATGAGTAGTTTAGTATATACTGCTATACTAAACAAACTTGCTCCCTGATAGTATTCGTCTAAATAAATTATTTAACAGCTCAGCATACATGTAGAAGATGAATCAGATACACTTCTACAACCAAGGGAAGGCACTAAAGAGAGGGAGCTCCCGAAGAGCATTTGTTGATCTGATTAGTGATTGCTTGATATTCGATGTGTGAGAATTAGCGCCAAAGATTATAATTATAATAATGTACATTTAGTGCATAGTATAGATTCTCAGCTCGTGGATAATTTAGGGTAGGGTAAAAACATTCCACATTCAGAGTAAGACCATTAATGTTAACTTTTAATCTTATGATAATGTAGGGCAAATTGTAAAGATTTTCTATGCACAAAATGAAAATGATTTCAGCAGTATTTTAGTGGCAGAAGGATTAAGGTGCAGGTGTTTACTAAGTAACTTCCAACCATGGAGTTTATTTAAGGAGGGAAATGTTCCACACTGATGTGCAGATATATAATCAAAATAATCAGCTGTCTAGTTTGGACAATAGCGGAAATCATAAGTAGGGTTTCGAAGCAAAATAATTAAATAGAGAGGCAGTCAGTCACAAGGTCACGCAGATGTTGGAATCCTGGGCAAGACACAAGTGTTGGAGTAACTCAGCGGGTCAGGCAGCAGCAGTGGACCGAATGGAAATGTCGCCTATGCATTCCCTCCACAGATGCTGCCTGGCCCGCTGAGTTACTCCAGCACTTTATGGAATGGAGAGGCATCTTGAAGTCCAGGTTCTTAAATAGACTAAGGCTCCAATGTGCAAGCTGGGCTTGGATGAGGTGAGGAAGGATATCAGAAAATAACTGCAGATGCTGGTACAAATCGATTTATTCACAAAATGCTGGAGTAACTCAGCAGGTCAGGCAGCATCTCGGGAGAGAAGGAATTCCTTCTCTCCCGAGATGCTGCCTGACCTGCTGAGTTACTCCAGCATTTTGTGAATAAGCCAGTATAAGAGTGTCCGGGATCAAGGGATACGGAGCGATAGATCTGTGGAGAGAAGGGTTTTGCTTGGGATGTCAACAGCAAGTAATGGCTGTAATATGTACACTGTGGAACACAGGTTTATCAATGAAAGAATTCTTACGATTTTGATGAACCCAGCGGGAAACGTGAAGCAGAATGTTGCTCTACGAGAATTGTGCCCGAACAGCGTGCAACCCATAGCGCTGTGGTCATAGCCTAATGTTTAAAGCCCATAGCGCTGTGGCTGGTAGCGCTATATTTAGAACCCATAGCCCTGCAGCCGACAACTCTTTGTTTCAATTCCCATGCGCTCAGCCGACAGCGCTCTGTTGAAACCTTTGCGCCACAAGGCTGTAGCGCTGTGTGTGTATTGATTTGCACTCCAAGTCTGTATATTGCTTTACGCGCCAGTCTGCAGCTGAATTTGGGAGCAGCGCTGTTGACCAGGGTTTACCGACAGTTATGTCAACGGCTGATTTCTGCCTGTATAAAGAAAGGCAGGCGCCAGTCAGCCATAAGTTGTTAGTTCATGTACGGGAGGAGAGAGAGAGAGAGAGAGAGAGAGAGGTGTGCTGCTGTAAAACGGGCCCCACGCATACCAAGACAAGTATTGTTTTTGTTCTCTCTCTTGCCAATAAAACTGATGTGTTCATGTACGAGAGGGGTTCACTGACGGGCTGAGTCGCGGACAGAGGCAGAGAGAGAGAGAGGTGTGCTGCTGTAAAACAGACCCCCCAAGACAAGTATTGTTTTTGATCTCTCTCTTGCCAATAAAAGTGATTTGTAACTAAACAGATGAGTGAGCCTTTTTCTGTTCTACTAGTCAGATCCTTGAACCTGTTCCCTTGTAACAGTCTGAAGAAGGGTCTCGACCCGAAACGTCACCCATTCCTTCTCTCCCGAGATGCTGCCTGACCTACTGAGTTACTCCAGCATTTTGTGAATAAATACCCTTTGTAACAGAGGTCCATCGAAATTTTGCGATATTCATTTCATGAATGCACTCTTTTTTAAGGGGCGCAAACAATACATTTGAAGAAAAGTTAAAGAATATAATAAATGATATTAACATCAATTGCCCTCCAGCAACCACTTCTCACAGAGGTTTCCCCCCTTCCCTGTGAAAGTCAAACGTTGACATAACACAGACATGTACTAGACACCGAGCTGACCTGTACTTGGCCAACTTAGCCAGGCACAGGAACTGCCTCGTCAGATGTCCTCTGAGCTGCTCTCATCTGGTTCCACTGGTTGGCAGAACATCATGAGTAAGAGACCTACCCCAAGTCCCCATGAGAGGTGAGTCAAGATGGCGCAAAGCCCAGGCTCTGTGTGGTGGTCACTGAAGTGGATTTGCAATCACGCATTACAATCGCTCCACTCTTTTAGATCGCTGCTCCGATAGCAACATTTCTTACTTTAACTATGCTTATTCACGTTAGTCCCGTTATCATGTATCCCGTACATTGCGGATGGCTCGAGCGTAATCATGTGTTGTCTTTCCGCTGACTGGTTAGCACACAACAAAAGCTTTTCACTGTACCTCGGTACACATGATAATAAACTAAACGAAACTAAACTCAAGCTTAAAACTGTGGGGGAATAGCTCCTGCAAATAGCTGAGAGTCTCAAAATATCCATTTCTAAGACTGCATAACCAGTGAGCATCGTCAAGCCAGAGAAATAGCAAGCAGCCTGTGAGCCTATAAAGTGTTTAGAAATGTATTTCACTATTCTGATCTCAACATCACTGTCTGCATGAAATCATGATTGGAAGAGACGAGGGCCATAAAAAGGAAACAGTCTACTAGAACAGAGAGCTCCTATTTCCTGGTGGACAAGGAAGCAGACATCCCAGGTAGCACTCAAGGCTGATGTGGCAAGTGTTCAAAGGTCTTGCACACGGGAACTCTCTGGTAATAGAGTAATAGAAAGGCAAGGAGGACATTTCTGAGAGATGTCAAGCAACAATTTTAATGTTTAGCTGACTAGAAGGCCCTTCACGCTGTAGGGTTCAACTGCAACAATGAGAACAACAACTTCCATTTACCTGTGTAGGAAGGAACTGCAGATGTTGGTTTACACAGGAGATAGACATAAAATGGAGTGTGAAGAAGGGTTTCGGCCCAAAACGTCACCCATTCCTTTTCTCCAGAGATGACCCACTGAGTTATTCCAGCATTTTGTGTCTGCATCCATTTACTTTCTACCTTTAGTAACTCCGGAGTAAATTCTGAGAATGACCAGATGCACCAGAAATTTCTGAAATGGGTTTCCCCCCAGTCTGTTCCCTTGTGGATTTGGCAACATTCACCCAAACACGGGCTCTTTCTCAGAATATTAAATTGCATTTGCTGCTGATTTGCATATTTATCGCTGTTAATGTTGGTCTTAAAATAGCCGAGAATTTGCTACACTAAATATTTAATTAGCAACAGCAGTTGCACAACCTTTCCTATTGTGAGCAATACCTTCAGTGCAGAACTCAACACTGGAAATAGTTTTTTTCACATCTGTAGATGAGCTGGCTGCATCCCTTGTTTTCCATGCTGTCCACTGGCATCTAGGAATAGTTTGCCTTTGGTGTGCAGCACAGAACATGAGGGGGAATATCCACATGTCCATTTCCCATTACATGAATAGAACTATGTTCATAGACGTGCACAATATGTGGTTGATAGTCAAAAGGGCACAAAGTGCTGGCGTATCCCAGCAGGTCAGGCAGCATCATTGGGTAGGTGAAATTTTGGGGTGAGTACCTTCTGCAGACTGATTGTAGGGGGAATGAGTGGAAGGTTGGAAAAGGGGAGAGGCAGGACCTGGGTAGCAGGTGTGAGACAGATTTGAAGAGTTTCAGATTATAAAGCCAGAGGGAGGAAAGTGGCGATGAGGTGAGTGGAGGGCAGAAATAAGTGGGAGTCCCACACCTGCTACCCGGGGTAGAAATAAGTGGGAGCCCAGGGGAGGGGAAGGGAAGGGGGGGGGGGGGGGCGGCGGGCAGGGAGAGCGGTGTGGAAGCTAACTTTGGGGAAACCATTTTGTGGCAACTTTGGAGGACATTTTGGGCTGGGAAATTCAAAACTGTAGCAGCTTGTGGGAAAGTTCTGTACAAAAGCTTGTTTAGGTTATTGTAATGAAAACAGGCTTTTGCAAGGTAGTCCTTCACAGTCCTGGACACCTGCAGATAGGAAGATGCTTCCCAAGGTTCAGAAGTTGTTCTTCTGGGTTTGTTGTTGATTTCTGAACATTCCAATGTTCTGAACTAGATGCTATGGGCCGTGGAAAATGGAACCATGGAAAATTGCTGCATGTGCTTTGTGCTGCTTTCAACTGTATAAATACTGGCTGTAATCTGGGTATTCTTTGAGAGGACAGAAGCAGGTGCTTGAGTGAACAACAGTACACTCAGGTCTCTGTGTCTTCTCCCACCTTGGTGTTTCAGTAAAGAGATTTAACTGAGTCTTGTGTTTTGCATACTTATTTCAGAGATAAGTCGAGTCGACTTTCACAGCGGAGAGATTTGGTGGCCAGCCCCCACCATCAATCCTTGAGTAAGCTAGTTAGGATCCAGGTTTTTCTTTCCTCTGACTTCATAAGAAGATTCTTAACTCACCTTGCATGCATTGATACATGGATTGCATGAACTATTGAGCAGAAATACTTCAACACAACCTATTTTCTTACCCAGAAAACTACAAAGCAAGAGGTGGGAATTTCTTCCTCTCCTGTTTCTTGTGTGTTTAGATTCCTCTGTGAATTGTGGTTGGTCCAGTCCCGATTAAGAGGAGAGATGGGGAGAGGTGGGGGGGGGCAAATGGAATATTTTTTTCTTTAAGCCACCTTTCACAGTGAAAGATTCTCAGACGATTTCTGCCTGTGATGGAGATAAATAATCCAGAAGGTCCAGAATCTATCCCTAAATTCTTAGCAATTTTTGATAAATTATTCCTTATCAGATGATGTTTTAAAGATACCAAATTCCAAGGAGGATTTCAATACCCCATGTCCGTAGGAACCCCTACCTGAAGAGAAATCAGCTCAGACAGGATCACTTCACAACATGTAAACCTCTATTGGGACATATACGTGGCTCTAGGTTGCCATCTTTCTGAGTAACACCGTCTTAACAGAATTCACTGGCAGCATCAGCTCCTGTCAGGCACGCTCTCTTACGCTCCTCTAAAAGGACGTCTGGGAAATTCAAGCAGGCCGTGAAAAAAATCAAAGTCCTATGTTATTTCACTGTTCTGAAACTAAAGATCACAAGAGAGAAGAGAGATAAAATCAAAAACCAAAGTAAACTGAAGACCACCTTAAATTAATTGGGCAATCTGGGCAAGAGAAGCTGTGTGGAATATCTTGAAGTACAAAGGCCAAAACTGCTTAAATAATGGAGGGTATGTGAACCAAAAAACACAATTGTCTATCCTTAATGAAAATATCTTTTCATCAGAATGTTGTCACCTGTGCTTAAAGGGATACTTGGATTAATTAGCATTCTGGCGAATTTCAAATGTAGACCAAGAATTTGCCCGGGAAATGCTAAGCCTTTTGACCATCAGTATTCAATGTTTCATTACTCTCGCCCACTGATTCTGTTCCAGCCTTCACATTTACTTTCACTGCTGTTGATTTTGACAGTTATGCTTTTGGCCTAAAAAAAGTTTATAAATGTTTCATTGCTCATTAATAGTCTTACATATGTCAATTTGCTTTTAGTTGTAGTTCCGGGAACACAGCTATTACGTTGCGCGGATGAAACGGCATGTAAAATGAATGATGGCAATTTTCCTGTATCAACAAGAGAGTATACTGTTACATACTTTGGAGGTCTGGACTGAAGAATAATGATCCACCTGCAGCTTTGTGGTGCATGCAATTGCAAGTCCAGGATCATGTGAGTGTAGTTATGTTGGCCGGTAGAAAAGCTTACAGAATAAGCCCTGATATTCAATAGACAATAGACAATAGATGCAGGAGGAGGCCATTCGGCCCTTCGAGCCAGCACCGCCATTCAATGTGATCATGGCTGATCATTCTCAATCAGTACCCCGTTCCTGCCTTCTCCCCATACCCGCTGACTCCGCTATCCTTAAGAGCTCTATCCAGCTCTCTCTTGAATGCATTCAGCGAATTGGCCTCCATAGCTCACACGTCAATCGGTGAATATAAACAATATCTCTCAACGATTCAGATTATTAAACCATACACACCAGGATCACAGGTTTTGTTCATGAATTGTGCACAATTACCCTATATCAGCTTCAGATGGAAAAGGGTGGCAACAAATTACCTCTTTCAATGTCAGTTTAATGAATGAGAGATGTTGTTGTTTCAGTCACTGTCTGCTTTAAAATGCCTGTATGGGCTGTCAGGCCATGGTAACAATGATCTTGACTACACTGCATCAGGGAATGAACATTCTGCCAAAGATCTACTGTGGAGACATATACTTAAATATTGGCCTTTTGACGCTCAAATTCCTCCAATGGATCCAATTCCTCGAGCGAGGAAAAAAGATAAATAACGGACTAAAAACCTAAAATTTAAAGAATCAGGAATTACTCAAAACAGTCATCATCCAGGAACACAGAGTGGAATCCAAGTGGGTGGGGATGGTGGATGAACACCTAGTCCTTTTATACCTAGTGATGATTCCCCAACCCCGCATCTCATTTCTCTCATCAATTTATATATAGATCCCTCCTTTTCTCATCTGCATGCCACTGCTCAGCGACACAACCCAAAAACAGCTGTTTCCACATTTGCTTGGATGATACATAACCACCGCTTCGTGTAAACCCTTAATTGACTCTAAATTGTCAGGCTGCTTGCAGATAATGTTATCCAATTACAACTGAGATTGTCTTTGCTTCCTTCAATAGTGCCTGATTCTGTCTGTTTAAACTCACTTCCTAAAACCCCTCTCCTTGGCACTCCAATTCTACTTTGCAGTTCCTTCCAAAATATAATTGTTCAAAAGTGGATTTATACAGTAATTAGGATGGAGTAGAGTGTGATGGGAGGAAGGTTGGTGGTGGAGGTGGGGGTCAGGGGTAAGGGTCAAGGTCAGGGTCGAGGTGGGGGTCAGTTAGGGTCGGGGTGGGAGTGGGTGGCACAACATTGGCCCCTTTGGTCCCTGATCCTAACCAGAACACATCTCAAATCCTTTGCACTAGGTATTAGCTGGACTGGACTCCGTCTGGAGCTGCCCTTGCTCAACCTGTGCAAGTCAGCATTCCTTAGTTATGTGTAGCACCATCCTTCATAGCTGTGCCTGTTCTCAGTTTAGGAAATAGCTGCCTTAACCTCCCTCCCATTGTCCAGCAAGGGATAAATGGAAATGGCATTTCATTAGGCAATGAAGAAACTCAAGGAAACCCTGAATGTTCTGTCGATCTCGTGTCAGATTAACAAAATTCTCAGTCAATGGCAGGATCAACTTAATATCCTACTCCTCATGAGTAAAGTATGAATTGCTAAATGTTGTACACAGACAACAAACTCAAAGCCTGGGCTGTGTGTTCACTAGAGACTGAAGGTTTCCTGGAGATCGGCTGGTGGAGCTCCAGCAATGGAGTCCAGCAGTGGAGCGGCAGTGTGTTGAGCTGAGGATTAGGATGCATCTTGTACATTGCACCACCCCAGCTTGATACTGACCAGAGTGTAACATGAACCCACTCATTTTATGGTACCATTGACCTTGAACAGAAGGGTAAATGCAGTCAAGTGGCGTATTTATTGCTTTTTAAAAAATTGATGTTATCTTGCAAACTTCTTTAGCTTCTAGGACTTACAATGGCCATGTAGCTGCCTCATATCTCATAGGGAATCCTTTCGAATTGAGGATGAAATGCTTCCGCTCTAGTTCTGAGGAGTGGATGCTGTGGACGTGTGTTAGTTACTTTCATGTGAGCTGAGCATTTACAAATTAGCTGGCACAGGGGCTGGATTGAGTGCATTCTTGGTCCAATGACTGGGAGGAAATAAACACAAACAAGGCTCAACTGCACAGGCTTAATGCACCCATTCATACAGTATTAATATATATGCACACACACTTGCGCTCTCTCCCTCTGTCTACACAGACACACACATCTGCCCAACCCTTGCCACCTCCCTTGCACACCCTTACTCTGATTCCTTTCACTCCTTCAGTATCCACTCCCTCTATCTCTCTATCTCCATCTCCATCCCCTCTCAGCTAATGGCTTTCGTCCCCTCCCCTTCCTTGGTCCCCCACCCTCTTATCCCTTCCCTTTTCTCTTAGTCTTCTTGCTTTTTAGCCCCCCCCCCCCCCCCCCCCCAAGCCCCCTCCCCCCTCTCCTTGAACCTGCAGGCAGGAACTGCAGATTACACCAAACATAGACGCAAAAAGCTGGAGTAACTCAACGGGTCAGGCAGGAACTATGGAGAAAAGGAATAGGTGACATTTTGAGTTGAGACACTTCTTCAGACTGAGAGCCAGAGGGAGGGAAAACAAGAGAAGGTACATAGAACAAATGAATGAAAGATATGCAAAAACCAACAATGGTCAATAAAAGTTGGAGCCCACAATGGTCCATTGTAGGCTGTGGGAAAGGTGATACAAACTGTGAAACTCAGCAGGGCGACAGTGAAACTAGTACGACTACTAAGGTGGGGGAGGGGCAGAGGAAGAAGGGATGCGTTGTTACTTGAAATTAGAAAAATCAATATTCATATCACTGGGTTGTAAGCTGCCCAAGCAAAATATGTCATGCTGTTCCTTCAATTTACGTTTGGTCCGAAGAGATACTTGGTTAAGTAGAAAGCGTAAGGAAAGCAGGGAATGCCAATGTATAACTTGGGTCGAAGGGGTAGAGCAGCGGTCTGAGAATCAGCATTTGTCTGAGGAGCAAATGGAGCTGATTTCAGTTCAGCTTTGAACTTGAGCAGAATAGACAACTGCTGGGAAACTGAAGTGGTTAACATCCAGGACTCCTATTGGCCCTGATGGACAGAGCACTAGTGTTCAACAGGTGCCTGGTTTACACTTGATCTTACCGATATATAAGAGGTTGCATCCACAGTACTGAATGAAATAGATAAGGTTAGAGATGCTCTGTCTCGCCTGGAACGGCTGTTTGGGTCCCCTGAATGTAGTTGGGGGAGGAGATGTGGGTTGCACCTTCTGTAAGTGGAAGGAAAAGTGTCTGGGAAGGGGGAGGAGTGGGTAAGCAATGATGAGGGAACAAAGCATTTTTCCTGCAAGTTCCTGCAGAACTGCGGGAAGTTCAGGAGACATGGGCGAGGGCTCCATCCACATTTGCTGGTGTCATTTGTCACGGATGGTGTCAGAGATGAGGGCAGGGTGGATGTTAGTTGTGAAGTTTATGAACTTGACAAGCTCCAATGGAATGGAGAGTTGGGGAATGGAATTGGGGTGCCTTTGGAACAAGATGTGTTCCGCAATCCTATGGCTACGCCTTTGATTTGAAAAAAAGTGAGAGGAATCAAAATAAAACAATGAGACTGCTACCGGTACCTCGTGCTGATGAGGCCAGGAACAGAGAGATAGAGGGTATGAATTTATGGCTGAGGGGCTGGTGCAGAGAGCAGGGATTTAGATTTCTGGACCACTGGGATCTCTTCTGGGCTAGGGGTGACTTGTACAAAAGGGACGGGTTACATCTTAACAGCAGGGGGACAAACATTCTGGCAGGCAGGTTTGCTAGTGTGACACCTGTGGCTTTAAACTAAGTAGTGGGGGGGAGGGGTTGACAAATTGTGAATATGAAGATGAGGTAAAAAAAAAGGGAATACAGGAGATATTGCAAAAGACTCTCGGAAGAATGGGAACAGAAGTTCTAGAGGGGAAAAGAAATTAAGGGCAGGGCCAATTGTGACCGATGTGAGAGGGGAGGTGAATACAAAAGTTAAAGTGTTGTACTTAAATGCGCGTAGTATAAAAAATAAAGTGGATGAGCTTGAGGCTCAGTTAGTCATGGGCAAGTATGATGTTGTAGGGATCACTGAGACATGGCTACAAGAGGACCAGGGCTGGGAACTGAATATTCAGGGGTACACAACGTATAGAAAAGACAGACAGGTGGGCAGAGGGGGTGGGGTTGCTCTGATGGTAAGGAATGATATTCATTCCCTTGCAAGGGGTGACATAGAATCAGGAGATGTTGAATCAGTATGGATAGAAATGAGAAAAAGACCCTAATGGGAGTTATCTATAGGCCCCCAAACAGTAGCCTCGACATAGGGTGCAAGTTGAATCAGGAGATAAAATTGGTGTGTCAAAAATGTAATGCTACAGTGGTTATGGGAGATTTCAACATGCAGGTAGACTGGGAAAATCAGGTTGGAAATGGACCCCAGGAAAGAGAGTTTGTAGAGTGCCTTCGAGATGGATTCTTAGAACAGCTTGTACTGGAGCCTACCAGGGAGAAGGCAATTCTGGATTTAGTGTTGTGTAATGATCCTGATCTGATAAGGGGACTAGAGGTAAAAGAGCCATTAAGAGGCAGTGATCACAACATGATAAGTTTTACTCTGCAAATGGAAAGGCAGAAGGGAAAATCGGAAGTGTCGGTATTACAGTATAGCAAAGGGGATTACAGAGGCATGAGGCAGGAGCTGGCTAAAATTGACTGGAAGGAGGCCCTAGCAGGGAAGACAGTAGAACAGCAATGGCAGGTATTCCTGGGAATAATGCAGAGGTTGCAGGATCAATTTATTCCAAAGAGGTGGAAAGACTCTAAGGGGAGTAAGAGACACCTGTGGCTGACGAGGGAAGTCAGGGACAGCATAAAAATTAAGGAGAGGAAGTATAACATAGCAAAGAAGAGTGGGAAGACAGAGGATTGGGACTCTTTTAAAGAGCAACAAAAGTTAACTAAAAAGGCAATACGGGGAGAAAAGATGAGGTGCGAGGGTAAACTAGCCAATAATATAAAGGAGGATAGCAAAAGTTTTTTTAGGTACGTGAAGAGGAAAAAAATAGTCAAGGCAAATGTGGGTCCCTTGAAGACAGAAACAGGGGAATTTATTATGGGGAACAAAGAAATGGCAGACGAGTTAAACCGTTACTTTGGATCTGTCTTCACTGAGGAAGATACACACAATCTCCCAAATGTTCTAGGGGCCGGAGAACCTAGGGTGATGGAGGAACTGAAGGAAATCCACATTAGGCAGGAAATGGTTTTGGGTAGACTGATGGGACTGAAGGCTGATAAATCCCCAGGGCCTGATGGTCTGCATCCCAGGGTACTTAAGGAGGTGGCTCTAGAAATAGTGGAAGCATTGGAGATCATTTTTCAATGTTCTATAGATTCAGGATCAGTTCCTGTGGATTGGAGGATAGCAAATGTTATCCCACTTTTTAAGAAAGGAGGGAGAGAGAAAACGGGTAATTATAGACCAGTTAGTCTGACATCAGTGGTGGGGAAGATGCTGGAGTCAATTATAAAAGACGAAATTGCTGAGCATTTGGATAGCAGTAACGGGATCATTCCGAGTCAGCATGGATTTACGAAGGGGAAATCATGCTTGACAAATCTACTGGAATTTTTTGAGGATGTAACTAGGAAAATTGACAGGGGAGAGTCAGTGGATGTGGTGTACCTCGACTTTCAGAAAGCCTTCGACAAGGTCCCACATAGGAGATTAGTGGGCAAAATTAGGGCACATGGTATTGGGGGTAGGGTACTGACATGGATAGAAAATTGGTTGACAGACAGAAAGCAAAGAGTGGGGATAAATGGGGCCCTTTCGGAATGGCAGGCAGTGACCAGTGGGGTACCGCAAGGTTCGGTGCTGGGACCCCAGCTATTTACGATATACATTAATGACTTAGACGAAGGGATTAAAAGTACCATTAGCAAATTTGCAGATGATACTAAGCTGGGGGGTAGTGTGAAATGTGAGGAAGATGCAATAAGGCTGCAGGGTGACTTGGACAGGTTGTGTGAGTGGGCGGATACATGGCAGATGCAGTTTAATGTAGATAAGTGTGAGGTTATTCACTTTGGAAGTAAGAATAGAAAGGCAGATTATTATCTGAATGGTGTCAAGTTAGGAGGAGGGGGAGTTCAACGAGATCTGGGTGTCCTAGTGCATCAGTCAATGAAAGGAAGCATGCAGGTACAGCAGGCAGTGAAGAAAGCCAATGGAATGTTGGCCTTCGTAACAAAAGGAGTTGAGTATCGGAGCAAAGAGGTCCTTCTACAGTTGTACCGGGCCCTGGTGAGACCGCACCTGGAGTACTGTGTGCAGTTTTGGTCTCCAAATTTGAGGAAGGATATTCTTGCTATGGAGGGCGTGCAGCGTAGGTTCACTAGGTTAATTCCCGGAATGGCGGGACTGTCGTATGTTGAAAGGCTGGAGTGATTGGGCTTGTATACACTGGAATTTAGAAGGATGAGGGGGGATCTTATTGAAACATATAAGATAATTAGGGGATTGGACACATTAGAGGCAGGAAACATGTTCCCAATGTTGGGGGAGTCCAGAACAAGGGGCCACAGTTTAAGAATAAGGGGTAGGCCATTTAGAACGGAGATGAGGAAGAACTTTTTCCGTCAGAGAGTGGTGAACGTGTGGAATTCTCTGCCTCAGAAGGCAGTGGAGGCCAGTTCGTTGGATGCTTTCAAGAGAGAGCTGGATAGAGCTCTTAAGGATAGCGGAGTGAGGGGGTATGGGGAGAAGGCAGGAACGGGGTACTGATTGAGAGTGATCAGCCATGATCGCATTGAATGGCGGTGCTGGCTCGAAGGGCTGAATGGCCTACTCCTGCACCTATTGTCTATTGTCTATTGTCTATTGACAAGTTTCACCAGTCAGAGGAGAGTGTTAAACAAGGAGGATTGGTTGGGTCTCTGTTGCAGGCGGTAATGGAGAGCCTTGAGGCCTTCATTTGATGGAGAAAGGAAATATAAAGGATAAAGGGTCTGGATATCCATGGTATAGATGAGGTGTTGGGGGCTATGTAATTGGAAGTTGTTGAAAGGATAGACAGTGTGTAGTTTCTTGCATGCAGGTGGGAATGGTTATGTTAACTTTTATGTGGTTGTGTGTCTTGTTCCTTTTCACTTAGCATGGCTGTATGGTAACTTACATTTCACTGTACCTTAACTGGTACATGTGACAAAAAACTTGAACCTTGAAAGTACTGGATAAGGTGAGATAAAAATAGAACAAAGTTATGAGGAGATGAGTTCAATGTGGCATGAATAGACCGAAACAATGGGCCTACCAAGGAAGTTCAGTTTGTGGATGTTCGGACGAAGATAGAAACAGGCAGTGTGGGATTGGGGATCTTTCAGATTGGAGACTGTAAAAAGGAGATGGTCAGATGTGATGAGATCTTTGGCTGTAAAACTGTCTCTTAGTATTTAAACTAGCGAAGCAGACTGTTTGACTCAACAGGTCTCTATATACAAGTACTATTTTTGTCACAACGGGCAAGCTTTTGCAAGCACGATTAGTTTTCTCTTGTTAGGCTCAATGGATTTGCAATAGTCTTCTGACTCATATTGGGGGGAGTTTAAGACACCTTTTTATTGCACAATTTCCTTTCATTGTTTACAAACTCCTAAAAATGACCCCTAAATCAACTTACTATTGGGAAAACATAGAAACTGCTCATTTTTAGTTGAAGCAAATTTATTAAAAGGTTTGTGGAGATAAAATTGTGAAAAACACTATGCTATGACACAAAAAGGAAATAAAATTAACGGTTTAAAGATTTAAAAGGCATGTGAGTTACTATTTTAAAAGGTGCAGAGATAATTATGGACCTGATGCAAGGGAAGGGTCATAATCCAATGAGTTACAACATCCCTCAAGCCTTCTATACTTTGTTGAAAAGCTAAAGATTGCTGGTGCAATTCACTCCGACTGTTTCTCCTTCCACAGATGTTGCCTGATCTGCTGAGTGCTTCCAACATTTTTTTATTTTTAATTCCTTATCACGTTGATTCCATTTAAAGAACATATTAAGCTTATAACAATAAACACGATGGAACGGAGAACATATACCAAGATTAGGACAGATATAAGCATTCCTGCACATTGTACCACTTTCCAGCTTTTATCAAATACTATCTCAGAGTAAACAGTTAAATGATTAATTCCTCTACACTAGTGCCTAGTCCCGAGCAAAGAACATTTTGAATTTATTTTGCTGCTATGATTTCCGTGTCATTGTTCAAGGACGTGAATTCAAATTGAAACAACACTGTTGATGACAAATGAGCAGCTTCTCAAAACCACTTGATTGTCTGTCAGTCTGTCAGTCACTACAATTTTCTCTTTGTTGCCATAGCCATTTTCTATAAAAGACTGACAATTTGAATGTCTTGCCTGATTAATCCTTAGGGATTTAATTTGTAAATCTTGCTCCCTATGCTGATGTATCAGTTTGGGATTTCCTGCCTCGGTGACAGTAATCGTGTTGGCAGGAAGCTGCTGAGAAACTTGAATGGCAGGATTCAACATACCTTCAAAAAAAATTGTAATCAACACCGGAGACAAGGAATTTACACAAAGTCATGGAGTCGTACAGCATTGAAACGGGCCTTGTGATCCAAGTTGTCCACGTTGACCAAAATGCCCCATCTTAGCTCATCCCATTTACCCACATTTGTCCCATAATCCTAAAATAAAAGTCATCCTCTACGATAATCCTCAACTCGTACCCTATAAGAATGCATTCTCAGTGTCTTTCTTTGCTTCTTATACACCTGTGACTCTACAGTCAAATACAAATGCAACTTAATTTACAAATTCGCAGACAACACCATCATGGTGGGCCGATTCCAAATAATGACGAGGAGTACGGGAAGGAGATTGAGAAACTTGTGTCCTAGTGTCAGCAAGACATTGTGATCGACTGCAGGAAGTGAAGCAGTACACATACCCCTGTTTACTTTGATGGCGCTGAAGTAGAGATGGCTGAAAGCTTCAAGTTCTTCAGAATAAATATCACCAGTAACTTGTCCTGGACCAGCCATATCAAAACAATGTACAAGAATGCACACCAATGCTTCTACTTCCTTAGAAAACTTAGGAAATTTGACATGTCCCCAACTACTCTCACTAACATCTACAGATGTGCCGTAGAAAGCACCTTATCGGGATGCATCACAGCATGGTTTGGGAACAGCTCCACCCAAGACTGCGATATCTGTCATGTTTTAATGCATTTTGAATTACCTGGCCTAATATGGTTTTGTACAAGGTAACTCTTTGCTCAGGAAAGCCTCCACAGTTTCTTGGAAGAACTTGTCTAATTGTTAAAGTGCAGATTTGTTTTTGATGCTCTGACCAATGGAAGGTTTTTGATCATTACTTAAGAGTACCTGACTGTACCTAACTGAAGTAAAGGAACTTGTTCCACTCCCAGTGGCAGATGGACAGAGCATTCAGACTGTATCACCACAAGAGAGTGGAAGCAGTTTGCTAGCAGTAAGAAATTATGACATTTTCACCAGGAAGCAAGGTTGCCAAACTGTCAAAGTCTACTCCTCATAAATAATTTATTTTTCTCCACACTCCATCTATTAAAGCCATCCATCTTTCTATGCATAGGTTGAATGTAAAGCTTAGAGCAAGCCTCACCAAACTTTGCAGGGATTATGCCCATACAGCGGCAAGACTAGAGAGGTGCCACACACCACAGTCACAGATCAGGTGGGGCTGTGTCGGTGAGCATGCGGGTACTTTGAATTGAGATAATTCTGCAACTATCATTCAGCACTGGTCTCTTTGCATGGACATAATGTTCCCATACCTGACAAGCATTCTCAGCACTGTCGTAAAGTAGCGGAAGTGCAGGGCATCTCATTGGAGGGATGCCCCCATTTTGACTTTGCAAACTTCCAGATGATGTTGTTTCAGGCGCTGGCTTTTCTTCTATTCTCAATGCACATGCAAATAAGTGTGCAATCCAGGTAAACTGTGGATATGGATCGTTCCAGCTGAGGTTCGGCTTTTATTTGTGTCATGGTCATGTCAGTGGAAGATATTAACTTTGACTTATTTGCATTTCTTGTGAGTTGACAAAAAGCAGAGTCGGCAGTAGCTGTCATACATGCTCAGCCTGGACAAAGCACCCGGCTTACACTGCTGTCAGCAGGTCCTTGACACGGATAGTTCTGGGTGTGTGAGAACAGACTATTTGGTCATTTATATACAGGTCAAAGAATAGGGCAATGCACTTCCTTGGGGAAGACATTACCGGGTTACTGTAATATGCCGAATAATCTACCCTAATAGTTGCAAAGTTAATCAGGATAGACTTGACATTTTCACTGAGTCTTCCTGCTGCAATCAGCACTCAGGGTGCCAAGTATGTAAACAAAAGTTTATTGCTCATAGAGTAAAGCTCATTAATCTTCCTGATCTCGAAGGAACTTTACCAAGGTCGGATGTGTGCACAATGTTCTCCCGGATGTGATATACGGACATCAAAAGACTAGGTGCTATTGTTTTGTCTCCTTGCTACCTCTCACCAGTTCAGATCCATTGCTGTGATGTGCCGTCATAATGCAGGGAATCTTACCTGTGGCAAACCTTCACCATGGTATTTTCAAGCTTGCCTAGACATCTAAAGAAGCAATGATCAGGCTGCGGATATGATTGAAGACTACCCTATTTGGTGGTTACTCCCAAAAATTCCACTTGCACCACCTTCTTGGTGATTGAATCCCAGAACCTGGTAGTGCCAAGATGAACCATAGCTGTCCTAGTGGAATTGGGTCCACAAGAGCATCAAAAGGATACCATAGACATGTCCAGAAAACCTTACTGTCTCACAGTGTGGTAGCATTTATTTTTTTTTGCTTGCCTTCACCCTATCTGTACCGAACATATTCGCACCGAATCCCCTCTGCCTGCACGTGATCCATATTCCTCCATTCCCTGCATATCCATGTGCCTATCTGCAAGCCTCGTAAATGCCTTTGTGACAACTTCCTCTCCCACACCCCTGGCAGCTGCTCTTGCCATCGTTGCTTTGATCCCAAAATAAAACGAGTACAAATTATTTTACTCTGCAAGGTGTTGAGATTCTATTCAGAACTGTCATTTTCCGGGACATTCCCTGATGGTGATAAATGTTAAATCCAATGTAACGTGGGTTTTGCTCTCTAGGTCCTGATGGAGAGAGATGAGCGTAAGGGATACAGTTCTGGAGGCCATGAAAGAACGGCTCAAGGTCAAGTTGTATGGGTTGACTTTGACCTGCACATCATAAGGCTATCTTCTCCCACACCATTATCATAATCCCAATACCTCTATCTTAAAAAACCTGCCACAGATCCCACACGTTATTAACTTAAAATTACCATTGATTACACCATTTATAAGCTCTAACTTAACCCATCCCGTTTTTTGCACAACATCTCCACACACAGTATATTAAACAATCGGCGAGACCAAGTGCAGGCTCAACGATTGTTTCCCTGAACACCTCTGCTCAGTCCGTCTTAATCTACTTAATCTCCCGGTGGCTCAGCACTTCAACTCCCCCTCCTATTCCCAATCTGACCTTTCTGTCCTGGGCCTCCTTCATTGTCAGAGTGAGGCCCAGCGCAAATTGGAGGAACAGCACCTCATATTTCGCTTGGGTAGTTTACATCCCAGCGGTATAAACATTGACTTCTCTAACTTCAGATAGCCCTTGCTTTCCCTCCCTATCCCCTCCCCCTTCCCAGTTTTCCCATTAGTCTTACTGTCTCTGACTACATTCTATTTTTGTCCCGCCCCCTCCCCTGACATCAGTCTGTAGAAGGGTCTCGACCCGAAACGTCATCCATTCCTTCTCTCCCGAGATGCTGCCTAACCCGCTGAGTTACTCCAGCATTTTGTGTCTACCTTTGATTTAAACCAGCATCTGCATTTTTTTTCCTACACAGTATATTTTTCATAGCTTCATCCCTTAATGGCATTCGCAGGTTCAGCTTCCATCCATTGAAAAACAGACCACAATTTTGGTCTACGTTAATACAGTTGCATATTATCCCAAACGTGGAGGCAATTTAAACAATCAGGGGCAGAAACACTGAAGAAAACAAAAGGATTAGAATAGTTTGCAGCTGGAGAGGCATGTAGCAGATAACATTTTATGTGATGAAACGCAATGCACTAAGCCTGCGGAGGACAATGAACGGTAGTAAAATAGATAAATGAGATTATTTTAATGGATAGAAAACAGGTGCAGAATGGTGAATTAAAATGAGTCACCAGATTAGCATCATGAAACAACAAGGTATATACCATCTTGGGTGGATTCACAGTCCAAATCAGGATGTAATTTCAAGAATAAAGTCCTGGTTTGCAGATGTGCTATGGGCCAGTTCTTATGATATGATGATAAAGATTCCCTTAGAGTGGTTACATTGTAAGATAAATAGCTGAGCTAAATTTAGACTTTAGACTTTAGAGATACAGGGTCGAAAGAAGTCCTTCGGCCCACCGAGTCTGTGCCGATCAGCGATTACCCCATGCACTAGCACTATCCTACACACTTTAAGGACAACTTACATTTTTACATAAGTCAAGTATGCTACAAACTTGTATGTTGTTGGAGTGTGGGAGGAAATCGGAGCACCTGGAGAAAACCCACGCTGTCACAGGGAGAATGTATTAACTCCATACAGACATTACCCATAGTCAAGATCGAACCCAGGTGTCTGGCGCTGTGAGGCAACCACGCTATCGCTGCACCAATATGCTGTTCATTAATTCACAAAATGCTGGAGTAACTCAGCAGGTCAGGCAGCATCTCGGGAGAGAAGGAATGGGTGACGTTTCGGGGCTGTTCATTAAGATACAATGATGCTGAAACTGACATCTTTAGAAGGAGAATAGTCAGCAGTGATCCTATTGAATTGTTTAAAGTTACAGGATACAGTATGAATCAAAAAACATTTACTTCATTCAGTATGTCGAAACAAAGAACTGTAGATGTTGGTTAAGACACAAAAGGAAACAAAGTGCTGCAGTAACTCAGCAGGGCAGACAGCATCTCTGGAGAACATGGATCGGTGACATTTTGTGTTGATACCCTTCTTCAGACTTCAATGTTTCTTATAAAATACATCCCAAATTGTTAGCAACCCACCCCACTTCTAAACCAAAGAACCTCCTTGATCATTAGTGCAAAATTTGATGCATTGCAATCTATCCCAATAAAGGTTTGCTGGTAAAATCTTCAACCTATTAACATTCTGAAAGAAAATGAGCAGAGGCCTAACATATTGACAAAAGAGCTAAAATGTGGATCCTTGCTGATGTACACCAGATTTCAGCAAGAAATGGCCAAATACAATTCTTTGCACAATGAGGAAATGTTGCATCCATCTGATGTAATTAAAATTAGCATTGCTCCGACAATTCTGGGCAGGATCTTCCTGGAAAGTGCACAATTTCCAAATTATAAGCTACCGATATCTTTTCTAAGTAAGGTATCCATGATGAACAAATGTTAAGTGTGTGACCCATGGAAATGGGGGGCCTCACCCTGGTTTCAGGTCTATGAAATAATCCATCATAAGGCTGCCCAAGAAGAGCAAGGTGACATGCCTCAATGACTACTGACCGGAGGCCCTGATGTCAGTGGTGATGAAGTGCTTTGAGAGGTTTGAGAGATTGGATATGATGCATATCAATCCCTGCCTTAGTAAGGGCTTGGGCGCACTACAATTCACTAATCAACAGGGGACACACCTTATTGGGTCTCCATTCTGCATGGACTACTTGGACAATAAGAACTATATGTCAGTCTGTTGTTCATTGACTGCAGTTACAGGTACTGACATACGGCATCTATGTGTGGTATCTCAGCTGCACGGCAGCGGATAGGAGAGCTTTTCAGTGGGTCGTCTGCAGAGCGCAGAGGATCTTTGGGATACAGCTGGCAGCCCTGGAGGACACCTACAATGCACGCTGCCTCAGGAAAGCCACCAGCATCTACAAGGACTCCACACACCCATGCCACTGTCTGTTCGAACTACTTCCATCTGGCAGACATTACAAGGCCTTCTATGCCCGCACCTCCAGACTAAGAAACAGCTTTACTTCTAGAGCTATAGCTGCTCTGAATCATACCTGCTGAGAGCCCCCCATGATCTGTCTTTGCCCCCATGGTCATCTGGCACAACTAACCCTGCATGAACCATTTTGCACTTTACCTTGTTTCCTTTCATTTTTCCCTCCTTTTTTTGTTTTTGCCGTGTTTTATTTATTTTATAGCATTGATATGGAAGTGGCATTCTTAATCCCGTTGTACTTGTACGATGACAATAAAGATATTGTATTGTATTCTATTGTATTGTTCAACATTTAATGGCGTTCAACCCTCTGAATATATAATCAAACGCAGAGAATTTGCTCATTGAAATGTCGACTTCCTCATCAGTAGATTACAATCAGTATGAGTTGGCAACACCACTTCCTCCTCGATGACTTTCAGCACAGGAGCATCTCAAGACTGTGTGCTCAGTCCCCTGCACTACACTCTCCATGCCCATGACTATATAGCCAGACACAGCTTCAATGTCATCTTTAAATTTGCCCTTTGATACCACCGTAGTTGGATGAACAACAGGTAACGATATGTCAGATTACAGGAGGGAGATTGACAATCTGATTGAATGGTGCCAGAACACCAATCTTGCTCTTAATCTTAGCAGGACCTTGGAGTTGATTGTTGACTTCAGGAAGAGAAAGCCAATGATCCACGAACCTGTCTTCATTGACAGGAAGAAGGGTGGAGATAGTCAACAGGCTCAACTTCCTTCATGTGCACTGAGAAATCTGCCCTCGGACCAGCTCATTGATACAATCACAAAGAAAGCTCATCAAAGTCTTTGTAGATACAAAGATTGCAGATGCTGGTTAATACACAAAAGGACACAAAGTTTCCAATGCCTACTGGACCATTTTAACTCCCCTTCCCATTTCCACACGGACCTTTCTAAAAGTGAGGCCATACACAATCTTGAGGAACGGCACTTTATATTCCACTTGGGTAGCTTACAACCCAACAATAAAACATTGAATTCTCCAATTTTAGGTAGCCCCACACTAACCACCCACACCCCCCTCCCCCTTCTCCTGCACATCCACCCCTCCTCTCTTTCCTTCTCCCCTCCCCTGTGCCGCTCCTGGACTCACACCTGGCTCAGTGCCCAGCAGCAGACTAACTCATATCTGAATGGCCTAGAAATTGTTCCTTGACTTAAAGACCACAATAACTGGTCATATATGGGAAAAACTATGTAAGATTTCTCACTCTCAGCTGCAAAACTGTGAAGCTAGTGGAGGAACACAGGTAGGTATTGGATTGTGAGAAGTTGGGATACTGAGTTAGTACGGAAGGTGGAGCTTCAGGCAATAGGACAGGACAGGGATCACAAGGGGTGGTTGAAGCAACTGGTTGAAGAGCTAGTATGTATGATAGTCATCAGTAAAGAAGGCAAATGCAATGTTAACATTCATTTTGCGAGGGACTACAATATGAAAGCTAGGATGCAATGCTGAAGCTATATTAGGCATTGGTCAGACCACATATGGAATATTGTGAGCAGTTTTGGGCCCCATAACTGAGGAGGGATGTGCTGGTGTTGGAGTGGGAAGTTTAGGAGAACAATTCTCTGGAAAGGTAGACACAAAATGCTGGAGTAACTCAGCGGGTCACGCAGCATCTCTGAAGAGAAGGAATGGGTGACGTTTCGGTCCCGAAACGTCACCCATTCCTTCTCTCAATAGATGCTGCCTGACCCGCTGAGTTACTCCAGCATTTTGTGGCTACCTTCGATTTAAACCGGCATCTGCAGTTATTTTTCCTACTGATTCTTGGAAAAGATTGGGTTAATGTCGGAGTAGGGTTTGATGACTCTGGGTCTGTATTCGTTGAAGTTTAGAATGATGAGGGGGATCTCATTGCAAACCTACCGAATAATGAAAGGTCTAAATAAAGTGGATGTGGAGAGGATGTTTCCAGTAGTGGGAGAGTCTAGGACCCGAGGGCATAACCTCAATATTAAAGGATGTGCCTTTGGAATGGAGATGAGGAGGAATTTCTTTAGCCAGAAGGTTGTGAATCTGTGGAATTCATTGCCACAGACAGCTGTGGAGGCCAAGTCGTTGAGTATGTTTAAAGTTGTGATTGTTAGGTTCTTAATTAGTAAGGGCATCAAAGGTTACGGGGAGAAGCCAAGAGAATGGGGTTGAGAGGGAAAATAGATCGATCATAATTGAATGGCAGAGCAGAATCGATGGGTTGAATGGCCTGATTCTACTCCGATGTCTTATGATCTGCTGGTGGCATTGATTGCTTACAAAATTGAGCCAAGGTTCAGCAGCAGGAGGGGGCATCCAAGTGATTGGGAGGTTTGTGGGGACAAGGGGCAAATTACAAGTTACAGATTTTAAAGATAATTTTTCTGTAGGAGGGTTCATTTTCCTGGTGTCAGGCAAAACTGCATTAAATTCATACCATTGAGTGCCTCACGTCTTATGAAGGCTGTTTGCTGGCCATAAGTGCACATGGATATTTCAGAAATTATGGTTAAAATGGGGATTATAATTCATTGACAATACTGTAGATGCGCATTTATGTTGCACAGACGGAGGGCCCAGAACAAATTTAGTGTTCTCAAGAATTGCACAGAGCATATCTGATTTTATTGGGAAAGGGCAGCATAAATTGATAAAAATGCTAATGAGAGCTACAAAAAGGATGACTTGAAAAGAAAGTATTTATTCACAAAATGCTGGAGTAACTCAGCAGGTCAGGCAGCATGTCAGGAGAGAAGAAATGGGTGACGTTTCGGGTCGAGACCTTTCCTCAGACCCGACCTGAAACGTCACCCATTCCTTCTCCCCTGAGATACTGCCTGACCTGCTGAGTTACTCCAGCATTTTGTGAATAATTACCTTCGATTTATTCCAGCATCTGCAGTTATTTTCTTACATAACTTGAAAAGAGATTCGGGAAGTATATCGAAATCAACACAAAACGCTTTTCGATTATCTTTGGAGAAAATGGGTTGTCAAAAGAAAATATAGGCCCTTTAAAAATGGACAATGAGAAAATTGCAAATGAAAACAATGGACATGATAAATTCCCATCGCTGTTTTTGAAGGGGATACCATCCCCACATTCTGATAAAGCCACCTAGGGCCTGATCATGGTGAACTGGGCTGTCACCTCATGAGCAAGCTGACTCCATGTAGCCACAATTACTTGAGCTACATGTGAAGGGCAATCACCCTGCCCTTTGTATCCTTGTGTTGGACGATGAGGTCTAGATGACGAATGGGTCTCAGGAGAACCTGGATAGGTGACGTTTCGGGTTGTCTGAAGAAGGGTCTCAACTCAAAATGTCACCTATCCATGTTCTCCAGAAATGCTGACCGACCTGCTGAGTTACTCCATCACTTTAATGTTCTTGTTTTAAATGGAATGGTTAGATATTCAGAACCACCGGCCAACATTAGCCGTATTGAATCAGGAACGAGGACTTGTCCAAATGAGCAAAATAGCAATAGTTGTCAAAATAAGACAACTAAATATTGACAAATTTCCAGGATCAGTTTTGCTACCCAGAACATAGTAAGTGCCTCCCCATAAACTTCTAATATTCCTTTAATTCAGGAACCATGTTGTTAAATTGTAAAACAGTACTCTGCTCAATACTCTCCTTTTTAAAAAGCTTAGAAAATTATAAACCATTTCACCTTGCATGCGTTGCTGAGAAATTACTGAAATGTACAAGAATACATAATGTGTCTGAACACTTTGAAATTTTTCAAGGGTAGCTCATGCATGACAAATCTGATTGAATTCTTGGGAAAGGTAATGAAACCAAGAGAGAACATGGACATCTATGAATGTTGTTTATAAGGAATCCAGAAGCTTGCCAATGCCTCTCAAAAGGAACAGTCAACTGAGAATGAAGTTCATTGAATCAAAGACAGATTATTGACCGGCCTAGCAAAGTGGCTGTGCAACATGTGTCAGTGAGCATGGATAATGGGCAGGTATTCAAATTGGCAGGATGTGGCTGGTGGTGCCCTACAAGGAACAATGCTGGGGACATATCCATTCATCACATTTATGAACAACTTAGATAATGAGATGGCCCTGCATCCAAGTGTGCCTCAGATATCAAGATAGGTGGCATTGAAAGCTGGGTAGGTGAGAACATTTAGATGCAAAAGGATACCAATAGAATAAACAAGCAATGGTTTTACTCTCTGGAATTTGGAAGATTAAGGAAAATAGGCTCGGTGACAATATGTACTTATATTCTATTTTCTTCTGACAAGCCCAGTTGTTTGCTCTTTATATTTTGCCTGCTAATTTTCTTTCTGATATTTATTGTTGTTCTTTATAAAAGTGCAGTGTATCCCTTCTTCATAACTGTTTCTGGTTACAAATTATTTGGACATCAAATCAGTGATTCTATCCTCTCATTTAAATGATTTTCTTATACCCTCAAGTTAGCGACATGATAGAAATGTTTTTGTTTCATAATTTGCCTCATCATTTTGAATATTATTTTTAGAAACTATTTCAACAGACTTTGTTCGAATGAAAGGAGCTGCTTTCTGTAAGCATTTGATGCACAAAAAAGGCATATTAAAAAATAGCAGAACTAGAGCCCACAACAATGTTCTATGGAGCATAAAGACCACGGTATGACAAAAGCTTAAAGGGTCGTACTACCCATAAAGATAGACACAAAATGCTGGAGTAACTCAGCGGAACTGACAGCATCTCTGGAGAGAAATGTTTTTTTTCAGTCTGAAGAAGGGTTCGACCCGAAATGTTACCCATTCCTGCTCTCCAGAGATGCTGCTTGTCCTGTTGAGTTACTCCAGCATTTTGTGTCTATCTTCGGTTTAAACCAGCATCTGCAGTTCCTTCATACACACGACCCATAAAGATGTTGTTTCACTTCCTCCATTGTTGCAGAACCAGCACAGGAACCAGCACAGGAAATCTGATTACATCAGTTTCCAGAAAGACAGAATGGCACTGTGGTGTAGCTTCTTCACAAGTCTAGAGCCCAGGTTCACTCTTGATCCCGGATGCTTTCTGTGTGGAGTTTGCATGGGTCGAGTTTGCATTGTGATCACATGGGTTTCCTTAGATGCTCCAGTACTGGGGTACTGGAGCATCTGATTGAGAGTGTACTGATTGAGAGTGATCAACCATGATCGCATTGAATGGCGGTGCTGGCTCGAAGGGCTGAATGGCCTACTCCTGCACCGATTGTCTATTGTCTATTGTCTATTGTCTAAAAGGTCAGAGTATAATTAGTAGGTGAATAGAATTGTTCAATTGGCTGAAATGGCCTTCTTTTATGTCGTAAGGAAATGTGAAAGATGGTTGAGAGGAATCTTGGGGTGGACTGGGCCTGCTGCAGGAGGCCATGGTTATATCCGAGCCAGTCTACAATAGCCAATTAACCTACCAACCCACCTGTCTTTAAGATGTGGAGGAAACTGTTGGACCCAGAGCAAATCTTCAAAACTCAAAGACCAAAGCACTTAATCTCATTTAACAGCATGGGTTTCGATTGAAATAACACACCAGACCACTGACCTACACAAAATACCTTTAGACCCAGTTTCTCAAACTGGAGACTATCAATCTTGTTATCCTTATTGGTGCAAGATGCCCAATCAAAAATATAACAAGGTCTAGTTTTAATGGTAACATGGTGGCAAATGTGCTTTATTATGTAGGAAATTAAACAATTGAAGTATACGGTAATCTGGAGATTATAATCCAAAATACCTTGCTGCTGTGTGTCAGAAGCTCACTGATAAAATCAGTATGAAAAGATATGTGACTGGGTGGTGTGGGACATTCACCCTCCAGTTAACACCAAGTATTCCAGAAAATCTTAGGGCTGCTGCATTATGGAATGAGCTGCCAGAGGAGGTAGTTGAGGTAAGTACAATAATACTTACTATGGATAGGTAATACTTACTAAAACTTACTATGGATAGGTACATGGATAGGAAAGGTTCAAAGGGATAAGGGGCCACATGTGGGTAGATGGGACATCTTGGTCAGCGTGGGAAAATTGAGCCGAAGGGCCTGTTTCCATGCTGAATGGTTCTCTGACCTTATTAAAGGTTAAATGAGTTTCTAAAGGCATTAAAGTGATTACCAATGTCAAGCAATCATTCCAATCTCCAAATGTAATATCTTTTAAAATTTGTGGAGTCTTATTCCTTCAAAGGATAGTTTGTTTTGAATATTTTCCCCTCGACACAGGTTTGTTAGTTTAGAGGTTGGTTGTTTAGAGACAAGGGCTATGCTCATATAACTCAGCCAGGTCAGTAGGCAAACAACAAATGAGGCACAGGACTTGACTGCTTAAGCTGTTGGAGTTTAAGTGGAGAAAGTGCGCACGTGTGTTTTGGTGCAAGGATAGGCACTGTTAGGGTGTTAAGTTTCACTAATTTTAATTAGGATTAAAAACTATTTTATGACAAGACTTTTGTGTACATTTGTCATTAATGTCTGTCAAGGTCCTTTAACTTTGAGAAGCAAAGCAACTGGACGTTGCATTCTGCACTTCAGATGCCCTGGTGCCACTTATACATTATTCAGTAGGTTGAGGGATGATATTCAGAGGAGGCAAAGCAAGATCGGGCAGGACCTCTTCAAGCAGATGAGAAAAAGGAGTAGAAGGGAGCGAGTGGCCGAGACAATTGAGCAGAAGCAGCAAGCTATTTGTGACAGAGATGCCTGAGATGCCCCCATTATTGCATGTTTCACTGAGACTCCATTAGTCCACACATCTGAAATACACCTGCCAAATCAGCTTGAACCCTCAGCATTCTCTTTTATAAATCAGTCTAAAAGTGTCCTCTGCCCACGTATCTCTGCTTCTCAAAGTTAAAGGACCTTGACAGATATTAACCACAAATGTACACGGAGATCTTGTCATAAAATAATATTGAATCCTAATTAAAATTAGTGAAACTTAACGCCCTGATAGTTCCTACCCTTGCACCAAAACTAATGTGCTCTCTTTCTCCTCTTACACTCTCGCGGTTTAAGCAAAGTCCAAGGTCTTTGGTCAGATCCCTGCCCAGACTATTGGGGTGATCTTGGCATCATGAAAGCACCCTCTGATCTGACTCTCTTTAACAGGTGCTGCCCACCAGGGTTTACTGATCCAATCTGACTGTGTTACTGCTCCGGCTTTATACACGTTGAATCAAAGCGAACCCACCATCCCAAACGTGAACAGACCACTCATTCGGTTTACTGTCACCATTTCAATTATCTCACTTGTCCAGATGTTTTAACAAAATCCGCGAGGCAGCTCCTTGTCCAGAGGTTTTTTTTAAAACAAACTGATGGAATCAATTCAGAAGCATGCGTTTGTTTTGTTTTAAGTAAGCGAGCCAGAAATCTAGAGTTTAAAATAGTCTAAATGTCAAATCTTTTTTTTCTCTCCGGTTTTTCTTGCACTGAAATATCATTCCATCACGACTACTAACTTTCAGCACCTGGTGGTAGACCTTCATTAACGAGGCTGAACTGCTATAGGTCATTCGCCCATAGATGGGGTGGTCCTGCATTTGCCCAATGTAGCCGCACGTTTCCTAACTGGAATTGTAGCACAGGGGCCTGGGATGTGGATCTCCCCCCCCCCCCCCCCCTCGGGTCAGGACTGCGCCGACTTTGTGCGATACACTAGGTGGTGCAATCACCAAACGTGCAATCCGGGAACTCAATTCCCTTGCATTTTCGCCAGTGTTGGCAACTTCTGTGAACTGGTCTTAAAAAATAAACGTGGTCATGGGGAAGTGAGACACTGACTGGGCCGGCTCTCTGTCTGTTCGCGGTTACACTCGAACTTAGAGTTCAAAACAGCCTCAGGAAGGAACAAGGTCACAATGTGGGTGAATTCCTTCGAAACTCTCAACTCTTTTCATGAGAAAGATGACAGTTGCTGAATAATATTTTATTGGTGCAGTTAGGAGCTGGGAATTAGTTAGCTGATTAACAAGTGTTTCAGTAATGTCGGGACGGTGCAGGAGTTGTAAACGACAAGGATAGTGTAAAACTTGGTGGAAACTGCAATAAAAAAAGCTCCAGGTATCGGGAGGAGATTAGGTATCGAGATAAAGGTTTCCCCCTATTCTGCCAGTTTCTATATGCACAATGTTATGGATTAAGGTGATTTAAAAAAAAACCCCTTCCTGTGTAGATGAACTCTCACTTTCCTTCTGGAAGTTGGGCGGGGGGGGGGGGGGGGGTGAGGGGGGGGGGGGTGAGGGGGGGGGGGGGGGGTGAGGGGGGGTGGGGGGTGAGGGGGGTGTGAGGGGGGTGCTTCACCCACCCACCCACCGGAGTTCAGCACCGGGGATCCTGGCGGTAAAAAGGCTGCCTGTTGCTCCAGCCCCTGGATGGTTGACGTTCCTGTGCAGTCTACTCTCTGCTGTAGTAGAGGGCGATCACATCCTGGCCCGCGGGTCTCTCGTACATCCACTGTCATTCCTGCAGTAACTCGAATCGTTGACATTTTTCGCCCACACGGTCGAGGTAACGAATGGAGACGAGCAGACATTGACTTGCAGGGAGAGCGAGGCAGCCGTGCGTGGGGAGCTGGCAAAAGTCAGCTTGGAGTTGCACAGGGCAGAGAGTGAGGGGACCGTCCGGGGGTGTGGAGCTGAATCTTTGTCACTCAGTAAGGCGGGAAGGGGGAGGCGCAACCTCAGTCCCATGGAGTATAAGCCGGAGGGGTGAACGCCGCCCGGGGAGGGGGGACGACGACTGTCAGTCGGGGAAGGGGCAGCTTCTGTCTGTGCGTCGGCTTCACGTCAGCGCCGGCGATGGTGTGGGGCTGAGCTATTTTCAATGCTGAGTCCCTGCCCATCTGTCTGTGTCTATGTGGGGGGGGGGGGGGGGGGGGAGAGAGAGAGAGAGAGAGAGAGAGAGAGAGAGAGAGAGAGAGCGGGGCTGGCTGCGAGAATTCACAGGCGGGGGCTGAGCGGGGAAATGCGAGGCGGTGCGCCGGCAGAGCAGAGCCAGAGACAGAGACAGAGCCAGAGCCAGAGCCAGAGGCAGAGTCAGAGACAGAGGCAGAGGCAGAGCAGAGCCAGAGACAGAGGCAGAGCCAGAGGCAGAGACAGACGCAACTTGGCCCCATCCGTCGGTGAGGAGCGAGGAGAGCGGCCCCGACCCCAAGATGACACTGATGGAAGAGGAGAACATGATGATGGACGAGTCGGTGGCGTTGGCCACCCTTCCCCAGGGTAGCTGCGACCCCGAGCTGCTGGGGCAGGAGTGCTGCGAGCGGGCGCTCATCAACATCTCTGGGCTGAGGTTCGAGACCCAGCTGAGGACCCTGGCCCAGTTCCCCGACACATTGCTGGGCGACCCTCGCAAGAGGATGCGCTACTTCGACCCTCTGCGCAACGAGTACTTCTTCGACAGGAACCGGCCCAGCTTCGACGCCATCCTCTACTACTACCAGTCGGGCGGGAGGCTCCGGAGACCCGCGAACGTGCCCGTCGACATCTTCATGGAGGAGATTAAATTTTACGAGATGGGGGAAGAGGCCATCGACAATTTCCGCGAGGAGGAAGGTTTCATCAAAGAGGAAGAGCGCGTCTTGCCGGCCAACGAGTGCCAGCGGCAGGTCTGGCTGCTGTTCGAGTACCCGGAGAGTTCAGGCTCGGCCAAGGGCATCGCCATCGTGTCCGTGCTCGTCATCCTCATCTCCATCATCATCTTCTGCCTGGAGACCCTGCCCGAGTTCCGCGAAGATGCCCGCCTGGAGCCCAGGATGGTGTCCGTCAATGGCACCGACACACTGGGGGCAAACATATTCACCGACCCCTTCTTCATCATTGAGACTCTCTGCATTGTTTGGTTCTCCTTCGAACTGTTGGTGAGGTTTTTCTCCTGCCCCAGCAAATCCACCTTCTCCAAGAACATCATGAACATCATCGACATCGTGGCCATCATCCCCTACTTCATCACCCTCTTCTCCGAGTTGATCTACCACCAGTCCAACGGGCAGCAAGCCATGTCCCTGGCCATCCTCAGGGTCATCCGGCTGGTCCGCGTCTTCCGCATCTTCAAGCTCTCCAGGCACTCCAAGGGTCTCCAGATCCTGGGAAAGACCCTGCAGGCCAGTCTCAGGGAGCTGGGTCTTCTCATGTTCTTCCTCTTCATCGGGGTCATCCTCTTCTCCAGCGCCGTCTACTTCGCCGAGACGGACGACCCGGACTCCAGCTTCTCCAGCATCCCCGACGCTTTCTGGTGGGCAGTGGTCACCATGACCACCGTGGGCTACGGGGACATGCACCCGATCACCATCGGAGGTAAGATCGTGGGGTCCCTGTGCGCCATCGCCGGGGTGTTGACCATCGCGCTGCCCGTGCCCGTCATCGTGTCCAACTTCAACTACTTCTACCACCGGGAGAACGAGCATGAGGAGCAGGCCCAGTACATGCACGTCAGTAGCGGGCAACAGGCTCACTCCCTGGGGCAGCTCAAGGCAAGCGACCAGTCCCTCAACAAGAGCGAAGCGGAGGACAACGTGGACGCTCTGATGATAGATCACCAGTACCCGGACTACACCCCCATCAAACAGAGACCCTCAGACAACCAAACCAGGAAGAAATTCACCGACGTATGATGGACGGGAGGGACGGAGCGGGGACTGAACAAAACAATCTCCATCCAGTGCTTTAAGTCACGTTAACAACAGACATTTTCTGATGTTCAGCCTCACGATCCCACGGAGGCTGAAAATTGTACAAACACATTCGTGGCAGAATTAGATCTCGGCCGAGGAATGCGCCGGGTCGCACAACACTTTGTCTCAGCTTTTGCGATCAACGTGTTAAATTGTCCACATTTTCTGCGGTTTCATCTCAGGAGACCGCCGCTTGTTTTTGCTTTGGTTTACACAGCCCGTTATTCTTACTTTCAGCTGATCTTTAAAGCAAACCAGCTAAATTGAACACAATCCCCCTCCCCACCCCACCCCACCCTCAGACTGAAGAAGGGTCTCGACCCGAAACGTCACCCATTCCTTCTCTCCTGAGATGCTGCCTGACCCGCTGAGTTACTCCAGCATTTCGTGTCTACCTTCGATTTGAACCAGCATCTGCAGTTCTTTCCTACACAAAACCCCAAACCAAATGTATTGTTTCACCAATCCCTGTGATTCTGTGCCGGGCGGGGGGTCGGGGATTTCGTTCGGGAGTGTGTGTGTTTCCACGGGGATGGGGTTCATCCCCCCAAGCCCACCCCAAGCCCACCCTTCGCCACCTCCGCGGAAGAACGCCTGACCCCCAAGGGCCAAGAAACAATGCCTCCGGATTTTCAAACCAGTTGGAAAACGATTGCAAAGAAAGCGGAGGCGGCAGAACCAGGAATCAAATAGCAATCAGAGAGAGAGAGAGAGAGGAGCAAAAGGGTGGATCTCGAACGAGAACAGCTCCTGGTACAATGTCAGAAATGAACGACCAATTGCATCAACTCCACCATTCAACTGACCCCGACCCTCCCGAGGTTTTGTCGAGCACTTTTCATTAGAATAGCTCATAAATTCAATCAATTCGACGTGCCATCGCCCCTCCCTCCCTCCCCACTCTACACGGGCGGAGAGCGGGCTAAAGCTTGTTCACCATCAGCGACATTGTGTTTTTTTTACAAATATATCGAAGTTGGCATTTGTGAGGATATCGGTACGTTAAAGCAACGGCGGCTGTGCTTGCAATCGTGCCATTTTGTGGTGCACCCGAGGTTCCGCCTGCTCGCCAGCCCTACCCCTCCTGAGAGAGAGAGGGCGAGTGTGGCCGAGGAGAGACAGAGAGAGACACAACAGGACACGTGTGAGCTTCGGCTGCGCCTCCGACTCGCCAGCACCTCCCCGTGGCGTCGGCGGTCGGCATAGCAACCGCCCTCTCCCCGCTGGCCCGATCTGTCCATGACAACAAAACCCTTCACAACTTGACTGCGTTATTTTACAAAAACAAAAACAAACCTCGCTGCATCCTCTAGACGATGCATCACTGCCCTGGAGCCCGACCCAATGGCTCAATGTGTTACAATTAAGCTCCCAGAACCACACAACGTGTTGTATGTAAACCAGCATCTGTAGTTCCTTGTACATCTCCAATTCAGCCCAACAGTGACTGACTGAGTCTGTGCATAGAAACTAACGTGAATACGTTTTACCTTGCGAATAATCTGTCGCTATTTGCCAATTGCAAACTTCATCAAAATTCATCAATAGAAATTATTTCCAACTATTACTGACTTCAAGGACAGAAAATGTTGGCGTAACGCGGCAGATCGGGCAGCATCTCTGGAGAACACGGACAGGACCCGTCTGTGTCTGAAGAAGGTCTCAGGAAGGGTCCCGACCCGAAACATCACCCTATCCATGTTTTCCAGAGATGCTGCCTGAACCCCGCTGAGTTACTCCAGCACTTGGTGTCCTTTTGTGTATTAAGCAGCATCTGCAGTTCCTTCTTTCGCCATGACTGATTTTAACCCCAGCACAGGGATCCTCGTGTGTGTCCTAACAATGACCCTGCCTGTTGGCGAGCGGGTTTCTGACAAACTCGCGACCGGCGGATTGCTGTGAAATCGAGGGGCCAAACCCGACCAAGAAGCAGCCCAGTAGGTCGGAGTTAGGTCGTGCCCTGGTCACGGACTGTACGGGAACTCCACCTGGAGAGGGGAGCGAACTCTCACTTGTATTAGGAACCGAAGTCCCTCGGGAAGAGGACGAGTGACGTTCCCTTTGATCATTCCAAGATTGTCAGTGTAGGAACACACACTGGGGAACTTGAAGCAATGACTGATAATTCCTTAGCGAACTCTGGCCGATCACCAGACACGACCCAGTGGGTCACTGAGCTGCTTGAAATTCCCAATTCCGTTGTGAAGGCGTCGGGAGATCTCAGGAAAGGACTAACGCGGCCAAATAGCTTCGCCGGTCACGCAGGGGGACAGAGAGGCTTCCAGTCACCGGGAAAACCAAGCGATATGGAGTGGCCAGTTTGTGACTGCACAGTGTGAGGTGAGTGTTACCGTTCCACGGACACAATTACAACGCCAATATCACTCGTTTCCTTGCACAGTGAGATTTCTTCAGTTATATTTCACAAAATGCTGGAGTAACTCAGCAGGCCAGGCAGCATCTCAGGAGAGAAGGAATGGGTGACGTTTCGGGTCGAGACCCTTCTTCAGATTGAAGTGTCTGCAGAAGGGTCTCGACCCGAAACGTCACCCATTCCTTCTCTCCTGAGATGCTGCCTGACCTGCTGAGTTACTTCAGCATTTTGTGAAATAAACACCGTCGATTTGTACCAGCATCTGCAGTTATTTTCTTACACTTTCTTCAGTTATAGATCACCAACTTCGCTGAGTCTGTAGTTTCGCCATAAGGGAACATGGTTGGTATTTCTATATGCTCCAGCACATTTCATCAAAGAGATTTTATTTCCGTAAGTGCGATTTGTTTAAATGCTCTTTATGCCTTTTCCACAAGGTGGATTTCAAAAGGAAATGAATATTTACTCAGATGCAAAAATAATAATAATATATTCCTTTATTCGTCCCACACCGGGGACATTTACAAAATGCAGCGTTTCTAAATGTTCCAATCCCCTGAAATGCGGCTGAGCCCATATTTCTCTCTTGCCAATTTACAATCAACCAGACTTGATTGTGAATTTAGGAATGTTTCCAAAGGAGGCAAAGGGTAACCTTTTGTCCTCTGAGGGATGTAAATGTCGAGCATTCCCCGTCTGGAATTATTCCCGCTGACGACATTGCTAACAATATATCCAGGCCTATGTGTATTTGTGTCTGTTCGGATGGATGGAAACGATTCCGTAGGGAATCCTTGCTACTTTCCCTCAAACAACCCACGGAAATATGGGTTCCTTGCTCTACCCAACAAATTTGCTGATGTAACAAATTTGACAAGTAACTCGTTGATTTCGAGGTATGGGTTTATCCTGAGGATGTGAATTATGTAAATATATTTTATTACAGCACCTTCGGTATCTTTATTATAAAGGCAAGGTAATATTTGTACAGATATTTCTGACCATTTCTCGTGTTCTGGTCAAGGATTTGCAGAATTCTTGGATATGGAAGGACTCACCACCATGGTTCAACATTGGACAAACTCCACCAATTTCCCTCCTTACTTCCCAGTAACCTTGATTTAAAAAAAAATCCCTCGTATAATAATCCAATGTATTTTTTAAAGCAATGATTGAATATGGTGCCACATCTCTTTCCAAATTCCCAATGTGGACAGCTCAGAGATGCTAACAATAGACAATAGACAATAGGTGCAGGAGGAGGCCATTCGGCCCTTTGAGCCAGCACCACCATTCAATGTGATCATGGCTGATTATTCACAATCAGTACCCTGTTCCTGCCCTCTCCCCATACCCCCTGACTCCGCTATCATTAAGAGCTCTATCTAACTCTCTCTTGAAAGCATCCAAAGAATTGGCCTCCACTGTCTTCTGAGGCAGAGAATTCCACAGATTTACAACTCTCTGAGTGAAAAAGTTTTTCCTCATCTCCGTTCTAAATGGCCTACACCTTATTCTTAAACTGTGGCACGTTGCTCTGGATTCCCCCAACATTGAGAACATGTTTCCTGCACAATACAAACAGATTAATTATTCTGGGAAATTGTCACTGGTGAGAGCTGTGTGAGTGAGGCCTGTAAGAACATCTCAAATGTGGGCTATCATTTAATTTCTATAAAATGAGCTTAAGGTGGAATTTTACATTTTTACCTGGTTTATACTGTGAAAATGCAGAATTAATTAATCAGGGTTTTGGAATTTTGTTACATCCACTGCAATGGAGTATATTTTTAGGTTAAAATTCTCTCTCTGAGGCATTATGTTATACATACAGGAAAATTGTGCTTCTGTGAGAACCAATACCTGGTTACGACATTGTGTTGTATATTGCTGGTCCACCTGGTGGAGTCAGTATAAGCAAGGCATTTGATGCTGTTGCAGTTTTAAGTGAATTAAAATGGGATCTCAGTGACTGAATGGGTTACAGCAGCACCTTTTGGCATTTTCTGTCTGCATTCGAATGAAACAAAGGAAAGATCTCTCCATGAAAGATGAAAGATTCCATTGGGTACAAAACCATTGAGAAGAATTGAAAAAATGTTATCATTTTAGAGCTGCATACACAGGTTATGAGGATGTTGGTTTGAAAATAAATATATATTGAACAAGGACTATCCTTGCACATGTATTTGGGGAAGCATGATGGCAATGGGGCAATGGGCCTAGGAGAACTTGATACTGACAATGATAGAGAGTTCTTATATGTTTTATAGGTAGGGAATTCATAAGGGTAGTAGATTTGTTGACCATTTTTAATAGGAATATTTTATATATTGCTTATTTGCAAACTCTCAGTGTGCATGTCATGCTATGGCTTTCTTTATGATTGGTGTAAAGGTATCAAAAGTGTGGGTTGTGAAAAATAGCTCTGATTTTCAGTCATCCAAATTTTCACTCACCATATTGCTCAAGAAACTGATTAATTTAGATTGCTTTAACGTGAAGCATTGGGGTGCAGTCAGAAAAGCATGCACTCGTGTGTATTTGTTGTTAGACACAAAATGCTGGAATAACTCAGCAGGACAGGCACATGTCTAGATAGAGGAATGGGTGACGTTTCAGGTCGAGATCCTTCTTCGGACTGAGCGTCAGGGGAGAGGGAGTATAGAGATAAGGAAGTGTAAGAGATCAAAAGAGATGCAGATCAAGGAAAATGTAGAATATACCTATTTTGTAATCCTGGTTCCCAACTTCCACTTGCCTTTGTGTAATGGATTTCCTTACATTATTCCAAAGGTATATAATAATAATAATAATAATCCATTTATTTTATATAGCGCCTTATCACATGCTCAAAGCGCTTTACAAAAACAATTAACATAGAAACAAACAGACAAACTATCCTGACGGAAAAGCGGCGAATACTCAACGCCAGCGTCCTCTCATGTCAGGGTCCGGCAGTGGACATTAAAGAGCACAAGACACACAGATAATTTTTTTTTTTTTACATAAAACAGCCATCACAGTGATTGCTCTAGGCATACCCTCACTGTGATGGAAGGCAAAGTCTTATCTCCTCCTCGTTCTTCTCCCATGGTGCCACGAGGTGATCGAGGCTCCCAACTTTTTGAAGCCCCCACCGGGCGATGGAAAGTCCCAGGGCCGAGCCGAGCAGGCTGATGAAAGTCCTGAGCCCCCACCGGGCGATGGAAAGTCCCAGGGCCGAGCCGAGCAGGCCGATGAAAGTCCTGAGCCCCCACCGGGCGATGGAAAGTGCTGCGGCCAGGCCACACAGGGCGATGAAGGGCCTGCGGGCGGGTTGATCGTACCTCGCGCTTCGGGGCGGTCGAAGCTGCTACGGCTGGAGCTCCCAAAAACCGGTCGCCAGCCAGGGACCTGCGATCTCCCGATGTTGCGGTCTGCAGGGCCCACGGCCGAAGCCTCCGAGATGGTAAGTCCAGGCCCTGCGACCGGAGTCTTTGAGGTCGATCCCAGCTGGAGGCCGCCGACTCCACGATGTTAGGCCGTAGCGCGAACGGAGATACGACACGGTAAAGGTCGCATCTCCGTTGAGGAAGAGATTAGAAAAAAGGTTTCCCCCAACCCCCCCACCACCCCCCCACATACACAGAATTAAAAATAAAATAAAATAAAACGTACATTTAACGACGACATTGACAAAAAACAAAAAAACAAACGGAGAGAGTGCCGGTGAGCCGCAGTGTCCCTTTGTGTCCCTTTGTTTGAACTCTTTCCTTCAGAGGAGATAGTACATCTTCATCCCCCCTGCAAAATCTAGAGTCATCTTAATCTCTTTTATTCATTTTTTAAAAATCAAGGGAATATAGTGGGTGTTGTAATGATTTTTGATCATGTATGCCTATCATTAATTAAGCATCTTAGGCCTAGAAGATTTCTTTTCAAAATCTATTTTTTTTAAAATGTTGTTTACATGATCAGTTGCTGGGTAGTGCAAATATCACATGGAATGTCAGAATGGAGGAATTCAATACAGTGCCACATTTCCCATCTTCTTTGATTTCTTCTGTTCTGGAACATGATGTTCAGATAAAGCTCCTCATTATCAAGAAAATCTCTGGTAGAATTTTGAAAAAAAAGTTTCTGAAATCAATTCCTCAAAATCATACAATGACATTCCTCCAATATTGATCGATAAATTGTTAATGATTCACTTAAAGTAGCATAATAACAATTATATGAATAAAAGAAACCTAATATATGGATACTAACTATAGGGTGTTAAAATGTAAAAACAGTGTAATAATAAGAAATGCCTCCAGTTTATTAAATCAGAGCATTACATAGCGTAGACAAGATCTTTTAAGTCAATAATGCATTTGCAGCTCTTTTGATAAAGATTTGTGATTAATCCCAGTTTTCTCAGACAGTCAATAATGCTATTGCCTTTTGAGGCACTGTTCAACCTGCTTTTACATCCCTTTCAAGCAATGTATTTCATATTATGGAATGCCACCTCTGGATCTTTGATAGTCACTTTAAATCTTTACCTTCTGTTTACCCATATTTCCACCATTGTAATAGTTTATCCTAAATCACACTACCAAAACAATTCAACCTTCCAGATTACATGAACAACTCCAGGTTCCTTTGTCTCCCCACAAAATTGAAGTTCCTCAATTTGTTGAGGAAATGCCATTTTGTTCTCCTTGAGTCTCTCCAAATCCCTGCAGCGCCTCCATTAATAAAGGGTTTCTCAAATGCTCCTCTAGTTTTAAAGAATCATAGGTATTCAATCACAGGACTGTTGGCTTTTCACCCACCTTTAGAATTGTATTATTTCCTTTATATTGCCTCTCCGTCTTTCTTTAATACGGAACACATGGCAGCTACTGTGCGGCAATTGTGGAGAGAATGAATCATACAGATTGCCATCAAATGTTGATTGGAAGTTCCTTCATTCTAAGATCATTAATTAGACATAGATAGTACTTCTGCACAATAACATTGGTCTTTGTGAATATGCAACAGGTCAGCTGAGGTATTGTCTGGGCAATAATCCAGCATTTACTGTAAAGTTGTATGAAGGGGATTTTCTTGAGTTCTCCAGTGGTGCCACAATATGTGCCCCATGAATTTCAGCACTCCAAGATTTTTGCTGATATTAGGGTGACTGGAAGTATCATAAGCAATGTTTTGATAAATTAAGGACCTGACAAGTTTCAGTTCAGTCAGAGGAAATTCAAAAATAAAAACAGGAAATGCTGGAACACAAAGCCAGTCAAGCAGCGTTCTGTTAAATCAGAAACAGAGTTAGTGTTTCCGGCAACAACTCTTCTCTCTCCACCAAATCAAACCCTTAGATTTCCCTGCTCTAATCCAATTTTCCTGTTCTGTATTTGTTCTGTAGAAGTAATATTACCTCAATCATCATTTTCGTAAGGTATACTAGTTACAGATCCAGCTTCCAGTGCTTCAGTGTTAGCAGTTTACATCTTTGAATGGTCAGGATGCTGACCTGAGGGGGCAGCAGATCTAATGTGGTTTACTTGACATGCATGTGCATACTTTCAGTGTGAATTGTGCCAGCTGCCAGATTGATAAAGGTATCAAAACAAAGACAACTAATGTCCATTGCAAGTGTGGAGGGAAGTACAATCACGATTCCAAGCAGTGGACAACGTTGATTTGGAATCAACTACGCTCAATTAGTTGCAGATTAATTGCACTTGGCTGTTTGTAGTTTCTACAGTGGTTTGATGTTTTCTATTGATCTTTAAAATTGCCACTTCCATAGAAAACAATGTGCTGATGAAGTTCTTTGAATTCAAGTTTCTGAAGAAATATTCGAAGAAGCAAGTGCTTGAGGAGGCAATCTGCCTAAAGCACATCATGATTGCAGAATAACTGGTGGAGATGAAGTACAGGTCAAACTGCATAAAGCGGTGGGAGAAAGAATGGAAGGCACTGAGAAGTTTATTATAGCTGTTTGGACAAGTGTGTGATACCTTTGTAGTGCAGTAAGAGAATTGTCCCTTGTTTCAGTCGCAATAAACTCAGAGCAAAGAGTGAATCACATTCCCAATGGCAATCCAGCCCAATATGTTCATCAAGTTTTATACTTTTGGATTCTTCGAGGCCCGACCTGGAGGTATTTTCAGCAATTCATGATTTGCTATCCACTGAGAGGAAATGGGGATCACTCATTTTGTTTGTTGAAAGAAAGCTAAGTATATTTAATGGTTTCTTGCCAGAGAGCAGCAGACCGAGAGAGCATGTGGCAATCTGAGGATTGTGGACTTCCCTGTTGTGCAGAATGTCATGAGCTGCAAATATAATGCCTTGCAGTCACAATATGTCGAGCCAGAGATGTATTTCAACTGGAGGGGATTACACAACCAGAATGTTTATCGGATGTTTGAGTGTAAAGGTGCATCTTGCAGGCCAGAGCTGAGTGCTCTGACAGCCATGAATTGCCTTCATTCTAGGCTAGTTCACTGACCCATCTGCATTTTAAGCCACCTGTGGTAATAACTGTGTGGAGGATGCAGTGACGTTTCAGGGGAATATGCATATGTTAGCTGAATGGCAGATAGAATATAAAATAGAAGTATATGAAGTTGCTAATTTTGAGGAAAAACAAAGGCAGAGTATTTTTTAAATGGGGAGGGATTGAAACGTTAGATTAAGACTATCTACTACAAATGTGCCCTTGTAAACAAATTATTGAAGGTTAACATGTAAGAACGATATGCAATTAGGAAGGTACACAGTAAGTAGGCCTGTGCTGCAAAAACATTTAAATACAAGAGTAAGGATATCTTAATGCAACAGGTGAGATCACATTTGAAATATTGTGTACGGAAATGGCCTGCCTATCTAAAGATACACATGCAATAGAGGGAGAACAATGAAGGTTCATCTGATTGATTCCTGGGAGGGCGAGCCTGTCATTTGAGGAGAGAGTAAGCAAACCACATTATCAGGAGTTCAGAAAACAAGGGATGATCTCAGTGAAATATGCAATATTCTTACAGGGCAAATGTAGAGATGACATGTCCCTTGGCTAGGGGTTTATGGGGTGAAGGCAGGATGTTGCTGTTGGCATATGGCATTTGAAGATGCACTCGTTGACCTTGATCACTTTTAATACGCTGCAGAATGTTTTGAGGTGCTGTATCTGGGTCCTTGCAGTTTGGTTTCTGCAGACATCTACACATACTGTTCATCAGGCATTTAAACATAGAACAAGTGCAGGGGTCGCTGGTCTGTGCAGACTCGGTGGGCCCAAGGGCCTGTTTCTGCCCTGTATCTCTAAACTAAAATCGTACTCACTATCTACGGCTCCATCAATTTTTATGTTATCTACAAAAGCACGAATCTGATCACCCACATTTTCATCTCCCTGGAGAAATAGAATTGCTCTCCTGTACCAAACCTCCAGTGCAGCTTCAGAACACCCACTTTGTGTTTCGTGCCATTCCTGATAGTCTCCCAGGTCAAAATGAGTTCTAGAATTCCCTGCCTTCTCCACTGAACCTGCAGTGCACCTCCCATTTATAAACTGCAGGCTGAAAATAATGCAGTGCAAAGCACTTTTGAAATTGGGCCCACTCTGTGGCAATGTGAACGAACACCATGGTTATAGTTGACAGGGGGCAGCAATCACGGCCACGGTGGCGCAGCGGTAGAGTTGCTGCCTTACAGCGAATACAGTGCCGGAGACTCAGGTTCAATCCTGACTACGGGCGCCGTCTGTACAGAGTTTGTACGTTCTCCCCGTGACCTGCGTGGGTTTTCTCCGAGATCTTCGGTTTCCTCCCACACCCCAAAGACGTACAGGTATGTAGGTTAATTGGCTGGGCAAATGTTAAAAAAAATTGTCCCTAGTGTGTGTAGGATAGTGTTAATGTGCGGGGATCGCTGGGCGGCGCGGACCCGGTGGGCCTGTTTCCGCGCTGTATCTCTAAATCTAAAATCTAAATCATGTGTACAAGGGGGCAGCATGGAGCTAGTGTGCTGTCAGCATAAAAAACACCATGCATTGATTACTCACTCTTAATGATCCCTCTGCTGTGTTTGGTGCCTGCTGCTTAGCCCCCTCAATATTGTGATAACCATCAGCTGATAAAATATTTTCTTAGTCATAGAGTCATGCCGCAAGGAAACAGGCCCTCCAGCTCAGCTTGCACATGCCAACCTACAGTAGGTGCTCCATCTACACTGGCCCCACCTGTCCGCATTTGGCCCATATCCCTCTAAACCTTTCCTATCCATATACCTGTCCAAATTTCTCTTAAATGTTATAGTTTCTGCCTCAACGACCTCCTCTGCTAGCTCATTCCATATACCCACTATCCTCTGTGTGAAATGTTTGCCACTCAGGTTCCGACTAAATCTTTCATGCACCACTTTCTACTACCAGCCATCAACAATGCCGATTAAAACCCATCACAAATCTCTCATCAGCATTGTGCCACCTGTTTTGTGTATCAAATGCTAAAGTGAAAGACAGCTTTTACATTTTGGTACTTATTTCCCATTAGTTAATAAAGAACAGATAAATAACTGATGGGATCACAAAATGCTGGAGTAACTCAGCAGGTCAGGCAGCATCTAGGAGAGAGGGAAGATAAATAACTGGTGGGATATAGGTTTTGATTCAGAACCATCTTTGCTGAATGTATGAATGAATGTGTTCGTTATTTGTAAACATAATATGTATTATTAAAATGAAAGGGTAATCTTAAAATAGGATTTAAACATTTTTGTCAGTTGTAATAAAAGAGTAAAGTTGGCAATTGGTGCAAAATATTGTATGTGTTTCCAATACAGAATTGGATCTGTACAAGAGTAAACCTCTGCCTAATTGTTCTTACTTGGCTAAAACACTCAGTTTGTTCATTTGTTGTCTTTTCAGACATAATTTATTTTTTACATAGTGTTTCCAAAGAGTGCCTCATTTCTTGACATCTGTGTTGAATGTTGATGTGAAAATGAATCTTCAACGAAAGGTTCAATGCAGCCATTCTGCTTTAAGAGGGCAGCCCTGGACCACAAACACGTAGCTGGATGTCTGTATTGTTGTAATGTAATAGTGACGATATCAAACCCCTCACTGCTCAGCCAACACTTTCCACACAGTCCTGGTATTTGAGTTGCAAGCTGTGAGATAGTTAGGCTTGGTTAAGGTAAGACTTTTCATGTGGCTGTGAAATGTGATGCTGTCTGGATTAGTTTTCACCATTCAAAAGGACTGAATCAATACCCATTGCAATGGTTGAATTTCATAAACCTGCAGGCTTTATCTAACAATAAATAACCACAACTTGTCTACTTTGTAGACAAGATTTAAATACCTATAATAAGGAAAGTAGATTGTGAGATGACTAAAAATTATTGATGAAATTAAGGATGAATGAATGATGATTAAACCAGGAAAGGGTGGAAAAAAGATTTACATGGATAATACCAGGTCAGGAGAGTTATAAAGAGAAGCTCAATACGTTGGCGCTTTTAGCATCGAGCGTAGGAAGTTGAGGTGCAAGAAAATAACTGCAGATGCTGGTACAAATCGAAGGTATATATTTCACAAAATGCTGGAGTAACTCAGCAGGTCAGGCAGCATCTCAGGAGAGAAGGAATGGGTGACGTTTCGGGTCGACACCCTTCTTCAGACTGAAGTTGAGGGGTGATTTTATAAAGGTTTATAAAATCAAGAGGGGAATAGATAATGTGAATAACCACAGTCTTTCCCCAGAATGGGAGGTGTCTAAAACAAGTGTGCATAAGTTTAAGGAAAGATTTCAAAAGCGATCTGAGGGGCAGCTTTTCACACAGAAGTAGGTGGATATATGGAACAAGCTGCCAGAGGAAGTGGTAGAGATGGGTGCAATTATGTCATTTAAAAACACTTGGACAGGTTTCCTATAAAAATGTTTTTGAGGGATATGAGACAGCGTGGGCAATTGAGCCTGGCTCGCTTAGGCAATTTGGTTGGCAATGGACGAGATGGGTTGAAGGGACTGTTTGCATGTTGTATTATTCTATGACTCTCAGTTGATAGTGAAGTGAGAAGATGATAGTGAAGTGAGAAGAAGTGTTTAGGGAGTGACGTCTGCAAATGATATGGCTAAACGCCCTCCCAGGGCAATTGCAGCAGTGGATGAAAGGGGTGGGTTTGCAATTGGATTTGATTTGGATGATGAGAGCAAGGGTGTGATTGAGAGTCCTCGGAGAAAGGATAAGAAGCCAAGGGAGGTATGGCCATGGAAAGATTTGGTGATTCAATGAAGATTTGGTATTTAATGTTGAAGGATGGTAGGGAAGGGTTGAAGGCACTGATCAGTGAGGTCAAAGATGATGAATAGCCAATCGACAGTGTGGGAAGAGATGTACGTAGACTATTTTGTGACAATGTTTATGTATGGATAGAGTTTGAAAAGCCCATTAAGAGAATTGTTGGAAATCAAGTCTGAAATTGAAGTGAGGTGGGATGAAGTAAATGATGGAGCTTTTTCTGTGACCAAATCACCAGGGATAGTGTCTACAGGAAAACATGGAGGGGTGCCATCAAGGTAAAGAACTTCGGCTGCAATTATTTCTGAGCTTCGCATGATTTTTGCCCGGTATAATAATAGGAAAGTCTTCCCAAAAAACAAAGTTTCAGTTTGTTGTAATGATCTCAATTACCATTTTTCTGGAGTTAAAAAAAAAAATGTACTGGGAGAGGTCTTCTGTATTACTGGAGGTATTAAAAAGGAAGAGGTCGTCAGAGGTTGGGGAAATAAGTTAAACATAGCTTTGGATATACTAGTACGATGCTTCTGATTACGGTACATAAGGACATTAGAAACAAGAGCAGATAGGCCAGGCAGTCCCTTGAGTCATTCAGAAAGATCATGCTGATCTACTCTTGGCCACAATACCACTTTCCTGCTGTTTTCCCATGCTCCTCAACTTCCTTGTAGTTCAAATGTCAGTCCTCCTCTATTGGATATATTAAATAACTCCACCTCTAGGCTGGAGATTTCGTACGAGTCGTGACTGAGAGACCCTCAGTTTTAAACATCCACACGTAAGGGAACATCCTCTCAGCATCCACTCAGCCATTCCCCCCAGAATCTAAAATGTTCTGATAAGATTATCTGTCCTTCTTTTAAGCTCCAAAGACAACAGAACTAACCTGCGCAACCTTTCACTTGTTAACCCTTTCATCGCAAGAATCAAACCAGTGGAGTTTGCTGCCCAACTTCCAATACGAGATGTCCTTCATTAAACATGGAGGGATGTGGGTGCAGGCAAGTGAAACTAGTTTGGTAGGCAATGTGGTTAGTATGGGTGAGTTGGGCCGAATGGCTTGTTTCTATGCTTGATAGCACAATGGCTCTATGAGACTGGAACTGTACATAGTATTGGGGAGGAAAGAACTGTAGATGCTGGTTTAAATCGAAGGTAGACACAAAATGCTGGAGTAACTCAGCGGGTCAGGCAGCATTTCAGGAGAGAAAGAATGGGTGACGTTTCGGGTCAAGACCCTTCTTCAGACTGAAGTTGAGGGGTGATTTTATAAAGGTTTATAAAATCAAGAGGGGAATAGATAATGTGAATAACCACAGTCTTTCCCCAGAATGGGAGGTGTCTAAAACAAGTGTGCATAAGTTTAAGGAAAGATTTCAAAAGCGATCTGAGGGGCAGCTTTTCACACAGAAGTAGGTGGATATATGGAACAAGCTGCCAGAGGAAGTGGTAGAGATGGGTGCAATTATGTCATTTAAAAACACTTGGACAGGTTTCCGATAGAAAGGTTGTTGAGGGATATGAGACAGCGTGGGCAATTGAGCCTGGCTCGCTTAGGCAATTTGGTTGGCAATGGACGAGATGGGTTGAAGGGACTGTTTGCATGTTGTATTATTCTATGACTCTCAGTTGATAGTGAAGTGAGAAGATGATAGTGAAGTGAGAAGAAGTGTTTAGGGAGTGACATCTGCAAATGATATGGCTAAACGCCCTCCCAGGGCAATTGCAGCAGTGGATGAAAGGGGTGGGTTTGCAATTGGATTTGATTTGGATGATGAGAGCAAGGGTGTGATTGAGAGTCCTCGGAGAAAGGATAAGAAGCCAAGGGAGGTATGGCCATGGAAAGATTTGGTGATTCAATGAAGATTTGGTATTTAATGTTGAAGGATGGTAGGGAAGGGTTGAAGGCACTGATCAGTGAGGTCAAAGAGGATGAATAGGCAATCGACAGTGTGGGAAGAGATGTACGTAGACTATTTTGTGACAATGTTTATGTATGGATAGAGTTTGAAAAGCCCATTAAGAGAATTGTTGGAAATCAAGTCTGAAATTGAAGTGAGGTGGGATGAAGTAAATGATGGAGCTTTTTCTGTGACCAAATCACCAGGGATAGTGTCTACAGGAAAACATGGAGGGGTGCCATCAAGGTAAAGAACTTTGGCTGCAATTATTTCTGAGCTTCGCATGATTTTTGCCCGGTATAATAATAGTAAAGTCTTCCCAAAAAACAAAGTTTCAGTTTGTTGTAATGATCTGAATTACCATTCTTCTGGAGTTTAAAAAAAAAATGTACTGGGAGAGGTCTTCTGTATTACTGGAGGTATTAAAAAGGAAGAGGTCGTCAGAGGTTGGGGAAATAAGTTAAACATAGCTTTGGATATACTAGTACGATGCTTCTGATTACGGTACATAAGGACATTAGAAACAAGAGCAGATAGGCCAGACAGTCCCTTGAGTCATTCAGAAAGATCATGCTGATCTACTCTTGGCCTCAATACCACTTTCCTGCTGTTTTCCCATGCTCCTCGACTTCCTTGTAGTTCAAATGTCAGTCAGTCTCTATTGGAAATATTACATAACTCCACCTCTGGGCTGGAGATTTCGTACGAGTCGTGACTGAGAGACCCTCAGTTTTAAACATCCACACGTAAGGGAACATCTCTCAGCATCCACTCAGCCATTCCCCCCAGAATCTAAAATGTTCTGATAAGATTATCTATCCTTCTTTTAAGCTCCAAAGACAACAGAACTAACCTGCAGAACCTTTCACATGTTAACCCTTTCATCGCAAGAATCAACACAGTGGAGTTTGCTGCCAAACTTCCAATACGAGATGTCCTTCATTAAACATGGAGGGATGTGGGTGCAGGCAAGTAAAACTAGCTTGGTAGGCAATGTGGTTAGTATGGGCGAGTTGGGTCGAATGGCTTGTTTCTGTGCTTGATAGCACAATGGCTCTATGAGACTGGAACTGTACATAGTATTGGGGAGGAAAGAACTGTAGATGCTGGTTTAAATCGAAGGTAGACACAAAATGCTGGTCGGGCAGCATCTCTGGAGAGAAGGAATGGGTGACGTTTCGGGTTGAGACCCTTCAGACTGATGTCAGGGGAGGGGCAGAATAAAGATAGAATGTAGTTGGAGACAGTAAGACTAGTGGGAGAACTGGGAAGGGGGAGGGGTTGGAGAGAGAAAGCAAGGGATATCTGAAGTTGAAGAAGTCAATGTTCATACCGCTGGGGTGTAAACTACCCAAGCAAAATATGAGGTGCTGTTCCGCCAATTTGCGCTGGGCCTCACTCTGAAGATGGAGGAGGCCCAGGACAGAAAGGTCAGATTGGGAATGGGAGGTGGAATTGAAGTGCTGAGCCACCGGGAGATCACGTTGGTTAAGACGGACTGAGCGGAGGTGTTCAGCTAAATGATCGCCGAGCCTGCACTTGGTCTCGCCGATGTAGAGAAGTTGACACCTGGAACAGCGGATACAGTAGGTGAGGTTGGAGGAGGTGCAAGTGAACCTCTGCCTCACTTGGAGAGACTGTTAGGGACCTTGGATGGAGTCAAGGGGGAGGTAAAGGGACAGGTGTTGCATATCCTGTGGTTGTGGGGGACAGTACCTGGGAAGGGGGTGGTTTGGGTGGGAAGGGACGAGTTGACCAGGGAGTTTCGGAGGGAACGGTCTCTGTGGAAAGCGGAAAGCGGTGGGGATGGGTGATGAGGTCTGTTGGAGGTGGCAAAAATGTTGGAGGATTATATTTTATGCTCTATGCAACGGCAGATGGGGTGGAAGGTGAGGACAAGGGGGACTCTGTCCTTGTTACGAATGGGGGAAGGGGGAGCAAGAGCGGAGCTGCGGGATATCGAGGAGACCCTAGTGAGAGCCTCATCTATAATGGAAGAGGGGAACCCCCATTTCCTAAAGAATTAGGACATCTCCGATGACTGGTATGGAACACCTCATCCTGGGCGCAGGTGTGGCATAGATGGAGGAATTGGGAGTTGGGGATAGAGTCTTTACAGGAAGCAGGGTGGGAAGAAGTGTAGTCAAGATAGCTATGGGAGGCAGTAGGTTTTGTAGTAGATGTTGGATAGCCACCACTCACTCACTGAGCTATCTTTGAACCATCAGCAAACTTGTCTGTAGCTCATCGTTTCATTCAAGCCATTAATAGAGATTATAAGTAGGTACTCAATGCCAAAATGATTTGTTTATACAGAGTCTCTGTTTTATTTTAAAGATAGACACAAAATGTTGCTGTAACTCAGTGTGTCAGGCAGCATCTCTGGAAAAAATGGATAGATGACATTTCGGGTTGGAACCCTTCTTCAGACCTGTTTTATTTTGTTGAGTTAAATCCTCCATTCGTGCAAATATATCACTGGTCCTGTCCAGAAGCTTCTTGTGTGGCACCTTAATAATACCTTCCTGGTTACCCTTCATGTCTAAATGATTTTTTAAATGTCCTGCTGTTACCCCCTGAATAACGAATTTCATTATTTTACCAATGACTGATGTTAAGCTAACTTCCCAACACTTTCTTGTTTCTCTGCATCCCTGAATAGTGATGTTAAATTTGTGATATTCCTCCTTATACCTCTTCTGATTTCAGGGAACTTTGGTAGATTATTCCCAATGCATTCCGTATCTCAGCAACCATTTCTTTTATGATCCTAGGATGCAGGCAATCAAGGGCAGGGCATGTTGGTCTTTGGCCTCTTTGCATGGTCTACAACTTTGGCTCTGGTGATAGATTGCTCTTAGCTCTTCCGTCCCTGTAGCCACTTGATTGAATAGCAACCCACAATGTCTGTGCTGAACATGATGCCAAGACCAAATCTCATCTGCCTGCGCGTAATTCATACCCCTCCATATCTATGTACTTATCCAAAAATCACTTAAATGATACTATTGTATCTGTCTCAACCATCGCCCCTGGCAACACCTTCCAGGCACTCACCACCTTCTGTGTAAAAAAACTTGCACCACCTATCTCCTTTAAACTTTGCCCCTTTCATCCTAAAGCTATTCCCTTTAGTATTTGTTTTTTCTATCTTGGGAAAAATATTGTGACTGTCCTGTCTATGCCTTGCATGATGTTATATACTTTTATCTGGTCTCCCTGCAACCTCTGGCATTCCATAGGAAATAATCCATGTCTGTCCAACCACTCCCTGTAGGTAATATCTTCTATTCCAGGCATTATTCTAGTAAACCTTCTCAACACCCTCTCCAAAGCTCTCGCATCCTTCCTGTAATGGAGTGATCAGAACTGCATGCAATAATCCAGTACGTTCAGAAGCCTTAAGTCCCACACAACCAGGTTCAGGACCAGCTAGTTTCCTATAACCATCAGGTTCTTGAAGCAACCTGCACAATACTAATCCTATCTCAGCAAGGGAACACTATGGACCACCTCATGCACTACAATAGACTTGTTTTCAAGTTCTGTTGCCCTAGTCTATGTGCCTACGATGCTGCAGCAAGCAACATTTTAATTGTATCCGAACCTCACTGTACTTGTCCATATGACAATAAACCCGGCTTGACTTAATCATCACCCACTGGTCTTGAATCCCCCCCCCCCCTCCCAATAAAACGTTTTTTTTTACCATCTATGTCATTCAGAATTTTCCTTTCTCTTTTCTTCCCTTCATATAAATTCCTATCTTCTATTTCCAGATTAATTTACCTCTCTTCTGATTCCACCTTCATTTTTTTTTATGCCCCTGATAAGTTGGTTTAAACCCCTTCTCACCAGTAGCAAAACAAAACTGTGCAAATATTGGTGAACATTCCCACTGAGTTGCAACCTTTCTGGTTTGCAAACTCTCCCAGAAACGTGCAAACTTTAGAAATATTCATAATTACTTGAGAAATAATTATTTTAGTTAATAGGGAGTGTACACATGGGATCAAGTGCACTGGGATACAAATAAAGTAGAATTTTTAATTCAAAATTAAATGAATGCTAGATTGGTTATGGACATTGGGATAAAACAGGTAAATGGTAATTATGTTTGTTGGTCTGTTTAACTGTAGCTTGTTTTTTATTCATTTATGGGATATAAGTGTCACAGGCAAAACCAACTTTTGGGGTCATTGATAACTGTCCATGGGAAGTGATGATAAGTTGTCTTCTTGAAAAATTGCAATTCTTTGAAAGTAGTTTAACAGAGAAGTTGGACTGGAAGTTTCAGGATTTATACCCTGCAAGAATGAAGGAGTGGGAATATATTTCCAAAGCAAACAAGTTTGTAACCTAAAAGGACATGAAGTACTGGAATAACTCAGCAGGTCAGGCAGCATCTCTGAAGTACATGGATAGTTGAGATTTCAGGTCAGGACCCTTCTTTAGACTGATTGTAGGGGAGGGGGAAAATCAAAGATTTATAAGTTTATGACTTGTTTGGGAAGTAGGTATTGGTATTTTCCTGTGATTGCTCCATTCTCCTAGGGGTTTTGAAAGTTCTGTATAATAAGATTTGGTCTTGGCATCATGTTCGGCAAAGACATTGGGGGCAGAGGAGCCTGTTCTTGTGCTGTACTGGATCATGCTTATGATATTAGTGTCTGTTAGTTTTTAACAAAATACATCATGTCATCTTGTTCTTGACCTTATCAACGTACCATACACCAGAATTGTTAACTATTTCTCTGTTCACAGATGGTGCCAGTATTTTCTACTTTTATTCCAGATTTCCGACACGGGCAATATTTTCCTTTTGTTCCATTTTAACAATATAGCATTGCAAAGAACTTACTAATGACAAATGTTGACACCACCCAGACAATATCATAATGTAAATAACAAATAGACACAATGAATAGAAGCAGTCCTGAACCGAATGCTGAGGATGATCACAACACTTTGGGCACAGCGGTAAAGTTGCTGCTTTACAGTGCTTACAGCGCCAGAGACCTGGGTTCAATCCCAACAAAGGGTGGACAGAGTTTGTACGTTCTCCCCGTGACCGCGTGGGCTTTCACCGAGATCTTCGGTTTCATCCCACTCTCTAAAGACGTACAGGTTTGTAAGTTAATTGGCTTGGTATAAATGTAAAATTGCCCCTAGTGTGTATAGGATAGTGTTAGTGTGCGGGGAATGCTGGTTGGTGCGGACTCGGTGGGCCGATGGGCTTGTTTCCGCACTGTGTCTCTAAAAGTAAAATCTAAAAATGTCCAACCACTGTAAAGCCTATAATCCCTGTAAATTTTAATTTCTTGTAAATTTTAATCTGCTCTTTTCCTCCTGACACCTGCCCCTAAAGCTTCTTTAATAATACTCTTTATAAAAGGCTCTGTCCAAGCCTTTTGTACGCTGTAATTTCCTCGTCAAACAATTTAATGTAGATTCCTATAGATATTATTTCGAGCCTCCTAAAAAATGCATATATTTTCAACATTTAGTTAATACTCCGTAATATTCCACAGGTATAAGATCAGTAATGCACTAGATTATCTGTCTCTTTCTGCATTGAATTGACTGGGACATCCAAATATTAAATTAAGAAAAATGTTAAATTTAAATGCATGTGAATGCACAACAAAGAGCTGGTAAATGCTCTGTGAATGAGGCGACGCATGACATACCAGTGTCCAATGTGCATTTAGTATTTGGGGAATGTAGGGACGACCCTTTTTGAAAAAGGTCAGGCTGATATTGTTTATTTAAAGGAATTTATAGCCCGAGGAGAAGATTGAATTAATGAAGGAGAGTAGCTCAAACTTGTTATACGCTAATCAAATTTGAGTAATTCAAATGAACCTTTTGGTGAGGCAACAGAAAATGTTGATTAAGAGAAGGCAATGACAGACACAAAATGCTGGAGTAACTCAGCGGGGCAGGCAGCATCTCTGGAGAGAAGGAATGGGTGATGTTTCGGGTCGAGACCCTTCTTCAGACTTTTCTGAAGAAGAGTCATGACCCGAAATGTCATCCATTCCTATCCAGAGATGCTGCCTGTCCTGCTGAGTTACTCCAGCATTTTGTGTCAATCTTCGGTTTAAACCAGCATCTGCAGTTCCTACCTACGTCAAGAGAAGGCAATGGTTCTCTTCTATATTAAATTTTCATTAATGCATTTGGCAAAGTGCTATATAAAACGAAAAGATGAAAACATTGACACCGATTGAAAGGGCATGTATTGCCAGGCAAGAGCTCGATGTGCTGAATGGTATTTTCTATGCTGTAGTGATTCTGCATTGAGGGAATGCTTAGTAGCAGCCTGAATAGGAGATAAGAAAGGGAGTTGAAGCAAATGGTTGCTTCTCAGACTGGAGAACAGCAGATGGGAATGTTTCCAGGGTACCTGAATTAAGGTCTTCTTTTGAATTTTTTTGCGTGAAAATCACCTAATTTGCAGGTGACACAAAACCCTGAAGCAAAGTGATAGATAGCATTTGACTGCAAATGTACAGTAGGCTGACAGAATAGGCATACGAATGGCAAATTAAATTTAATACAGAGATATATGAATTGTCCCACTTTGGTAGGTTGAACAAGCAGGGGCAATATAATTATGTGGCCGAAATATTAGTGGTGTGCAGGAACAGAGAGTATATGCACATACATCTTTGAAAATGAAAGGGCATGCATTGCCATGCTATAGAGTCGATGTGATGAGTGGCATTTTCTAGGCTGCAGTGATATTCCATTGTGGGAATGGTTAGCAAATGAGATCCTTGGCTTTATTTATAAAGCACAGGGCACAGGGTACAAATGAAGGGAAATTATACATGCAGCATAACTGGATAATATTGTTCAGTTCTGTTCACCACATTTTAGATAGAATATGAAAGCCATGGAGAGCTGGCAGGCAAAAAGAATACTGGAATGGTGCCAGGATGAGGGATTTCAACTAACATTAGACTGGAGATTTGGGACCTGTGGGGAGAATTGACAGCGGTGAATAAAAGCATGATGGAGTCATATGGGGTAACCGTAGGGAAAAGATTGATTGATTTAGAGTCATTGGCAAAAGTTATCGAGGGATGTGAGGCGAGAACATTCTTTTATGCAGAGAGTCTGATCTGGATGTCACTGTTCTCCAAGGTTAATAAAACAAGGAGTTGCTAAAGTAAGTTGGAAGTTGAGAGAAAATAAGTTGCAAGGCTGAGAGAAAGCATCTGAGGTGCAGAGTTGACTGAGTTGCTCCATAAACAGTCAGGAAGGTTCATGCCTAAATGGCCTCCTGTGTGGGCAGAACTTTTCAACTGGAGGAAAACGTGAAAGTCTAAATATCCTGTGGTCACTTCTTAATTTCCCAGCATCTTTCGCAGTCTGAACTGTTGTGGAATAATCTTTACTTGTCCACATGAGTCCCACACCAAACAATGTGAGATGCTTGATGCTATTCTGATTGGCACTCTATCTACCACCATAAATATTTAGCCCCTCAATTACAAAACCAGAAATGCTGAATGCACTCAGCAGATTAGCTACCATCTGTGGAAAGAGGAACAGCATTAAAGACCCTCAGAAGGAAACAAAACAAGCTAGTTTTAAGCTGCAGAAGGGTGGAGGAGGATATATGGAACAGAGAATAGTTATGATAGGCTGAGGTCAGAGTTGCTATAGAGATGAGCTGTTGATAAATCAATGGGTGAAGAAGGCCAGTTAGATACAAATAAAATTAAAACTTAAAAGGTGTGTGAGGAGGAAATTTTGAGAGAAAACACCAACAAAGGAAAATAGCAGTGAAGTACCTGACCTGCTGAGTGGAGATAGACACAAAATGTTGGAATAACTCAGTGTGACAGGCAGCAACTCTGGAGAGAAGGAATGGGTGACATTTCGGGTCGAGAACCTTCTTCTCGCTGCAGAGTGTAGATCCAGTAATTGACTCCCTTGGTTAATGGGATATTACAGAAACGCCCGTCTGATCGACAGCTCCTCCCAAACTATGAAGTCTATTGCGTAGAAGGACAAAGGGTGACGGCTCATGGGAGAGCCGCCATCTGTGCTCATTGTTCTGGTTTCATCCATGAAGCATTCAACTCCTAGTAACACTATGGTGCCTTAACCACAGAGCCTCACAACAACAACTAAGCACAGTCCATCAAGGACAATAAATGCTGATATTTGCCAGTATGCCTCAAATTTGATATGTGAAAAGCAGATATTTTGTAAGCGGAAGTGCTGCCTGCCTGTAACAAATATATAGATATTTTCGCCAACTGTTCCGATTTTCTCAAACTCCATGAAATGAAAACCTCTCGATTCCAGGCGACCATCTCATTATGGGTTGGAAGGGAGCATTGCATAAGTGGGAAACGGTCCATGTTTCGACCTTCCGTAATGCAAAGCCATATCATTCGCACGTGCATCAAGAAACACAAATTGAAACGTTGTGTTTATTTAATTACCTTTCGCATATAAATCCGATGAGAATTAATTTAGTTCCATATACCAACTTTTTAGGATGATTTGTGAATTCTATAAGGGTGAATTTGCGTGACTCGAATGGCTATAATGCTGGGTCCTCAGCACTTCCTTCCTACATCAAATATTGATTATATATTAAATGCAAGCTGCTTTACCTTTCATATTTCTATTAGTCCAGGTGATAAATTTGTTTTTGATCTGGCGTGCCATAAAGGGATCAAAGTACTCAGGAAATATTTCATGTTGTTAATTTGACACGACCCATTTACGCATTTTTGAATTTTAGTGATAGCTATTGCCCTGAATTTTAAATTTAGTTTAGAGATACAGCACAGAAACTGAGTCTATACCGACCAATGATCCCCACACATTAACACTTTAAAGAAATAACCTTTAATAAGTTTGGTCCTGATTTCTTCTGACTGCTAATTGTCGGCACTTTCTCTTATTGTTTTAAAGTTTAATATTTATAGGGATTGTTGGGCCAGATCTGGCTGATGTTTATCCGTGACATCAGTGCATTTACACAAAGCAGCTGCTTTCTGACATGATTGCATTAGGAAGCATTTATTTTGGAATGCATAAAGACTGGGAGACAGAATAGAGGTCATGCACAACACATGTGAAGTGGGAGAAAGGAGAGGGTTGGAGAGGTGGCAGAGCTCAGTTAGGAAAATGCACCTTAAATACACTGGCTTTGGGGAGCTATTGTCCTTCCTGATACTCAGTGAGGATCAACAAGGGAGATGTCTTTTCATCTCATCAGTAAGGTCACACTGCCTGATATCTCAAATCTGCTGCAGTTACAGCTACAACCTTGGTATTGAGCAAGGATGAAATTGCCATTGGCTCTCAGGTGAGTATTTATCTTTAAGATAAAGAAATGAGAGGAAGCAGCCTAGATAACCACTTTCTGCCTGTGCTCTTCAAGAACAACGAGTCTTAATGTGGTTATTGCAACCTCGGTTCCTCATTCACCAATATTCCCAAGCCTTTCCTAACCTCTCTCACTGATCACCACCTGGTGTGCATAGTACATCAATTTATGAAGAGGCACAGATGGGGGAGACAGTCAGAACCTTTTTCCCAGGGTGAACATGTCCAACACTAGAGGACATGGCTATGAGGTGAGAGGGGGAACGTTTAATGCAGATATGCAGGACAATTTGTTTTTACACAGAGAGTGGTGGGGGCCTGGAACACATTGCCAGGGGTGGTGGTGGTGGAGGCAGATACGATAGTGGCGTTTAAGATGCTTTTAGGTGGGAACAGGGACGTGCAGGTAATAAATGGATCATGTACAGACAGATGAGATCAGTTGGCACAAACATTGTGGGCCGAAGGGCCTGTTCTTGTGCTATACATTTCTATGTTCTTATACACATGGTTGCGGAAGAAAATAAGTCACTATAACATAATTATTACAAGTAAATTCGTAAATGAATTCCTGCAATATCACCTAAAAAATCCTCAAATCAACAAAATGCATTCTCGTGGTGTTTGTCTTCTATTTGTGCTTGTCTCATTGCTTTTATGCAGAGACTTCAGTATGACTGAGGAAATGTTGTGGACATAGCCAAATCCATCATGGAGTCGATGGCGAGGGGTGGTGGGGGCTAGTTTGCTGGATGGAAGAGTCGTTGGAGACATGCTAAACTTCCTTGTCTTCTGAGGCAGTAGAGGCATTGGTGTGCTTTGTTGTGCGGTTGGCCCAGGGCAGGTTGTTGGTGATATTTATGTCAAAGAACTTGAAGCTCTTGACTATCTTCACTTTGACACCACTATGTGCAGGCAGAGAAGAGTTGATCTTGGCATCATGCTCAGCACAGACATTGTGGGCCAAAGGGCCTGTTCTATGTTCTAAATGAATTCCAGCGATGGAAGGGATAGAATTAATGAAGTTTTATCTTTAGATCTGGGCCACTAGTCTTTGGGTGCAACCGATGCCAAATCCATTCCATTGGCGATATATGTCCATGCACATCTAGATGAAAACAATACACTGATTCTGCATCAGAAAAGGATTAATGAGTGGCCTGATAAGTGTATACATTGGCATTTAGAAGGATGAGAGGTGATCTTATCGAAACGTATAAGATTATTAAGGGATTAGACACGTTAGAGGCAGGAAACATGTTCCCAATGTTGGGGGAGTCCAGAACAAGGGGCCACAGTTTAAGAATAAGGGGTAGGCCATTTAGAACTGAGATGAGGAAAAACATTTTCAGTCAGAGAGTTGTGAATCTGTGGAATTCTCTGCCTCAGAAGGCAGTGGAGGCCAATTCTCTGAATGCATTCAAGAGAGAGCTAGATAGAGCTCTTAAGGATAGCGGAGTCAGGGGGAGAAGGCAGGAACGGGGTACTGATTGAGAATGATCAGCCATGATCACATTGAATGGCGGTGCTGCCTCGAAGGGCCGAATGGCCTCCTCCTGCACCTATTGTCTATTGTCTATTGTCTATAAGGCTTGATGAACATATGAGGGAAGACATCAGCAACTTGCAAACTAATTTGATGCCAATGCTGCCAAATTGGAACATGTCAGTCTATCTGGAACTGGATCATGTACAACTGAACAAGGATTCAGTTGTAGGAAAGAACTTCTCCCCCCTTTGCCACATTGCCACTTTTCCGGTGCATTTTAAAGGGATCATTAATTACCTGGACATTTGTTGGTGACTCATTTTAATGGCTGTTGCATAGTTTTGTGTTTGGTGTTTTCTAAATTAGCCTGAAATTCCTGAAGTCGACATGGAGTATTTTAGCATCAGATTTTGAGGGATAATGGGCAGGCAGTTGAGACCAGCTCATGAAGCCACCTTGGTCAGCATGGACAAGTTAGAACTAAGTCTTGTTTCCATGCTGTAAAACTAAGACTATAACAACAAGCCATTGTCAGGTGGCAATGGTGGAATCATAAATGCTATCAGTTTGAGGAGGATAGATCTGTACTATGGGAGCTTAAGTCATTCCCAAGGGCAGTTTCTCCATCTTTCCATGTTTCTCTTTTTGAGAACACATTGTTGATTGCTGTGTCAAAACAGCTAACCCTTCTGAACACTGATATCCACAGTTATGATGACAATAGGCTAAGACTACAATGTAGAAAATTGAGCTTGCATGATACAAGTCTGTCGTTTTAACTCAGAAAGCAGACCTTGGGTTCCTTCTGTTGTGCTGTGTTGCATGCTTTGATATTGAGGGGTAGATGCTGCCTTATGATTACGTTGCTCCCTTTCCCATAATAGAAAGAAAACTCTCCCCAAAGCTCAGTGCAAAGTTGGTGCTGGTATCATCCAGGCCTCTGGATTTACATGCAGCCTTTCTGATGGCCATAGGATCAATCAACTATTTTCAGCTACATGTGTCCATGAACTGAGCAGTCTCCTTAGTTTTGTATGAGAAGGAACTATATAAGGATACTATCACCTTTCTTCATTTAGGCCCTAAATCAAGCCATTGATTCGATGTTGGGTGCTCCTGTTTTGTGAAAATGTTCTCCTGCATTGGGATAAAGTAAAACTGCAATGTTTGTCTTCTACTGTTCATGTGCAATTGTTTGATTTATGCAACATCTTATACTGCCAAGAGAGGAAAAGGTGTTAATGAGTATCATGCAAATATTTGTTTGTTGTGCCTCTAATGACTGAAGAACTATCATAGTATGCAAGTTGTGAAATTTGAATGGCAGACTCAATACAGTGCTAACTGAGTGACAGCCTGGTGGGACATTGTAATATTAGCTTTAGTATAAACAAGGAAGTACAGATGCTGGTTTACAAAAAGGGACACAATGTACAGGAGTAATTCAGGGGGTCAGGCAGCAGCTCTGGAGAACATGGATCAGACACTTCAGAACAAGGGTCCTGACCTGAAACTTCACCTATCCAAGCTTTCCAGAGATGCTGCCTGACCCACTCAGTTACTCCAGCACTTTTTCCCCGTATTAACTTTGGTTTCCGGAGTATGGAATCTGTGATATCATGTACTGTAGATTGACTCAAAATGTTGACTCAAAATGTTAATTTTTATTGTTAGATCCGTTTTTTTAACCCTTTTACTCTTTCTCCCCAAGTTTATAGTTTTTTTTATTTTATTTTTACTTTCTCTCTCCAAAAATTTAAAAATTGAAGCTATGTAAGAACTTTGTAACAAATGTGTTTTTTATTTCTATTTGTACATATGCTTTTCAAAAAAAAAAAAAAAAAAAAAAAAAAAAAATGTTGGAGTAACTCAGCAGGTCAAGCAGAATCTCTGGATAAAAGGAACGGGTGACATTTCTAGTCGAGACCCTTCTGAAACGTCACCTATTCCTTTTCTCCAGAGTTACTCCAACATTTTGTGTCTATTTTCGGTGTGAACCAGCATCTGCAGTTCCTTCCTACATATCACGTGCTGTGTTGGGCAGTACAAGGCTAGTGCTGCAGTTCCTGAGATTTGAAAAATACATTTTATGGACCATGACAGCATGTATAAGGCCAATAAATGTCTTGAAGCTTGACTTCTACAATTAATTTTGACAGTTATCTCTTTTGTACCAGTGATGAAAACAGCAGGGCATAACAATAATAGACACAAAGTGCACAACAATACTTTGGCACCTGAAATGGCCTCTTCGTTTGGCAATAAACAGCTAGTTATTTACAGTTGGAAGCCCATGTCTTATGACAATATAGACAATAGACAATAGGTGCAGGAGGAGGCCATTCAGCCCTTCGAGCCAGCACCGCCATTCAATGTGATCATGGCTAATCATTCTCAATCAGTACCCCGTTCCTGCCTTCTCCCCATACCCCCTGACTCCGCTATCCTTAAGAGCTCTATCCAGCTCTCTCTTGAATGCATTCAGAGAATTGGCCTCCACTGCCTTCTGAGGCAGAGAATTCCACAGATTCACAACTCTCTGACTGAAAATCATGCTATTACAAGCATGGAAGCCAGCTAGAAATGAGAACCAGGATAAAAACAATGTGCAAGTTAATTGCACATCTTTATTCCTGCATAGGTTTTCTGAGCCGAAGTTCAGACTTTGAAGCGCCTTCTCCTAAGAATGGTTATTGATATTACAACGTTGCTCCCAATCTATGCTACATGTATATAATCGACCTAACATGCTGAACAAGTAGAGGAGGGGAGTTGTTAAAATACGGCGACACAAATATATTTTGTGGGATTGCTATGTAAACATTTATTACTGTACATTTTCTCTCTTCAGTACGTTGGTGGATGTAATAATTCAGTTGAAATAATTATTTTGCCAAACATTCTAAATGATATTCCTTTGAATATGATGATGCAATGTCATAGTTTACCTGTTAATGTGTTAAATTGTATTCTGATACACAATTCTGCTTCATGGAGAATTATGCGCTGCATGTTCCTATGGTAATTGTCACTGAGGCAGCTTATAAATTATTACTGTTGTATTTCTTCATATTGGAATTTTCTTGCTCAGCTCTGTACCATCTAAGTAGTTTTTTTTGCAAATCTCTTCCTAAAAAGCAGTTGGGATCAAACAATTTTTTAACCTGAATCAGTAGTACCGTATGGATGTCAAAATAAAATCCATAGCATTTTTTATATGTGGAGGTTGGATGACATAGCACTGAGAGAGGCCATTTTAAATTTTCCTGAAGTAAGTTGTGTTTTTGATCATTACCTGGTGAAATGGCAGATGCCATGAAATTGGACAAGGCACCATTCATTCAGTGTGCCTGATATTTCCTGGTGAGAAGAACTCTTCATTTGAGAAGAACTCTTTTCCAGCCTCCCTTCTATTCATTACTGTTTTATGGTAAATGGAGGATGGGAGGGACATAGAGTAACATTTTCATTCATCTGTGGAATTCTCTGCCTCAGAGGGCAGTGGAGGCCAATTCTCTGAATACATTCAAGAGAGAGCTAGATAGAGCTCTTAAGGATAGCGGAGTCAGGGGGTATGGGGTGAAAGCAGGAACGGGGTACTGATTGAGAATGATCAGCCATGATCACATTGAATGGCGGTGCTGGCTCGAAGGGCCGAATGGCCTACTTCTGCACCTATTGTCTATTGTCTATTGTCTATTATCTCTATTTGGTGGTGACATCTGTGTGGGTGGTGGTGACTTCTGTGTGGGTGGTGAAGAGGAGAATTTCAGTGATGGGGTGAGGTTTGTGAATGGTGTACGGCATGGTGTATGCAAAGTTGTGGACTGAGTGTGCAGTTATCACTGTCTTTGTGCACTTGTGCAGCAGCAGCAGCAGCAGCAGCAGATTTTCCACAACTTGCACAACATGCCTTCTGCTTAATTTGGCAAATCTTGCGAGACATGATATTTCTCGTGACATTGTTCCCTTGAGCATGGATTCCCAGTTCTGGATAAGACAATTCAAGCGATTCCAAAGACGTGCAGGTTTGTAGGTCAATTGACTTCTTTACATTGCCCCTTGTGTGTAGGATAGAACTGGTGTACAAGGTTATCACTGGTCGGCGTGGACTTGGTGGGCCGAAGGGTTTGTTTCCACGCTGTATCTCCAAACTAAATGAAGCAATGCCTGGCTTTCCTTAAACTGACCCTGGTCGGTTTCCGTGATCTTGAATGTGTCTCAGCTCTAAGCATTTCTTTATCTCTGTGAATTGCGGAGGCTCTCTCTCATTCTCCTGCAGTCTCTCTCTCCATGGCAACCACACTGTGTGCTGCTGCTGTCTGGCATTCATGAGGATGTGACTTTTAGGGTTGGCACCTTTTTCTGACTGCAGCTGTGAAGAACGTAGGTTCCATTTTACACCATATTCTGGGCATAAGAAACACCCTAACGTTACTGTACATTTGTTTTTGACCAAATTAGCAGTTTTTGCAGCTACAGAAAAAATACCCAGTCCTAATTCTGAGCAATAATTCCTGGAAACATGCTCAATGTTTACTATAATCTCCGCATTTATTTCTGGAGCAATTGTTCAAAGATATTTCTCCTATTTGTAAGCCATAACATAAATGAAACACCAGTATTAGCAAAACAGCAAGGCCGAGACAATAGGCATGGCATGAGAAAGCTTGTTCATCCCTTGGTTCGGGTAGGTCAAACAGTGTTCTCTTCTGAGTGCTCACTATCAGTAAACTCAGTACCACAAACAATCCAAGCCATCCTACTGATCTGTCTTCCATAAGTCTTTATTTTGTATGTTTTGCCTATGTTGAGTACATGTGGGTAATTGGATAGTTCTGGGGTCAGGTCTGGTCTGATGTCACGGAGAGTAATGGCAAGGGGGTAAGGGCAATGAACCATAAATGGAGGGGCCAGAGCAAAAGTCAAAAGTCATTGATGATCCAGTCATTGGGTGTGGGGGTGGGAGGGTGGTGAAATCAGGTGAGGATTGGTTGTCAGGATCATTGGAAGGAAGGGATCTTACTGGAGTGGCTAGAGGAAGGAGTGGATGAGTTGAGGATTAGGTTAGCAGTCTAAGATGGAGTTGAGGGGTAGAGGTTTGTGAGGTATTAGGTGTGTTGGATTCATAGAGAAGTGGTGGGGATGATGTTATTTGTGCTTAGAGAAGGTAACTGCATCAATGGGGCAGAGAAAAATACCAGAAGTAACTAGTGAAACAGTCAGAGGTAAAGGTGTAGCAAAACCAATTGGTGGACAGATTAGTGGTCCATTGTATTGATCATGTCTGTTGTAGCAGGAAAAATGTTCAAAAGGTTTACACTTCAGAAAAAGGGCTACACAACTGATTTTCACTCCTTGTCGTTGGAACACATGGGCACTGGGAGGGTAGAATACATGATTTTAATCTAAAAAACAAAAGAATGAATTTCCAATTGATCAATCCGATGAAAGATAATAGTCACCACATACTGTTTCAGTATTTTCTCAATAACAGATCAACCAGAACTACATGCCATACTCCAAATGCGGCCTAACCAAAGTCCTGCTTCAAAGAACTGCATTCTGACTTCTCGACTATTATACTGACCAATGAAGGCAAGCGAACATATATACTTTAAGAGCGATAGGTTACAGGCTGTGGTTCACATGACCTTGCAAGAGGAAGGACACTGAGTGAAAAAAAACATGTTCACATGTTACACGTTTCAGAGATCAGTCTGAAAGACTGAACAGTGACCTCGTTGTGAAGAGTCTGGATTAATTACCCTCATAATCTGTACTCTATGAATCATGATCATGTGCTTGCTTTATATCACAAGTTAAGCAAGTAGGAGAATAAATGTAACATTTATATCCATTTATTTTATTATTTTAACTATGAAGCACTTTTCTGCAATGAAGTGTTCTGTGGCCTATTCTTGAACTGGCACATTTTCTGAGTGTCAAATGACATTTCTCCATGAAATTCTGTTGGAAAATCTCTGGGGAATATGTCACGTGGTAAGGCACAAATAAAAATACCACATTCTATAAATGACTGGCACAGCAATTTCAGTCCTTTTCCATGTATAAAGTGTCTTCCTGCACAGATTTGTTTTGGTAGGAAAAGCTCATCGCCAAAAACAGACCATGTTTATATTCAGTACAGTTGCTTAGGACTGGTACACATTGTTACTATGGTCGAGAATCTAAATGCACAGAACAACTGGCAGAAAGTGAAGCCAAAATTATCCTGTTCTCCATTTCTGTGCCTGATGTTTTTACATGTTTGTTAGCACCCATGTCAGAAAACTGCATCCCGATGATGATATATTGATACTTTGCAATAATAGCAATTCATTGCTACTAATGGCAATGAATAATTGCTATTAATAATTGCAATTATTAATCGCTATTAATGCTTGCATGATTTTTTAACCATTCACACCGGGGAAGTGCCAGGTCTTAACATTTCCACTAGAAGTGGAGTTTTAGAGACAGTTGCCTGTAGTGGATCAACAGGAGATCAGCATTTGACAGGCAAACATAAGCAAAGAATATTGAATGCTAAGAATCTGAAAAAAAAAGAAATGTATGAACACTTAGCAGATGATGTACCTCCTGCCTGATGGTAGCAGTGAGAAGAGGGCATGGCCCAGATGGTGGGGTTCCTTGATGATACTGTGCAGTTCTTAAATGGCCACATTTCTGGAGAACTCCCGGGATTTAACCCAGCAATGAGGATACATTTTCAGGCTGGGATTGTTTGTAATTTGGAGAGGAATCTGCAGTTGTATTGTTTCCATGGCCTGCTGCCCTTGCCCATCTTGGTTATAGTGTGTGAGAGGTGCTTCAGATTAGCCTCATTGAGTAACTGCATCGTATTTTGCATCGTATTTTGGGTATGGCGTTCACTTTGGTGATGGTGTTCAAGGAGTGGTGAGGAAGATTATTAGGGAGGTTAATGGGGTACCAATTAATTGGCTGCTTTTTCACAGGACGATACTGAATTTCTTGGATGAATTGAAGCAGAATTCAACCAGGCAAATTGACGGCATACTTTGTAGTTGATAGGAAGTGCCAGGCGGTGGCACCAGAGATGGCAGATACTGGAAACTGGAACAAAAAAGGAGATTTGCTGGAGGAACTCAGCAGGTCAGGTAATTTCTGAGGAGGGAAATGCACTGTTGATGTTTTGGGTTGAGACCCTTCATCTGGACTGAAGGAGTAGTGGGAAAGCAGCCAGTATAAAGATGTGGGAGAGTGGAGTGGGGCAAGAGCTAGCAAGTGACAGCTGGATACAGGTGAGGACTGATTGATTGGCAGAATGCAGATGGGTGTGGGAGTGGAGGGAGGAGATAGCGACAGAGGTTGAGCGCTGAGAAGTGGAGAACAAAAGGCTGTAGATTCTGGAATCTGGTAAGAAAGGAAGGTGAAGAGTGGAACTAAATGATTGCAAAATATTTCAAGGTATTTGTTGGCGGGTCACTCTCTGCAGGATATCCAGCCTCTCACCTGCTCGTGTGGGCAAAATATATTATGTGTCCAGAGATTTGGTCAGTGGTGACCCCATCAAATGTTACCGTTGAAATACTTGTCAACAGTAATGCTGCTGAGTGTAGTAACTATAGTTTGGCTTGGAGATGCTCACGGGTTGTAATTCACTGGCTAAAATGGTACGCCATTTATCAGTCAATGCCTGAATGTCAAGTCAAGTCAAGTCAATTTTATTTGTATAGCACATTTTAAAACAACCCACGTTGACCAAAGTGCTGTACATCTGTTTAGGTACTAAGGAAAAAATGAAACATACAGTAGCACGCAAACATATCAGCACATACAAAACAGTTCACAGCGCCTCCTCAATGGGCCTCAAACGCTAAGGAGTAGAAATAAGTTTTGAGCCTGGACTTAAAGGAGTCGATGGAGGGGGCAGTTCTGATGGGGAGAGGGATGCTGTTTCACAGTCTAGGAGCTGCAACCGCAAAAGCGCGGTCACCCCTGTACTTAAGCCTAGACCGCGGGATAGTGAGTAGCCCCAAGTCGGCCGACCTGAGGGACTTGGAGTTGGAGAGGTGGGTTAGAAGATTTTTGATGTAGGGGGGGGGAATGTCCATTTAGGGCTTTATACATGAATAGGAGGAGCTTGAAGTTGATTCTGTACCGTACCGGGAGCCAGTGGAGAGAGGCCAGAATCGGCGTGATGTGGTCCCTTTTTCGGGTACCCGTCAGGAGTCTCGCTGCGGCGTTTTGGACCAGTTGCAGGCGGGACAGGGATGATTGACTGATCCCAGTGTATAGGGAGTTGCAGTAGTCTAGGCGGGAGGAACTGAAAGCGTGAATGATTTTTTCAGTGTCGTCGAATTGGAGGAAAGGTTTGATTTTAGCTATGGTACGAAGTTGGAAGAAGCTGGCTTTTACCACAGCGTTGACTTGCTTGTCAAACTTTAATGCAGAGTCAAAATGTTGTGTGTGTTTTGCTGCATGCAGGGGTGGACTGCTTCATTTGCTGAGGAGTTGATGATAAATATGCAGCCATCAGCAAATATCCCCACTGTTGACATTCTAATGGACGGAAGCTCATTGATGAAGCAAACTGCATGCATGGGTTTGACACTGTGCAGAGGAACTCCTACAGAGAAGTACTTGGGCTGGATGATTGAACTCACAACAACCGCTGTGCAGATGAGACACCAACTATTGTGACATTTTCTGCTTGTGGGATCTTGACCTTAATTTTTCCTATGCTCTTTGAAGCCACATTTGATGAATCCTGCCTTAACCTCAAAGGCAGTAATTCACACATCACTTCTGGAGCTCAGCCCTTATTGTCAGTGTCCAGATCTGAGGCTGAGCAGTGGTGCAGTGACACAAACCAGGGCTCAGCAAGCCATGTCATCAGGGCTGCTGCTTGAGAACCCTGTCCGTGACATGTATCACCACTATGCTGATGCCAGAGTGAACAACTCAGTGATAATTGATTAGATCGAATTTGTGAGAGGCATTATCTGATAATTTCACTCCAAGCACAGTCTGAAGAAGGGTCTCGACCCGAAACGTCACCCATTCCTTCTCTCCAGAGATGTTGCCCGTCCCGCTGAGTTACTCCAGTTTTTTGTGTCTATCTTCACTTGGAATACAATGTCTGTTTTGGGGATCTGATGTTGAGCATGTGATTCACATGACCTGTACACTATCACCAACTGAGAATGACTGGGGCTGGGATTATTTCACTTTTTATTGTAAACTAACATCTGGAGTTCCTTGTATCTTCTTTTCTTGACTTCCTTGTTCTAAATTAACGTGTCTCAGTTTCTTCAATTTCCCTCTCAACTAAAGCCTGTCATCTTTGGAATCATTTGGAGAATCTTTTCAAAACCCTCTGTATTCTTGCATTCTTCCTAAAGTAAGTGCTCAAGGGCCATTCTTAGTCACATGTGTGACCAAAAATATGAAAAATTGTGGAATACATCTCTTCTAATTCTGAAAGCATTACAGGTGTATTGTTTTGTACTGTATATATGACTTATATATGTAGAAGTTTATCAAATGAAATTTTTATATGTTATGGTGACAATGTTTGTTTAAGTCACACACGTGACCAGTCATATTTGACCTCTGACCTTAAACAAACATTGTCAGCATAACATATAAAAATTTAATTTGATAAACTTCTACATATATAAGTCATATATATTGTACAAAACAATATACCTGTAATGCTTTCAGAATTAGAAGAGATGGATTCCACAATTTTTCACTTTTTTGGTCACACACGTGACTAAGATTGGCCCTCAAAATCAATCACATCTACTGCCTATGTGGTGATTTTTATAACTTTGGTTTAACCTCTGATTTTCTGCTTTACGTTCTTATTTACAAACCTGGGAACGATTGCCCCAGGTTTCTGGGTTTAATGAGCCACTTTCACTCACTATTCATTCACCTGCTAAATGCACTCATATCCAGAGCAGACGTAAAAGAAAACTTTTAATAACTTTCAGGGGAAGAAATGATTAAAACAGAGAACTTCGTAAAAGCAGTACCCCAGGATGAATCGATAGGAAAGCTGTCAACGAGTTTGAATGTTCCCAAACATTAATATTGTATAACTTCTAATGTTTTTTGATTTACAAAATAAAATTGGTGTTTGAAAAAATTACTGAATGAAAAGATTTAAAAATGGCGACAGGGTGGTGCAGCGGTAGAGTTGCTACCTTACAGCGCTTACAGCGCCAGAGACCGGGTTCGATGCCAACTACGGGTGCTGTCTGTGCGGAGTTTGTACGTTCTCCTCGTGACTGTGTGGGTTTTCTCCGAGATCTTCAGTTTCCCCCCACATTTCAAAGGCGTACAGGTTTGTAGGTTAATTGGCTTGGTATAAATGTTAAAAAAATTGTCCCGAGTGTGTTTAGGATAGTGTTAGTGTGTGGGGATTGCTGGTTGGTGCGTACCAGGTGGGACAAAGGGCCTGTTTGTGTGCTCTATCACTAAACTAAACTAAACTAAAATTAAAGATGTGCCGGGGATGGGGGGAGGAGGAATTGGCTTTCAGACATTACAGCTCGGTTTAGTTAAGTAAGAAAAGAGTGATAGGAGAATTACTGGGCATGTATGAGAGAGTACAAATTGCAGGTGTACAGGATAATAAGAGAGTTAATCAGACCAATGGTATCACCCTTTTGGGAGCTGGCATTGATCCGATGAGCTGAATGGGCTCCTCTGGGTCATAATTATAAAGTGTAATCCTAAAAGCACAAAAAAATAATAATCAGTAATTGAATTACTTCAACCGTCTTGATTCATTCATAAAAATATAAGTTGCCTGAAACTTCTCTCTCCCTTAAACTAACTTGTATCAGTGATATTTCTTCATCGACCTGAAATGATAATTCTGTTTCTCTGTTTATATGCTGCATGAGCATTTAAAATATAGATATTTTTTGTTTCAGGATCTTGGTTCACATTTATTCCCTATCCCTAATTTCTATGAGATCGTGTATGTGTTGCTCCATTCCTGATCTGATTAGTGCTGTTGGTATTGCCGGTCAATTGAGAGGGCATGTGAGAGTCAATCACATAGGGTGGATCTTGAGCCACATATGGACCAGACCATGTAGGGGTGGCAGATTTCTTCCCCTGAAAGTTATTAAAGAACCAGATGGTCTCGATAACAATGCTGTAGTGTTTATGATCATAATTTCTTAGGCCAGCTGTTGTTTTCACAAATTCTGGATTGTTAACTGAATTTAACTTCTGTGCTGGGATTTGAACTTTGGTATTTGGATTTCTACCATCGCACTTTTTAAAATGTCAGTTTACAAGCATCTGCAGTGTTTGGTCTCTCATTGCAGGTGTACAATCTAGCAACTGTCAGGCTGGTAATTATGTACAAATCACATAGCATTCCAGGCAAGGAAATATGCATGGTTAAACACAAATTATGTCAGTTGCTCAATTTTTGTACTGTGCTATTAGCTTTATTCATCTAAATTACATAATCATTTCACTCCCCAACTCGTCTTCGAAATACCTGTATGTAGTAAAATTGCCGTACTTGTATAATACGGACAAACTAAACACACCATACAAAATGAATGTATTTCCATTTCAGCCGAAGAATTCCTCGCACAGCATTGACTTGAATAACTTTTATTAGCCAAGTATGTATACATACAAGGAAGAAGGGTCTCGACCCGAAACATCACCCATTCCTTCTCTCCAGAGATGCTGCATGAACCGCTGAGTTACTCCAGCATTATGTGTCCACCTTCGATTTAAACCAGCATCCACAGTTTTCTTTCCCATACAGGGAATTTGCCTTGGTACATTTTTCGCAAGTAACAACATGACATACATTAAACAATTGAGAAGAAAACATTATAAGAGACAAGACCAAGTGGACCCGTTGGGCCCATTCCTCGTAGAGAGGGAACTGGGAAGGGGAGAGGGTGTCACTGAGTGAGCCCTGGACCCAAAGCCTCTCCTGTATTGGTGTAGCACCCTCAACCCCTCCACTCAATCCCCCTTATCTCCCCCTCTTCCCCCACTGACCCACTTCATCCCCCCCTACCCCACCCCCACTTGTCCGTCCCCTGCCCCCACCCTCACTACCCCAGCCCCGCCTCCACCCCCAATCCCCCCTCCCCCCTATTCCCCCCTCCCCCTCCCCTCACACCCACCTCCCTCCCCTCACCCCACCCCCACTCTCCCTTCCTCCCCACCCCCACTCTCCCCCACCCCCCCTTCCCCCACCCCCACTCTCTCCTCCCCCACCTTCACTCTCCCCTCCTCCCCACCCCCACTCTCTCCTGCCCCCCACTGTCCCCCTTTCCCCCCCACACTTCCCACTGCCCCCCTTCCCCCACCCCCTCAAGATAACATTGAACAGTGAACATGGAACAATACAGCACAGACCCACAAAGTTTATGAGGAACATGATTTTAAGTTAAAGTAATCTCATCTGCCTGCATATGATCCACATCTCCCCATTCCCCGCATATATTTGTGAAATCAGTAATTAGAGATAGAAAAATAATTGCTGATGAGCACATACCGTGATTTTTTTTATTTTTACCTTTTTCTATTTTTCTCTGTTCACTTTAACATTCAATGGCATTACCAATACTGAACCCTTGGCATCAACATCTTGATGGTCACAAATGACCAAGAATCAATTGGACCAGCCAAATAAACATTGTGGCTACAAGAGAAAATCTAAGATTGGGCAAATAACCCAACTGCTAACTCCGTAAAGACCTTTCGCCACCTACAAGGCACAATTCTAGAGTGTAATGGAATATTCTTCATTTGCCTTGATAGGTACAGCTCCAGCGGTATTCAAGGTGCCTCATGCCATCCAGGACAAGGTGGCCCACTTGTTTCATTCCATCAACTGTCCTAGTTGATCTTCTCCACAATTATGCACAGTAGCTTGAATGTGCACCATATTCAAAATGCATAGCAGTTACTTGCTTAGGCTACTCAAATGGCATCCCCTAAACTTACAACCTCTACCAACCAGGGACAGAGTTTTAGACACCGAGAAAACAATCACCTGAACGTTCTTAACCAAGCTGCACCTGGTTCTGATGTGGAAATATATTCCCTTTTATCATCAGGGTCAAGGTCCTGAAACTCCACACCCAACATACAACGTTGTGGGAGTACCTTAACCGGATTAATTCCAAGAAGCTCACCCTCCCTTCTTAAAGAAAATTAGGTTCAGCGATAAATTCTGGGCTTGTCAGAAATGCCCAGATCCAGAAAAATGAAAACATTTTAAAAAAATCTACTTCCTCCCCAACTTCATTTCTTTCTTGGAATTGATTTGAATTTTCAATTTTAATTTACAATTCCTGGGATCATTTAGATTATGAGATGAAAATAGGCACTCTGAGTGCCGTGATGCTGGAACATGTGTAATTAAAAGTTTAGTTTTAATTGTCATTCGACCTAACTCGGTAGAATTTGATTTGCCTGGAGGAGCTAAAACAGGTACTTGGGGATTTAACAATCAAATCTAAAACCAGGTTAACCAGCACAGAAACAGACCCTTCAGCCCAACTTGCCCATGCCAACCAAAATGCCCCATCTACATTAGTACCACTTCTCCATGTTTGACCCATATCCTTCTAAACCATGTACCTGTCCAGATGTGTTTTAAATGGTTTTATAGTACCTGCCTCAACTACCTCCCCTGGCAGCTCGTTCCATATGCCCATTACTCTCTGTGTGAAAATGTTGCCCCTCATGTTGTATTAAATCTTTCCATGCTCACTGAAACCCATGTTCTCTAGTTCTTGATTCCTCTACCCTGGGTAGAAGACTCTGTGCATTACCCTATCTATCCCCCTCAATAAGATCACCCCTCAGCCTCCTACACTCCAATGAATAAAGTAATTGATGTTAGGAGAAGGTATTGGCTCACATATTGTGCATCAAATAGTTTGGAGCATCTTTAGTGAGGGCAAGCAGGTAACATGTGGTAAACAGCTCTTTAAAAAACTTCTAAGCTGCCATTCTAGCACACATGTCCTTTTGTGATAAATTTAGGCCGAGCTTTTGTTCAAGGGAATATTCTGCTTGGGACCTACTGGAGACTCTCTAATGCACGAGGTCCCCTTCCCCATTTCAGGTTGTACACTAGTCATTAACAGATGATCAAACCAATTGTAACCACTTGCTTGTAGACACAAGGAAGTGCAGATGTTGGTTTACAAAAAAATACACACAGTGCTGGAGTAACACAGGCTGAAGAAAGATCTCGACCCGAAACATCACCTATCCATGTCCACCAGAGATGTTGCCTGAGCTGCTGAATTACTCAAGCACTTTGTAATTAGTTGCTTGATTGTTCACACAGACCTCTGATTCCATGTAGATGGCACCACACTATCTCTGCCTCATGCTTTGATCAATGCCTGTTGCCAGATCCCAAGTCTAATTAATTAAGCAAATGTTGGTCAGTTATCTTCATTGTATGACTGTATATGCTGCAATTTTCGCAATTATGTATTTCAAGACACTCCAAATGTTCATTGTGGACCCCACAAGCTGAGAGAAATTAGACTGTTTTTCACATTCATCATTTGAACACCATTAAATAAGTTGAGAGGAAATAATTGCTTTTTCATATAAAGTAAATGCCTTTGACATTTGCTGCTCTAGCCATTTGGATGTACATTGAGTGTGACTATTTTCTTACAGTCAACTCAAGATGATGACTTTTTTGAAAAGTGAGTGAGATGAGATTTAGGATAAACAGGGAACACGAGCAGGTTTGTTTTGTGTGGAGTGTCTTGCTTTGTCAACACCCTTGTGGGCATTTTACAGTGCAGGAGGAAGGCCCTGTTGGCACACAGGGCTCAAGCTGATCCTGGAGTATAAATTCCTCAAATCACGAACTTATTTTTGGAAGTTAAGCCTTTTCTACTCAAACAAATACTGGCAATTAGATTTAAAGCCAGTTTGAGTGTGAAGTACATGAAAGAGAAAGTGAGCTGGGCGGAGGTACAGTGATTGATGGAGTTGGTGGCTTCTATTACTATTCCTGCCATCTCTGCTCCCTGCTGTAGCTGTAGCTGAGAGCAAGGGAATGCCTGGAACAGCCTGGACGCTGCACAAGTGGAGGTGGCTTGCATTCCCTTGCTCTCTGTCCTGCTGCCCTTCTCTGCAATGTGAAACACATCTGCCTTATAACTTGTTCTTGTTCTGATGAACGGGTCATCGACCTGAAACAGTGAATAGTTTTATCAGTGCAGATGCTGCGTGATATTTTGTGCATGTGCAGTTTTTTCCTTTTTGTTGATATTTTCTGTTTTAGTTACCAGCTTCCACCCAGTGGAGGCACAACAATGGTGACCGTGCTGGGATCATGCATTGTGTGTCTTGCAACAAAGATATAAAACTTGTGTGTTCCGTTTTAGTGCAGTAAGCAGCAAGAAAACAAATATCAGCTTGCTATAAGACAATATGTTCATATGTTCCTTGTGTCTTATTTATTTGTCTTATATTTTTTAGAATACTATAATGAAGCGAAAGGTGTAGAATGCAGTTCAGTCGGCTGATGAACCTCTCCTCCATTAGCTTTGGTTGCAAAGTTTCCAATGTAAAGCTGAAATTACCACAAGGGAAAGAAAAGATTGATAATTTTGGTGGGAAGGAGTAAAACCACAACTTTAGCTAGATGAGAAGCAGTAATCCTAATGTTAGCAAACTCAACATCACACGTAAAGCATTTTCCATAATAAGTACTCTCTAAATGAAAGTTGTTAGTGTAGCTAAAGCTTGTGGCCTGAAGGGCCTCGCTTCAGCTAAGTGCAGAAGTTCCTGATTATGTAGTGCAGTCACTGTAACAGTAGTTTAAAACATATTGCTGGTCTGTTATTTTGACCTTTTTCTTCTTGAAGATTTTTGCCATTATTTTGCAATTTTATTTCTGTTGCTGTTGTATTTCCAGATGATGGATTATCCTGAGACAAACTATGAGTTCCTTGTAGTGTAAGTTTCTGATTAATTTGCTACCAAGTGATTTGTGTGTCATCACTTTTCTTCCTTCACACAGACTTGCTTTTATTGTGTTATACTTTGGCGAGTTATATGAATGATAAGATGGTATGTTTTGGCCAAGAGTACTCTGACTCATGCTGTTGTATTGCGGTATAATATTAAGTCCAAGTATTCTCTTCTGGTTTACAGGAACAAAATGATTTGGTATATTACCCCGTCTGTACACCAGCTGATCGAATCAACACCTGCTGCATGATGTAGGATGAAATAACTAATTCTGAACCGATGTGTTGAAACCTGTTGAGAAAAACCTGAACTACAAGAGTAGAATTGGAAGAAAATAAACAGGTACATAAACACATTGGAAAAAGTGGATCCCACACATGCTGTTTCTGGTACTGTGTTAAGACAGAACCCAATCCTGTTCTGTAACTAATATTCAAGCACCATTTCAAAATGTATGTGATCTAATTTTGATGCTATTGTTTTCCTCCTCACCTTGTGAAGGCCAAGGTCTTTTTATTTACATTTTATTTTAAGTTAATTTTGCACAAAATGTGGAGGACATGTACATCACAAGGGAATAAATTTAAATTTATATAGATGTTCTTACTATTCCAATCACACAATATGCCTATTACATATAATTTGAACCATTGAAAATGCCAGATATTTAATTTGGGCTGCAAATTTCCGAACTAAAATTTGACTTGTGGGGTCTATGATCAATTGTGGGCAGTAAATACTGTTCTGATACTGTGGGTTTAATCTTGTGGGTGAATTGTTCAAATATCTATTTTTGTATATATTATATATGTTTTATAACAAATGATTGAGTTTACTCGTGATATGTTAATTTTAAAAGCTATAGGGTTTTAGTTAAATAGGTTTCAATTTCTTTGGAAGACCTGTTCAGGGTGACAGTGGTAAATATTTCAGTGAGAAATTCAGTTGCATTTTAACATGCTACGATTTGTTGGTGAGGCCTAATGCATCTTATTTGCAAATTATCAATGCACTTTTGTCAGATCATTGTATCATTGTAATTAAAGACATCTACCTCAGTTTGATGTATTCACTCATTTTTCTTTTATTTATGTGCCAATACATTTTTGACATTATTATGTGTTCTTGTATGGTGAAGGATTTTGGAAACCTCCATAAATATCTCACCATCGATGCCTCAGATGCCAGAGGTTATTGTGAAATGATCAACAACATCTTGGTTGTAAAACACAAATAAAAAGGAGAGGTTATGACTCCAGTCGAAGTGTTGGATATATAAAGAACAGGAATTAGAAGAAGCCTTTTGTTGCAACTTTACCAGAATGCTGAGTGTCTTGCCTCTAGTAGTGATCAATTCTAACGTTCCATTCTTATACCTGCAATACAAATATCCACATATCACCATTATATTTGTAGTTTTAATGTGCTAACTGTTGTGTTTTCAGGTGAATAGTCTGGGTTTTAAGCAGGCTGATTGAAAATTGATAAAAGACAAATCAGACCCAAGGGAGTAGATTTCACTCTTCCATCAGAGTAGATTTTGTGTGATTGTCCAAAGGCCTCATCTGTTCCAAGGACTAGGCTTCATTAGCGTTGAGTCAGAAGACTGCAGACAATTCTGAGATCATTGATCAATCCGCTGACTCTGTCACCTTAGCCAGAGGATAAGTGATAGGTGTAGTAGGTGAAGCCTGGGTAAAAAACACCTGGCTCCTCACAAAGTTAAAGTAAAATATATTGTTTGGCCCCTGCGGTATTGTGCAGAGTGTGTACATTGCACATTCCATCCAATTTATTCCTAAAGTAGCTTTAAGGTTAGAATGACATAAATAGACCCTTGATATAAATGGAGTCGACAGAGTTCCAGTGAGAATGGAATGGAGACAACAGAGACTGGAATGGTAAGCATGTCGGCCCCCTTTTAAATGGATACAGATCCATTTTTAAAAGGTATGAGGTCTTAAAATTAAGTCCATGAAGACTTCTCTGAAAGAAACAATATGCATGTCAACCTGTTCCACATCCTTCTTAATCATAGCGTGGAAACAATTATTAAGACATTTACTGTGTTTTAGGCAAGGACTTTTGTTTGAGGTTGTTGTCTTCTGCCAGGTGACAGGAGGTGAACCATGATTGAATACAACTCCATATTTACTGCTGGAATGTGGGTTTCAGTTTCCCACGAGCCACTCACCATTCATTCTTCTGAGAGATGAGACAATGAGGACAACATGCCATGTCCATATTTCTCCTCATTGTATGTTTACATAAACTTCACCGTACAATATTGGCAGACAAGGTGCTGTGACACATATGGTGAGCCCCGGGTTCACTGCAAATACTACATACAGAAAATGACTCCTCCAAAATTTGCTGCAATCCAGCAATTAAGTGTTGTGCGTTAAGAGTGTTGAGAGTAGCTAAAAGGTAAAAAGGTCAATGCTCGAGGTTACAATTCAACTCTCGTGATTTTTTCATTCTGTTCAAACCTTGGCCAACCAAGCACTAGAGAGAGCTGGAGTTTGCTATTCATTGTATCGGTCCAGCCCTGGTTAGACTTACCAAAATGCCTCGCACTTATCGGTATTAAACTCTTTTAACCATTCCTCAGCCCACCTTCCCAACTGATCAAGATCCGGCTGCATTTTTTGATAACATGTTGATATCATTGATATTCACTGAGTTAATAAGAATTACCTAATGTCTTTGAAAAAAATGAAAAGTAAATTCTTCAGTTATATGAAATTACTTATTCCAAGATTAATGGTGTAATTCTGTCTTCTATTTGATGAACAATTATAATCAGTCATTCATGTTCATTCATGATTTCTATCACAAGCTTTGAAATATCCATGCTTTATATTCCATGTTTCTTTATTAACATGGTTATTCTCAAATCTGTGATTAAGAAATAACTGTATGGACACATAGAAACATAGAAAATAGGTACATGAGTAGGCCATTCGGCCCTTTGAGCCAGCACCGCCATTCAATATGATCATGGCTGATCATCCAAATTCAGTACCCCGTTCTGGCTTTTTCCCCATATCCCTTGATTCCCTTAGCCCCAAGAGCTAAATCTAAATCTCTTGAAAACATCCAGTGAATAGGCCTCCACTGCCTTCGGTGGCAGAGAATTCCACAGATTCACAACTCTCTGGGTGAAAAAGTTTTTCCTCATCTAAGTCCTAAATGGCCTACCCCTTATTCTTAAATTGTGACCCCTGGTTCTGGACTCTCCCAACATTGGGAACATTTTTCCTGCATCTACCCTGTCCAATCCTCTTAGAATTTTATACGTTTCAATAAGATTCCCTCATCCATCTAAATTCCAGCGAATACAAGCCCAGTTGACCCATTCTTTCATCGTACGTCAGTCTCGCCATCCCGGAAATTAACCTGGTGAACCTATGCTGCACTCCCTCAATAGCAATAATGTCCTTCCTCAAATTAGGAGACCAAAATTGCACATAATACTCCAGGTGCGCCAGGGCCCTGCAAACTGCAGTAGGACCTCCTTGCTCCTAAACTCAAATCCTCTCGCAATGAAGGCCAACATGCTAGTGGCTTTCTTCACTGCCTGCTGTATCTGCATGCTTACTTTCAGTGACTGATGCACAAGCACACTCAGGTCTCGTTGCACCTCACCTTCTCCTAATCTGACACAATTCAGATAATAATCTGCCTTCCTTTTCTTGCCATTTAACTTCACATTTATCCACATTATACTGCATCTGCCATGCTTCTGCCCACTCACCCAACCTTTCCAAGTCACCCTGCAGCCTCATAGAAAGCCAATGGAATGTTGGCCTTCATAACAAGAGGAGTTGAGTATAGGAGCAAAGAGGTCCTTCTGCAGTTGTACAGGGCCCTAGTGAGACCACACCTGGAGTACTGTGTGCAGTTTTGGGCTCCAAATGTGAAGAAGGATATTCTTTCTATTGAGGCCGTGCAGCGTAGGTTTACTAGGTTAATTCCCGGAATGGCGGGACTGTCATATGTTGAAAGACTGGAGCGACTAGGCATGTATACACTGTAATTTAGAAGGATGAGAGGGGATCTTATCGAAACGTATAAGATTATTAAGGGGTTGGACATGTTAGAGGCAGGAAACATGTTCCCAATGTTGGGGGAGTCCAGAACCAGGGGCCACTGTTTAAGAATAAGGGGTAGGCCATTTAGAACGGAGATGAGGAAAAACGTTTTCAGTCAGAGAGTTGTGAATCTGTGGAATTCTCTGCCTCAGAAGGCAGTGGAGGCCAATTCTCTGAATGCATTCAAGACAGAGCTAGATAGAGCTCTTAAGGATAGCGGAGTCAAGGGGGTATGGGGAGAAGGCAGGAACGGGGTACTGATTGAGAATGATCAGCCATGATCACATTGAATGGCGGTGCTGGCTTGAAGGGCCGAATGGCCTACTCCTGCACCTATTGTCTATTGTCTATTGTCTCATAGTATTCTCTTCGCAGCTCACACTGCCACCCAGCTTTGTGTCATCCGCAAACTTAGAGATGTTATATTTAATTCCCTCATCTAAATCGTTAATACATATTGTAAACAACTGGGGACCCAGCACCGAACCTTACGGCACCCCACTAGTCACTGCCTGCCATTCTGAAAAGGAACATGTACATTCAACATGTTTGAGAACATACCCATGCAGCAGAGGGAGGAGATACATAAAATAAATCTAGTTGTCCTGATTTCTGCTGCCCTTGGCAGAAGTGCTTCACCTCCCAGGTCTTCCTTGACCCTGGCAGTTCACTGTGTTTAAATCTGAGATCGTTTAACTGCATGTCACCTCTCTGCTTTTTTTATGTTTCTGATATTTTCATTTCAGGAATTTATGGAAGAACAAATGCAATAAATTCAATTTTAAATAAAGATATGCTGCAGCAATGGACAATCAATGGGTGATATACAGCTTTGGAAGCTATCGATGAGAAACATTTTTGTTCCAGGTCTCAGTTTCCTTGCAATGGGCAATGAGATGTTGAAAGGGAAATACAGTAGTTATGTTATGCAGGATTTGTTTTGTAATGTGGATTACTTTATAACATCAGTTCATTACCATTGTTTAATATATATAATAGTACAGTAGGGGAACAGTCCCTTCATCCCACATTGTCTGTGCCAAACACAATGCCAAATTAAATGAACCTATATCCCTCCATCCCCTGCCTATTCATACACCTATTTAAAAGCCTCTTAAATGTTACTATTGTATCTGCTTTTACCACCACCTCAGGTAGTGCATTCCAGGTACCTACCACTCTCTGTCTTATATTCAATGCCCAGACTGATGAAGGCAAGCACACCATACACCTTCTTTACCACTCTTACCTACTTGTGTTGCTACTTTCAGAGAGCTATGGACGTGGATCCAAAGATCCCTCTATACATCAATGTGTATGAGGGTCCTGCCATTAATTGTAAACTTTCCCCTTATATGTGATCGATAAAGAGTCTGTGTTGAAAACTTACAGCACTTTAGAAACAGTTGGACCAATGCAATACTTCTGGGTTCACACTCCACGGTGAGAGATATAAAAAAATAAACAGAACAAAGATTCATGCGAAAATGATAAAGAATAAGTTACAGTTGAAGAGAGTGGACAACAGATCTGAGAAATATCTGGTTAATTGTAGAGATGTTCTAAATTATCTATGTTTATGATAAGCAGATGATAGGTTGTATCCATCAGTTAGTGATGGTAATGAGAAAGTTTGTGCTTAAATTAATTATAAGAATAGTTAAAGATAATACACTAGTAGTAGTGAGAAATGCTCTGAGAGTTGAACTTCATGGGCTAAATTCAATAATCCTCAAAACAGCCCAGGGAATTATGATAAAAACAAGAGCTGAAGGCCATTCAGCCCCTCAAGCCTACTGTGCCCCTCATGCAACTAGGCCACAGCTGATCTACCTGAATAATTTTCCTGCCCTATCTCCAGTTTCATAAATTCCGTTAACATCATCAGTCAATGATTGAGCCTCCAATGCCTCTGGGATAGTGAATTTCAAAGATTCACCATCACCTGAGTGAAGAAATTTCTCCTCATTGCAATCTTAAATGCACAAGTTCTTATTTTAAGAATGTGATCTCCAGTTTTAGATTCCTTAACTAGGGGAACGTTCCTTTGATTATTTCATGTCCATAAGTCAAGGATCAGAATTAGGCCATTCGGTCCATCGCATATAGTCTGCCATTCAACCATGGCTGATCCATCTTTCTCTCTCAACCCCATTCTTCTGCCTTCTCCCGATAATCTTTGACACCTTTACTAATCAAGCACCTGTGAAGCTCCACTTAAAGATACCCAATGACGGCTACCGTCAGTGGCAATTCCACAGATTCATCACCCTCTGACTAAAGAAATTCCACCTCCTCTCTGAAGGTATGTATTTTTATTCTGAGACAATGCCCTCTGGTCTGAGACCTTCCCACCAGCAGAAACATCCTGGCCATATCCACCCAGGCCTTTCACTATTCTGTAAGTTTCAATGAGGTTTTCCAACATCCTTCTAAACTCCAGCGAATACAGGCCCAGAGCCATCAAATGCTCATCATATGTTAACCTAATCATCCCTGGGATCATTTTCATGAACCTCCTCTGGACCCTCTCCAATGCCAACATATCCCTGCTCAGACATGGGGCCTAAAACTGCTCACAATACTCCAAATGTGGTCTGACCAGTGCCTTATATTCTAGTCCTGCGTTTATATTCTAGTCCTCTTGAAATGATTGCTAACATTGCATTTGCCTCCCTTATTACCAATTCAACGTGCAAATGAATCTTTTGGGAATCCTGCACCAGCACTCACAAGTCCCTCTGCACCTCCAATTTCAAAATCCTCTCGCCATTTAGAAAATAGTCTGCCTTTATTTCTATGACCAAAGTGCATGACCGTACACTGTATTATAGACAATAGACAATGGCTACAGGAGTAGGCCATTCGGCCCTTCGAGCCAGCACCACCATTCAATGTGATCATGGGTGATCATTCACAATCAGTACCCCGTTCCTTCTCCCCATACCCCCTGACTCCGCTATCATTAAGAGCTCTGTCTAACTCTCTCTTAAAAGCATCCAGAGAATTGGCCTCCACTGCCTTCTGTATTCCATCTGCCATTTCTTTGCCCGCTCTCCCAACCTGTCCAAGTCCTTCTGCAGAGTCCCTGCTTCATCTGCACTACCTACCCCTTCACCTATGTTTGTATCATCCAGTAAGACCATCGCATCTAATTTCATCTTCTCCCTCTCAAACTGCGGGTTCAGTTTTATTCTATTATGGTCACTACCTCCTAAGGATTCCTTTACCTTAAACTCCCTAATTAAACCTGGTTTGTTACACAATACCAAATCCAGAATTGCCTTTTTCCCTAGAAAGCTTGACCACAATCTTTCATCGAGGTCTCTTTATAACAAGATTATTAATTATCCTACCTTGTTACTAGACCTAACATAGCCTGTAACCTGGTCAGTTTCTCAACACACTGATTTGGAAATGCATTTCTTAAACATTGTTCCACATTGAATTCATCCTCTGCATTGTTGGTACTAATAAGATTGACCTGGTCTGTGTGTAAATTAAAATTGCCCCTGGTTAGAGATAATCCTGCTCTACTCCTGTTAAGCCGGAACAGCTCCAGAACACCCTCAGTAGATATGGTCTAATGCTGAGGGTTCTTCTACCCTCCCTTGTTCGGTGACTCTCCAGCTCTATCCCTCCAGCCATTCTCCCAGTGCAATGGTAAGATCGTTGTTCATGTCATCAGCAAAGGGCTCATTAGCCACCACACGACGTGTCCTCATACTCAAATGGATGAGCAAAACAACCACAGTTAACGTCAGTGTGCATGCAATGGTAAGTTATTAACAGCATGTTCCACAAATGATCAAACACCAACTGGATATTGACAGAATCAGATCACTTTCTTTTGTAGTGAAGTTGACACGCAGTACCTGCACAGTAACACTGGTCATCAAATGCAGCCTTGGTGAAGCCAGCAGACCTCAGGTGTTTTGTCTGCTGTGATAAGATTACTTTGACGAATCTCCCCTATGTAACATGGAATGGAAAACTTCACATGCTTTTCTACTGTGATGTAGGAAGGACAATTGGTCCTTGAGCATCTAGTCAGATACGGCTCTTCTTTTCTCTCCTGTTTCTTCTTTCAACAGCTTGATCCTTTCTGCATGCCTTCCAAATTTCCTTCCAGTCGCATTGTACAATACCGATATGCCTACTAATGCACTAATGTCACAAAGCAAATGGGTAGCTTCAGCAAGTAAAGTCAAATCAAACACCAAAATACCACCATCTGCATATTTCAGTCAATTATAAACCAAGCACTTGTGGAATCATATTTCGAGTCAGCAGAAATCAATTACCTACTAACCTGAAAACAGTTGAGGATCTTTTAACTTGGAACTGGTCAGGGGGTCTTCCATGAGCTGAACATATTACTCAGGAGAGCTCAGTTTGAGGAAGATGCTAGCTGGAGAGTTGATTACAGTAACACATTGGTGCCACCAATTCAACATTTGATGCTAACTGGCATGACAATCTTCCCTCCGTTTACTTCATATGTGAGTGGCCACATCACATATTACATTGGAAGGGTTCTGTGGCCATGGCACCTGCAAAATTCTCTACTCGGATAAACCTTTTGTATTTCAAAAGGAATTCAATTGTTTCGGAAAAAAGAAGAAAATTAAATGTTTGCTATATGATTGGAATAATAGTACTAGATTAGTCAGCTAAGGAGGGGTTGAAGAGGCCAGCCAAGTTATTCATTTGCAACCAGGGAGATTATTGTTGAACAACACAAACCTTCCCACTACTTGAAAATATATATTTTAAATATATATATATTTTAATATCAAATTAACCATAAATCAAATTAGCCTGGCCCTAAAGATTGCATAACATCACTTTAAAGAAGAATCTATTGGAAGCTTACTTTATCACTCCCAAATTTCATATTTCAGCAGACATGACGATGATGAAGGTGATAAATTGCTTTGTCCTGCTGAATACATCCATATTTGTAGCCATTCAGCACTTAACCCCATGTTCTTGAAATATAAATCCTGGCTATTTAAACATTTAACATTTTAAAATCTAAATTAAAAATGCACACAGCTCCTTGAAATAAATTGACAATCAAGGGTGATATCACATTAATATATTGCTGATTGGTAGTGGCTCACATCAACAATAGAATCACAATGCTTACTGCAAAGAAAACCATTCTGCTCAAGGTGCTGCTGCTGCTATTTATCTCCAGCTCTGGGTTCTCACTTCTGTGCTGTTGATCTGTACTTTCCTCTCATTCAAATGAACGAGATGATGGTAACCAAGTTACAAAATCTCAACCACCTACTCAAATCTAATATTTTTCATATTTTACATTAAACATATTTTGCATATTTATCAAATAGTTACATGACGCTATCTCTGCCTCAATTAGTATTGGAGTTAGAATATTCTGCTGTCCATCAACTATGTGTACAAGTAATTCTCAGTGTGAAGAAAATGTTCTAACTCTTATTCGTCTAACCAGTGACATTATACTGATTCACCTGCTTGTAGATACAATCTTTCTTATTAATCATTAAAAGTTTTCCAAATTTTTTAAATGTATTGTCTTAAACTTCCTGGTTTAGTGTAAACAGGATGATTTTTAATGCATTCCTCATTATTATGTTCTTATTTTTGTCTTCATTCTGTGAATTTTGACTTAATCATTTCATGATTCTAATACTTTCCTACAACAGGTTTCCAGATCTCAATGTGTTGTTATATCCAACTTGAATTCAATGAAGTAGAGTGGCTTTGCATGACAGTAACTTAGATTGCACATGATTAAAAGATAGTGAAGAGCAAATTCATGTGATCAAAGTGAGCATTCAATGAAGACTGATAGAGGGTCACAGATTAAAGTTCCAGATAGCTCCCTTAAATGGGAACTCAAGTATTTTGATCTCTGAAAGAACTGCTGATGTGGTGAAATGGAAAGGCAAAATAGAAGTAAAAGAAAAAGCAATGTTTTATTCCAAATACAGTGATCAGAAGAAAAATCCATCTAGCACAAGTTTACAACACATGTTACCACCACCCCACTTTCACAGCTTTCTTCATAGACTTCCTATAAACATTAAGAGTTGCAATTGTTTGGAAGGTGACCACAAATTGTAACAAACAATGTCCTGTAATGCCATTGCAATTGAGTGTATTGCTTCTGGATGATAAAGAAGAAATAAAGTAAGAAGGGATACAAGAGGAGGTATTTGCATACTGCCTTTCACATCTTCAAGATGCCCAGAAGTATTTTCAAGCTGTTAAGTGCTTTTGAAGTACAGTTTTTACCAAAAATTTGGAGACATCATAATTGGTACGGATGAAGCACCGAATACAAAAGTAAGCTAATGATCAGATAATCAGGTTCTTTTTAAGGGAAAACATTTTAGTCAAGGCACTGGTTTAATTCATTTGGCATGCGATGCAACAGCAGGTGGTCTTTAATTTGATGCCTCCACAAAAATACATAGGAATGGAAGTACTGAAGATTCCATCAGTGCATTTTCTCAGTGAGATTTCAGATTGGTTCCTAAAAGTAACCCTGTCATCAGAAAGAGAGTTGGGAAATCTATTGATAGAACTCTACAATTAGGACTAATGCAGTGACAATGACAAATGTCAGTGAAATGATTTTCAGTGATAAATCATGAAACACAGAAACACACTCTGATACATGGTAGTCATGGCAATATACTACCAAATGACATATGGTTGTACGGTGATGCCTAATAACGGACTATTCTTATAGTGGACATTGTAGTGCAAGGTAAAAGATTGTGACTTTAATATTAGATTCCTATATAAAGCAGTTGTTCACAGCAGCAGAATATGATATACAGGAACAGACTGCAATGTACAGTAACATGCTGTGGAATACTGCAATGGATTGCATAATTAACTGTGGTAAACAGTAAGTGCTGCTATATTGTGTGGTCTTTTTTAAAATAGTGTAGAAGGTCAGGTATAACTATTGTAATATACTATTATATGTCCATTCTTCCATGATAGAATTTCTACTGAATCCTTCTTTTTAATTTGATTATGAATGTAAATGTGTTACTACACATGTTTCAGTGCAATCTGTATCAGATCAGTGTTTGACTGGACACATGCAAAGGGCCCAAGTGAACCTTCATCTTACATCCATAAATATATACAGATACTGTTGGAAAATTCTTGTTGTAAGTCGTGTGTTATTTGTAAGCCAATCTGTACTGTACTTAAATATGCAAATATTCTATATTACGATATATGTAACACATGGATCAATATCAACATACATAAAATGCTGTACAAAAATATATTATAACAAAATATTTTAGATGTTATAAAATATTATTGTATACCATCTTTTTCAAACTGTAATGTATTATGCAAAATTAATAATAACTAATTATAATAAAATGATAAAGGCGGAGATGCCCAAAAGTGATAAAAGATCAATCTTAAATACGGATTCAATGGATATGTTTAAAATTTGTGTCTTGCAGATTAGGAGTAGAACGTGTAAACTCCTCTCTGCACTGTGCCATACGTTGGCTTTCTGGTACTGCCAATAAATTCTTGTACACTGATAGAAAATATATTACTGCAGAGTTGTAATCAGCATTATTAGTTAATAAAATTGTGAACTAAAAATCACCAGCATGAGTTTTTTTGTTTTGTTCAGTGCTCTGTGGTAGAACTTTGTTATTTTCCTTCTGGTTTGCTCATCCATTCTTTGGGTTACATTTGATGGACAAAACAATGCATTGGCTTTTCTGGTGAGTGTCAACATTCAAGCATGGGTGTGGGTGGAAGGAAGAACTTTACAGCCATACCTGGCATCTAGGTTTGAACAAATTCCAGCAAAGAATAGAGATCGGTTGGGTTTGCAACTTTGTTTTTCCAAGAGCTTATGAGTCTAGACTATTTATGTTCCCTGCTCATTATTTTTTATTTATTCATTCTTCAGGATCTGGATACCACTTGAAAGATCAACATTCATTACCCATTCTTTATTACCCTTGCACAGAATGGCATGCCTAGGTATTCAAAGTCAAGCACATTGATGGGGGAGATAAGCCTTACCCACCAGATTGGGTAACACTTATCACCCCAGGGGCATTAGTGAACCAGATGGGTTTTTTTTGCAATTAGCTGGTGTCTTTGTGGTATTCATTAATAATGTTTAGTTTTTTTTGTAGTTCAGGTTCTTAACTGAATTTATATTCCACAGTTGTTTTGCTGGGAATTGAATTCAGGTCTCTAAGTAATTAGATAGGGCCTATGAATTACAAGGCTGATTGTTTAATTGCTGTGCTCCCATTATACTTTATCATGCAAGCTAATGTTTATGTGGAAAGGCATCACCAGGGAAACCAAGCAATTCACACAAATGATGGATTTTACATTTTCAAATAAAGAAACAATCTTTTGAAATACAGTCATAATAATTCTAACCTAATCTAAGATTTTGCCCAGCCAAGTTTGTGTGAACTCCAGAAGTTCACAGGTTGTTGTGATCATGCCAACTATGATAAGGTCAGACCTGCGAAGGTCCCCAGCCGCTGCTGACAGGAGTGCATTTTAAGAATCTGCTCATTAATGGCGGGTTCTCAAAGCATTGACTTTTCATTCAGTATACAACATGTGACAAACATGCAACAACTGGCGGTGCCAGAGACCCGGGTTCGATCCCGACAACGGGTGCTGTCTGGACAGTTTGTACGTTCTCCCCGTGACCGCTTGGGTTTTCTCTGAGATCTTCGATTTCGTCCCACGCTCCAAAGACGTATAGGATTGTAGGTTAATTGGCTTTGTATACAAATGTAAATTGTCCTTAGTGTGTGTAGAATAATTGCCCTTAGTGTTTGTAGGATAGTGTTAATATACAGCGATCGCTGGTCGGCACGGACTCGGTGAGCCGCTCTGTATCTCTAAAATAAACTAAACCAAAACAATTTATTAAATTTATCACAAATGTCAAACATTCCCTCTGAAAACACATAACATCTATTCCCCTATGCTTGTCCAGTACACTATAAAAACAAAGAAAATAAATTATTTGTCCTAAATCTTCACAGTCCAATCTATGGCCTTGGGCAAAATACTAGCTGGGTCCATTCAATTATTGGAAAAGAAAATACATTGTCCTGATAACATTTCTCTTTGTTGCCCACAAGCTGAGAAAGTTCTTCTAATCTCCATGGCCCTTTACAGGTACCAGTTATGATTTGTGCCAAGAGACTTTGGCTCATGATAGAATCGGTAATTTACAATTGTGCGCCATCTTAAATTCTTGCAATTTGACAGAGAAGATGAGAGAGGGATTACAAAATGGTAATTTCCAATATTAACTTATTCTGATAAGATTAGCCCAGTAGATGAGATTGTGTGTTTTGGGCTCCTGATAGATGTACTTCTTCATCAGAAACAAGCTGAGGCATCACAACCATATCACCACTATAGATATGGATGCTCAAACCAATTGTTCAATCAGTTTACAACAGCAACAGCAGCACTGTCTGAATGATGTATTGTCAGTTTTCTCTCACTGTATTTCCTATCATATCTGAAACACTAAATCCTCCATTTCTTGTTTTCTCAGTACTATCAAGTTCTGCTGATATTAAAAACATGCCCCTTTAACGTTTTCTTGCTTACAGGACAGATAACAGGATATAATAAATAACTTTACTATTCTTCAGCTCAACCACTGATGACTCTTAACATATCAGCTCAGGCTAGATTCAATCTCATCTCTTATATATATTGCTACCACTTTTTGTGCTTTGTCACACATGTCCCTTTCACAGGCTCTGCAGCTGGGATTTAGTAAAAAGAGATTTGTAGAGTGTTGGGACAAAAATGTTGCCAAAAGGGCCATCCCAGAGAGGGAGGGAAGCCCCAGGAATCCCCTGATTATCCGTTGTCAGCCAAGGAGAGCATTGTTGCTGATCACTCAGAAGTTGATTGGAGAGAGAAGAGCAAACATGTCTCGGCTGACCATCCAGTGGTGTACAGAGGACCTGTTGAAACTGCTGTCTTTTGGGTGAGACACTAAATCAATATTCAGCTCACTCAGGTGGAGTTAAAAACCCCCCATTATTCTGATGAACAGCGGGGTAAACCTCAACGCAACATTTCTAAAACAGATTCTCCAGTTATTATCACTATAACTATTTGTGGGCACTTACTGGGCATTGCATTTTCTACATTACAGGAATGACTAAACTTCAGAAATACTTCTGTGATTGTAAAATCGTTGAGGATGACTGACTGAATCATTTAAGGTGCTTGTAAATAAATGAAAGCCCTTCTTTCCTTAAATGCTGTCCAAAACTGCATTAAGATTGGTTTCTTTCAAATTTACAGTGGTCATGTTTTTGAGATGTTGGCATACGTGGGAATATGTCCTTTTTGGTGTTCGGGTCCCAAGGTCAGCAATAAGATGAAGGAACGTGTTTCTTTTGGTAGGAGGACCCCCACCATCAGGAATAAGATGAAGGACTAGCCAGACTGATTCAGCAGATGCCAATTGAACAATTATGTGCATTTCCACTGGGTTTTGATGTTTTGGGTTTTGCGCAGAGCATCCAACCACCTGTTCCCTTGTCCTCCACGTCCTCCCCAGCTAGTCACCCCAATACCTACAATGATACAAGCTTGGAGTAGACACAGTTCTCTGGCCCATGGTAGGAGATGTGGAGACCACCAACAGAACATCAATATTTCTGATATGCAATCTTGTTTTGGTTTATAATTTAGCTATTCTTTTTTTATTTTCATATCAAATAAACCCAATATTAAAAATACCATGTTATTCTGAATAATTTTACCTTACATTCAACACAGCCTATAATCTGCTACACCTAGGGTAAGGAAGTATTTTGTGATTAGCACCACTGTTCAATATTCAAGTAATATTCACAGAATTGTAATTGAATAGCAGCTGATGAAATAACTATTAGTTATGACAACTATTAGGGCACAAATCTCTCTGATTAAAACAAACTGGTGTCTTGTCAATAAATAAGACCTCTTTAAGTTATATTGGATTTATAATTCATTAATTCCTTCCATTCTCCTCCGTTTCTTATATAAGGTGGTCCAGAAACTCCTCATGGTTGCACTTTCTCAAAATGCAAATGTTTTGCACGTTTCATTCGATTACAGTTCAGATAAATTTCATCAGCAGAATTTAATAAGCTTTTCATTTGCATTTATACTAAAGTTCATTTCAATAGACAATAGACAATAGGTGCAGGAATAGGCCATTCGGCCCTTCGAGCCAGCACCACCATTCAATGTGATCATGGCTGATCATTCTCAATCAGTACCCCGTTCCTGCCTTCTCCCCATACCCCCTGACTCCGCTATCCTTAAGAGCTCTATCTAGCTCTCTCTTGAATGCATTCAGAGACTTGGCCTCCACTGCCTTCTGAGACAGTTTCAGCAGAGCTTGGCTCAGGGAATGGGATATTATCCATCCAGAGGGATTGATTCCAATTTAACTCTAAGGAGCCCAAGGATTGAGGGCCTGCTCACAGTAACCTTGTCTTCCACTGGCAATGTGGTCCTCAGCCTGTGCTTAGGGCAGACGTGGCTGGAGCAGTTTGGATATTTGCAGATGAATGATATGCTTCATGCTGAGCTTCAGGTAGCAGGCTTCCTCTCTGCTAAACACCTGTACCCACTCCAACACCCAATCCCCATTCCGCTATGTGCTGGTGATCATCCTTGCAGATTGCTGCCATTTGTAGTCCCACCCCCATCCACCAGGCAGCTTCGGACTGAACCTTGCAAAGCCTTCAGAAAAAGAGTTACAGTTGTTCAAAATCAATAGGATCACACTGTTGCCTGTTCATTCCAGGTACTCATTTACCCTGATGGCTTCAGCCTGCTAGGATGTACAGAACTACCTGCATTTGAGACACTAATAATGATAAGGCAGAGGCACAAGAGATGCAGATATTGGGATCTGGAACAAAAAAGGAGAGCTGCAGGAGGAACTCAGTGGATCAGGCAGCATCTGTGCAGGGAATGGACAATCAAAGTTTGATTCTTTTCGATGGTCAGTAGGCACAAGGGCTATCAATTATGGCATGGTTCTTGATTCTGGCACACAACTGCAACATGCAGACAATGCATTCCAATGAACATGGTAAAATAGGTCAATGGGATGAGTTCAGGTGCCCATAAAGCTTGAGAAAAGATGGAGCTCCCAGTCCAAGAACACCTTACATTTGTAGTTAGTTAGCCTATTGATGTCCTGGTTACTCTCATCAAACCTGTCCTGATTCGTCTTGAAAGGGGAACCAAATCTCTTCACAGGTGCCAATTATGGTGCCTTTCAGGCAGCCAACAAGCTATGGGTTGGAAGTTGCCATATTGTTTATGAACAACTGTCTGAGAAAAGCCACATTTCTGGGATCCTTTTGAGCTTTGACATTGATCTTCTTGGGGCTGTGCTTCAGTGATACAAATGTTCTTGGACAAGGCTGATGGAGGTCATAGAGTGGAGAAACAAGAAACTGCAAATGCTGATTTACCAAGGAAAGCCAAACAGTGCTGGATTAACGCAGCGGCTCAGGCAGCATCCCTGGAGAACATGGATAAAAATGTACACAGCCCTTGTACTCCTCAGCTCGATTTGATGATTGCTTCACAATGACACTCAAGTTGCGGTATTAACCAAAGGGTTTACTACAGAACTATTCTCAGTGAAGACTGGTCTCAAACATGGCTGTATCACTGCCTCACCATGTTTCTCATTTTTTCTTGTTGCGCTGTAAACATCTCAACTCCAACTAGATCCAGTGGGAGTGAAATTAATCTTCAGCACAATTGTGAAGCTGTTCAACAAAGGGCAGTTAGACAACAGAACCAAGAGCATTTGGACCTCATTATTTGAGATGCAGTTTACAAATGAAGTTTAGGTTTGTACACACTCAGAAGCAGAGTTCCAAACCATTATTAATGCTTTGATCAAAGCCGACAAGAGGCCAGACCTTACACTCACCTTCTGCAAGACTAAGGATCTATACCAACCTGCTGTTGTTCCACAACTCTGCTGTCTAACAGTAAATGTTCACATCACGATCTTGTAAAACATGGACCTCCTCCCATTTCTCAGGAGACAAAGGGAGACATCGATAATAAAATTCACCATCACCTTCACTGTGCCAACGTTGCCTTTTGCTGATTGAGGAAAAGGATATCTGACAATCCAGTGTGGGGACAAAACGCATGGTGATTCGGCAACAGCGATCCCCATCATCCCAAAAGTTTCTGAGATCTGGACTACCTGCAGCATCTCAGGACAATTAATGTTGGTCTCTATAAAATTTTCCAAATTTACCAGAAGGACACTAAATAAATCTTACCCCAGGCCAAAACCTCCAGGCCCCATTCACAGCTAGATTCTGCTGGAAACCATATAAATACATTGCAACAATGTGACAAGGAACTGTTTAAGAATGTCAAGAGGCTCATATAATGTATAAAATCAAAAATCAGGCTAACATATTGTAAACCCAGGCCAGTAGCCACTGCACTGAAAACTTGAGTAGAAGAAGACCTGAAGAAACCGAAGCAGTAGACTTTTGGTGGAAAAGGGACAGAAAGATTTGCCGTCACTAATAGTAGTACTCCCAAAAACTGGTAAAAATATTAGTCGTTATGCAGATTGCAAAGTGATCACTAAAAGGGCAAATGATGACCAACATGCCAGGCCACACATTATATATATATACATATATATATATATATATATATATATATATATATATATATATATATATATATATATATATATATATATATATATAAATATATATATATATTGAGTAGGCTGGATCAGTCCTTTGATAATGTCGAGTTTAATGCTGATAATGTTAATGCTATGTAGAACGTAACACCCACAAGAGACTGTGTTCTAATACCAAGCTTCAGTTTGAGCTAAAAAATCATTACTGAAAACAGTCCAGGCAACAATTGACAAGAGGCTGCATGTGGACTAGCATTGTTGAAGCAATCAGTGTCATTCTAATTGCAACATTCACAGAGGAAGAAAGGATTCAGGAAGTGTTTGGACAACAGCATTAACATAATGCATGGCTTTAAAAACGCAGAAGAGCGATTTTGCAAAAGTAAATAATTCATTGTGTCCTAAGAGTGATTGTGAATATCTGCAGCCAGTTGGAAAGGAAGTTCAGCCTATCATCAGAACCATAAAACCCTGAACCATTACTGAGGTTCACTCATTGGTCTGCCCGATCCTTGTTGACCTCCCAGCGGAGCGAGCTGTCCGTCAAGGAATGTTGCCGACTGGCCCACTGCAGACTGCAGGAGTACGTGCTGAGGGACGCTCTGAAGCTCTGTGCAGCCAACGCCAAGGCCCTGTGGGGGAGGACCACAGTCTGGGGTCCTTCCGCTGCTGGACATGGGGGGGGGGCAGGGTGTGGTGGAGAGAGACGCCCCTCCAAATAAGGGATACTGGGTAAATGTATGTAAATGTAAGTAAATGTCTGTATTGAATGTGTAACCTCCGGAAATGTCGGATGGGTCTGTTTAAAAAAGATGTTTTGTAAATGATATTTATTACTTGAATAAAGTATTTTTTGATAAAAAAAAAAAAAAAGTTCACTCATTTATTGGAATACATCGAAACCAGATTTCAGCCTAACATTGCACAACATTGACATCCACATCACCAGTGGAAAAAAAAGGATGATGCACAATGATGGGATAAAGACCAGCAAAGAGCAGGAAAGCCCTCAGCAGTGAATGCACTTTGGTGCATTACAACTCCAGCCACGGAATTGGGGCAGTGATTTAATCTAGAATAGTGATCCTGAGAAGAATATCGTTTTCACAAGATGGACACTGAACATAATCATAGAACGTAGAACAGTACAGCCCAAGAACAGGCCATTTAGCCCACAGTGTATGTGTCGAGCATGATGACAAGTCCATCTCTTGTCTACCTGCACATAAGCCATATCCCTCCATTCCTTGCCTATCAATATGCCTCTCCAAATGCCACTATCATATCCAATTGAAAAATATGCTCAGTTGGAGAAGGAGGTGTTGGCAATTATGTTTGGAATTATGGGGTTTCACCAGATCTAGCTGAGAAGAACATTCAGGTAGTTAATGACCAGAAACTGCCGTTGGTTATTTTGTGACTGAGGTCTACTATTTTCACAATGGTGGTATCCAACTGTCTCAAAACAGTAATGACACAACACAGAATGCCCAACAAAACACTACAGTGGATGCGTGGTTAAAACTATCCAACGGAGAATGCGTATCAAATGTAGAAAACGAGGTTTCTACTCTACAGGTGATAGAATATGATTCACCATCAAACCAATGGGAGCAGCTGCAGCAGCACAGAAAGACCCTGTCTAGAAGCAAGGAGTATGAATACACATCAAGCAGATGGACTGATTTAGGCACAGACGGAATGAAAACATGAAACCACCCATCATTGACACAATGATTGTCCTTCAGGCAGGGTAGTGGGGACATAGGTAGTGACATTTAAGGAAAAACACAAGAAAATTGTGGGCACGGTCATGGTCAGGTGCATGGTAATACGAAATATGAAGGCGAGAGGATCTGTGTGCCGGTGAAACATTGACAAAGATAAGGAAGACCAGGCCAGAAGATGCATGTTTGAATTGCAGATTGGAGCCTCCTAGTTGTAAATCAGTTATCCGGCACAGTTCCAGCCCATACAATAATGAATTATATAATTCAACCTTCCTTCTGGATCTGTGCTTCATTCACTGTTTATAATTGTGTTCTTATTCCTGTTGCTTTCTTTCTGAGAGGAAAAAAATCCCATTGTCATAGCAATCAAAAGCAGATGATCAAAAAAGCTGCACTTCGTCAGCTGCAAGATAAAAAGATAGTGTGATGAGGGTATTTTTTTGCCAGTTTTTAAATAAGCTTGTTTAAATTAGTGGCTAGAATTTTGAGCTTGGAGTAATGGAGGAACTGTCAGCATTCACTGCCATTTAAGTGTCTTTACATTGTGATGCTGACAACAACATAGACATTTCCCCATATGAGTATGGAATATAGAAATCCCAAAGTTGTCATTTGTAACAGTTCTCCTCCCCAGGTTGTACTCTTTGCTGAGCTTCTCAGGTATAATCAGGGATTTGAGGTTAATTTTTGGCCTTTACAAACTTCTTTTGCTGTAATACTCTTTTAAAATGTTGTCTATTGATGCATGACTTGGAGTGAAATTTTAATAGACCATAAAATTATATATTCAGCATACTATTCCCTCAAAAAAAAATGTAGATGAATTTGCAGTTAATCAAACCATTATAAAATATAATGGATTTTAGTAAAGTATCACGCACTACTTCTTTATTATTTTCCCATTTTGCTTATGCTATTCACTCTCTACCTTAATCTAATATGCATCGTCTTGTCTTTACTTCAACTATATTATTTGAGAACTGTGCGGCTAGATATTCATCATTATTCAGTAACGTGAAGCGCTTAATATAGTCAGGGCAGTGCATTGTCCTCTTGTTTCGGAAATTCATTCTATTAATTTCAACGGAATGAATTTCAGAGAGTGTACATCATGCCAACAACCAGCGATGGATTTTCAGGCAATGCTCTTTCCTTCCTAGTTTGTCTTTGACAACTCTTCAATGTGATCAGTTGCTTGATAACATCACTACTTCTGCATGTCACAAATCCCTGAGAACTAATGCCTGAAACATCTGCTGTTACAAAAGGGGGAATCCATGCCAAGACTTTCTTCAATGTCAGCAGCAGATGTTATTATTTGCTGCTGACTGCAAAATCCAGTTCAGTTATTACTTGAATCAAACTAATTGCTCCAATCATGACAATTTAATAAATTGTTGGATGGTGTTTTAGTTCATCAGTTGTTAACCCGTTAAAGCCATTCTTAACCTATAATGTCATCATAAAGCTAAACGTCCAACGCCTTTAAATTCCCTTTGCATTTGGAGTGCCTGTGCACACTGGCGTGTCCAAATTCCATTTGGCTGACTTGGCTGATTTAAAGTCATCTGTGGACACTGTGGTGTCATGGCATTTGTAATATGACATCATTGCGCTTGTTCACTTCAGCGGTGATACTGAAGAGATTGTCCGAAAACCAGAAACACTGCAGCTCCTGGGAACTTGTGTGTCTCAGAATAAAACATCTGTTACCAGCAAATGGGAGGGGCTGGAGCAAACGGCAATCTCATCAAGTCATGGTTTAATCAATTCATGACACTCCTTTACGTTTGCTTGGAGACATGCAGAGTGCAGAAATTGTGACCGCTCTGGGATTATCTACTCTGGCCAATCTAAACAGCAGCCGCAGGATTGAAAGTCTACACTTTGAGCGCAGTGATATCACAAAAGCAGCTCACATTGACTCCAAGATTTCTTCAGCTGACGCTGGCACTGTCGATTGTGGATGTAACATATGGAAGGAGCAACAGTGCTGAGTTACACAGCTCTCAGTTATTTTTTCATCGGATTACGTTTTGAGATTTGCCAACATACTTGGGTTAAGCATAACCTCTGTGTGTGCCACTGAAACAACAGGGCAAGTGTTCCAAATGTACCAGCCTCCATTGGCAGGAGGCCAGGCACATGGATAAGATGCAAAAAACTTCTAGTTTCCCAATTGTGGACAAATCTCACCGAGGGACCATCAGCTGGTTCTTGTTTTATGTTTGGGCATTAAAAATGTCATGTGTTAACAATGTTTTGGTACCATTCAACAAAGAATAAGAAGCTCTTCTGGGATCATGGCCAACATTTTGCTTTGGACTAGCACCACCAACAACTTGATCATTTGACCATTCCGATTTTGTGTGTGTGTGATTTTACTATGGAAATGACCGGAACATTTGCAAATATAACATTCATAACAATTATAAAATTCTAGCACAGTGAAACAGCTGATAGAGTTGCTGCTGACAGTGTGGTTGACACAGGTTCAATCCTGGCCTCGAGTGCTGTCTGTGTAGAGTTTATCTCTTTTCATTGTGGTCTCCTGGGTTTCTCCCGGGTGCTCCAGTTTCCACCCACATCCCAAAGACGTGCAAGTTGGTACGTTATATTGGCTGCTGCAAATTGCCCTGAATATGTGGGTGAGAAGTAAATTTTGGGAGAATTGATGGTAATGTGGGGAGAATAAAATGGGACTGGTATAGGATTAATAATATTGTAAATGGGTGTTTGATACATAGATACATAGACAATAGATGCAGAAGTAGGCCATTCGGCCCTTCAAGCTAGCACCGCCATTCAATGTGATCATGGCTGATCATCTACAATCAGTACCCCATTTCTGCCTTCTCCCCATATCCCTTGATTCCACTAGCCCTAACAGCTCCATCTAACTCTCTTTTGAATGCATCCAATGAATCGGCCTCCACTGCTTTCTGTGGCAGAGAATTCCACAAATTCACACTCTCTGCGTGAAAAAGTTTTTCCTCATCTCAGTTCTAAATAGCCTACCCCTTATTCTTAAACTGTGGCCCCTGGTTTTGGACTCCCCCAACATCGGCACCACATTTCTTGCATCTAGCGTGTCCAATCCCTTAATAATTTTATCTGTTTCTTTAAGATCCCGTCTCATCCTTCTGAATTTGAGAGAATACAAGCCCAGTCGCTCCATTCTTTCATCATATAACAGTCCCGCCATCCCGGGAATTAACCTTGTGGACCTACGCTACATTCCCTCGATAATAAGAATGTCCTTCCACAAATTAGGAGACCAAAACTGCACACAATACTCCAGTAGACACAAAATGCTGGAGTAACTCAGCAGGTCAGGCAGCATCTCTGGAGAGAAGGAATGGGTGACGTTTCGGGTCACGGCACTTCTTCAGACTGATGTCAGTGGATGGGGTGGTACATAGATAGGATGGAGTAGGAGACACGAAGACTGGTGGAAGAACTGGGAAGGGGTAGGGGATAGAGAGGGAAAGCAGTGACCATCTGAAGTCAATGTTGATACTGCTGGGGTGTAAACTACCCAAGCGAAATATGAGGTGCTGTTCCTCCAATTTGCGCTGGCCCTTACCCTGGCGATGGAGGAGGCCCAGGACAGAAAGGTCAGATTTAGGAATGGGAAGGGGAGTTAAAATACTGAGGCACTGGAAAATCAGGTTGGTTAAGATGGACTGAGCAGAGGTGTTCAGCGAAACGATCGCTGAGCCTGCGCTTGGTCTTGCCTATGTAGAGAAAATTCCCCGCTTATCTTAGCTATGCTTTATGTCTTCTCTTTCATTTTTATACTGTCCTTGATTTCCCTTATCAGTCACGGTCGCTTCTTACTCCCCTTAGAATCTTTCTTCCTCTTTGGAAAGAATTGATCCAGCGTCTTCTGGATTATTCCCAGAAATACCTGCCATTGCTGTTCCACCGTCATCCCTGCTACGGTCCCTTTCCAGTCAACCTTGGCCAGCTCCTCCCTCATGCATCCATAGTCCCCTTTGTTCAACTGCAATACTGACACTTCCGATGTTACCTTCTCCCTCTCAAATTGCAGATTAAAACATTATATTATGGTCACTACCTTCTAATGGTTCCTTTACCTTGAGTTCACTTTATCAAATCCAGTTCATTACACAACACTAAATCCAGAATTGCCTTCTCTCTGGAAGGCTCCAGTACAATCTGCTCTAAGAATCCGTCCTGGAGGCACTCAACAAACTCCCTTTCTTGGGGTCCATTACCAACCTGATTTTCACAATCTACCGGCATGTTGAAATCTCCCATAACCACCGTAGCATTACCTTTGTTACATGCAACTTGCACCCTATCTCCAGCCTACAGTTTGGGGGCCTGTAAATAACTCCCATTAGGTCTTTTTACCCTTACAATTTCTCAGTTCTATCCTCAATGACTCTACATCTTCTGATTTAGAGTCACCTTTCGCAAGGGACTGGATTTCATTCCTTACCAACAAAGACACCCCACCCCCTCTGCCCACCTGTCTGTCTTTTCTTCTTCCTGACGTCGTTTGGCCCACATGCACAATCACTTCCGGCTGCTCACCTTCCCTCTCGGTTTTTAAATGACCCAGTCTGGAAAAACTCACCAAGGCTTTAACTTCTGCACCCAATCTCCTTCACCTGCTGCTGATGGGGAAGACTCAGTGAGCTAAGGGATCTGTTTCCATGCTGTAGAACACAATGATTAACTATACGCAATCTTGCGAGGCTTGTACTCGCTGGAATTTAGAAGACTGAGGGGAATCTTATAGAAACATATAAAATTCTTAAGGGGTTGGAGAGGCTAGATGCGGGAAGATTGTTCCCGATGTTGGGGGAGTCCAGAACCAGGGGTCACAGCTTAAGGATAAGGGGGAAGTCTTTTAGGACCGAGATGAGAAAACATTTCTTCACACAGAGAGTGGTGAGTCTGTGGAATTCTCTGCCACAGAAGGTAGTTGAGGCCAGTTCATTGGCTATATTTAAGAGGGAGTTAGATGTGGCCCTTTCTGCTAAAGGGATCAGGGGGTATGGAGAGAAGGCAGGTACAGGCTACTGAGCTGGATGATCAGCCATGATCATATTGAATGGCGGTGCAGGCTCGAAGGGCCGAATGGCCTACTCCTGCACCTATTTTCTATGTTTCTATGTTTCTATCATTTTAAGACAGTTGAAGGCAGAATAAGTTGTGATATAATTGGAAGCTCTTTCTTTCTAGATTTCATTCTTTCTTCAGCCATGCATGTTACTCTTGTTTCTTTCTTGAGGTTTTCAGAGAATGTATATTCCAGGCCACCAAACGATATAGTGCATGTTCCTGTCTGCAAAGCCAAACTTCCTGTAGTTTAGGCATGCACAAGCACCAACTAATAATTCTATTAACTTTATCATTCAAACACATTAAAATATCCTTACATTTATTGGCATAAATGTATGCAAGATTGGCTCAGGGAAAATTCTGTTCCCCATGAAGATCTGTGAAAACAACAGACATTGGCACCAGAAGAAAAGTAATTAGAGATGGTCTCTTGGGAGTGCAAGGAGTTACAAAGGGCAGTTGCTAGGAGCTGCCAAAATAGTTCTTAAAGGGATAGGCTGATTCAATCTTAAAGTGGGGATTTTTTTTTTTGTGTAGGTATAAAATGAATAATACAAATAAATCTTTTAACTTCTCTTATTTTTTTGCCTTCACCTTTTCAAATGACCTTGCTTTTGCTAGCAGTTTCTCTGCTTTCAGGGTCACCTGACTTGAACTTCAATGGGTAGTGGATATCACGGTTCATTCATGGTTTCTAATTGTGTAACACATGGATTGACTTCTTTGGCATGCAGTCATCTAAACTCTGACTGATAAAGTCAATGATGGCAGTGGTATTTAGATTGGCCGCTGAGACTTTGAACTCAATGACTGCAGCATTTGAAGATGTAATGGAGTTCTTCTGTCCTTGATGACATTTATCGAAATAAGTGCCTCTCCTGCTAACTCCACTCTATCTCTCTTTTTTCCATCCTCTCACCAGTCTCGTTCCCACTCTGGCTTTTGTCTCTGTACTCTATAGTTTCACTTGCATCTACTCCTCCCAGTTTGCAAGCAAACAGCACCCTGCTTCCTTGTTTCTGAAATCATGTACTCGTGTGAAATCATGTCCAGTACTCATCTGAAATCATGTACTACTCAATTATCCTTACATTTGCTAACAAAAATAAAAAATGCTGGAAACACTCAGCAGGTCAGGCAGCATGGCATTGAAACAGAACCAGAACTAATGTTTCAGGTCAAAGACCACTCATGAAAATTATGAAATTTATTCTTAATTGTTAACTGTATGTTTGTGTTGTCATTTGTGAGCGGAGCACCAAGGCACATTCCTTGTATACGCACATACTTGGCCAATAAACGTATTCATTCATTCATTCATTCATTCATTCATTCATTCATTCATTAAGGAGAGAAAATGTGTTAGTTTGGAGTTGTTGAGAGGGACAGGTGGGACAATGGAAATATTTTTTATAAGGTAGGGCGGAGCTCCCAATGTGATAAATTACTTACAAAGTTAGCTGGCTGATAGTTTAATTAGGGAGGTTAGCAAGAGAGCAAAGTGTAGGTCTTTGCCCTCTAACCATTATTTTCCCTTCCATAGACTCCTATCACAATGCGTTTAAAAAAAATACATCCTTGTTCCAACCATTGTTTTTAAGTACCACTCCATTTGAAAACTCAGACATTGAATGGTTATGTATTCCAAATTTTCTATCAAGCCAAAATCTATATACTAAAACTTTCATTTGTTATCTTGTTTGTGACTGAACTTCAGCCAAAATGGTACACAATAGCGCGACAATTTCAGGCCCACCTTACTCACTATTGTCACTTTAGTGATAATGCAAGTAGTTTTATTGAAATCAGCCTTATATTTTTAAAGTTATTCACATTTTAAAGTTTAAAAGGAGGGGAGGGGAGGGGAGGATGGAGGAGGGAGGGAGGGGGGAGAAGGGGGAGGGGGGGTTGAGGAGAGAGGGGAGGGGGGGAGGACAGGGTGCTGCGTCATTGCAGGAGAGGTTTGGGCCCAACGGGTCCACTCGGTCTAGTAGGACTATAAAATTATAAGGAGTGCCTCTCATGTGTGGGCAAAGTCCAGCTGAGTACAGCAATAAAAAGATCTTTGTAAGCAATTAAGAGTAAATTACTGAATTTTGAGCAGGAATGCTCGAGATAAACATGAAAAGAATGAGTAGATAAATAAATAATGTGCTCAATTGCAATAAATAGATAAGAAATATATGTCCTTCATATACTGCAGTTGCATAAATAATTAATTAGAATTATGTTTACATATTTTGCAATATATCCACTTCTGGCACTCTTTGCAGTTTGGGAAATTCAATCAGTAAGTTTAAGAAATATATGTACTGTTCATTACATGTCACTAAAACAGTATCAGAAAATCGGGATCACACAGTAAAAAATACAAAATGCACAGCACAGATGGAGGGATTTAATCCATTCTGCTTAAGCTAGGTCTCTGAGATGGTTTTCCTTTTGATCTCATTCCGTATTTCATGGTTTCATTTCTGAAATATTTATCCAATTCCCTTTCATAAAGCTGTTCTATTTCTACCAAAGATGTTTGAATGTCAAGTCCTCAAGTTGTATAATTGTATAATTGTATTAAGTTATTGGTCAAAATTGGAGGAAGATGTAATGCCTTGAAGGGCCAACAGGGTTGCTGTCAAAGTCTGGCTGGTTGGTCTAAAGTGGGAAATGTGAAAATCAAGAAGCTTATAGCTAACAGCTGGTAGACTGGTGCAGCGAATCAAAATTATCTGAAAAATTGAAAATTAAGAGTGAAGAGATAGAGTATTGATAGATTTCATGGGATTGTGCTGAGCAGACAGTACAGAAATGGACAGGTACACCAAAGCTGTCTCTGCTGATGATGGTGCTCTCCGTTCAGTTGTTAGTGCATCCTCTGTTTCTTTCTCCATTGTTCAAGAAGGGAGCAAGGCAGAAGAGTGGAAACGCTAGGCCGCCTAGCCTGACTTCAGTGGCAGGTAAGATTTTAGAGTCCATTGTAAAGGATGAGGTTTCCGAGTACTTAGAAGCTCGATAAGACAGGCCAAAGTCAGCATGGTTATGTGAACGGGAGATCTTGCCTGACGAACCTGTATGAATTCTTTGAGGAAGTAAATACCTGGATAGGCAAAGGAGAGTCAGTGGTTTACCTGGATTTTCAGAAGGCCACACGTGATGCTGCTAAAGAAGATGAGAGCCCATGGTATCATAGGGAAGATACTATCATGGATATCAGGTTGGCTGGATGGCAGACAGCAAATAGTGGCAATAAAGGGGGCTTTTTCTGGTTGGCTGCCGCCAAGTGGTGTTCCGCAGGGGTCAGTGCTGGGGCCGCTACTCTTCACATTGTATATCAATGATTTGGATGAGGGAATTGAAGGCTTTGTGGCCAGGTTTGCAGATGATATGAAGATAGCCGGAGGGGCAGGTTGTGTGGAGAAGACAGGTACTCTGCAGAAGGACATGGACAAGTTGAGAGAGTGGGCTGAGAAGTGGCAGATGGAATACAGCACAACAAAGTGTGGAGCCATGCATTTTGGTTGTAGGAATAAGGTTCAATCTATTTTCTAAACAGGGAGCGAATTCAAAAATTGGAGATGCAAAGGGACTTGGGAGTGCTGGTGCAGGATTCCCAAAAAGTTAATTTGCAAGTCAGAAGGTGAATGCAATGCTAGCATTTATTTCAAGAGGGCTAGAATACAAAATCAGGGTTGTAATGCTGAAGCTTTAGAAGGCGCTGGTCAGATCGCATTTGGAATATTGTGAAGATAGAGCAGTTTTGGGCTCAATATCTGAGGAAGGATGTGCTGGTGTTGGAAAGGGTCCAGTGGAGATTTACAAGAATGATCCCGGGGATGATTGGGTTACCATTATTATAAGCGTTTGACGGCACTGGGCCTATACTCACTAGAGTTTAGAAGGATGAGGGGGACTTCATTAATAATTACTGAATCATGGAAGGCCTGGATAGAGTGGATGTGGTGAAGATGTTTCCACTAGTGGGAGCGTCTAGGATCAGAGGCCATAGCCTCAGAATAAAAGGACGCACCTTTAGAAAGGAGATGAGAAGGAATTTCCTTTGTCAGAGGGTGGTGAATCTGTGGAATTCATTGCCACAGAAGGCTGTGGAAGGCGTCAATGGATATTTTTAAGGTGGAGATTGATATATTCTTGATTAGTACGGATGTCAAGGGTTATGGGGAGAAGGCAGGAGAATGGCATTGAGAGGTAAAGGTAGATCAGCTATGATTGAATGGTGGAGTGGACTTGGTGGGTTGAATGGCCTAATTCTACTCCTACAACTTATGACTTTTCTCCCTCATGAATTCGCTTTCGTTTCTTTTTGAAACCCTATTGGTTCTTTGTTTCAACTATTTTCCCATTCTAACCACATGCTCAATGAGGAAATTGAAAACAGAAAATGCTGGAAATCAGCAGGCCAGGGAGCATTAGTAATAGAGAAAGAGAAGTAAGTTTTCAGGGCAATAACCCATCACCAAAATTGCTGTGGAAGTGAGTTTTGATCAACACAAGGAGGGAAACTAATAAAGATGACCTGGGTAGACGAGACAAAAAAAGATTTTGGTGGAACAGAATTTTGGAAGGTGGTTTTTTGCTGGAAGGGAAGTTGAGAAGCTAATATTAATCACAAAGCAAACCCTAAAATAAAACCAGAAATTGCTGAAATGCTCAGCAGATTGGCAATGTCTGATGAATAGAATGTTTCTTTCATCCGTCATCGAACAGCAGCCTGATGGTCATCGAACAGCAGCCTGATGTATGCTATTAAGCTGGAAAAGGTGCAGAGAAGATTTATGAGGAAGTTGCCAGGTCTCAAGGGTCTGAGCTATAGGGAGAAGTTCAGCAGGCTGTGACTTTATTACTTGAAGTGCAGGAGATCTGCCATAGATACCTATAGCAAGGAACAATATGTGCACCGGCACCTTTTGTCTACAAAAAAACACTGCAAATCATTTACAAGCTTTCCTCACCTTTTTTAAAAATGTGATATGAATTATAAAATGTGCCTTGAACTCATAAGATTTTTATTCAAAAATCTGGGATCTTGTCCAAATTCTGGTGAAAATATTGCAGAGGTATGTTTTTTTACTGTGTGAGCACACACAATTGAAGAAATTGTTGGGCAAAGATTTACCTTGGCCCTCAACACATGAGGGTATCTGCTGCCTTCTGCACCCTGCACCATATATTAAGCTGCAATGAAGGCAATGGAAGGCAATCAAACCATTGGTACTTTCTTTAGTGTGTACATTTGCATCAATTAGTCCAAATAACCAAAGACGCATTTCTTTCCCTTGTGTGTTTTGGCTTCAAAAAGGTAACTGCAAAATAGATGTATTCTGGAATTTAAAAAAAAAACAACTTTGACTTCAATTGGTTTAGTTTTCTGATCAATTATTCATAGAAAATCATTAAAAATGAGGGTTCATTTTACTATACCATTCAGCAAAAAATATATTTTGTGAAGTTTATCACAATGGTACAGAATGGAGATGTGGTTACATTTTAAATGTAAATTACTTTCTTTGGCAACTGGACCATAAGCTGTACATCAGGGCACCGCAGATTCAATATCTTGGTAAGTCAATTTGTCCTTCAATTAAAGTGGAACACAAGCTTGAAGCACGGCTGGAGTCAGGGAGGATGTCTAGCTACTTAAACAAGCAAGTACATAGTGAATTAAAGTTTGTTCAAGACTGCTGGACTGCCAAGATTTATTTTCAAATAGACAAGAGTAAATATCAGTGGGCAGGGTGATGAAGGTGGGTAATGCAGAGGACTGTTTTTGTAAAATACAGGAACCATGGATGCATTGAAGCTTAACATTCATTATTTGAATTGCAGCACATAGCCAAATTATTTTTATTTAAATGTGATTCCAATTATTAAAATTTCTTGTATGTTTAAGTGAAACTACTCGCACGTCCTTCTGATTCATCAGATCAGTGGTTCCCAACCTGTGGGTCGCGACCCCAAACGGGGTCGCGACACCAATGCCATGGGGTCGTTAAATGATTTTGAGCTGATATGAATATTATATAAAACACGGTGAAATGCATATTAAGATAGTTATATAAATTCATACTATGAAACTAAATGTAACAGTTCCCTAAGTCACTCAACACAACGTGTTGTCACTCAAGCCAGTATTGAACATGTTTGGTTTCTGTTTTGTCTTGGTCGCGCCACCGCTGTCGCTCCTCCCACTTACCTAGTGTTGTACGCGCGCTTGCAGTGACACGTAGTTAGTTTTGTTCGAGTGATTCTTAACCCTTTAAAAATGAGTGTAAGAAAGAGAAAGTACAGTGATGATTTCTTGAAATGGGGATTCACTGACATAGTTAATGCAGGTGTGGAAAGACCACAGTGTGTAGTATGTTTGGAAGTTCTTGCTCATGAGTCTATGAAACCAGCTAAACTTCAAAGACATCTCGAAACTAAGCACCCTGATTTGAAAGATAAAAGTATTGACTTTTTTAAAGCAAAAGTTGTTGGTGTCAAAAGCCGCCGGCTTGATAGCAGTGGATTATTTCAAAACAAAAATGTAGCCGCCATTGAAGCTTCATACACGGTTGCATTAAGAATAGCACGTGCTAAAAAGCCACACACAATAGCTGAGAATCTTATTTTTCCATGCACCAAAGATATTGTACGTCTCATGATCGGTCCTGAAGTGGTAAATAAATTATCGCTTCTATCCGTGTCAAACAATACGGTAAAACGAAGGATAACAGATATGTCCGAGGATATTTTATGCCAAATTATTCAAGAATTAAAAGAAACTCCAACTGGGCTGTTCAGCATACAGCTTGATGAAACTACTGATGTGACAAACTTTGCACAACTTCTTGTGTATGTTCGTTATTATAAAAATGAAAAAATTAAAGAAGAATTCTTGTGTTGTAAGCCTCTGCAAACTTCAACTACTGCTGCTGATATTTTTGATTTAATTGATGATTTCTTTAATGAACATTCAATTGAATGGAAGAAATTATGCGGAGTTTGTACTGACGGGGCACCTGCAATGCTCGGCTGTAAGTCTGGCTTCCAATCGTTGGTTAAAAAAGTGACTCCAGAAGTAATTGGGACTCACTGCATGATTCATCGACAAGTATTAGCTACCAAGACGTTACCTGAACCATTGAAAGAAGTGCTTAACCGAGTGATTAAAGCAGTAAATGTCGTTAAATCAAGGCCACTTGCAACACGGCTCTTCAAAGTTTTATGTGAGGATTTGGGATCAACGCATGAAGCACTATTGTTTCACACAGAGGTAAGATGGCTCTCGAAAGGAAAGGCGTTGAAGAGATTTTTTGAATTAAGAGGAGAGCTTCAAATATTTCTCGATTCTCAAAATGCAAGCGAATATGAATCATTGTTGACGGATGAATTTACGTTGTGCAAATTGGCATACCTGGTCGACATTTTTGAGATATTTAATAGTGTTAATACAGGATTACAGGGTAAGGAAAGTACGATAATATCTTTGTCTGAAAACATATCGTCTTTCAAAATGAAATTGGAACTCTGGATCACCAAAATTAACCATAAGAAATTATACATGTTCCCAACACTTGTCCAATTTGTTGAAGAAGCGGCAAATGAAATTAACATCGATGACTTATATAGCTTGATACAAGAGCATTTGGAAATTCTTACTGTTCGATTAAGAAGTTATTTTCCTGATGAATGTTGCAAATCTTTCTCCCTTACAATCAACCCATTCAATGCCAATGTATCTAATATCCCTGAAGCAGCAGAAGAAGAGTTCATCGACTTAAAAAACAATTTTGAAGCTAAATCATGGTTTGGTGAATTGCAACTACAAGAATTTTGGGCAAAAATTTTCCAAAAATTCCCAGTAATATCAGAAATCGCGATAAGGAATTTATTGCCCTTCCCAACAACTTACTTATGTGAAGCAGCATTCTCCCAACTTCTCATCCTTAAAAACAAATACCGAAATAAATTAAATCTGGAAGACGACTTGAGGTGTGCCATATCGACAACGGAGCCCAGGATAGAATTGCTAGCTAAAAAACTGCAATACCAGCCGTCTCATTAAAGTCAGTTCATAAACATATTTTACATAACGGTGGAAATTTGTGTGTTCGAACAATTTTGAATTGATTTGCAATTAATTAATGTTTGTAGGAGCTTTGGAATTTTTTATGAATAAATAATCTATAATTCAATAATCGCAATATATGGCAGTTTGTTGTACAAAAACCGAATGTATATATAAGATATTTTAAGGGTTGGGGTCGCTTCATGATTGCTTGTTCTAAAATGGGTCGCTATATTTGAAAGGTTGGGAACCACTGCATCAGATAAATGCCTAGTTTTCCTTTGAAGAGAAAGACACAAAAGCCTATCTCAGTTGACAAGGGGATGTTACTGTTGCATCCATGGATTGCACACACTCACAAATATATGGCATCTACATCTAAACCCAAGGGAAAAAAATATTCAGACTAATTAAAGAACTGATGCCCATCACTGAACCAAAATGATCTCCAACACATCTCTGAATTTGAAACAAAACTATTAATTTAGACTTTCATGTTATGAGAACAGAGACTTCTTGCTGTAGTGAGGACAGAATGATGAAATAATATATATGTTCACTTAGCTAAGTACTATGATGCGTTTGTACATACAAGGCACTGGATTATCAATGCTGGGATTGGGAAGATAACTGGGCAATATCAAATGTGAGGACAGTGAGGACACAACAGAAAGAGCATGAGTAAACTGCAGATGCTGGAAACCTGGAATTGCTGAAAGCACTCAGCAGGTCAACAGTTCCTTGTTAAAGACCTCATGTCAAAACTAGGAAGAAGCCAAACCAATTTGATTCCCTCAGATCCTCTGCCTCCATAGTATCTGCACTGATGATAAAACTCTCTGTACCCATACCTCTGAGATCTCTTGGTTCTTTCTTAAATGCAGCTTCCTTTCTACCATAGTTGAGAGATCCATTAACCTCATTTCATCTCTATCTCACAGCTCTGCTTTAACTCATTCCCCTCCCAGACAGAGGCACCTGGTCTTTACTTTCATCCTCATCGACTGTGTCACTCTCATTGGCGGGTTGGTTGGGGCTGATCAGGAGTAGAGTGTTACAAATTGAGGAACAGTTAGCTTCGAGTGAGGAAGTGGAGTGGAATAATGGAGTTATGTGGGAAGATGGCAATGTATTGGTCAATAGAGGTTTAGACGCCAGTGGCATGTATCTAGGTAGCTAGGGAAGTCTGGAGATAGAACCAAGTGTCCACAGTCTGGGGTGAAGACTCCTGTCCAAAGAGAGTGGTAGAAGAAGCGTTCAATGTCATGCCAGGCTTGGACTTCAAGACGAGAGGCAAGCATTTGTTACTCTGTACCAGTACAAACCTAATCAACATTAATCATAAGTCCTGTGATTAGCTTTTTCTGTTTCTCACTCTTTCTCTCCTCTCTAGGCCAGTTGAATTTCAAGCTTCTGGCCAATTTATCGTGTGGGTTTAAAACCAATGGATCTTAGATTCAAATGATCACTTTACACAGGATTGTAATTGTCAGCAAAAAGGAAGAGTTCTATGAATCAAGCGGATATTCAGAAATGCACACCATTTCAAAGATGACTTCCTTTAGAGATTTGCAGGCCTTTGTTATTTGCATGAAATGAACGTACTTTTCAAGCAGCTTTTATTTTGATCTGCAGGGTAAACTATTTACTATTGTTTAAATGTGCTAATTCTTTAATGTCCCTGGGTGCAATGTTTTACATCTGTTTCAGAATAAATTCTGCAGTGCATATAAACATGCCTGAAGTTAAAACTCCTCCTTTCCTGCATCACAGAATAATCCATCTTATATGTCCACCTTTCCACGCAACCCTGCTATTTTTAGATCTCTGCCCAGCTAATGAGAAAACTGGAGTCTATTTTTCGAAGGCCCAAAGAGAAAGCCATGCCACGTTTTGAAGGGAGGGTGTGAGATATTAATCTAGCGTCTGAAGTGGATGACTGAAAATAAAAGACACAAATGTGCACATTTTTATTACAGTAATAAGAAACAACCATTTATTTCATACAAATCTACTTGGTCAAATTAATTTGCTGAATTGAAGGAGAAGGCAATAGCAGTACAGCAGATTCCCCTCACTGGCTGCAAACACTGGCACAGTCCAGAGGTGCTCATCACTGTCTCCATCACCACCAGATGCCAAGGCACAGCATTTTTAAGAAATGCAGCATTTTGCTTCTTTGTGCCCTAAAAGAAAATCTTGATATAAATTACTTGACGGTTGTTTGCAATAAGCTAGACGGTATTATTAAAAGAGAAATTAAATCTACACTGCGGTGGTTGGAGTCTTCATTTGTCAGCATAGATTAATGGAAACCAAAAGACAACAGCGTAGAACAGCTCCAGTCTGTTGCTTGGAGGATCACACCAGTTCTGAGCAAGGCTCTAATTTCCTAGTATTCTTGGTGCCTGAAGTGGAAGGAGTAAATCACTGGAATATCATAGAGGGGACAAGATCTCTGAGGACGGGGCGATGAGGACGGCAAATTGTGGAAGACGTTTACTGGAGGTGGGAAACAAGCTATATGTTACCTTTAGGAAAGGTAGTAATCTCTTCCTTTCTCATTCTTTCATCCTCTCATGAAGATGACAATCATGTGCTTTGTCATCTCTCCCTGGATCTTCATAATTATGAATATGATATAATAAATAATGCTAGACCATGCCCTCTGATCGACCGTGGTTGCTGGGTTGCTCAATGATAGTCCATACAATTATCCAAAGGCTTTTTCAAGATCTTGGTATTCATTTGGTTGATACCGTGTCTTCAGTGAAAAAAATAATCTTTCCTGGTGATCTGCTGGAAACCCCCAAATCCTTGAACAGGGACAAATGAAGAAACAATATCATTGCAATTTGGGTTTTCCCTGGTGTAATGGACACATAAAATGCATGCATCCATGAGAAGTCCTCCATCCAAAGAGCGGAAACTCATGTTCCAGGTGATTTTATGCTGCATAGTACAACAGAAAATGCTGAAAGGGAGGAGCGAGCAATAAAGCCAACATTTCAGTTTAACAATCTTTCATCGGAACTGGGAAAAGTTAAGAGATATATTTTTTCTTTTAAATTGCAGATAAATAAGGGAAAAGTGGCAGGTTGAACAAATGCAAAGAACTGGGGGAGAATGATTAGAAATCGCTAAATGATAAAAGTGCTGATGGAGCCAATTGAAAGGGGATGGTAGTGGTGAGAATGGGGGAGGTGGTAAGTGAAGTCTAAAATCCCCAGAAAAAGAAAGCAAGATAACTGAATGCTGGAAATGCTCTGAGGTATCTGACTTGATAACAGTTTTGAATTTAACATTGATTCTGGAAGACTGTATTGTGCCTGGTGCAAAGATAAGCTACTGTTTCTTAATCCTCTATAGAGCTTTGTTAAAACAGTGTAAGGCAAAAGATGGAGGTCAAAGTGCGAGTGGAACGAAGAACTAAAATCTTGGGCAACTGGAATCCCGACGTCACATTTGCAGACTGAACATAGCATCCTTCAATACAGTTACTAAATCTGCATTTGATTTGCATGAAACAGATTAAACCACGTTGTGAACACAAAAGTAGAATATATACAAGCAAAATTTTGCCTCACCTGGAAAGACTTTCTGGGACAATTTACAGTGGAAAGTGTATGTTGGGAGCATGGTGTTTGAGGGTGGTGTGAGGTACTGAGAATGATCTGTTGTGTGGAAGATTAGTCAGAGTGGCCATGGAAATGACTGGTGGGTACTGACTGATAACCACTGATATAATTCATCCTGAAAGAGCGAAGCAGTGGTGAATAAGTAAATCTCAGAAATCTAAAGACTTGTCTTCTTTTACGTACATGCGGTCGCATGGGTGACTTGGCAAATTCCCTGAATTTTAGTCTGTTCCCTTGCTCTACACTATTTAATGTTCCTCTTCAAGCAATTTCATGTTCATAAGTTATAGGAGTAGAATTAGGCCATTCGGCCCATCATGTCTACTCTGCTATTCAATCATGGCTGATTCATCTTTCACTCTCAACACCGTTCTCCTGCCTTCTCCCCATTACCCCTGATGCCCGTAATAACCAAGAATCTGTCAATCTCTGCCTTTAAAAATCCATTGACGGTCTCCACAGCTGTCTGTGACAATTAATTCCATAGATTCACCACCCTCTGAATAAATAAATTCCTCCTCATCTAGAGTCTCCTTTTGCAGATAATCATTGATTTTGTTGGTGAAAGAGAATTCAAAATCTTATACACTCTTTAATAAAGACATCCTTTCCAACATACCTTTTAACCAAAGCTACTAGAGGAGCAAGATAGACCATTCAACCTTAAAAACCTTTGTATGTCATGGCGCCATTTTAGTAGACAGAAACTCGCAGAAACATTTAAAAAGAAAAATAACAAAAATCTGAGTTGATAGATGAGATGTATTCTGCATTTTAATGGTATCACACATACTGTTCCCACAAAACACTGATTACACTGCGAGAGGCATAGCGAACGGTGGGTTTTGCCTACTAAAATGGCGGACATTACGCTCCTTTGCGTACTACACCAGTATAAGTGATTTCAATGGAGTTCCTTGTTCTTCTAGTATCTTTGCTCATCTTGTTCCTCTAGTATCTTTGCTTTTAACCCACTTTATGATTACCTTAATTTTGTACCTGCTTATGATTTTATCATTGATCAGAGGACATGGTCTAGCATTATTTATTATATCATATTCATAATTATGAAGATCCAGGGAGAGATGACAAAGCACATGATTGTCATCTTCATGAGAGGATGAAAGAATGAGAAAGGAATGGCTCAAGCTGAATGGTGATAAGTACACCTTTAAAGGGAAAGTCCGCCAGCACTATGGAATCAGATTGGCATAAAATAGAGTGAAGCTGGAATAAGTCAGTCATCACTGAGATGTGAGCACCGAGAATCTTTCATTCCCTCTTCACGTCAAAACTCATGGTAGCCTCTGAGAGCATCAGCGAAGGAAAGTACTGAATACCACGAGTCGGAATCCCATCAAACACGTTTCAAAGAAGGAGGTAATGTGCAAAGTGACAAGCTTGGCAAACCACATGGTAAGAAGTGTCACTCAGCAGTTGCCTTGATTAAAGGCCAGGGAGCTGCTCTAATACATGCTGGCAAGCCAATAGCATCACCACCCTCTGAAAATAGAAACACCTGCACACCTTATTTTTATATAACTGCCCCTTACCTTCTGAATATATCCCTTGTTTGGGATTTGCTCACTGGTAGAAACATATCAACATCCATCCCGTTATGTTTCCTTATGATTACATATCAAAACATAGAAAATAGATGCAGGAGTAGGACATTCGTCCCTTCGAGCCAGCACTGCCATTCAATATGATCATGGCTGATTATCCAAAATCAGTACCCAGTTCCTACTTTCTCCCCATCTCTTGATTCCATTAGCCCCAAGAGCTATATCTAACTCTCTCTTGAATAGATATGTTTCAATAAGATCACGCCTCATTTTTCTGAGCACAAAAGCCCAAGGAGAATTACATCACGATATACCCAAAACCTGTACAGATATATGGGTGGAGAGCTAGATCAGTTGTACAGTGGACTGAGATCTACAGAGATATAGAAAGAATACTGTCAGTGATCTGCCAGAAATACTGAACAACATTGCTAAGCAACATACATTTTCCCCAAGACCAACATGTATGACAATAAGTATCTGATGCAATAGTAAGGGAAACTACAGTATGAAACAATACTGAATTATTATTCAAATTATGGTGCAGACAAGCAGTGCATGGATAAGATCTAATAATGAAAGTCTGGAAGCTAGCTAAAATCATTACTACAGCTGATACTCTGTGATCATAAATCAAGACTGAAGTGGGTCAACAAAATAGAAGGGACTATCCATCTTTGACTTACATGGAGCAGATTGGAAAGGAAACATCTGAAGTAAAACCAACATCACAGAAAAAAGTGAGTGTAATTTCTACAACAGGGGGAGCAAACACCACAACACCAAAGCAATGTACCATTTCATTGCAGAGAGGAATAACCACAGATGAATCATCCAAATAATGATGTAAAGTTTATCATAGAACATAGAAAAGCACAGCACAGGAACAGACCCTTCAGTCCACAATGTCTGTATCGAACATGACATCAAGATGCCAAGATAAATCCATCTCATCTGCTTTACCCCTCCATTCCCTGCCTATTGACGTTCTGTAGCGACCATAGAGATTAGTCCTGGGAGTCGAACCCTCAGATTGGCCAGCAAGGTCACGTGTGAGTGCGACCGTAGGGATTGGTCCAGGGGGTTGAGCCCGCTGATTGGACAGCGTCGTCACGTGTGGTTTTGGCGCCCAAAACCAGTCAGTTAGGAGACTTCTTCGAAGTGAACAGTTAGAATTAATGGTTGTCTGTAATCTCGTTCGTTAAACTTTGTGATCGAATGTTGCTGTCGCAATAAACTTCTTCAACAAAGAACGAGCCTCCAGACTCGCCATAGTTCCTATTTAAAATCATCTTAATGCCATTATTGTATCTGTCTCCATTATCACTCCTATCTCTGCGTTCCAGGCACCCATTGGATAAATTTTTTTGCTGCAAACATCTCCTTCAAACTTTGTTCCTCTCACCTTAAACCTAAGCCCCCCATTCCCTGATATTTCCACCTTTTGAGAAAGGTTCTAAGTTCTGACTGGTTACCCTATCAATGCATCTCATAATTTTATTTACTTTTATCACATCTCCCCTCAACCTCTGAGGGAAGGTGGAGGCAGATATGATGTCAGGAAACGTAACCTAACAAGAATCATAGTGTTTAACACGTTCAATACAGATCGTGCAAGTAAAATTAATTATTTTTAATAAAAAAGAACAAGAGATATTTCAACGTTGTAATACTGAGTAAAGAACTACGTGGCTAGGTGTAGGTATACTATTTAGCATTTTTTGTACCACATCACTCACTGCTGTGTCAAATACATTGTAATATATGTCAGCTAGTGCATGGCATGGAGGCTGAGAGAATAAACAAGCTGCTGAGATCAGATCTGGTCTGGAAATCTAATTAACGAACAGTGTTCTGGAAACAAGATGTCCCTAGAGATATAAAAATAGAAATGCCGGAGAAGTAGAAAATGTGCATTAAAGTAGAGCTGTGGGGAGCTTATCCGATTTTATATAAGGACCTCAGTAAAATTCTATCACAGCAAGGAGAAAAGCATTGTGTGCAGTAGAAATAGAATAGGCCTTTCAAATGTTGTGCAAACAAACACCTTCCATTTGCTTCTTCACAGCAGAACTCACGGAGGAAGTCGGATAAGTGGTGGGACTGGAGCAAGGGTGCAGAGTGGTGATGAAAATACAATGACAGAGAGAGGTTGGGGGGTGGGTGGGTGGAGAGGGAAGGGTTGGCTGTATAGGAAATTGGGCCAGAATTCAGGACGGAGGGTGTCATTGAGAGTTCAAGGGGTGGTCATAGATCGGTGTGGGGATCTAGGGGTTTGGGTTGTTGCTGGCTAGACTCTAAGATGAGCAGGGTTTATTCAAATGATCATATGCCATCAAAGGTGTGCATTAAGATTAAAAGATTAAGAAAACTATCTGGCAGTGGACCAAGTAAGGTTGGAACTCGCTTAATGCAAAATCAGATCTCAATGCTCCAAAGAAGGTGGCATCCAACATCAAGTATCCCCATCATCCGGGCCATGCCCTCTTCTTGCTGCTACATTTGAGTCAAAGGAACAGAAGTCTGAAGTCCCACACCACCAGGTACAGGAACCGTTACTTTCCTTTTGACTATCATATTCTTGAACTGACCTACAGAAGTCTAATCTTGTAGTGTAGTGACCTTTGTTGTTCACAGCCTTGTTTCCACACAAGGATGCAGTCCTAGTAAGATCAAAATGTCCAATATACACTGACATCAATGTCCAGTCAACAGCCTCAATCATTTATATATATGGACAGCTAAGATTAGTTTTGTGGAAGTGCGCCACTTGTAAACAATGTAACTTATTACTCTGAGCATTTAGGTTTTAGATAAAATTAGCTCAATAGTATGCCACATCTTGGAGAGAATTTCGATACCACTTTATTTTATCTAACTCAGCCTTTACTTTCCAATAGCTGTCACCATGAAATTTCTCACAATATCTCAACTGTAAAAAAGTTAATCTATTTTGCAAATCAGAATTTTTTTTTTCATTTGCACTCATCAAAATCTTCCACAATTACAATTTTTATAACCTTATTATCCCTTTTCAGCAGTTATTTTCAGTGTCTGAAATCATTCTGCATGATTTAGCCATCCATCTCTGGTGTCGCCTGACATTCTTACGTTATTCTAGTAAAATTGTCAACCATCTTTTGAACAGTTATCTAAAACACAAACCAATTGCAAAAGATTGATTTAATATCTTCACCATACCTTTAGCCTTCATGGTTCCAGATTTCTTCTACGTCACTGACCAAGGTCTAAATGAAAACAGAAAGGATTGCAGTTTGTGCGACTTCAAGTTTTCTCAAATTAATTTATATGCGAGAATGTCCTTTTCAAGTGGAGCCATAATTGTAACTAGGTGGCTGATTTGCACAAAGTACAACTATTATTTAATCTGTTTCTAAAGACAGTGAGTTCAAGGGATAGTTTACCGTCATCTGAGAGACACACAGTTTGACATCCCGTCTGAAATGTAGCTCTTCCAATGGATCATCGTTCCTGCACTGAAATGCACAAGCCAGGAAAATAATGGAATTTCTTTTTAGTGGATTTGTTGGTGGAGTTGGTAAAATATCCAGCAATTTTCTGATTTCATTGTAATCTCACAAATGTTTACCTGTATACTTGTAAAATTACAGCTACATAGAAAAATACTCCAAGAGGCTTTGTAGAAATACAATTGGAAGATATGGACACCAGGGCTTAGATGTGGACACATGAGAATGGATGCACATTGAGAGGGGTGATTAAAAGCTTAAACGGGAGGTGGGTTTTAAGGAGAGAGACTATGGTGGGAAGGTTCAAGAAAGGAACTTTACAATTCAGGCAGTTGAGTCCAAGGCTGACAAAGCTGGTCGAAAGGGAGGGGTGGAAGAGACCAGAGGTGACGCATGTAGATAGAGGAAGTAATAAAGATAAAGGATAAAGAATATTAAGGAATTTTAATACAAACAAGAAGAGTAATTATTTATATTTTTGTAATTTCAAAGTCCACTAATTCGTATTTACCCCTTTTTTTTTTGCTGTGTCTATTTAAAAATGTGACTATAAATAAATGTATATATTTCTTGTTGCGAACCTGTCCGTCATGCACACGCTTTCTCATGGTATTTCTGTGGTCATATTCTCCACCTACAGTTCATAACATTGAACAATTATTGTTTTTCTTTGCCGTGTTTAGTATTTTGCCTCATGGTATAAACAGCTTTACTGAAGTTCACACGGTTTGCTAATCAGCATCCCAAAGTCAAAACAAATTTTCCTGGCTAACTTCCAGCATTTACAGTATTTTGGATTCTAAATGTTACGCATAAATTGTCAAATTAAATGTCAAAGGCTTGAACACAATGTTCTCACAACCATTGGTCTACCTTGCATGGAGCTCAGAGGCAGCCATTCTTGTCTTTATGGACACAAATAAAACATTTTTGTGGGTGACTTATCAGTGAATAAATAGATGTTTGCATGGTGAACAAAACCAAAAATTCTTGCCAAAAAAAATGTAATTAACTAGTTCTAAAAGGGGACATGAGACTCCACTTTGAGTAACCCACTGACACTTCCCTTGAGTCCGGAAAATCTTTTTTCACGCAACTATAGTTCCTGTCTCATGAGTTCAAAACCTTGGAAAATGAAATATGGACAATGTGATTTCCAACTTCTCATGGCATGAAGGTACAAAACAGGACTTGTGTTTTATACATTATGACGTAGTCCAGCTGGCTGGCCTGGGAATACAGCAGGCAGGATTGTTCATTAGATCACTGCAAGATAAGTATTAACACTGTGGTTGTTAATAATGTAGTGACAGGTTAAGTCATGATTTTTTTGTCCTCATTGTTCCTATCGTTGGTATTGGAGCCACTGACCTGTCCGCCATTCAGACTGGAAGCATCTTCTGCCCCAACAGCTCCCAAGAGGGTGTACCTGTTTTCATTCAGCACAGCCACCGGGTACTTGTACTGCCCTTTCTCACAGCCAGCCATCTTTGCTCTTCCTGTATCCGTGACAACCTCACTGTAGGTCCTGTCCAGGAAACTCTCGTCTTCCCGGATGGTTCTGAGGCTAATCAACTACTTCTCCAGTTGCAAAACACGTTCACTCAGGAGCTGCACCTGGACACAATTCCTGCAGGTGTAGTTCACAGAAGCTCCAGCGGTGTCCCTGCCTTCCCACATCCTACAGGAAACACACTGCACCAACATGCCTGCCATTTCTTCAGTGTCAAAAATCACATCAAAGTTCAAACAAGCCAAGCCAAGCCAAGCCTCCCCTCCCCTCCCCTCCCCTCCCCTCCCCTCCCCTCCCCTCCCCTCCCCTCCCCTCCCCTCCCCTCCCCTCCCCTCCCCTCCCCTCCCCTCCCCTCCCCTCCCCTCCCCTCCCCTCCCCTCCCCTCCCCTCCCCTCCCCTCCCCTCCCCTCCCCTCCCCTCCCCTCCCAAAGAGGTCCAGCTGCTACCTAATCAACTACTTTAAGGCTGATTAGTAAATTGATTAGTAAATTACCTGAACCAAGGTCAGCGCTCTTTTTAAACTGCCTCTACCTGTGACAAACCTTACAGCCAATTAACTCTTTACTCCATTTTTCAACTACCTGCTTCTCTGTACTCCATGCAAGTATAACACTAGAACCTGGGTCTTGGTGCTCTTTTTAAACTTTAGGCTATTTAAAAGTTGTCTCTGTTACTTTGTGCACATTAAGGCGATCACGAAGAAAGCTCTACAATGCCTCCCTTCCTGAGAAGATTGAGGAGGTTCACAGGTCAAGGAATACGCTGTTGAACAGGGAATAGGGCATTCTGACTGGTTGCATCACTGCCCATTTGCTAAATCGAATGCCTAGGAAAGCTCAGAAAGGCAGCCAATAACATCACACACCTACACCACCTTTACCACATTCTCATCTCTACCACCATTGGGAAGAAGGTTCAGGCGCTTGAAATGTGTGACCATCAGGTTTAAGAAAAGCTTCTGCCCAGCAACCATGAGCCTCTTGAATATCGCAGAACATATCACAGAACAGCACAGCACATCACATTCCATCTTCCGTGCCTTTAGTTTCGCGATGGACATCAGTTTTTGCACAATGGTTGCCTAATATTACAGTTGTTAAAACAATATTCAGTGTGAGACTAAGTTATTGTATTTTTGATTATTATATATCATATTTGTGTTATTGCATTTATAGGCTTGTTAAACTGCAGCAAATGTGAACTTCATTGTTCCGCTGCAGGTACATATGACAATCAAACTCTCTTGTCTCTTGGTATAAGAAAATAACTGCAGATGCTGGTACAAATCGATTTATTCACAAAATGCTGGAGTAACTCAGCAGGTCAGGCAGCATCTCGGGAGAGAAGGAATGGGTGACGTTTCGGGTCGAGACCCTTCTTCAGACTGATGTCGGGGGTGGGACAAAGGAAGGATATAGGTGGAGACAGGAAGATAGAGGGAGATCTGGGAAGGAGGAGGGGAAGGGAGGGACAGAGGAGCTATCTGAAGTTGGAGAAGTCAACGTTCATACCACCGGGCCGCAAACTGCCCAGGCGAAATATGAGGTGCTGCTCCTCCAATTTCCGGCGGGCCTCACTATGGCACTGGAGGAGGCCCATGACAGAGAGGTCAGACTGGGAATGGGAGGGGGAGTTGAAGTGCTGGGCCACCGGGAGATCAGTGGCGTTAATGCGGACCGAGCGCAGGTGTTCAGCGAAGCGATCGCCGAGCCTGCGCTTGGTTTCGCCGATATAGATGAGTTGACATCTAGAGCAGCGGATGCAATAGATGAGGTTGGAGGAGGTGCAGGTGAACCTCTGTCTCACCTGGAAAGAATGTTTGGGTCCTTTGATGGAGTTGAGGGGGGAGGTAAAGGGACAGGTGTTGCATCTCGTGCGGTTGCAAGGGAAAGTGCCCGGGGTTAGGGTGGTTTGGGTAGGAAGGGACGAGTGGACCAGGGAGTTGCGGAGGGAACGGTCTCTGCGGAATGCAGAGAGGGGAGGGGATGGGAAGATATGGCCAGTGGTGGGGTCCTGTTGTAGGTGACGGAAATGTTGGTGGATGATATGTTGGATCCGCTGGCTGGTGGGGTGGAAGGTGAGAACGAGGGGGATCCTGTCCTTGTTGCGAGTGGGGGGATGGGGAGCAAGAGCGGAGCTGCGGGATGTAGAAGAGACCCTAGTGAGAGCCTCATCTATAATGGAGGAGGGGAAGCCCCGTTTTCTGAAAAACGAGGACATCTCGGAAGCCCTAGTCTGAAACACCTCATCCCGGGCACAGATGCGGCGTAGACGGAGGAATTGGGAGTAGGGGATAGACTTTTTGCAGGGGACCGGGTGGGAAGAAGTGTAGTCCAGATAGCTGTGCGAGTCGGTGGGCTTGTAATAAATGTCCGTCACTAATTTTTCTCCTGTGATGGAGATGGTGAGGTCCAGAAACAGGAGGGAGATGTCAGAGATAGTCCAGGTATATTTAAGGGCAGGATGGAAATTGGAGGTGAAGTGTATAAAGTCAGTGAGTTCTGCATGGGTGCAAGAGGTAGCACCAATGCAGTCGTCGATGTAGCGGAGGTAGAGTTCGGGGATGGGGCCAGTGTACGTCTGGAACAGGGATTGTTCGACGTACCCGACAAAGAGGCAGGCGTAGCTAGGGCCCATGCGAGTGCCCATAGCTACGCCTCTGGTTTGGAGGAAGTGGGAGGAGTCAAAGGACTCTTTCCACGAACCCATCTTCCAGCTCGACTCTGTCATTGCCCAGAACTCACATCCTTCTCTAATTTCTTCGCTATCTCTCTGAACTCATTGTGCCCTTGAGAGGCGCCCTATTCTCTGTCGATTACATTCCCACCAGAACACTAGCATTCCAAGTTTTCTTTCTAGCTTCCACGTCAGTTCATAATGTTAATGAATGGCATTTCTCCCATCCCTCCACCTCCTATTAAGAATTCTGTCGTTACCCCATCATCAAAAACAAACTTACACCTCCGTAACATCTTCTAACTATGCCTACGTCTCATGGAATAAGAGGTACAGGGTGAGCAATTTGGTAAAGAAGTGCAGAGATGGAGCAAGGAAGACTGTCTAACCCAAATCACCCCCACCACACAGCTCTGCCCTTAACCTCTTATCAAGTCCCAACCATTGCCCAAATACCAGTGGCACAGCTGGTAGAGCTGCTGCCCCACAGCACCAGAGACCCTGACCATGGGTGCTATCTGTATGTAGTATGCACGTTCTCCTGGTAAACACATGGGTTTCCTCAGTGCTCTGGTTTCCTTCCACATCCCAAAGACATGCGGATTTGCAGGTTAAATGGCCTTCTGTAAATTGCCCCTCATATGCAGGGAGTGGGATAGAATAGTGCTAGTGTGAATGGGTGATCAATGGCTGGTCTGGACTCAGTGTGCCGAAGGGCCTGTTTCCATGCGATATCTCTAAAAAAACCTAGGATCTAATTTTTCAACAGGGCATGTTGTATCCCTTGGGACTCAACGTTGAATCGAACAATTTCAGATAATCAACCTTTCCAGCTTATGCCACCAATGACCAGGTGTATTAAAGGTCATCAACCTGAAATACTAACTCTGGTTTTCCCTCTCCAGAGATGGCGAGTACTTCCAGATATAGGGTGCAAGTTGCAGCAGGAGTTAATACTGGCATGTAACAAAGCTAGCTCATGCTACCATGGTTATGGGAGATTTCAATATGCAGGTAGAGTGGGAAAATCAGGTTGGTTCTGGACCCCAAGAAAGGGAGTTTGTAGAATGCCTCTGAGATGGATTCTGAGAGCAGCTTGTACTAGAGCCTACCAGAGAGAAGGCAATTCTGGATTTAGTGTTGTCCAATGAACCAGATTTAATAAGGGAACTAAAGGTAAAGGAACTGCTTGGAGGTAGTGGCCATAATATGATTAGTTTTAATCTGCAATTTGAGAGGGAGAAGGTTAAACCAGGAATGTCAGTGTTGCAGTTGAACAATGGGAACTATGAAGGCATGAGAGAGGAGCTGACCAAGGTTGACAGGAAAAGGATCCTAGCAGGAATGATGGTGGAACAGCAATGGCAGAATTTCTGGGTATAATCCAGAAGATGCAGGATAATTTCAATCCAAAGAGGAAGAAAGATTCTAAGGGGGGTAAGAGGCAACCGTGGCTGACATGGGAAGTTAGGGATGGAATAAAACTAAAAGAAAAGGTGTATAACATAGCAAAGAATTGCAGGAAACCAGAGGATTGGGAAACAGAAGGTAACAAAAAGGGCAATACGAGGTGAAAAGATGAAGTACGAGGGTAAGCTGGCCAAGAATATAAAGAAGGATAGTAAAAACTTCTTTAGGTATGTTAAGAGATAAAGATTAGTAAAGACAAATGTGGGTTCCTTGAAGGAAGAAACAGGTGAAATTGTTATGGGTAACCAGGAAATGGCAGAAGAGTTGAACAGGTACTTTGGTTCTGTCTTCAGTAATGAAGACACAAACAATCTCCCAGATGTACTAGAGGACAGAGGATCTAGGGAGACAGAAGAACTGAAAGAAATTTGCATTAGGCGAGAAATAGTATTGGGTAGACTGATGGGACTGAAGGCTGATAAATTCCCAAAGCCTAATAGTCTGCATCCCAGGGTACTCAAGGAGGTGCCTCTAGAAATTGTGGATGCATTGGTGATCATTTTCCAATGTTTTATAGATTCAGAATCAGTTCCTGTGGATTGGAGGGTAGCTAATGTTATCCCACTTTTCAGGAACGGAGGGAGAGAGAAAACGGGGAATTATAGACCAGTTAGCCTGACATCGGTGGTGGGGAAGATGCCGGAGTCAATTATTAAAGAAGTAATAACGGCGCATTTGGATAGCAGTAAAAGGATTGGTCCACGTCAGCATGGATTTATGAAGGGGAAATCCTGCTTGACTAATCTTCTGGAATTTTTTGAGGATGTGACAAGTAAAATTCATGAAGGAGAGCCAGTGGATATCATGTTTCTGCATTTTCAGAAAGCTTTTGATAAGGTCCCACACAGGAGATTAGTGGGCAAAATTAGAGCACATGGTATTGGAGTACGGTATTGACATGGATAGAGAATTGGTTGGCAGATAGGAAACTAAGAGTAGGAATAACGGGTTCCTGTCAGAATGGCAGGCAGTGGCGAGTGGAGTGTCGCAAGGTTCGGTGCTGGGGCCGTAACTATTTATAATATATATATTAATGATTTAGATGATGGGATTAAAAGTAACGCTAGCAAATTTGCAGATGAATTTGCGTAATATCATCTAGTTAATCCTCTCCCCTGCAATAGTTCAATGGCATAAATTGTCTGTGCCTGTCTTGCATTTCATGTCTAAGCCATCTGCCCAGGTTTTCACCTTCTCATCAACGCACATGCCTGCCATCATGCACCTCATCTTAAGTTCACTCTGAATTCTCCCTTCCTACTTCCCTCAGTCCTGGCCACAATTCTTCAGTAGGTGAAGTCTGCCAGTGTCTCCTCGTTACACTAACCGTCACTTCACTATTTCCCAAAATCTACTCTGTAATTTCAGGCTTGCTTCTCTCAAAAGGTTTTGCAAATCTCTCCTCATCTATATACTAAAACTCTCGTTTGTTTGTTTGTTTGTTCCTGAACTACTGCCAAAATGGTACAGGATAGCGTGACAATTTTAGGCCCACCTTACTCACCGTCATCCCTTTGGTGCTAATGGAAGAAGTTTCATTGAAATCGGTGTTATATTTTTTAAGTTATTCACATTTTAAAGTTTAAATCTATCTCCTAGGGAGGAGGGGAGGAGGGAGGATAAGGGGGGGGGGGGTGAGGGGAATGAAATGGGAAGGGGAAGGGGAAGGGGAAGGGGAAGGGGAAGGGGAAGGGGAAGGGGAAGGGGAAGGGGAAGGGGAAGGGGAGGGGAAGGGGAGGGGAGGGGAGGGGAAGGGGAGGGGAGGGAAAGGGGGGATGGAGGAGGGGAGGTGGAGGGGAGGGGAAGGAGGAGGGGAGGTGGGAAGGAGGAAGGGGAGGGAGAGGGAGGGAGGGAGGGTGGGGGGGAGGGAGGGGGAAGGGGGGAAGAAAAGGTGCTTTACCAATGCAGGAGAGGTTTGGGCCCAACGGATCCACTTGGTCAAGACTCATTATAAATATATCTTGCTGCTTCTGCTTAATTGTCCACAAAGTGTAGCACACTCCATCACTCACGTTGCTACCCCTAACTGTTCTCCATGAAGTACATAGCTAACCCTCTCATGCTCCTTTCCCTAAACCACTTTGGACACTGCTGACATTCCTGTTCACTCCCAGAACGAGTGCTTCTTTAAATACTGGATTAGCATCTCATAATATATATATATATTTTTTTAAATATATATATATATATAATTGCTGTGTACTAAATAGTTGATACACCTATTGTTCTGCCATTATGAAGTTCTTGATTATATTTTAAATAACATACTAATTATATCAATCCCTTTACTTTTGTTTCTTTTCTTTTGTTGGCTCTTTAGTATTGCTGTTATACACTTCTTAAAGTTAATCTGTAACCCATGTTGCACTTGCATGTTTTTCTTTCCTTTTTTCACAGAAGTATCAGGGACACAACTGTAGACAGACGAGGGAGGACATTTAAACATCATGCCCTACTTAGAATGTTCAGTGTGCTTCCCATGGGCTGCAAAGAGCTACAATGTGTAGCGCATATTTTGAATGGAGCACTAATGGGCAGGTCCTGCCAAAGTACCATGAAAGCCAACAAATTGTGCACCAGGCCATGCGAAAGAATTGGCTCAGGCATTCAGGATAAATTCTCTTTCTGTGTTTGCAGAATCCATCAGGATCCAGTTCAGGTTTATCTGTCGTCATTAGGCTGCTTCCAACTGTGCTCAGTTGCTGTACAATCACATACTGTACTACAAAAATAACACAAGTATGCCATTCAAGGCATCAATCTAAATTATCCTGGATTGAATTGGGATTATATTCATGCTGATTTCCCCTGATTATTATCAGAATGTAATTTGAAGGAACAGCCCAAATATTTTAGTAATATGCTACTTTATGGATCAGCTCCAGCTCTTTCCTGTTGAAGCACTTTTATGTTCATGTTTCTGCTTTTCAAAGATATATTAGGTAAGCTATTTATTTTAATGACATACCTGCAGCAAATGGAAATTGCTGTGACCTCTCCTTACTTGGCACCCACTCACCCACACACACACACACACACACACACACCTCGATGCTCCAGTAGGGGTCTCCACCGGTGTAATTAGCAGCAAGAACAATCTCTACCTGCAAACTCTCGATATTAATGAGGTCAACTAAAGCATTCTCATTGCTACCTATGAATAGGTCAGAGTTCAACATGGGCATACTGCCATTTCGTGTGTCTCAGAGCACAGTATAATTAATACAAAAACAAGCCCTAACTCCCCCCCCCCCCGCAATCTTTGCACATCTCCAATACTTCCCACTCGTCACTTTAATTTCGTGTTTCATGTATCTTGTTTTTTATGACTGTTAGCAAACCAATTTCCCTCCTGGGATAAATAAAGTTATATCATAACTTATTGTATAGTTTGGAATTTTATCGGCCACTTGTATTAGAGAACTATAAAAACAAACAGCAGGAAGAGTTCAGTGGGTCAAACAGTATCAGAGTCTCGACCAGAAACATCAACCGTCCCTTTGTCTCCACAGGTGCTGCTTGACTCTCTGAGTTTTTCAAGCAGTGTGATGTTTGCTTCAGATTCCAGCATCTGCAGTGTCTTATACCTCCTTTATAAGGGAATAGTCTCTGATGGAGCAGTGGCTACTATAAAGGGACCCCTTCTCACGCTCTCTTGCCTTTGAGGCAGCAGAAGTTATGTAATGCCCTCCAGGCGCTGTAGACAAAAGTAGCGATCCCGCGGGTGTCGCTCTGGGTGCAGGCGGCCAGGGTATAACCAGGGATCTTCAGATGGGAGCTGTCACTTTTGCGAGTCTCTTGGAGCAGGATTGCAGTGACTTTGTGGGTCTGTAGCAGATGTTCAATGATGGTGGTCTTCGCCTTGGTGAGGCCTTCCGCATTCAGCTGCAGCAGGGTGATGCCATCCGGTTCGACATCCGTAGGTGCCCGCCCTAAGAAGGGCGCATGCTCCGGGTTGGCGCCAAGCTGCAGCGGGTGAGATTGCATTTGGGCTGCAAGCTGTTGTTGTTTGTTTGTTGTTATTTCTGCTTCTGCTTCTGCTGTCTCTGTTTGTTGTCGTTCGCCTGACCGAGGTCAGTTGACAGGCTCACCACGAGGAGGTCGGCTACATGACCCCTTAAATAATAATATCACCCATCTGACCTGTTAGCTATAGTCAAGAAACTGCAGCTGGCCAAACTCGGTGCAATCAAATTTCCCACAAGGCCACGCCAGCAACCTTTTGGTTTACTTGCAGAGACGAGGTGACTGGGGTGCCTCATATAAATATGTAATTGCTATGGTGATAACGAGTTGCCTTCTTTTACAGAACCTCAAGAATTTTCATATAATGAAAGATGGCATTATGTTTATGACACTGGATTAGTAATCCCAAAGCTTGTGGTAATGATGCCAGATGTATGGCCACAAAGCTCATTTTGGCAGTGTAAGATTTGAGAAGTTTTCCCTCATTCTGAAAGCAACACAAAACCAAAGAGCGGCAGTTTGGACATTTTAAACGGGAGACTGGGGCTGATAGCGGAGAAAGGCTGCGGTCGGTTTTTTCCAAGGGACCAGCCACAAAAGCAAAAACCTTACAGCCCAGTCTCTAGGTTTCTGCAAAGCCACGACCAGAACAATGGATGGGTATTGGCCATGCAGAAGCTTGCGAAACAAGGTCGAAGTCCAGACACTGGGGCACTGACATCAGCATACTCACATTGCCCCAAGCCGACCTACACAGTTAATCTCGTTAAGGGGGCACAATAGCCCATAGAAAACTACCTGGTAGGTGATGGGAAACCAGTTAAACCCATCACCTCGCAATGAAATACCAATTAACACCGTCTGGCCATCCCCGGTATCCCCGGACATAAGCGCAGATCAGAGAGAAAACTCATACATATCTTTTTAAACAAAGAGATTCCAAGATCTGGCGGGAGATAGGACGGGTCAGAATAGTATAACTGGCCACGACTTTTGGGTTTTAAACTCAAGAAGAAAACCTGCAAGGAACGCAAGCAGGCAAAAAAACGGATGCAAGGAAGCAAGTTAAACGGATGCAGGAGGAAGAAAAGACAGGCAAGAAGAAGCGAAGTGCAAGAAAGAGGAACCGGCACGCAACTTGAGAAGAAATACTGCAAGATGAACAGCCAGTAACCCCAGTAATAGCCCCATGGTGAGCAGGTACCCCAATTCTGCATATCCTGGACATAGTTTGGTGTAGAGGGGAGGGTGGTTTGAATAAACGTGGGTGTGTAAAGGAATGTGTGTTGGTCAATTTTGCGATGTGTCGTACGTTCCCCATCTTACAGTCGTGTATATGTCTTGTAGAACTGTGTGTTTTATGATTCATAGTTATAAGTATTCATGTGATTCGGTATGTGTTTTATAGACATGTATAAGTATTCATGGACAATAGTCCCAAGCGCTCAATAAAAGCCTTTTTCATTTAAACCCTGGTTTTCAAATCTGGTCTGGTTGAATTTTCTGCACTATAAACGCTCCTGCATCTAAGTCCAGTGTCTAGAACCGTAGGGGGTGAGTGGGTCGAACCACTCACGGGGAACCAGTGTGCGCGGCCTGGTCAAGGGATCAGAGCAAGGCACGGGGACCTTAGGTCGGGCGAAAGCTGGGCGCAGAAACCCCTTACAGATAATGGTGACCACGAAGGGACACTGGCAGCAGGATGATAGTGTACCAGAAAAGGATTTTAAAACTAGGGATGTAATGGACGAGTGCATTGCGGACTATGTTTTTAGCAAGGTGAACATCACCAAACAATGGATGTGTGGTTTGTTAGAGAACAAGCACCCACTGGATGCAGCGATCCGGTGGACGGCCAGTAAAGCCCACAAGAAATCTGTAGCGCACGGTAGCGCAGCGGTAGAGTTGCTGCTTTACAGCGAATGCAGCGCCGGAGACTCAGGTTCGATCCTGACTATGGGTACCGCACTGTAAGGAGTTGGTACGTTCTCCCCGTGACCTGCGTGGGTTTTCTCCGAGATCTTCGGTTTCCTCCCACACTCCAAAGACGTACAGGTATGTAGGTTAATTGGCTGGGTAAATGTAAAAATTGTCCCTAGTGGGTGTAGGATAGTGTTAATGTACGGGGATCACTGGGCGGCACGGACTTGGTGGGCCGAAAAGGCCTGTTTCCGGCTGTATATATATGATATGATATGATATGAGAAGGCGGTCTGGCTGACCTGCTATAAAAAGCAGGTCCAGCTTTTGGACTGCGTGTTTGTGGCACAGGCAGCCCAGATCCGGGACCTTCAGGAGGAGGTAGAGGAGAAGGCTGCGGGTGGGAACCAGTTGATTGAGGCTCTGGACTCTTTAAACAAGGAGCGCCGGGTCGTGACCAACCGCCACAAGGCCAGGGTAGAGCTGATGGAGTGCCAGATCACTGAGGCCATGCGCAGTAAGGGCAAGCTCAGGGAGCAGTGCGCTTCCCTGAGCCGCCAGCTGGAGACCCAGGAAGAGAACCTTAAGGGAGTTAGGGCAGCCTATAAAATGGTTTTGGAGGACAGGTCGGAAGGGGCCGACCACGGGGCCTGCCTGCAGGAGATAGGGGGTCTGCGGGGTGCTTTAAATAAAGCAAGCGGGCTGGGCTGTTTGATGAACCCCCCCGCGGGCCAGTCACTAGCGGGTGCGAAGGTCCCGGTTCCGGTCCCCAGAAAGACCGTGGTGGCTTCGGCCCCCAGACTCCACAATTCCCCTAGCTACGAGGCATCCTGGGAAAGGGGTAGTGTAGGGGAGAGAGAGAGAGAGAGAGGAGCTCCCGGTCGAGGACTCGGCACCGGCGCCCATGTGCCCGGTCCTGGAAACCAGACGGGGACCCACCGCGCTGACAGGCTGCGGAGGATCAAAGGTGGGAGACAGCGCGGTGCAGCCGCAGGAGGCGAACCGCTGCAGCCCTGACAGGGATTAGCTGAGCCGCCCTGGGAAGGCGGCGCTGTATTATATTTTAGATAGATAAGGATTAGGTAATATAGATAAGGATTAGGTAATTAGATAAGGATAAGTAATTTAGATAAGTTTTGTGGGGATAGTTAGAGTTTAAATAAAGTTGATGCGTCCAGGATGTGTGGGTGTGGGGTGCAGGCTGGGGGTCAAGAGACCCGCCCGCAGAAGCGTTAACAAAGCCAAGCGCTCCCCAAGAGGCTGGCTATACCATATTTCTTTATCTGTTTTTCTGGAGTGGAAGGAGGCACTCGTATGGTGGATCGTTGCCACGGCGATCGGATGCGGGTGGGCCTATCGGGGCCGCACCAAGGACATCATCATTTACGGCTGCTCCGGGGACACGGCTCCCATCGCGACCGATGGGACTGGAAGGAGAGAAGCGGAGGAGACCGCAGTTCACTTCCATGAAGGCCGGTGGCCGGGGTGGCTGGGATCGAACTCTTCAGAGTATTCCAGCGCCTCAGGCTTTGCTTATCGGGACACTACGTTATTGTGCCCGAGATTCAAGATCATCGCCCAAAGGGTAAGCACCACCGTTGGAAAAAGGATCTGCCTGGTATGCACGGGGAAGGTCCCCACGAGCAGGCGGTGGTGGCTGAGGAAAACGAGCCGGACAATGGCCAACTCCACTGTTGAGTGGGAGAGACTTAACAACAACACTCACAGAACTATTTCTGGGACTAAAGAACAGTTGAGTGTGTGTTGGGACAAATGGTGGGAACCGGATGAGGGGATTTATATGTGTATGTGGGGTTCGAGGTATCGTTGCCCCACGGGCAACAGCATATTTTTCCAGAGACAGTGGCAGGATGACGGTAAGGGGATGAGGTGGGATGATAGCTCGCGGGCTTGTGGGGTCCCCCTTTCCCCGATCCCGGTAAATGCCACTGAACTCATCACACAACCACGCATAACACCTCCCACAGTTCCGCTGGCAGTAGCACAGGAGGGTGAGTGCCCAAAAACCACGAAGGGGCCCGGGAATGGCCTGGTACTGATACCGACTGACCAGGTATTGTACCAGGGGGTGCACTACGCGGTAGCCTCGGTGATTTTAAACCTCACCGAGGTGCGGTTGCCGGAGTGGTGCCCCAGGGAAACTGAAAGACTAACCGGGTATATCAGGGAGAATGGAGAGACCGTTACGTGCGGGTGGGCGAGCAGGACCCAGCCGCAAGCTGCTAGGAGGACGGGCCCCCTCCGCACCGAGTGAACTGTGTTTTTGTATTGTCCTCTTCGAATTTGTATCAAGAATGATTGTGAAGGAATGTACAAAATGTATCATTTTGCTGTTGTGTTGTTTTCATGTCCTACATTAAAGCTGACACCAGTAGGAGGATGGCGGAGGCATCGGCCTGGGACAAGGTGTAAGTGTATATGTCTGACATGAAAATGTACATACTTGTAATATAGTTTTGCCCGGGACACGGGCAGTAAAGGTCAGCCTAAAAGATGGGGACTGTACGTTCGCAATGGAACACTAGTTTAGTTAAAACCTCAGGGGTCTGGATGCGGAGAATCGGGAAAACATTGCTCAACCACATTATTTAATTGATTCGATAAGCTGGGGTTATGCAAATCAACAGGAGGGACTGTAAGATTTGAGAAGTTTTCCCTCATTCTGAAAGCAACACAAAACCAAAGAGCTGCAGTTTGGACATTTTAAACGGGAGACTGGGGCTGATAGCGGAGAAAGGCTGCGGTCGGTTTTTTCCAAGGGACCAGCCACAAAAGCAAAAACCTTACAGCCCAGTCTCTAGGTTTCTGCAAAGCCACGGCCAGAACAATGGATGGGTATTGGCCATGCAGAAGCTTGCGAAACCAGGTCGAAGTCCAGACACTGGGGCACTGACATCAGCATACTCACAAAGCCCCAAGCCGACCTACACAGTTAATCTCGTTAAGGGGGCACAATAGCCCATAGAAAACTGCCTGGTAGGTGATGGGAAACCAGTTAAACCCATCACCTCGCAATGAAATACCAATTAACACCGTCTGGCCATCCCCGGTATCCCCGGACATAAGCGCAGATCAGAGAGAAAACTCATACATATCTTTTTAAACAAAGAGATTCCAAGATCTGGCGGGAGATAGGACGGGTCAGAATAGTATAACTGGCCACGACTTTTGGGTTTTAAACTCAAGAAGAAAACCTGCAAGGAACGCAAGCAGGCAAAAAAACGGATGCAGGAGGAAGAAAAGACAGGGAAGAAGAAACGAAGTGCAAGAAAGAGGAACCGGCACGCAACTCGAGAAGAAATACTGCAAGACGAACAGCCAGTAACCCCAGTAATAGCCCCATGGTGAGCAGGTACCCCAATTCTGCATATCCTGGACATAGTTTGGTGTAGAGGGGAGGGTGGTTTGAATAAACGTGGGTGTGTAAAGAAATATGTGTTGGTCAATTTTGCGATGTGTCGTACGTTCCCCATCTTACAGTCGTGTATATGTCTTGTAGAACTGTGTGTTTTATGATTCATAGTTATAAGTATTCATGTGATTCGGTATGTGTTTTATAGATATGTCTTATAGAACTGTATAAGTATTCATGGACAATAGTCCCAAGCGCTCAATAAAAGCCTTTTCCATTTAAACCCTGGTTTTCAAATCTGGTCTGGTTGAATTTTCTGCACTATAAACGCTCCTGCATCTAAGTCCAGTGTCTAGAACCGTAGGGGGTGAGTGGGTCGAACCACTCACGGGGAACCAGTGTGCGCGGCCTGGTCAAGGGATCAGAGCAAGGCACGGGGACCTTAGGTCGGGCGAAAGCTCGGCGCAGAAACCCCTTACAGCAGCTAGGGAATTAATTGATTAATCTTGAATAAAAAGACAGTATTTGTGATGATGACCATAACGTTGTATATTTGTTGCAAAAAAGCATCTGCTGCATTAATGAACTTCGTTAAATCTGCAGACCTTACTTGATCTCACTTTCAAATGAGACAGACTCACAATAGTCTGATTCAACTCCTATCTGCCATCTGACTGGCCCAGCATGAATAAAACTGTATAGATCAGCTGCCACCAATCTAGGCACGACATCTGACATTACACAGCACGGCAGCCTCTGCAAAGTCCCCCTTAGGAAATATCTGGGATTATGCCTGTATTTGCAGAGCTGTCTCACAAACTATACGGACGGCAACACCTTGGCAAAGCAATACTCGCTGAAACATATATATTAGCTAATGTTCCACACACTTCCATCACCGTCCCCTGATATGGCTTCTCCCACTGGCAGGTGGTAACATACGTTCGTACATCTGGAGGGAGTGGACTGGAAAATCTTCGACACTGGATTTGAATCCCAGGCTATCTAGTTAAATATGAACAAAGAAACCTCCGGCTGATTATCATCTCACCTCCTCCTGCGGGGACTGAGGATTGTTATGTGATAAAGGGATAGAGGGCAGCAACAGTTCTGATTGATGCTCAATGCCGATCAACTATTGCAGCTCAGAAGCAGAATCGCAAAAGCAGCTCAGTCAAAAGAATCAAGGTATTTAATTGTCATATGTATTGACAACAGAACAATGAACTTCTTACTTGCTGTCGTTTAACAAGTATGCAAATGTATACATAGATAAAATATAATAATCAAGAAAAATTAAATACATTTACAACAATTATACTAGGGGGCCATAATAGTGCTAAAGCCAGTCAGTGCAGTCCATAGTAGTTCATCGTTGCTGAGGTTAGAGTTATGTGGCATTCAAGTCAAATCTGGCACAGTTGCCAGACTGGACTTGTGGAACATACTGAGATTCAACATGAGATAACATGCTTGATCTGACCTCCAACAATCTTTGTCTCCTAGAAGTACTTGAAAGTAATGTACAGTTCTCTGGAATAGTGTCCTATCTTCTCACTAAGGACTTCCTTCATTCTAAACAGGATAGATTGAGAATGGATCGGTCTGTTTGGGTCTGAGTGCTCTGTAGAATTGAAATTCGCATTCACTATTTGCTATATCTCCCCACGCTAGCATTGCATTAAAGTTGGTAGCTAACCTTAACTTAATAACCGAGATAAGAACAGACCTACGTGTAAATAAAGTGCAAACAAGATAAAGCTACAGTATAGGATAACATACTTCATGCAAGCGAGGAATTTTCTTGCACCCTGACACGAAACTAATCTGAATGCTGACTGCACAGTGCAAGCAGCGTGCAGTAGTCATAGGTAGGCAACCTTGTAACCAACAATTCAGCCCTTTCACATCCAGTTATGATAAAAATCGGTGGACATCAGGAGGGGGAGGTTCCTTGAACATTTGCTTCTCAGCAATGACACACAAGCACAAAAGGCAAGGTTAAAACATTTGCAACCGTCGTCAGGCAGGTGTGCTGAGCTTGCAATCCATCCCATTGTCCTCTTGAGGTTCCTGTGATCTCAGAAATCCGTTTCCAGCAACGTAAATTCATTCCGCGTGACGTCAAGAAAAATGTGGTACACTTTATTCACTGGAAACACAGCTTCCCAGCTGCGTTGCTGAAGACAGGTGCTTCACAAGCAATGGCACCTCCAGGGAAGATGTTGCAGTATCTCTGTAACTACCCATTAATGTTTATGTATTAACCACATATACCCTGTCTGCAAAGACCAGACAAAACCAATCTGGATAAATAACAATTTGAATAGTCAACTTTCAATCATTTGCAAAGTGATTAAAGATGTTGTTGACAATTTTATCAAGCAGCACATAAATAAATACTCACTGTTGCATTATGTTGGCTCAAGGAAGACAATTCAGCTCCAGGCCTAATGACAGCCATGGTCAAAAAGGAGTTAAAAAATGTATTTGAAAGGTAAGATGATACCATCAAAGGGCAACATTTGACTTTGTGTTTGGAGTCAAAGAGACCAAGTAAAACTAGATGTTTCGAAGACTATCTGCTGAGTACCTGGACAAAGCAACAAGATTGTTTCAGGGTTATCTCTAGCTGAACCATCTTCTACAGATTCATCAATATATTTTTCCCCATCGTAAGATTAAAAGCAGAAATATCTTACAGAAGATGAGTATTGGTGATTGCACAATAATAGGTTCCCTTCACCACTCAGTTAATGAAGGCAGTTCTTGCCTGTAAGCAACACAATTTGGGTAACAAGGTTTCTTTTTTAGTTTTCTTAGTTTTAGAGATTCAGCGCGGGAACAGGCCCTTCAGCCAACTGAATCCGCACCAACCAGCGATCCCCACACACTAACACTATCTTACACACACTGGGGATAATTTTACATTTATACCAAGCCAATTAACCGACAAACCTGTACGTTTTTGGAGTGTAGGAGGAAACCGAAGATCTCGGAGTAAACCCACACAGTCACGGGGAGAACACACAAACTCCGTACAAACAAGCAGCCGTAGTCAGGTTCAAACCCAGGTGTTTGGTGCTGTAAGGCAGCAACTCTACCGTTACGCTACCGTGCCGCCATTTCTATTTAACCTAACCACCATTCCTTGACAAGAATATAACCTAACCACTGATTCTTGATATTGAAAGGGATTATCATCATTAAATCCCCCATTGACAAGATGTTGTGTCATAATGGCATATAGACAATATATAATAATAAAAAATACAGTCAATTAATAATCATAATACTAGGTAGCTATATAGTGCAGAAATCAAGGACTATATTGCAAACCAAAGACACAGTCCAAAGAAGATCATAGTTGCTGAGGTTTGTGTTGTGTAATGTTCAAGAGCCTGATGGTTACTAGAAAGAAGCTGTTCTGCCGTGGTCATGGTTTTCAGGCTCCAGTACCTTTTTTTCCTGATGGTGGTAGTGAATTGAGAGCCTGGCCAGGGTCTTTGAAGCCTTTTTGACTGCCTTGATTCCTGGATGTTTAAGTTGGCGATCCATGCCATGATGCAATCAGTCAATATGCTCTTTACAGTACACCTGCAGACGTTCAATTGAGTATTTATCAACATACTGAATCTCCTCAATCTTCCAAGGAAGTAGAGGCATTGATTGTTTCTTTGTGATTGCATTAATGTGCTGAGCCCGGACAGATCTCCAGAGATAAGTACACCCAAGAATTTAGAGTTAGGCTCATACTGCACAGAAATAGGCTCTTCGACCCAACTTGCCCATGCCAACCAAGGTGCTCCATCTACACTAGTCCCACCTGGCCTCATTTGACCCATATCCATCTAAACCTTTCCTATCCATGTGCCTGTCCAAATGTCTTTTAAATGCGGTTATAATACTCACCTCAACTAACTCCTCTGGCTGCTCGTTCAATATACCCACCACTCTGTGTGAAAAGTTAACCCTCAGATTTCCATTAAATATTTCCCCTCTCATCTTAAACCTATGTCATCTAGTTCTTGAATCCCCTACTCTGGGTAAAAGACTGCTCATTCATTCTATCTATTCCCTTCATGATTATATACATCTCTATAAGATCCCCCCTTAGCCTCCTGTGTTCCAAGGAACTTGAAGTCTTTTTTATAGACAATTATACTCAGAAAAATAACTCTGCATCTCAACCACTCATAGCAACCACATATTAATTATGGGCTGCTTATTTTGCTGAGCATAATTCAAAATATAAAGCAAAAACTAAAAAAAAAAAGGCATTTTGGCAATTTAATATATTGAATTTGAATAAAGCTTTCAAGGTTCGGTTGGCACAAGGACCATGATTTCAAATCCTTTTCAACATTTTGCTTATGCTGACAGCAACAGTGGTTAGAAGTGCGTTTGATGATGTGAAGCAAATGCATCTCAATTCGAGATGTATTTCTGTCATCTCATCATGGAACCTGAGATCACCTACCCCAGCCAAACTTTGGAATGACTGCATACGAATGACCACATTGTTCGTTTGTTTGGAGAAAAAAAAGTAAAAAACGGGTAAGCATTATCTGAATTATTGATGCATAAAGTGCTCAACGATTTGTATCTTAAATTAAATAAAAACTCATGAAGAAATGTTAGAAGGAGACAACTCTGTAAAGTTCCAACAAATTGTGAACTCAGAAGGTGACATTGCTCCTCAGTTCCATTTCTCTTCATCACATCACCAATGGGAATAGAGTCATGAAATTTTAAACAGGAAATTTATAGAAAACAAAGCTCATGATACTGTTGTCACTATTATAGGTGGAAATCACAATTGGAGGGAATGCAGTTGTTATTGCTGCAGCATTGAAGTGGTGTTGGGGTTGTTTAACTCATTACTGCTGGCGTAGGTAGCATGTGAACTTGAAGCAAAGTTTCACTTCCACACATTGTGGCTTCTAATCCCCATTTCAATCCGTTGTTGTGCCAGTGGCTGCACTTGGCTTTGATTTACCTACCGCTGCTCTTGGATTAAAATTGAGCTGCAGTGCATTCATGAATATTAAATCCAGTGCTCCAATTTTGCTGCACTTGACTAAGCAGACTGTGGAGTTTCAACAAGGGTCTGCATGTGTTGCAGTAGCGTGAGTATCCAAGATATTTATAGATTCATGGAATGATACAGCACACGAGACAAGTGTCAGGTTATTGTGTTGGCTTCTTGGTCGAACTAACAAACTAATTCAACTCCCCTACTTTTTGCTGTGGTTTGTAAATATTTTCACTTCACGGATCAATTTAACTGACTTTGGAATGTTCCAGTACATGCTCCGACCAGCCTGTCTGCAGTGCCTTCCAGGGCACTGCACGGTGGTGCAGCGGTAGAGTTGCTGCCTTACAGCGAATGCAGCGCCAGAGACTCGGGTTCGATCCTGACTACGGGCACCGTCTGTACGGGGTTTGTACGTTCTCCCCGTGACCTGCGTGGGTTTTCTCCGAGATCTTCGGTTTCCTCCCACACTCGAAAGACGTACAGGTTTGTAGGTTAATTGGCTGGGCAAATGTAAAATTGTCCCTAGTGTGTGTAGGATAGTGTTAATGTGCGGGGATCGCTGGGCGGCGCGGACCCGGTGGGCCGAAGGGCCTGTTTCCGCGCTGTATCTCTAAATCTAAATCTAAAATCTAAACTTGCACTGTGCTGAATCGTTTCCTCCTGTCACCTCTAGTTCTTAAGCCAGTCATTTTTAATCTATTTAGGTGGACATATGCTACATTAATGACTGCATTGGGGCTGTCTCCTGCACCCGTGCAGAGCTTGTGGACTTCATTAACACCGCTAACTTGCACCCTGCCCTCAAATTCACCTCTCCCCCCTTTCGTGATCTCCCTGTCTCCATCTCAGGAACAGAGTATCGTCTGACATCTTTTACGCATCTACCCACTCCCACAGTTATCTGAATTACACTTTCTCCCGCCCGGCCTCTCAATTCCTCTGTCTCCGCTGCATTGTGATCCCCATATGTGCCTTTCCATTCTAGCACATCCAAGATCTCCTCTTTCTTCAGTAAATGTTGTTTTCCCCCATTCTATTATAGATGGATCCCTCACCCACATCTCCTCTGTGACCAGTAGTTCTGCTCTTGCTTTCCTCCCCTCCAGACAGAACAAGGTTAGTTTCCCCAGTCATCACCTTTCACCCATCAGCCTCCGTATCCAAGACACCATCCTCCGACCTTTCCATCGCATCCAAAGCGATCCACACAACTAGTCACATCTCCCCAGCTCCATCCCTTCACCTTCTACAGAGACCAGTGCCTCTGCAACTCCATGGTTCATTCATCCCTTCCAACCCAAACCTCCCCCTCCCCAGGTACTTTCCCCTGCAACTGCAAGAGATGTAACACCAGTGGCTATACCTCCTCCCTCGCAGGAACCCCAGCAGTCCTTCAAGGTGAGATAGGCATTCACGTGCTCGTCCCCTACCTTCATATACTACATCCAGTGTTCTCGATGTGGCCTCCTATACATCGGTGAGACCAAGTGTAGACTCGGAGACCGTTTAGCTGAACACTTACACTTGTCCACCAAGTCCTGCTGGATCTCCCAGTTGCTAACTGTCATAACAGCCCTTCCCATTCCCATACTGACCTTTCTGTCCTGGGCCTCCTCCATTGCCAGAATAAGGCCACACACAAACTGGAGGAACATCACCTCATATTCTGCTTGGGTAGCATACAACCCAACGGTATGAGCATTGAAATCTCCAATTTTTAGGTAACCTCTTACTAAAGCCCCCTAAATCCAGCCCCTTTTCCCCTCCCTTTGCTGACTTTCCTGCACCACTCCTCCTCTGCACCCACATAGACTCCCTTCTATTTCTCCCCACCCCCTCTCCCCTCCTGTTACTTTCCTCCCTCCAGATTCAAAATTTGCAACACTTCAACCTTGTCTCACATCTTCTGCTTTTATCTCTGCCATTTGTTCCAACCATCTACCTATTAAGAACCTCTCTCGCCTGCGTTCACCTATTACCTGCCACGTTTTGTCCTGCTTCTCCCCTCCTCTAGCTTACTAGCTTTCTTGTATAATCACTCCCTATAATCTCTGAAAAAAGGTCTCGACCTGAAACGTCACCCATCCATGTTGTCCAGAGATGCTGCCTGACCTGCCGAGTTACCCTAACACTTGGTGTCCTTTAGTTTTAGTCATTCTTGTGTACTCCTTTAAAATTGGAACATGTAGTTCCAGTTGCCATCCAGGTTCTACCTACTGAATTGTAAAGTGCCATGGTCATTCAGCCTCATTGTCCACACTCCGCCACACGTCCCCACATGTCTGTACTGACCTAACTGTACTAAATTCATTCACCAGTATGTGGTTTGTAGTCATTGGAATTCAAGTGACGTATAGGCGCTTATAAAAAAAAATGGTGTCAGTATCTGCCTGTACCACTTCCTCAGGTGGTGTGATCCAGGAAGAGAAGCATATAACCTCAAACCTTGTGATAAATTTCTACTGTGTCTGTTAATTCAACTCCCTTTCAGAGTTTGAATTATATTCTGTGTGCCCAATTCATTATCAATTGCTTCCTGTCCCCTCGACAATGTTGTTTCTGTACTGCCACCATCCTTTTAATCCTTTTGACCTAAATTTTGCTAAATTTTATTTTATTTGTGGCCCCATGAAATTTACCTGTTGCGTACTGAACATGGAAACCAACTGCTAAGGTCATGGACCACATTTCCAATTCCTTCAAGTTCCTGATATGTCTGGGCCTGAAAACAGTGGCGGTTAGAGACTTAAGATACATAGCTTTGTTCCCTCTGTGCTTTTCCAAGTTATAGCAAAGTAAAATCCGGTAGTCATACATACAACAGCTGGAATTGCAACCATCATCACAAAAGTAAATGTTTTTCCAGTACTTCATTAATTTTATAGGGAACAAGTTGTATAAGGACTGAAGATAGACACAAAAAGCTGGAGTAAATCAACGGGACAGGCAGAATCTCTGAAGAGAAGGAATGGGTGACATTTCGGGTCGAAACCGTTCTTCAGACCCAGACTCTTCAACCAGTATACAGACTGGTTGCCTGACTTCCTACAATACCAACAGCCACTACACTTCCCAGCAAGCTCCGATTATTGGCATCACAACATTGTGAAACTTCAATGTAAGTGCAAGTTTTTTTTTCTTTTCTTGCTCCTGGCAGCATGATCGAGCTGAAGTCATGTTGTTGCTCTATTTCAGTCGCGCTCAGATTGTCTTATTATATGCTTGCTTTCGGTGTTATTTTTTTCTGGTTTTGTTTTATTTACATTTTGCTCCCTGACCAAAAACATATTGTGGTATTTAAATGCATCCTCAGCTTTATGGGCTAAATATACATACCAGGAGTGTACACATGCTGTGGCAAGCTTCCAAAATAACCCAATAGGATTGAATTAAGAATCCGGTTACAATGTGGATGTTTTACAGGAACAGATCTCTGCTGTCTGTACGACACAACATCCGTGGTCACACTGCTTGTTCCAGCATCTTCCCAGACACAGTCTTTCAGCGGGTGCCTGACCCCAGCACAGTAGTGGGGGTTGGGGTGTGGGTGGAGTGGGTGGGGGGGGGGGGGGGGGGAGGGGGGAGGGAGCACGGCAGTGAGGGTTCTCTCAATGGAAGCAGCTACTGCACTGACAGCAATGACAGTGGTGGACTCTGACCACTCCCCCACGATGGTCAGACCTTGCAGTTAAATGGCCTGTTAGTGAATGTCTTTGACACTTGCAAACATTCAAAATAATTTTGGACATGTCAGTAACATTTAAAAAGGTTCATATATAGAAGAAATTAAAAAGCCAAAGGACTAAAGAGCATGCACACACACACACACACACACACACACACACACACACACACACACACACACACACACACACACACACACACACACACACACACACACACACACACACACACACACGTGCATGCATGTACACACACGCACACACACGTGCATGCATGCACACACAAATGCACACACACACACTCGTACATCAGTCATTGAAAGTAGGCATGCAGGTGCAGCAGGCAGTGAAGAAAGCGAATAGTATGTTGGCATTCATAGCGAGGGGATTTGAGTATAGGAGCAGGGAGGTTCTGCTGCAGTTGTACAGGGCATTGGTGAGACCACACCTGGAGTATTGCGTACAGTTTTGGTCTCCTAATCTGAGGAAAGACATTCTTGCCATAGAGGGAGAACAGAGAAGGTTCACCAGATTGATTCCTGGGATGACAGGACTTTCATATGAAGAAAGATTGGATAGACTCGGCTTGTACTCGCTGGAATTTAGAAGATTGAGGGGGGATCTTATAGAAACTTACAAAATTCTTAAGGGATTGGACAGGCTTGATGCAGGAAGATTGTTCCCGATGTTGGGGAAGTCCAGAACAAGGGGTCACAGTTTAAGGATAAGGGGGAAGTCTTTTAGGACCGAGATGAGAAAGTTTTTTTTCACACAAAGAGTGGTGAATCTGTAGAATTCTCTGCCACAGAAGGTAGTTGAGGCCAGTTCATTGGCTATATTTAAGAGTTAGATGTGGCCCTTGTGGCTAAAGGGATCAGGGGGTATGGAGAGAAGGCAGGTACGGGATACTGAGTTGGATGATCAGCCGTGATCATATTGAATGGCGGTGCAGGCTCGAAGGGCCGAATGGCCTACTCCTGCACCTATTTTCTATGTTTCTATACACACATGCATGCATGCACACACACATGCACATACACACACACGCGTGCATGCATGTACATAAACGTGCACATACACACAACAAATAAGCATAATGAATGCATGTACACAAATGTAAAACATTTCAATAAAAGATAATTAAGTCAAGTAACAACTTTTGCTGACCATTCCTCCTGTCTATTTGCCTCATGTCTGGCCCTTGCCAGATGGATGGTTTTCTCAGGTTATGAGTGGGTTATCGATTGAAGATCTTGTTGATCTGATGGCCAGGGAACTAAAAACAGTGCCAGAGTGCCATGGTCAGCACTCTGTGAAGAAGAAAGCGACTCGACATCTCTGCTGACACTTTCCCAGGCATGGGTAGATTTACCAGCAATCCTACAATGCTCTCAAGAGATGATGTTTCTTTTGTATATTTAATGTATGTGACCGATTTTGAATTTCTACCTCATTCTCTCGAACGTTGTCAACAATGCCTTTTGGAACCATAATCATTCCTTTAGAAATTTCTAGAAAGAGGAATTTTACCTCCTTAACAGATTCCCCATCTGTACATCCTGATTAAAATAGGACTGCAGCAATGGGGTTGGGACTCAGTCTGCCATTAAGTTCATTGGGAGGTTGGGGAGGCGGGTTGCAGCAAGGGAAGGCTGTATTTTTTTTCTCCAGTTTTCAAACAATTTTATCTGTTGTGGCCTTGCGTTTCCCATGGGTGTGATACCACAGAAGAGATTCTGTTCTTCCAAGATACATGTCCTTATTCACCCTCAGTAGAATGTTCTTCGGGAGATGTACGGTTTAGAGATACAGCGTGGAAACAGGCCCTTCGGCCCACCAAGTCTGCACTAATCAACAATCACCTGTACACTAGATTCATATTGTCCCAGTTTCACAACCTACACATTAGGGTAATTTAAAGATGCCAATTAACCTACACACCTGCACGTCTTTAGAATGTGGGAGGAAACCGAAACATCCGGAGAATACTCACATGCTCACAGGGAGAAGGTACAAATTCCATACGGACAGCACCCGTAGTCAGGATCGAACCCAGATATCTAGTGCTCTACCACTGCACTGCCCTATGTAGCAATGGATACAGAAAATCAAAATACAGCAGAAATTGAAAATCTCAGATTTAAAAAATCAGAAAATGCTGGAAACATTCAGCAGATCAGACAACACCTGTGGCAGGGAAAAGTCATTAACATTTCAGGTTGATGACCTGCACATGGCATTGGAATCTTGAAGTAGTTCTACACGTAACCTGATCAATGAAGGAATGTCTTATTGTACATCCATTCCAGACCTCTTAACCAGCTGCTGCATACTGCACTACACTAGTAGCATTTAACTGGTTAGCTTAATATTCAAAAGCAGTACAGGATGGTTATTCCGTACTTCATTGTTTCTTCATCAGAATTTGTGCGAGGCAGAGCTGATTTAACGTAATTTCCAGTTATTTCCTATCTGTGAATGGGAATCCTGTGATTCAACAAAGTGATATCAGCTGCAGATGGAACATACACCAAGAGTGTGATCTGGTAGACCTAATAGCATCTGGGCCTCGTGATATTGTTCTGCCTTCAATAAGATTGTTGCTGATCTGACTGCAACCTCAGCTCCATATTTCCATCTCCCTCGGTAACCAATCGTACTCTTGCATACCAAGAATCTATCTTGCAATGCCTAAAAACATTCAAAGACTCTGCTTCCATCACCTTAGAGGAAGAGGGTTCCAGCGACTCTCCATTCTCTGTGAGGTAAGGGTGGGAAATCCCTTACTTTTAAACAATGAATCCTTGTTCTAGATTCTCCTACCGAGGAAAGTTCTCTCCACATCCATCCTTTCAAGGTCCTTCAGGATCTTGTATATATATTTCAATCAAGTTATTCAACACCCTTCAAAAATGCAGTCGATACATCTCTGGTCTCTCCAACCATTTTTCATTGGACAATTTGCCGGTTCCAGGTATCAGTCCAGTAAAACCTCTTGTGAACTGCTGCCAATGAATTTACATCCTCCCTTAAACAAGGAGATAAATACTGTACACAGTATCTCTGATATGATCTAATTGATGCCTTAAATAACCTGAGCAGAACTTTATTACTTTTAATTTCAGTTCCTTTCATAATAAACTATAACATTGTGTTAGTTCTAAATACTCATCTTCTAAGCTTTCTGTGAATCGTGCGCTAGAAAACTCAGAGCCCTCTGACCTCTAAACCTTACAATCTCTCACCATTTGGTTAATGTGCTTTCTTTTAAAATTTCTAGATAAATGCATATTATACTCAATTTGTAGAGATTTGCCCTTTTCCAAAACGATCTGGATCCCTTTGCAGCCTCCTTGTGTAATCTTCATAACTTTCTGCCTATCCTTACGATCTCAGCAAATTATTCGCCTATACCTTTGGTGTCTTCATCCTAATTATTTATTGAAATTCTAAAAGTTGTTGTGCTCATACTGTGCAATGCCTTATCTATCCCTTCTACTAATTGCTTGCATTGAAGGGAGTATTTGTGTTGTCTGAATTTCATTCCTAGCCTGCTGGGATGCTAATAATACTAGCTCTGCAATTGTTGTGCAGTCTTGCAATTGAACCATCTGGCATTCTAAAACTACCTGCTCCTGTAAATTTTGAGGCATTCTATTGCCCCTCACTTGACAAGCTTGCTGGTCCATAAGTGGCATTTTCCTAAGAGGGAGGCCTTTCACGTTATTACCATTGGAAACTCTCTCAGAGTATCAAAAGCAGAAATCTGAGCAGCCACAAAGTTAATGTATCCTAAACTTGTCTATCAGTATTTGATATCTTTGCTCATTGAGGATGGAAGAGCATCTTTAAGTTTTATGCTCCAAGTATCTGTAGCTGCAGATGTTGGTGCAGTTTACTGCAGAGAATTTGAGTATTCATCCTTCTAAGCATGGAATTTTAGCTTTAATAGGCGTCTTAATTGTATCACTAAGTCACATCTGGCACTTTGCCAAACACATTTTGAAGTTTAAATGAATCACATTTAAAATCCTTTCATCCTTCAGACTTGTTTCTGATGTCCATTAAGTAGATGATTTCTTTCAGCATCTCTAGTTTCTGATTCACCTTTGGCTTTTTGCCTAAGACTTTCTCTCCAGATCTCATCAGAGTTACTGCAGAAATGCCTCAACATTCTTCAATGGATCATTGTTCTGCACTCCTTTCTGCATTTCAATAAAACCCTCATAATTATTTCACACATCAATTTAAATCTATTTGATGTTGTAGGTAGTTATTCACAAAGACAAAGTGGTACTTTTTTTATTTGTGCATTTTGACGTGAATCATTGTCACTCATGGGCTGAAGATGAAATCCTGCTCCTGCTGCCAGGCTCATATTCAATGGCTTGCAAGCAGAAATCCAAACTTAATATCAGATGCATCCAAATCAATTTCCCTCCTGGGATAAATAAAGTTCTATCGTATCGTATCGTATCATAAATTCCAAGCTTTAATTCCACATAGAGTTACAGATGAAGTACTCTTTTCTCAACAATGTTCTTGAGCTCAATTAGTGAACTACAGTATTAATTTAGTTACTTATTAGTAGGTAGGAGAAGCCAGAGCAAGGGCTTCTTTTCAGTGCAACTTGGAGGTCAAAATTCAACTGAGAGGTCAAAGTGTGGGCTTTGGTGAAACTGGACTTCAGTGTGCCTGGGCCGAGGGGGGAAGCACTAAACCGGACATTATTAGGCAGAAGCTCAGGAGGGCAGCTTGTGAGCAGCTGTTATTGGGTAAGTCAACATCAGACATGTAGGAGTCGTTTAAAGACCAGCTGATCAGAGTTCATGGCTGACTCATTCCAATAAGGATGGTAGGGTAAGGAAAATTTGGATAACCAGAGATACTCTTAATCTGATCAAAAATAAAAAGGAAGCAGTTTAGGAAGGTGAAACCAGATAGGACCTTTGAGGAATATAAAGCAAGCAGGAAATAACTAAAGCAGGCAATTAGAAAGACCAAAAGGCGCTATGAAATATCATTGGGTAATCACATTTATGAAAATCCCAACGCTTTTTATATGTAGATTAAAAAAAAGACGGTAACAAAGGAGAAGGTAGGACAATCAAGGAGAAAGGAGGGAATTCATTCTTGGAGTCAGAGGATGTAGGTGAGTTACTAAACAAGTACTTTGTATCTGTCTGAAGATCCAGTCTGAAGAAGGGTCTCGACCTGAACCGTCATCCATTCCTTCTCTCCAGATATGCTCCCTTTCCCACTGAGTTACTCCAGCTTTTTGTGTCTATCTTCGGTTTAAACCAGCATCTGCAGTTCCCTCTTGTAGGAGAAGGACAAGGAGCATAGTGATATCAGTGCAAGAATGCTAATATGCTACAGCAGTTTGAGATCAAGATGTTGGGTCTCTTGAAAGGGTTAAGGCAGATAAACCCCTATCCCAGGTTAGTGAGAGAGGCAAGAGAGGAGATTGCAAGGGCCTTGATGAATATCTTTGTATGGCACAGATGAGGTCCTGACAGACTGGAGAGTAGACAATGAGATAATCCAGGAAATTATAGGCCCCTAGCCTCATGTCAGTGGTCGGGAAGCTATTGGGGAGGATTCTTTGGGGTAGGATTTACTCCCAATTGAAAGAGAATGGGATAATTAGGTGCAGTCAGCATGGCTATGTCCAGGGCAGACCATGTCTTATGAACTTGATTGAGTTTTTGAGGAGGTGACAACGCTGATAAACGAGGGTGGGATGATGGATGTTGTGTACATGGATTTTAATAAGGTATTTTATAAAGTCCCTAATGATAGGATGTTCCAGACAATTAAAATACATGGGATCTATGGTAACTTGGTAGCTTGGATTCAGAACGGGCTTACACACAAAGGACAGAGGGTAGTTGTGGAAGGGTATTATTCTGGTTGGAGGTGTGTGATCAGTGGTCTTTTTTCAGGGATCTGTGCTGGGACTTGTGCTGTTTGTTATAAACAACTTGTACAAAAATGTAGATGACACCAAAATTGATGAGTTGAGGAATTTTGCAAAAAACTCCAGCGGGATATTGGTCAAATGGGAGGATGCTAGATGGAGTTTAATCCATGCAAATGTTAGGTGTTGGACTTTGGTCCAATGTAAGGGGAAAGTAGACAACTATTGGCAAGACCCTTAACAGCATTGATGTACAGAGGGATCATGGGGTTCAAATTCATAGCTCACTGAAAATGGCAACACAAGTAGAGAGTGATAAAGAAGGCTTATGCTTGCCTTCAGTGGTCATGGCATTGAGTATAAGAATCAGGAAATCATATTGCAGCTCGATACAACTTTGAATACCCGCATTTGGAGTATTATGTACAGTTCTGGTCGCCCAATTACAGGAAGCTAATTTATAAGAGATGTGTGAGGCACAGAGGTTGGTGCATGTTTGGAACACACTGTCAAGAGTGGTGGTGGAAGCAGATACAATAGTGGCATTTAAGATACTTTTACATTGGTACATGGATACGCAGAGAATGGAAGGATATACGTCACATACAGACAGAGGAGATTCGTTAAACTTGGCATCATGTTAAGCATGGACATTGTGGGTGGAGTGACCATTGTTCTATGTTCCATAACTAACTGCTGATTATCCAACAAGCTTTTCAACCTAAAATGAATCAGAAAGTATCATCCTGGCGCATGTATTATGTTTCTTTGAGATGTTTTCAGAAGTTCAAATCATTCCAACATATTTTAAGCATATACCTTGACCTCATGCTAGTTAGTGCAGTGCCTATTGCTGTTCTGGTTTCATGAATGTGAGTATCCATGGTAACGCGGGTGTTGTTTATTGTTTCAGTGTTGTTTAGACACAGCTAAATGTAGTTGAAGGCAGAGTGTCAGAAAGGATTTGCTTGGTACTAGCTTTTTCCTACAACTGCCACTGTCCTTTGCCAAGATTTGACTGGATTGCTGTTGCTAACTTTATCCCTGATCTTTGCAAACTTGCCGTCATCACCTGAATCATGTTTGTGCAGAAAGAGAAAATTATTTGTGATGTAAAATGCAAAACAATGGCCAAGAGTTGAAAGTAGCGTACTATTTCTAAATGAGGGCTTTACATCATCTGTCCTGTGCTGCATTTCCTCAAGCTCTTTTATTCACGATTGCTGTGTAGAGATTGACACTTTGTCAGTTCAGGTCCATCTGTAGTGAGAACCATAAAAATATGAGAGCAATATATGTTTGTCGAAACACCAATCGCCATCAGTCACTGGACTGATGTGTGAGATTTCTGCTTTCTTCATTCACCATTCGTCACACGGAGACTCAAGAAAAAATGCACCAGCAACTATCCAGCACTGACTGCATGAGAGGTGTCCTCATGGAATCTAATCTACGTGTGACCATTTTTCTCCCCTTAGGAGAATTTCCTAACATTAATCTTAATTTGGATTTCCTAACATTAATCCCTTATTCTCTTCTCACTTTGTCGTTAAATGAAACATTGTGGATTCATCTTTCCTTTTGTAAAAATTATCTCATAAGATGGTAGGATTGCAAAGTTTAAGCATCTTCAGTTTCTCCTTTTACATCGCACCTGCACCCCAGGTGTCAACGTAGTGGCACTTTTCTGCAATCCCTTAAGTGCTTGAATGATGGTTGTATATCAACAACTCAGAACTGAAGTTTCTCTGTGCTTGTAGTTTAGCATTTTATTGATTTTGTGGATTGTTGTTCTTTACTTGGTGATCTTGCAGCCTAACCTAACTCCTCTTAACCTAAAAATTAACCATTTCAATACTATGTATGCACTTGCTTTTTCATCTCATTTAATTGTAAATGCTATTACATTTCATGTGCCATTGCATTATGCAAATAAATTGTATTCAACTAATTCAGCAATTTCTGAGGTCCCTTCTTCAATTCCACTTATGGTAATTGATTATGTTGTTTTACACAGGATAGGAGACTAATGGGTCTAATTAGTTGCTTTATTTTGTAAGAAAGCTGCCGATTATTTTTAGAGTATCATTTGGGCTGACATGTTCTTACGTTTTTGTAAATGCCTGGAGGAAGTCATTCAGAAAATGCCCTCTTTTGCGACTCTCCTTTTTAAATTCTATTTGCACATTTTATGGCTTTCATCTCTTCTCTCCCTGACCTCTTCAGTTAAAGCACTGACTTAATTTGTTTTGGCTGTTTTCCCCAGATTTCTATTGGTTCTTTGATCATTCTCTCTGCAGGAGTTACAGTGGGGTGTTTCCTCATCCTCTCCCAGTCTTTGATTTATTTACAGATATATTACTTTGGTATAAGTTTATTAAACTGTAATTTTAAACCGGCTTGCTCCTTGAAAACTCATGAGGTATTGCCGAATAATCTACCAAAACATTTGTTTTATTTGTTGCCAGATTTCAATGAATTTATTCTTTAAGGAAAAATATTGGATGCCTATTCATTAGTGTTTCTGTCTTCCAGGCCATGATAATTATTGCCTAGCTAATCATTCTCTGGTTGCTGTTTCACAGAGTGCTACAATTTCCTGTACGTTGCTATCTGATCCTTTAGCAAAACCAGGTTAATAACTACCAGTTATTGACCAGTTTAACATACCAGGTCAGGAAGCAGTGCACACATTTTATTAATAACATCACACTCAAAACCAAGAATTTTCTAAGATCATGTTGATCAATCAATCAATCATTCATGCCAGATGGAAATATCCTACAGTAAGTGCCAAGAGAGTGAAGCAATCAGGACCTTGGAGCCTGAGCTCTGGGAGAGGTTGGGGAGGCTAGGATTTTATTCCTTGCAGTGCAAGAGGTGGAGGGGAGATCTTATAAAGCATACAAGTTCATGAGGGGAATACATAGGGTGAATGCACAGAGTCTTTTTCCAGGGTAGGAGAATCAAGAACTAGAGGGAAGATTTAATAGGAACCTGAGCAACACTTTCATACGAGCTGGAAGTAGTTGAGGCAGGTAAAATAACAACTTTAAAAATACATTTGGACAGGTGTATGGGATAGGGAACGTTTAGAAGGACATGGACCAAATGCAGGCAAATAGGTATCTTGGTCAGCATGGACGAGTTGGGCTAAAGGGCTTGTTTCCATGTTGCATGACTGTACGATCCTGATTCTTGTAAAAGCATCAATTTAATCCAACAGAAAATATACCATTGATTTTTCCCTGTGCTTGATGTTTAGTGCCCTCAAGTTCCCTTGTGTACTTAATGGAAATGTCTGCACTCAAGGGAATCCTGCTAGCTGCAAAGGCAGTGCCTTTATAAGTTCCCCTCTGTCTGCAGAACAGATGGGGCCTTCTAAACCAGCAGTTATAATTCTGAGATTAAATGCAGCCAAGAATGCACAAAAAACCTGTGTACTGAGACAGTGACTGGAACGTGAAGTCTGTTACCACGAGGAATAGTTGAGAGGAATACTGGAGATGCTTTTAAAGGGAAGCTTATTAACGATAAAAGGGTAGAAGGAATTAATGTTGATTGGGCAAGAGGAGACCCGTGCTGAGAAGAGGATGGACAATCTTTGTAAATCCAGAAGAGGCAAAGCAAACTTCATTCTGTGAATGACGTGAGTGGGAAAATGAAGACTGATCTTAGATACATAGACAATAGGTGCAGGAGTAGGCATTCGGCCCTTTGAGTCAGCACTGCCATTCAATGTGATCATGGCTGATCATCCACAATCAGTACCCCCTTCCTGCCTTCTCCCAATATCCTTTGGTTCCGCTAGCCCCAAGAGCTCTATCTAAATTTCTTTTGAATACATCGAGAATTGCACAAATTCACAACTCTCTGTGTGAAAAGGTTTTTCCTCATCTCAGTTCTAAATGGTCTACCCCTTACTCTTAAACTGTGGCCCCTGGTTCTGGACTCCCTCAACATTGGGAACATGTTTGCTGCATCTAGCGTGTCCAATCCCTTAATAATTTTATATGTTTCCTGAAGATCCCCTCGCATCCTTCTAAATTCCAGTGAATACATTCCCAGTCGCTCCATTCTTTCATCATATAGCAGTACCGCCATCCTGGGAATTAACCTCGTGAAGCTACGCTGCTCTCCCTCAATAGCAAGAATGTCCTTCTTAATGGAGATTAATGGTACCAGTGGGAAGACTCATGCCCAATTCATAATTTCCTAATGGACTAGCCAGTGGGCAACACAAATGGCATGAAATATGATATTTGCACTGACATTCTTCACTTTCTGAAACAACCCTTTCTATGCACTATTTGTGGGGCTTTGTGGAGACAAGGAATAGCTATAACCTGCTCTAGGTGTATACGTTTCTTCATAGGAGTAAGTAATAAACCATTCTGGCTACATTGACTGTGTGACTGGATTTCAGATATATGTAAATAATTTAGATGTGGCGTGCAGGAGGAGGAATCCATGAGCAAGTGTGTTGGTGTCACTTGTCCAGGGTATATGTTGGTCTTCTGCCAAAGTCACGGTGGGAAATTAGGAGAACGTTTGGGGAAATTCCTGAGTGTTCCACCTATCACCTAAACGGGCTTGCCCCCCCCCATATCAAAAATCTTCTAACCCACCACTCTATCTCCAGGTCCCTCAGGTCGGCCGACTTGGGGCTACTGACTATCCTGCGGTCTAGGCTTAAGCTCAGGGGTGACCGCGCTTTTGCGGTTGCAGCTCTTAGACTGTGGAACAGCATCCCTCTGCCCATCAGAACTGCCCCCTCCATCGACTCCTTTAAGTCCAGGCTCAAAACCTATTTCTACTCCCTAGCGATTGAGGCCCTCTGAGGGGGCGCTGTGAACTGTTTATGTACGTGCTGTTATGTTTGTGTGCCATTGTATGTTCGTTCTTAGTACCTGAACTGATGTACAGCACTTTGGTCAACGTGGGTTGTTTTTAAATGTGCTATACAAATAAACTTGACTTGACTTGACTTGACTATCATAATTCCATTGGCCGCTGACTATGAATGAGGGTAATTAAGACCAAATAATGACACTACTATTCTACATAAAGCCTCCAGACAGTTTACGCAACGACAGTATGTTTACTTCCATCCTTCCTCACTTCAAGCGTTGCCAGGAAGTGACAAAGTGAACATTTGTCTGGTTGTTCTTCATTTGTAATTGGTTTGTTGATGTTCAGTGGCAATTCGTTGGTACTAGATTTTCGTATAAGTGGGATCGAAGTGTGTTATTAAAGTATGTTTCTTAATTATCAGGCAGTTGGTTCAAACAAACTCAAAAAGACGTAAGGAAGACTGTCAGACTAACTGCCAAGTCTGTCAGGATCTGTGAAACGATGAGAATATTTCTAATTTTGGGTGTGTTCTCTTCACCTGTCTAAACACACAATTCCTTAACTAGTGCTCTATTAAAAAATCTCAATGTGAATTATTAGGCTTAAGTGGAAGCTCAGGAGAAAGTAGTGATTGAATTTATTGTAATAAAAGTCCGACTCTAATTCTGTTTATATTGATGAAATTCACTAACTGGTCCTATTGACTCAGTACCATGTGCATTTTATATCATACCATATTTTAGTGATACCTACTGGTAAATTTTCAATAGGACAATTCCTTTTGTTGATCCAATTGCAGCTAAAAGACAGCACTTTAAAATAATTATTGTTCAGTACTAGTGTTGTGGGAGGGGGGGATTATGAGCACCTTGGTGGCATATTCCAAATGGATCAATTATTAATGTGCAGATCATTTCAGGTACAGAGGGATTATGTCATTTACTGCCTCATAATAGATTTTCCTGCAATGATGTGCAGTGATCAGAGGAAGCCTTATGTCTGCCGCTGTGACAGAGTCAATTCTAATAGACAATAGACAATAGACAATAGGTGCAGGAGTAAGCCATTCAGCCCTTCGAGCCAGCACCGCCATTCAATGCGATCATGGCTGATCACTCTCAATCAGTAAACCGTTCCTGCCTTCTCCCCATACCCCCTCACTCCGCTATCCTTAAGAGCTCTATCCAGCTCTCTCTTGAAAGCATCCAATGAACTGGCCTCCACTGCCTTCTGAGGCAGAGAATTCCACACCTCCACCACTCTCTGACTGAAAAAGTTCTTCCTCATCTCCGTTCTAAATGGCCTACCCCTTATTCTTAAACTGTGGCCCCTTGTTCTGGACTCCCCCAACATTGGGAACATGTTTCCTGCCTCTAATGTGTCCAATCCCCTAATTATCTTATATGTTTCAATAAGATCCCCCCTCATCCTTCTAAATTCCAGTGTATACAAGCCTAATTGCTCCAGCCTTTCAACATACGACAGTCCCGCCATTCCGGGAATTAACCTAGTGAACTTGCGTCTGACCATCCTTTGGCTATTGACTGTATGCTTCCTATGATTAATATTGTTTAAAAAAAATGCTGCATTCAAATGATAGAACTCCAGAATATGAGAGCCTGTATTGTCCCACAGGGACATGATGTCAGATATCACTGCTGGTACATTATGCACAATCTATGGATCAGAATGTTTGGGAATACACTCATTTGGGAATACCAGGCTCATGACGCTCCTCGGCAGGTTTGCTCAGGAAAGATGGGACAACATGAAGGAAATTGCTCTATTTATTCTGCCCTGCTCTGTGCAGAACATCTAACTATTCACTTACATGTTTGTAATTTGCTGGCAAAACAACAGGATTTATCTGCAGCAAGAATATGCTCCTTAGGAGCTGATAGGATTTGCCGTATTCCAGAAACCATGCCTTTGCCAGTTATAAGTGTTCTGGCAGCATTGCATAGACATAATGCAGCTTCGGTAGCCTATATAAAGATTATTTATTGGACCATTCAAAATCCTGTAAAGATAAACAGAGCATCTGGAAATTATGCTCTACTCCTTAACATGGTAATTGGGATCCGATATGTTTTTATTAAATTTCACCTCCACCTCTAATGTATGGTGACGCCGATTTTCTCTTCAGAGCCCTGCTGATGATGTTGCAATGAAACAGAGTTACCTGCACCACTTCAGATCATTATCAATCCAGTTATGCCAAGAGGAAGGGTGTAAAATCCGTCCCATCGTTTGGCACCCACTGACTTGCGTCTGACCATCCTTTGGCAATCGACTGTATGCTTCCTATGATTAATATTGTTTAAAAAAAATGCTGCATTCAAATGATAGAACTCCAGAATATGAGAGCCTGTATTGTCCCACAGGGACATGATGTCAGATATCACTGCTGGTACATTATGCACAATCTATGGATTATTACAGATCACTGAAGTGCAGTAGCAACATCTCTAGTAATCCTAGCAAAACCACAGTCTCTCTTAAGGACTAACATAATCCAGTCATATCTTGCACAGGAAAGACAGCAGGTATGATGTTGGTGCCTTTATGCACAATTAGTGACGTCAAATGTGGAAATGTGGAGTGAAAGAGTCCAATTTTTCATCAGCCCACTGGAGCAAACCAAAATAATGCAGTATTGGATGTATTGGCCGAAGGATCTGTTTTTGAGCTGTGTGACTCTAGGCTGATGTATTCACAATAACCATATTTTGATCCTGTGATAAGCTGTTACTGTTACCGAGCCAGGTGATCAGCCACATTTGTAATATTTGTGGAGCAGGCTCAAATACCAAAAGGCCGACTCCTTCCCATTCCTCTTTTTCTATATTTTCCATGTCCCTCTTCAGATTATTCACTCACATATTTGTAACTTGCTGTCAAAACAACAGGTTTTATCTGCAGCAAGAATATGCACCTTAGGAGTTGATCAGAGTTGCTGTATTCCAGAAACCATGCCTTTGCCAGTTTAAGTGGTCCAGCATCATTGCATAGACATAAAGCAGCTTCAGCAGCTTATTAGGCCTTTCGAAATCCAGAGTTTCTCTTCTGAGAATGCAAGCAGGAAGCATGCATGAAGGAAGAACATATAGATCAGGTTTAATGATATCATCCAATCTGCAATATCAACGAGAGCAGAGATGAATGCACAGCAGTGGTGGCTCCCTGCCGTCAGTAGCAACCTCTCATGATTTACAGCTCACCATTTTACTTTGGCAGTCACTGACCGTCGAGATGAATTTCTCTATTTTGAAGGCGCTCCACCAAGACTTCCAAAGCAAGAGGGGCCAGTTGGAAGTGCTGTTCCTCCCATTGTCTTGGTCTTCGAGAGTATTGCTTCATTGTTTTGGCTGCCAAAATGTACTTCTACTTGAATCTACCTTGGGGCCTTATCTGCATCAATGTCTAGTTTCCTGTCCCTGTTTAAGAGTTGTTTATGGGGAATTTATTTCAGGCTTATTTCTGGATGTTCTTCTGGTTCAGAAGCATTTGAGAAGTTGGGTCTGGTGCCTTTTTGAGACATTTCTGTTTTACAGCCTAATTTGTGTTAAGATATCATAATTGATCCAATAGGGGAGACAGAGAGCTGCAGATTAATTTCAATAGACAACTGCCTTATTTCTTACTTGAACAATGAGTGATAAGGAAAGGTAGAACTGGAGATCACAGTCATTTGTTCACTTGACTCAAGTTTCAGCAGAGCCTTTACAAAAAGGGTTCCTGAATCTGCTGGAGGAACACAACTACCAATTTTCTGTAAAAATTGTGAGGGTATACCCAGTGCAAACTGGAGCCAGCTTTCCTTGTGTTATATTTACCATAATAAGGTAGAAGGTGAATTAATGGAAAATATATAAGATATTTATCTAGAATAATATGTTGAGGAGCCGCTGAGGGGAAGGGGCATATTGAATTTTGTTTTGTGCAAAGAAAAAGGGTTGATCGTCTTTTGTCAAAGGATCTTTGGGGAAGAGTGATCATACTATGATAGAATTTGACGTTGTGTTTGTAAGTAATGTAGTTTTGTATAAAATTAGGATTTAAATCTAAATGAATAAGGCCATTTACAGGTATGCAGGAAGGAAAAGACGAGTGTGAGCTCCGTACAGAATGAGACCAATGTAGGGAGTAAGGAAATGGCAGAGGAATTAAACAATTATTTTTGTCTGCCTTCATAGGAGGAGATACGTGTGGCTGCGCCTAACGGCTGCGGCTCTCTGGCAGTCTGTTTGTCTTTTTTTCCTTTTTTTTTGTTTGTGTCGGTGTTGGGATGGTTTTTGTTTCTGTTTTTGGCTCTGTATGTGTGGGGGGGGGGGGGGTGGGGGTGGGGTGGGGTGGGGGAAACCTTTCTTTTATTAGGTCTCTTCCCCGGGGCGCAGCTTGGCCGCGGGGCCTTCCATCGCCCGCGGGGCCTTCCATCGCCCGGCGTGGCTCGGCCGCTGGACTTAACATCGCCGGCGCAGCTCGGCCGCGGGACGTTTCAGTGCCCGGCGCGGCTCGGCCGCGGGGCCTTCCATCACCCGATATGGCCGCCGGACGGTTCAGCGCTCGGTGCGGCTCGGCAGCGGGGCCTTCCATCGCCCGATGCGGCTCGGCCGTGGAACGGTTCAGCGCCCGGCGCGGCCGCGGGGCCTTCCATCGCCCGGCACGGCTCTGCTGCGGGACTTAACATCACCGGCGCGGCTTGGCCGCGGGACATTTCAGTGCCCGGTACGGCTCGGCCGCGGGACTTAGCAGCGGCCGCGGGGCCTTCCATCGCCCGGCGCGGCTCGGCCGCTGGACTTAACATCGCCGGCACGGCTCGGCCGCGGGACGTTTCAGTGCCCGGTGCGGCTCGGCCGCGGGGGCTGTGCGTGTCGGTCGCCTCGGTAGGGATCGAGCTGCCTGTCCGTGGGCGCGGGGGGAAGAGAGTGGAAGTTTTGTTGCCTTCCATCACAGTGAGGGGGTGTTTGGAGTCACTGTGATGGATGTTGGTGTTGGGGTCGTGTGTCCTGTGTTCTTTTCTTTTTTGCTGTGTCTTGTGACTGCTAAAATTTCGTTCGGTATTTATACCAAATGACAATAAAGTTCTGTTATACTGTTATACTGTTATATACAAAGCCGACCAGATATATTACAGGATAAAGAATCTTGCGAGAATAAAGGAACTAATGAAATTAATTATGAGTCAAAATGAGGTATGAGAATTTGGTAAGCTTGAAAACTGAAAAATCTCAATGGCCCAATGATTTACAACATAGAGTTTTGATGAAGAATTAGAAGTAGATAGGCCTGATGAGTTTGCATTCACTTTAACTAACCACCAAAAGCTAATCTAAATAAAAAGAAAAAGAAAATGCAAGATTAGCTCATGACCTTATATCATCTCACTTTCCATATCCTTAACGTTCTGCTTTGTATCCTATTAATATCATCAACAATATTGAAGACTTCCATCAGGTGATCCGTGAAAGCTTTGAGGAAAATTTCTCCAATGTCTCTTCATAATTAATATTTAATCTGGATGATATTCTAATTTACGCTGCATTTTTTGCATTTGTTCTCCATACTGTTATGGTGCATTCTCAATGGAAAACAATAAACCAAATGTAAAAAAAATGCAGAACAGCTCCAGCATTCTACTGAATCCATTCAGGACCAATGCAACTGGTTCCGTTCCTCTGGTCTATTCCCAAACCCTGCAACTTTCTTCATTTGAGAAATGTATTCACATCCATTTTGAACACTACATTTGAATATGACTCCTCACTACCTCTGGTGAAGCACCCTTGACTCTGGCCACGTACTATGTACCAATAATTTTCCTTGTGTCACTTTTGCGTGTTCACCTTTAACATCGTGTTTCTCGTATCCCATATTTCAAGGATTACCTTTATGGCTTCATCACCCTGCATTTCCATTTTAATGAACAGTTCATCTCTTCCAAGTGCACACCTACATGATTTAACAAATGGTCTCAAACAATAGTAAAGAAAGACTTGTGTCCGCACAGTCACTTTCATGACTTCAATACATCTCAGATGTTTTATAGCCAGTTCAGCACTTATGGCCCAAAGTCAATATTGTATTGTGAGAAAACTAATGGCTAATATGTCTGGAGCAAAGACCCAAAATCTCTAATGAAATAATAACCACATATATTCTGTTCCATTGGTTGAGAGACAAACATTGGTTGGGAGACCAGAGAGAAATAATAATAATAATAATAATACATTTTATTTATATAGCGCTTTTCATATACTCAAAGACGCTTTACAGAGATTTTGAGAACATAGGGAAATTAATAAATAGATAAATAAGTAAATAAATAAATGAACAGAGAAAGGAGACAGTAGGTGAGGTGACCTTCAGTGGTTGAAGGCAGTACTGAACAGGTGAGACTTCAGCGATGTTTTGAATGTGGTGAGTGTGGGGGAGTCTCTAACGGTTTGGGGTAGTGAGTTCCATAGGGTGGGAGCAGCGATGGAGAAAGCCCTGTCCCCCCAGGATCTGAGTTTAGTCCGGATGTGGGGGGATAGGAGATTGGCAGCGGCAGAGCGGAGGGTGCAGGTGGGAGTGTGCCTGTGGAGGTGGTCGGTCAGGTAGGATGGGGCCAGGTTATGGAGGGCTTTGTAGGTTATGAGGAGGATTTTGTACTGGATTCTCTGGGGGATGGGGAGCCAGTGGAGTTTATAAAGGACGGGGGTGATATGGTCACGGATCGAGGTGTGTGTGAGTAGACGGGCAGCGGAGTTTTGAATGTATTGAAGTTTATTGATGATTTTTGAGGGTGCGCCATAGAGGAGGCTGTTGCAGTAGTCCAGACGGGAGGTGATGAAGGCGTGGATGAGGGTTTCTGCAGCTGTGGAGGAGAGGGATGGACGGAGACGGGCAATGTTTTTGAGGTGGAAGAAGGCTGTCTTTGTGATGTGTTTGATGTGTTTGTCGAAGGAGAGGGTTTGATCAAGGATGATTCCAAGATTCCGGATGTGAGGTGAGGTGGATACTGGGAGACCATCAATGTTGAGGATGAAGTTTTGGGTGGATTTGGTGAGCATTTTTGGACCAATGATGATGATTTCAGATTTGTTGCAATTGAGTTTGAGGAAGTTTGATTGAAGCCAAGATTTTATTTCAGTAATGCAGTTTGTCAGTGTAGAGTGTGTGGTGGAGGAGATTGACTTGGTGGAGATGAGGAGCTGGATATCATCGGCGAAGCAGTGGAAGTTGAGACCATGACGGCGGATTAATTGACCAAGGGGGAACAGGTAGAGGATGAAGAGGAGGGGGCCAAGGACTGAGCCTTGGGGGACACCTTGGGGGAGGGTAGCGGTGGGGGATTTACAGTTGTTAATGGAGATGAACTGGTGTCTGTCAGAGAGGTAAGATTTAAACCAGGATAGGGCTGTGCCGGTGATGTTAAGGGAGGTTTCAAGTCGGGTGAGGAGAATGGAGTGATTTATGGTGTCAAAGGCGGCGCTGAGGTCAAGTAGGATGAGGATGTTGAGGTTGCCAGCGTCGGAGGAGAGGAGAATGTCGTTTGTGATTTTACAGCTAAACATGAGGCCTCAGTTCAACTTCTCAACAGATATTCAATATCTTTGAAAGAGTCTCTCAGTACCCTTTGTAGTGCATTGATATGTTGGCATCTTTTAAAACAATTTTACTTGATTATTTTTCATGAGGAGATAATAAAGAAGATTGACAAGTAACCACAATTGTCCATCAGCGTTGTCTCAGTCTGTAGCAGTCTTGCCACAGATCAAACTGTTTTGCATTCAGGTCATAATCTAGGGACATAAAAACTCCTGCGCAGTACTGGTGGAATGCAATACTATCAGAGCTGCTGCCATTCAGATGCTTCAAACTAAGGTCTTGTCACCATTCTCAGGTGATCTAAGGGATCCCAAATTATCCTCATCAGTGTGGAAGTTATCCCCAGCAATGTGTCACAACCAGCATTGCGACAGAGATCACGCAGTCATTACCACACGGCCATTTGAGGAGCTTTTCCATTTTCAAATTGGATACCATATTTACTACATTCTTTCAAATACTAGACTTTCAAAATATTTATTTGGCCACAAATCATATATGGATGTCCAGAAAAGGACGCACTAGGCTCTACATAAATATGTGTTTCATCCTTCCTTGTCCCTGTGGGTTTTAACAAAAAAAATACACAAAGTGCTGGAGTGCCTCAGCGGATCAGGCAGCATCTCTGGAGAACATGGATAGGTGATGTTTTACATTAGGATCTTTCAGTGGTTCAATGGATATTTATTGTCACGTATGCACAGCACCGTGAAATCATTTTGCACAACCCACAAATGCACTGGCACCATATATTGGCGCTGTTTACAAAGAAAAAGTCTAAAGTATGATGCACATGCAGGAAGTACTGGAGCGCCCCCGATCCAGGTAAGCCCCAGGCTGCTGCATGCCTGCGATCCAGGTAGGCCCCAGGCTGCTGCATACCTGCGATCCAGGTAGGCCCAAGGCTGCTGCATGCCTGCGATCCAGGTAGGCCCCAGGCTGCTGCATACCTGCGATCCAGGTAGGCCCCAGGCTGCTGCAGGCCTGTGATCCGACGTCCCTCTACTTGCTTGACCGCCTCTGTGTCCTGGGGGCGCCTCCTGCAGCCGACCTTGAAGGAGCTGGAGGTAATGTACAGGTCCCTCTCTTAGAGGCCCACTCCTCGCATCATCGCCACCAGCGGCTCCCTCCTTAGCTCTCTGGTCTTCGGGACCTCAGACTTTCCCCCTGCAGCCGGAGGCTGTCGGCCCCTTCTTCACAACGGCGAGCCAGACCTACCACCGCACGCAGCCACGGGTCTTTGTTCTTGGCTGCCCTTTAGAAGCTTCTGAAGCTTCACAAGGTCAATTCTGATAATGGACTCAGAAATGTAAAAGCAACAGGGTCCAAGAGATTCGAGGTTAGTTCAGTGGCAGGCAAGGCAAATACTAATGGTGGTGAGCATTGAAGTGATTGGAAGGCTGCGATGGTGGTGTTTTGCAGGGTTTGGACAAGCTCTTTTGCTTTTTATGGTATATATAAATAAGTTACACTTAATAATAAAAAACATGATTAAGTAGTTTGAAGATGATACAACATTTGGTATTTGGTTGATTGGAAGCAACCTGTAGACTATAGGAAGCTATCAATAGGATGTTTTCAGTTGGACAGAAAATTGGCAAACACAATTCATTTCTGAATCATATAAGGGAATGTATTGTGGAGGTAAAATAAAGTAAGCGGATACACCATTAATGCTAACGATTGAGATAAGCAAAAGGAACAAGTCCCCGGATTAGCCAATTAGAGGACAATTGGATAAGGCATATACAATACTTTCCTTTAATGATTGACAATGGTATTTCCAACAATATTTAGGCCACAGCCAGAGTATTGCATTCAGCTTTGTTTACCACTGTATAAAAATTATATGACAGCACTGGAAGGCCACAAAAGAGGGTTAACAGAATGATGTTGATAGGGCTAAGGAATTTTGGATATGAAGAATGACTATGTAGTTGATGGTTATCTTATCTATGATAAAGTTGCCTATGATTGGGAGGTTTAGATAAGATGAAAGGAGGGGCCTGTTTCCCTGGTAACTCGAGGCATTGGTTTAAGGTTCTGTAATGGAAGTTTGACAATATTGGGAGGGGTAGTTTTGGAATTCATTGTTTGGAATGAAAAATTAATTGAAGTTTAAAAGTACAAGTTATGGCCTGCAAAGTGGGATTTTTTTTTTCCTCATCATTTATTGCCCCAGCTTTAATTCCCCTCAAACTGAGCAGCATGTTAGTCATTTCAGAGGGCGATTGAGAGTTATATTGGCAGATAGGGAGTTACAAACAATTTCCTCCCGTGAATCAGAGATCTATTTGCACCAAAACATCATGATTACAAATCACTGTACTTTTTTTAAAAAGTGCGATTTATTAACTGAATTTTAATTCCACATTTAAACTTTCAGTGGGCCGTTAGTCTGGGTATTTAACTGTGGGACCCACAGCAGCAGATGGCCTGGGAGTGTGCCTCACTCGTGTGTAATGTTCTGTGTATAACTTGGTGCGTGTTTCAGACACAAGTGTGGAGCATAAGAGGTCTGGGGAGAGGGTAGAACCGAAGATGTTCTGGTTAGGTTGCTCCTGAGCCTGGCCAAGCTGGCCATTCGTGAGTCACGGCACCAGTCGGAAGAGGGTTCCACCCTTTCCCAGGAGTTACGTCGGCACATGGGTGTCCGTAGAGATGGAATAAGCGCTGTCTACGGGCAGCATGAGGGATTTCCAGGATCGCTGGGCACTTTGTGGGGTTAATGGCATCCTTTCCAGGTACTATTGCAAGTTTTACAAAACATTTAGACAGGTACATGGATAGGTCAGATTTAAAGGGATATGAGCCCTAAACGCATGCAGGTGGGACTAGTGTAGACGGGACATGTTGGCCAGTGTGGGCAAGTTGGGCCTGTTTCCACGCTGTAAGACTCTATGACAATGATAAGGATTGTAACAAAAAAAGATTTAATATTTAGTATATTTGGTATTTGAGAATATTTGGTATTTTTTGTATTTGGTGGTGGGTGTGTTGCCATTGTTTTGCATTGTAAATATTATAGTTGTAAATGAATTGATTAAATGTATTTTAGGGGGTGGGGGTAAAGAGAGAAAGAGGGGGGTAAAGAGAGAAAGGGGGGAGGGGGGTAATGGGAGAAAGAGGGGGGTAAAGATAGAAAGAGTGGGGGGTAAAGAGAGAAAGAGGGGGGTAAAGAGAGAAAGAGGGGGCTAAAGAGAGAAAGAGGGGGGTAAAGAGAGAAAGAGGGGGGTAAAGAGAGAAAGGGGGGGGTAAAGGGAGGGGGTAAAGAGAGAAAGAGGGGGGTAAAGAGAGAAAGAGGGGGGTAAAGAGAGAAAGAGGGGGGTAAAGAGAGAAAGAGGGGGATAAAGAGAGAAAGGGGGGTAAAGGGAGGGGGTAAAGAGAGAAAGAGGGGGGTAAAGAGAGAAAGAGGGGGTAAAGAGAGAAAGAGGGGGGTAAAGAGAGAAGGGGTAAAGGGAGGGGGAGGGGGTAAAGAGAGAAAGAGGGGGGTAAATAGAGAAAGAGGGGTAAAGAGAGAAAGAGGGTGGTAAAGAGAGAAAGGGGGGGTAAAGAGAGAAAGAGGGGGGTAAAGAGAGAAAGAGGGGGGTAAAGAGAGAAAGAGGGGGTAAAGAGAGAAAGAGGGGGTAAAGAGAGAAAGAGGGGGGTAAAGAGAGAAAGAGGGGGGGGAGGAGGGTAAAGTGTCACCTGCATCCCGCGGCTTTGACCATCCACTCCCGCCTCCGGAGTCCCGCCCCCCCCCCCCCCGGCCATCCCCTCCTCACCATCCTATTGGTCGTCCGACTGTCAGTCACACCCCCCCCCCCCCCCCCCCATCCTCAGTCCCGGAGAAACAAGCCTCACTGAAGACCAAAGACAGTCTGACGAAGGGTCTCGACCCGAAACGCCACCCATTCCCTCCCTCCTGAGACGCTGCCTGACCCGCTGAGTCACACCAGCATTTTGTGAATAAATACCTTCGCTTTGTCCCAGCCACTGCACCTGCAGTTATTTCCCTGCTGCACAAAGATAATAGATTTTGTTTTGCTGAAGACGGACACAAGATGCTGGAGTGACTCAGCGGGACAGGCAGCATCTCCGGAGACCAGGGAATGGGTGACGGTTCGGGTGGAGACTCTCAATTGTATTTCCCATTCCTTCTCTGCAGAGATGCTGCCTGTCCCGCTGAGTTACTCCTGCATTTTGGAGTCCATCCTCAGTGTAAACCAGCGTCCGCGGTTCCTTCAAAGAAGCACTCACAGAAGAAAGACAGAGCGGGCCAGGCGGCGTCTCTGAACCCATTCCTTCTCGCCACAGATGCTGCCTGACCCGCTGTGGGACTGCAGCTTTCTGTGTCTGTGCTCGGTTTAAACCAGCATCCGCAGTGCCTTCTTCCCACACAACACGCACAGCAAGTGGGAGGAAAACTAGAGATGTCGCTGCCTCATGACCCGTGGTCCCGGGTTTTACTCTCGGTAGCCCTCTGGGGATTGTTTCAGTTTGAATCCTGAGGGGTTGGGTTGGGTTGGGTTGGGGGAGGGTTGGAGTCCCGGGGAATCCCCAGCGTTGGCTCCACCATGCATGCATGGAGCCATGTGGCCCTGGCCGGCTCTCTCGCTCTCTCTGCGAAGGTAGACACAAACTGCTGGAGTAACTCAGCGGGACGGGCAGCATCTCTGGAGAGAAGGAATGGGTGACGTTTACGGGTCGAGACCCTTCTGCAGACTGTGACTCTAGTTTTTGTTTTTCTGTGGACAGCGTTTGGAATTAGCTGTAAAATTGGGCGGTGTATCAACCTACTGCGGTGTTGGAGTTAGCAGACCACAGATATTCAATACAGTGAGATAGCAGAGTAGTGACTCCCGGTAACACTTGCTATCGGCGGGCAGATGCACACACGTGTCTTCTGAGCCCAGGAATGAACAATTCCGTGTTAATTGTCGGGGACGTGGACTCGACTCTGGAACGATTCCCAGAACCGTTTGGGGGTTAAGAGTAATGTCTTCTTTTTGCTTTCAAAGCCAACCCCAGCAAAATGCAAAAGATATATTTGTCGCTGCAGTTTTGTAAACAATCTGCCCGTCGTTTAAAGTTTGCGGGATCAAAATATCAAAGCATGAGTCTTTTTTTCAAAAAAAATCTGCATGCATTAATCTAATCCAATTCCCCCGGCCGTGCACACTTCAGTTAAAATGCAGTCAGCGTTCTTCTTATGGATTTACCCAGAATCTGCAAAACGTCAAATATTGCTTTATTTTAAAAGGGATGGACCTAGTCATCTATGTTACTAATCCTACAAAATAATGGGAGGGGCTTTTATTAAGCCCTGTAACTTGACGATTGATGTGAGCTATTGCTAATGCTTTAAATATCTCGTACAGTAAATGGCCCTTATTTTTCCTCGCCGTACAGTAACACTGTACCTGCGGGCTGGACTCGCGATGCAGTGATTGGGTTCGAAGGTTTGCCACAGCGCGTTGCAGTCAAAGGAACATTGTCGTAAAATCTAACTAAATGATGCAGCAGTTTTGATGTTTATGATGCGGATTTTTTGCGAGCGAGCGCACGGCGTCGTGTGCAGTCAGGATGTGTTACCGGGCTGCCTGCACTGCGTCTAACATGTCTCGGTTTCCTCTGTGAGGAGTAGAAGGAGAGATGTGTTTTGGGAGGCGACAGTTTTTTCGCCGCAATGTGGACGCTCTCGCCGTTGGGAAGCTGAACCTCGGATGGTAACACTCCACGGAACACACTTGTGCTGTTTGTGCTGACGCTGCAATGTTCGGAGATGACTAAGATCGGTTTGGCTTTAATGCAATTCAGTCTACACACTGCACCACATGATGTTTCTACAAGGGGCTAGGATGCTGGGCAGAGAGATCGTTTACCGTCACCTGCCACGAAGCTCATGTGCGTGGTCTAATGATTCTCTCTCTCTTTCTCTCTCTCTCTCTGCACTTTAACTTGTTGTTTTAAAACCGGAGCGACGTTTCAGTCATTACCCGCTCGCTTCCTGCTGCATCGAACATTAGGAACAGATGAGTTGTGAACAGTGTCAGTCTAATATAGGTTATTAATATTTCAACAGATCTCATGCATGGAAAGCTGTAAACGGATATCTACATTAGGAGGGTAGAGGTACTCAGGAGGAGAGTTGTGCATCGCTCCAAGGCTTGGTCGCATTCCTACACTTCACCCTGTCCTCTTTCACTTGTCAGGTAAGGAAGGCTCTGCTCGCCCCTCTCCAATCAGCCCTGCGGTGCTCGACGTCCCTCCCTCCCTCCCTCCCTCCCTTCTACCCCAGTACTGCAGATGGATTTTTTCCTCTCTCTCTCTCTCTCTCTCTCTCTCTAGCGAAAGGCACTCAGTGCCTAGCGCGAAGATGTGAGGTCGGGCTGTATGAGCCGCGCTCACTCACACACACACACACACACACACACACACACACACAGCAGCACTCCCCACCCACCTTTTTGAACCGTTCTTTATTTTTTTGCACATTGATGTTGTGTTTTACGTTGCCGTTAGTGTTCCCCAACACCTCTCTCCCTCCCGGGGTGAGGGCAAAGCGGCCGCGGAATCTGCCGCACACACACACACACACAATGTTGGAGTCGGGCGGGGAGCCCAGTGCCACCCTTTAGCCCCAGTCAAACCTCTCAGCCCAACACCAGCTGCACTCCCACCCTCACCCCCCATCCCCACCTGTCCCTTCTCCACAGCACTGCCTCCGAATGTCCGATCGCGGGGGAGCGGCCGCCAGTGAATCGGACCCAGCCACAACCTCCCTAGGCGAGCCTCTCTGAAGGAAGCCCGGCCGCCAGCATGACCGTGATCGCCGGCGACAACTTGGACGACGTGTCGGCTCTGCCCGGCCACCCACATGACAGCTACCCCCCGGCCAACGACGACCACGAGTGCTGCGAGCGCGTGGTCATCAACATCTCGGGGCTGAGGTTCGAGACCCAGCTGAAGACCCTGGCCCAGTTCCCCAACACGCTGCTGGGGAACCCCAAGAGGAGGATGCGCTACTTCGACCCTCTGCGCAACGAGTACTTCTTCGACAGGAACCGGCCCAGCTTCGACGCCATCCTCTACTACTACCAGTCTGGCGGGAGGCTGCGGAGACCCGTCAACGTGCCCCTGGAGATGTTCTCCGAAGAGATCAAGTTCTACGAACTGGGCGAAGAGGCGATGGAGAAATTCCGCGAGGACGAAGGTTTCATCAGGGAGGAGGAGCGGCCGCTGCCCGAGAACGAGTACCAGCGCCAGGTGTGGCTGCTGTTCGAGCACCCCGAGAGTTCAGGGCCAGCCCGGGGCATCGCCATCGTCTCGGTCATGGTCATCCTCATCTCCATCGTCATCTTCTGCCTGGAGACCCTGCCCCAGCTGAAGGACGACAGGAAGCGTGTGATTCAGGTGGGCAACACCACCATGTCCTACAAATCCAACATCCTCACCGACCCTTTCTTCATCGTGGAGACCCTCTGCATCATCTGGTTCTCCTTCGAGCTCATCGTCCGCTTCTTCGCCTGCCCCAGCAAGGCGGAGTTCTTCAAGAACATCATGAATTTCATCGACATCGTGGCCATCATCCCCTACTTCATCACCCTGGGCACCGAGCTGGCCGAGGAGGATGAGGGCAACTTGAGCGGCGAGCAGGCCACCTCGCTGGCCATCCTCAGGGTCATCCGGCTGGTCCGTGTCTTCCGCATCTTCAAGCTCTCCAGGCACTCCAAGGGTCTCCAGATCCTGGGCCAGACCCTGAAGGCCAGCATGAGGGAGCTGGGTCTTCTCATCTTCTTCCTCTTCATCGGGGTCATCCTCTTCTCCAGCGCCGTGTTCTTCGCCGAGGCCGACGACCCGGACTCTTTCTTCACCAGCATCCCGGACTCTTTCTGGTGGGCAGTGGTGTCGATGACCACCGTGGGCTACGGGGACATGTACCCGGTCACCATCGGAGGTAAGATCGTGGGGTCCCTGTGCGCCATCGCCGGGGTGTTGACCATCGCGCTGCCCGTGCCCGTCATCGTGTCCAACTTCAACTACTTCTACCACCGGGAGACCGAGGGTGAGGAACAGGCCCAGTACCTGCACGTTAGTTGCCCGAACATCGTCTCGGACAGCGACCTGCGAAGCCGCAGCTCCTCCACAGTTAGCAAGTCGGAGTACATGGAGATCGATGAGGACGTGAACAACAGCATAGACAATTTCAGAGAAGCAAACCTCAGAACTGGCAACTGCACTGTAGCGAACCAAAACTGTGTGAACAAAAGCAAACTGCTGACAGATGTTTAAACATCTGCGGGCTCCGTGGCCAGAGCCACGCCACCCAGATACTGTTCCTTGTATTGGCTTCGTTGACCTCGTTAATGCGTTGTGGCATTGCAGTTATGCTAAGCGAAATAAGCTTTCAGAATTACGTGGAAGATATATTATCATTTATTTTTAAATGGCTTTCTTTCTCCAACTGCGTAACGAGGGAGATCTTTTTCCAGATCCATTCACGCGAGCAACGTCGGGATATACTTTAAAACTTGGACCGACACCTGCTCGCCAAACTCGAATGAAGTTTTTAACAGTTCATTTACCAGTGCATGTGGACTGCTTTTGTTTCAACTTTCTGATCTGACAACGAATCCGTCGAAAACACCTGCAGTGTTGCAAGTTTCAAATATCGCACTTCATATCCTTCCAGGACTGGACGTTCACAATCCCATTGGATGTGAGAAGCATAATTTAAGTAAATAATAAGCCCCGGGAACAATAGCATGCCTTGATATCCATCATCCATTTTTTTGTCTGGCATGCCTCGAACATTACCTCAAGTAACAGGAAACAAGTCTGTGTTTTAAATTATATTTCTGGAGAGTTAGTTCTCATTTGCTGTCACCAAAAGTGCAATGGCTTATTATTTACTTTATTGTTTCCAAGCACTCATGGCCTGAATGCTAACTTGTATGGGTAGAGTAACTTTAGATCATAGCATGTTTAACTACTTAACATTATGCCCTTTTCGGGAATGGTAACTTGTAACCCTCTACAACTTTTGCATAACGTTAGGTTACAAAAGAGATTTCAACTGTAAGGATAGGATATTGAAGGACCTGATGATTTTCCTGCAGAATTTCAGGGAAATGACTTGATTCATGTCCTAACAATGCTCAAAATATGGTTCAACATTACCCTGTTACTTCTGGGGAATCCGAAAAGGTGAAAACAGGTTAGATAGTGTATATACTTATATATAACATCATTTAATTTAAAGTGGAACTATCACACTGATAAGAAAGCATGCCTTTCCTGCATTTTAAAGAATGTAAATGTAAAATATATGTAAATGATGCATCCAAGCCATTCATTTCCTGATTTATGCTCATTGATAACAAAACATTTAGTTTGAGCTTCCCTATTCTTTAAGGCAGAAACTCAGTGAATTACTTAACTAGTTGCTAGTGCCTTTTCAATCCTTACACTCCTGAACTGCTGGAAGTGCCTCCATGTACAAAGAATGATTGAATGAGATGACATCCACAGAAATCTTCATCTGTTGCACAGTGAAAATATACCACCTCCTTTCTGTTCGACAGTCTGGGGCAGAATCTTTGACCTGTGAGGGCCAAATGGACAGTCACCACGGTGATAAGTTTGTGGAATAGTCTTTCAGATAGTTCCGAAGATTTAAACCAACTGGTGAGAGAGATAGATGTACAAATCACTGGCAAAAGGACACTGCAGCTCAACAGGAGCGCCAGGAGTAATCTTGGAACCTCTGACGTTCCCAGCATATTAAGATCTGAACAAGTTGTTACACTAAAACAGTAAATACAGCATGTTACCATCATCTCTTTCTGCCCACCTGCATAACCTGCAATGTACCAAAAAGGAGAATGAAGATTCCTCAGCAGACTACCTCAGTTTAGATTGATGAAAAGACTGTTTCATTGTGTGGCTCCAGGCTGAGGGGATTCTTATTTTTTGGTTATTCTGAATTCACATTAACCATGATTTAAGTGGAGGTTTATCTTCAGTTTACTTTCATATCATCTTTTCTGGAGCCGTATTTTCGAGGCAGTTTCGGAGCTTACATATGTTGCCAACATCTCTCGTTTAGCCTGTCACTCTCCGTAGCCTAATTGTAATGCAGAAACTTGTCACAGCTGACTCTGCCATGCTGCTTAAGACCTGAAGCTCTCAAAGATATCATGGGACAATTACATCATTATTTGGAGAACTATATGGCAATTTCCCAAAGACCTGGAGAAACAAGTGTTACATTTTTGTAATTAACATCATGTGAATCTTGAGACAGAGGAACCTACCTGGATATGGTTGTGTTTGTTGCAAGATATCGTTTGTCGTCCAAGGATAATACAGACTGAAAAAACTGGATGAGAATGCAATGAAGTTTCAAACGGAACGAAGGGTTGACTATAACTTGTACTTTCTTGGAAATCTCAGGAATGGAAAAGAAAAGGATTTCACAAGTGTGAAGCTACTCCAAGATCATGTGACTGAATTAGTTGATACAACTGAACTGAGAGTAGAATTGAAAGTTACGCAGAGGAATTTTGAATAACTCTTGATGAACTGTGTTTGCTGTTGGCAACAGGGCATTAACTTCTTCATTTAGAATATGTAAACCACCCATACTCTGGTTATCCTGACCCTTCCACATCACATAAACCTTGAGGTAGGACAACATTTTCCCCTGTGTTAAATGACTTTAATACTGCACTTAATAAACAGCAATAAATGATCCAATGCTGCAGAACTGCTTTGATAAAATCTATGTGGCTTCTGGCAGCTCATGCTTACTTTAGCAATTGAGTTTCTAGTTTTTGGGAAATTGCACTTTAGGTTAACATTTATCTGCATGTGATTGAGAAGTGTGCTGCATGCAGTTTTTTGATAATGAAGGTTCTGAAAACCAGTGGGATGGGTTAGGGTTTGGTGATGTTTATTTATAACCAAAACAGCTAAGTACATGATATGGCTAGAGAGAAAAGCTGATGTAATATAGGCATGTCTTTCTGGTTATACAGTTTTGGTAGATATTCCTTATCCTGGACCAGTTTGGTAAAGGTATTGTACATAGACCTGAATGTACACAAGGTGGCTGGTTGTGAACAAAGTCATGAAAGAGCCTCTTCTCTTTTTATAATAGAATCATTAATTATATTAGTGAAAATGAAACAATTCAATATGACAAGGATGGCTGACTTGGTGTAATGTTTTAAGTTATTTTGCCCAGTTTAAAGTGGTTTGCACTGAATAATATGCATTAAAGTGACATGATTAAAACGAGGAACTCTGTTATTTGTATCTGAGGTAAAATTGACATTAATTTGATCAAAGAAATGAACAAGAGAGAGAGTGGGAGACAAAAGTGTAACTGTGATGATGCACAATCTATTGCTGATGAGCACATTTCAATTCAGCTCAGCAATTAATGATGGAGGGTTTCTGTTTTAAGTGTGGTTAGGATTACAATTTGAATATATTTTAAGCCTTGATCTGATATTTTTTACATATGAGGATATAACAGGTATTTTATTCTCTTTAATCAAACCTGTTTAGAGTCAAATTAGCACCAAATGAAGTCAAGGCTTCTGTGGTGTGGTTAGAGATTTTGCACATTGCAAGTTAACGCCTTGTTTGATATGGAAGTATTGGATGTTGAACTAGAGACAAAAAAACTTAATTCCTAAGTACTGTCAAACTTTAATTTAGCATAAAATGCACTTTAAAATTCAGCACAAATTGCCTTAACAGGTACATTGATCTTAAAAGTGAAAAGAGGTTCTGCAGCCTGTGTACTGTCAGGCCCAGGGCTTTCAAGTCTGAACAGTCATAGTATTGCTATTGTCATTTATAAGTGATATCATTTTGAAAACAATTATGTTGTCAGGCTTGTTCATTTCCTGTTTAGGGATGTCATAATATTTTGATGTACCAATAAATTGTGGTTCATAAATCCTCATATTCATAATGCATTCACTTATGCTCCTCCAGAAGGACACTCTAAAGACCATGACAGTCCACCATGTTGTAATAACATGAGAGCAAATGCCAATCAGTCAATTGTGATGGTTTATCTTTGTAATGAGCTGATAGTTTTTGCCCAGATTTATTCTAATTTCCCTGTTTAAAGGATAATTCATTTGATGTTGAATATTATACCATCAATACCCTATGTTATGACATCCCTGCGCAGTGGGATACAATGATTCAGTCTTCTGATTTACTATTCATTTGCCTGTTTATTGTCATAATCATACTTATAATTTGGGTTAAAAAAATATTGTTAACTAAAAGCATAGTTTCTTGCCCAATGCAATCTGCTCAATGTATTAATCACTTTACCTTCCCCTTCAACCAAATAACAAATTAAAGATGAATTTCCAGGCTCTGACTCAGCTATGTCCTGACTGGTTATTTTCAATAAAGTCATTAGTGTGCAGGATATATTTGAAACTATTACTGTTTGCAGTATATGAGTAATTTATCACCAGGCCACATACAAAATTAATTTGTATCCATTCAACTTTGCAGCTGCTTTAAATCCATATCAATGAGAAATAAATTGTTTGAAGCTGAGGTAGATTAAAAAAAAAAAAATCTTTTATGAATGAAATAGATTGAGACTGTTTATTGTGTGCATATTTCTACTGACATTGACTTGTAAATCTGAGTTAATTAAAATAAATACTGTGTAAAATAACATGTTCTCTGGAAGTCATCCCTTCCAAAACAACACAGACTAGTTCAGCAAAGACAGCTTTATGTGGCGGAAGACCTGGGGCATGAGCAAGCTCTGATGTTCTTTTATATGAGGGAAAGGCTACCATTTACAATCTCGGGTAAGGTTTCCAGTTTTATTCTATATTAGTATGGTTCTACTTGTTTACAAGGAGTTGGTTTGCAAAAGATTAAGAAGAATCGTATCACTGATATAAATGACTGTTGTTTACCTGTTGTGGTAGAATAATTCAGTTGATGAAACATTCAAGCCTAACTATCACATTAAAAACCATGCACAGTAATGGTGTTCAAAAGCTGCTCGACTTAAGTTGTAAAATCTCTTAATTATGGAGATCTCTTTCCCCTAGTCTGCGCCCTTTCTCTCTTTTGCTCTCCAGACTACACTTTCTCATGCTCGATATATATATTTTTCATTCTATTTTACATCAGGTATCATAGGTATCATAACCTGTCAGTGTTATGGTAAGAAGTCATTGCAACCAAGCTTTCTAAACAAACCCGCCAATTAAATTCATTGAGAAAAGTCACTGACTCTCTCAGAAAAGCAGCTGCAGTGTTTATTAACAAGTTGACCGTTACATCCTCAGGCCCTTCAAACGTGAAAGTCTCCAATTCCTGTTAGAATCAGTCATTCTGAAGTCCCCATGTCTTTCCTGAAGGGGGGTTCCTGCAGACTGCTTGTTGAGTTCTGGCTCAACTTGGAAGTCACCTAAAATAAAAACAGAAAACATGCAAATACTTGACAGTTGAGGAGAGTACAGGAAATTTTAATGACGTGAATATGCAGGGAATGGTGGGATATGGATAATGTGCAGGCAACTAAGAGTTGGTCTTGGCATCATGTTTGGCACAGACATTGTGGGCCAAACAACTTGTCCTTGTGCTGTACTGTTCCATGTTCTAGGGCACCATTGTCATTAAAATATGTGGAAAGAGAGATAATTAGTGTTTCAGGGTGAAGACCCTTTCATCACAAAAGGGAAAGAAAGAAAATGCTTCAAGTTGCAGAAATGGTCAGGGAGGGATGGATAGGTAAAGGGGAGGTATCACAAAATGCTGGAGCAACTCAGCGGGTCAGGCAGCATCTCAGGACAGAAGGAATGGGTGACGTTTTGGGTCAAGACCCTTCTTCAGACTGATGGATAGATAAAGGGGATATCATTGCTACGGCAAGTCCTTAAACTGTTGATAAAGTCATCTGGCTAGGTTGCAGAGAACACAAAAATGTTGTGAAATGCAGATCAGACAAGGCATCCACTACATGGTGTTTCTAAATTCAGTCATGGCCGCCATTGTGTATGAAACAAATGCACCTACAATTCACAGACACAGAGTCTGCAGATCCTTGAACAAAAAAGAACTGCGGGAGGATTTCAGCACATCAGGCAGTATCTGTGAAGGGAAATGGGCAGACAACGTTTTGGGTCAGTTTTTCCAAAGGCGTCAGAGTGTTTCCAAAGGGCAAAGTTTACAGATGGAAATGGTTAACAAACTGGCATGGTCCAATGGGGCAGAACTTGGTGAAAACAGACATCCATTAATGAAACACATCATTATTATAATGCAAATAACAGCTGTTTTCAAGGCAAGAAGAGATACTCTTAACAAAATGTCGTAAATAGATGAAATATTTGTATTATTCCATCAAAGGTGGCATTAAATCTTCTAGTACTCTCCCCATGAGTTTAATGTACTTACCAAAGTGGCAGATTAAATGATCATTGAACTCGCCACAAAAAAATAGGTTTAGCAGTTAAGAGCATAAATTTCCTTTAATGCCCTGATAATTGTTAATAACTGCAATTCAATTTGCCTAGCCCAGAAAATCAACAGTTGCATGGCACCTCATTCAATTGATTAATGATTTGTTAATAGATATTAAAAATATAAAATTAAAATTACACATTCAGTGTTCAATCCTGATCTTTGCTGCTGTGTGTGTGTGTGTGTGTGTGTGTGTGTGTGTGTGGGGGGGGGGGGGGGGAGGGCGGGTTCTTGTGCTCACTGTGACTGTGTGGGTCTCCTCTGGGTGTTTTGACTCCTCTTACTTCCCAGGACATGTGGGTTGGTGGGTTAATTCCCCCATTAGTGAGTGGTGGAATCAGGATGAGGTAAACTGGAATGTGGAGAGAATAAAATGGGAACAGTGCAGGATCAGAGTAAATGGGTGCTTGATGATTGGCTGAATGGTCTTTTTCACATGGAATTACTCCCATGACTACATACAATTACTACCAAACCAACATGTTTACTTCTAATGTAAATAGTAATTCCAATCTGGCATCAGTCAGTCTGCACTCCTCTCTTGAAACATTTTCATGAATCTTCTTGGAATTTTCACAGAATTGTCTACAGAGGTTTAGCTTTCACATCTGTCAAATATATTTGGAATCATAGAGTCATACAGTATGGATCTGGTCCATCGGCTCAACTTGTCCATGCCAACTAAGATGCTCCATCTAAGCTAGTCCCATTAATATTTTTAAACCTTTTCTATCCATGAACCTGTTTAGGTGTCTTTTAAGTGTAAAAAGATGATAGCTCAGGTTTTGCTGTCAGAATGATGTTAGCTACAGATGTCTGCAAAACTAACTGCAATTTCAGGACATGGTTCAATAGGGAAATGGATGTCAGAGATTGAACATGTTTGCAGAGGCTGCATTGTTTCTTTCTCCATGGCAGTTAACTAAAATCTCTCAAACTTAAATGCAAAAATCTCTCTTTTCCAAGCTGTCCAGAAATGCCTGGAAAGTAGTGCTTTTAGATAAACCAAAATCAAAGTGCATTTCTTAAGATATAAGACATAGTTACTGTTAGCAAACTCAGACCCTAAAGAGATAATATTCCGTATTTGTGATGTAAATTTCCTCATGTGAATATTTCAAATCATGAAATATTTTTAAACCTTTTTTAAAATGTGAAAGAAATCTGTTGATAATATTTTACCTTCTTTAATCATATGGATATGTTTCAATATTTACCACTGCGCAGCAGATTGAGAAAGAATGCTTCCCTGCTTTGAGTCACTGAGAATGCTTTGCTGTTGCATGCTCAGCCCCTTTGATGATATTGGAGTTGTTGGGTGCCGTGAACTGTTATCCGAATGCTCCAGGTGTTGGAAAGGGAGATATTTGCTAAATTTATAATCCATCTTGAGGCCCTGCAACATTCCAAATTCTGGGCTATCAATTGTTAGCTTGGAAGAAATGATAATGTCCAAACTACGATTCGGTAGCTTTCTGAATATGCAATTAAATGTATTAGAGTCTTATGGGCCTGTCTGTCCCACTTTAGGTGATTTTAAGGCGACTGCCGGTGACTAGGCTGTCACCGACAGTTCGCCGGGGTGTCGCGGGCATGATCGTGAGGAGTCTTCCAAGAATCGTAGTGGATCTCAGCGCGTCGCTGAGAAATCATCCAGAGTGAAATTTCTCGGCGACAGCTGGCTTGTCGCCAGGTATCGTTGCTTATTGCGGGCGCTGTCGCCTGCTGTCCCTAGGTTTGCTAGGTTCTCTTAGATGCATTTAGAAGCACATAATATTAAAATAAGTAAAGTCATTTCAAAATACCATAAAATGTTTGTGTTTAACCAATTTATTTACCGTCAGAACATTTGACAGGTAGATTGGAGGTGACAGTTTGACGGTCAGGTAAGCGTGGGAACTTCACGATGTTTATGGCCATCAGCCATTACATTTAAAGTGGGCTCCCAACCCAGATATGCAACCCAGAAACCAGATATGCATCTCCTGTACATTTTCAAAGAATTTTCACACACTTTTCACAAAAATCTACTTAAGCACTTAAATTTTTTTTATTTTTTAATACAGCTATTAGTCAACTGAAAGTAAATTCAGTTTATTCCTTGTTACAGCGATGCTTGGCTTTTAAGTAACCCATACAAGATGTTATGGTTCAAAACTCTTAAGTACTTACCGACTTGTCAGTGATTTTAGCGATAATTAGGACGCCGGAGAAGCATTGACAGCGTGGGAATTTCGCGATGTTTCCGAAGATGGTGTAATCTCGACCTGACTCGGCATTGTCGTCGGGTAAAATAAAATTTTGGCGATCTGCTACGACTTTGACAGTCGCCGGCAGTCGCCTTAAAATCGCCTAAAGTGGGACAGGCCCTTTATTGTGTAATGTATACCAACGTGGGATGTGGGAAAATAGAAGGGGGAGACATGAATAGACTGAAACATCATTCAGGGACTTTGTGAAGCAAGAAGGGCAGTAATAATGTTGAGGGCAACAGCTTTGGAAGGTAGTGGACATAGTACTGATAGTGGAATAGAAGATCTCAAGAATGTAGTTAGACCAATGTCAGTATCTGCAATGAGATCTTTAGCTATGGATAGATTTTTTAGATGAACACGATTTTATTAGCATTGACTTAGTTGAGTATGGAATGTTAGTGGAGCTTCACAAAGACAATCATAATGTAAATCGTGGTAGTCATCCAATAATTATGTAAACTACTGCTTTGAGATTGTGGAGGGTAAAAGTGACAGTATAAATGAAACTAATAATTATGGTCTGGAGGAGGTTTGTAGCAGCCTTGCAGAAATGATGCATGATAATTTGGAGGAAAAAGTGATCTTGGTTTGATATATTTCATATCCCAATGAACACAAAGAAATATTGATAACAATATTTGAAAAAATTGAACATTTATTTGACTGAAAATAATCCTGCCAACATGTTTGTTATTGGAAGAGCCCAATAAAAGACAAATAATTGTGAATAAAGCTGCATAAAATAGCTAATGTAATTTCTGAGTAAAATAAATTTGGATCTATCCAAATTT